>NC_090321.1:42607090-43347827 GCF_040869045.1 Eurosta solidaginis | reverse complement strand
GTATTTCAAAAGGGCGTGGGGTTTAGTTCTAGAGGTCGACGCCTTTTCGAGATATCGCCATAAAGGTGGACCAGGGGCGACTCTAGAATGCTTCTGTACAATATGGGAATCAAACGAAAGGTGTTAATAAGTATTTTAAAAGGGCGTGGGCATTAGTTCTATGGGTGAACGCCTTTTCGAGATATCGCCATAAACGTGGACTAGGGGTGAATCTAGAATGCGTTTGTACAATATGGGTATGAAATGAAAGGTGTTAATGAGTATTTTAAAAGGGAGTGGGTCTTAGTTCTATAGGTGGACGCCTTTTCGAGATATCGCCATAAAGGTGGATCAGGGGCGACTCTAGAATTTTTTTGTACGATATGAGTGTCAAATGAAAGGTGTTAATGTGTATTTTAAAAGGGAGTGGGTCTTAGTTCTATAGGTGGACGCCTTTTCGAGATATCGCCATAATGGTGGACCAGGGGTGAATCTAGAATGTGTTTGTACAATATGGGTATGAAATGAAAGGTGTTAATGAGTATTTCAAAAGGGCGTGGGGTTTAGTTCTAGAGGTCGACGCCTTTTCGAGATATCGCCATAAAGGTGGACCAGGGGCGACTCTAGAATGCTTCTGTACAATATGGGTATCAAACGAAAGGTGTTAATAAGTATTTTAAAAGGGCGTGGGCATTAGTTCTATGGGTGGACACCTTTTCGAGATATCGCCATAAACGTGGACCAGGGGTGACTCTAGAATGCTTTTGTACAATATGGGTATGAAATGAAAGGTGTTAATGAGTATTTCAAAAGGGCGTGGGGTTTAGTTCTAGAGGTCGACGCCTTTTCGAGATATCGCCATAAAGGTGGATCAGGGGCGACTCTAGAATGCTTCTGTACAATATGGGAATCAAACGAAAGGTGTTAATAAGTATTTTAAAAGGGCGTGGGCATTATTTCTATGGGTGAACGCCTTTTCGAGATATCGCCATAAACGTGGACTAGGGGTGACTCTAGAATGCGTTTGTACAATATTAGTATGAAATGAAAGGTGTTAATGAGTATTTCAAAAGGGCGTGGGGTTTAGTTCTAGAGGTCGACGCCTTTTCGAGATATGGCCATAAAGGTGGACCAGGGGCGACTCTAGAATGCTTCTGTACAATATGGGAATCAAACGAAAGGTGTTAATAAGTATTTTAAAAGGGCGTGGGCATTAGTTCTATGGGTGAACGCCTTTTCGAGATATCGCCATAAACGTGGACTAGGGGTGACTCTAGAATGCGTTTGTACAATATTAATATGAAATGAAAGGTGTTAATGAGTATTTCAAAAGGCCGTGGGGTTTAGTTCTAGAGGTCGACGCCTTTTCGAGATATGGCCATAAAGGTGGACCAGGGGCGACTCTAGAATGCTTCTGTACAATATGGGAATCAAACGAAAGGTGTTAATAAGTATTTTAAAAGGGCGTGGGCATTAGTTCTATGGGTGAACGCCTTTTCGAGATATCGCCATAAACGTGGACCAGGGGTGACTCTAGAATGCTTTTGTACAATATGGGTATGACATGAAAGGTGATAATGAGTATTTCAAAAGGGCGTGGGGTTTAGTTCTAGAGGTCGACGCCTTTTCGAGATATCGCCATAAAGGTGGACCAGGGGCGACTCTAGAATGCTTCTGTACAATATGGGAATCAAACGAAAGGTGTTAATAAGTATTTTAAAAGGGCGTGGGCATTAGTTCTATGGGTGAACGCCTTTCGAGATATCGCCATAAACGTGGACCAGGGTTGACTCTAGAATGCTTTTGTACAATATGGGTATGAAATGAAAGGTTTTAATGAGTATTTTAAAAGGGAGTGGGCATTAGTTCTATGAGTGGACGCCTTTTCGAGATATCGCCATAAACGTGGACCAGGAGTGACTCTAGAATTTGTTTGTACTATATGGGTATGAAATGAAAGGTGTCAATGAGTATTTTAAAAGGGCGTGGGCATTAGTTCTAAGGGTGGACGCCTTTTCGAGATATCGCCATAAACGTGGACCAGGGGTGACTCTAGAATGCTTTTGTACAATATGGGTATCAAATGAAAGGTGTTAATGTGTATTTTAAAAGGGAGTGGGCCTTAGTTCTATAGGTGGACGCCTTTTCGGAATATCGTTATAAAGGTGGACCAGGGTTGACTCTAGAATGCTTTTGTACAATATGGGCGTGGGCCTTAGTTCTATAGGTGGACGCCTTTTCGAGATATCGCCATAAAGGTGGATCAGGGGCGACTCTAGAATTTGTTTGTACGATATGAGTGTCAAATGAAAGGTGTTAATGTGTATTTTAAAAGGGAGTGGGTCTTAGTTCTATAGGTGGACGCCTTTTCGAGATATCGCTATAAAGGTGGATCAGGGGCGACTCTAGAATTTGTTTGTACGATATGGGTATCAAATGAAAGGTGTTAATGTGTATTTTAAAAGGGAGTGGGTCTTAGTTCTATAGGTGCACGCCTTTTCGAGATATCGACATAAAGGTGGACCAGGGGTGACTCTAGAATGCGTTTGTACAATATGGGTATCAAACGAAAGGTGTTAACGAGTATTTCAAAAGGGCGTGGGGTTTCGTTCTACAGGTGGACGCCTTTTCGAGATATCGCCATAAAGGTGGACCAGTGGTGACTCTAGAATGTGTTTGTACAATATGGCTATCAAACGAAAAGTTTTAATTAGTATTTTAAAAGCGCGTGGGGCTTAGTTCTATAGGTGGACGCCTTTTCGAGATATCGCCATAAATGTGGAACAGGGGTGACTCTAGAACGTGTGTACGATATGGGTATCAAATTAAAGGTATTAATGAGGGTTTTAAAAGGGAGTAGTGGTAGTTGTACCATTGGTCGCCTTTTCGAGATATCGGCATAAAAGTGGACTAGGGGTGACTATAGAATGCGTTTGTACAATATGGGTATCAAACGAAAGGTGTTAATGAGTATTTATAAGGGTGTGGGCCTTATACTGTTTTCACACAGAAACTTAATGATCTCATTTCACCTTCTAATGAAATCGTAAATTTTTTGCTTTCACACAGAAGTAACTGCTCGATTAGTATGAAGGATGAAATGTCAAGCGAATAAAATGACAATGCTATATGACAGACAATCATGGCGGAACGATACAAGGTGGCAGCATGGTGACATACCTACATAATAATTTCATGTACTCTGCTTTTGTAAATTCGATGGACAAATGTCAAAATCGTACTGCAACGGAAGTTGATGTATCAAATCAAATAAAAAAGGTTATAATCAGCTGTTCAATGCGGCCACCTTGTATCGTTCCGCCATGCAGACAATGACATTTACTTTGACCCTGGCCTCCCAGTTGTATGAAAATTATCCTGAACTATAGCACTCATCAACAGCTTTCATTTGATATCCATATTGTATAAACACATTCTAGGGGTACCCGGATCCACATTTTGGGCTATATCTCGAGACCCTAGCCCCCCAGTTGTATGAAAATTATCCTTACTATAGCTCACATCAACAGTTTTCATTTTATATCCATATTGTATAAACACATTCTAGGGGTAACCGGGTCTACGTTTTGGCCCATATCTCGAGACCCTAGTCACCCAGGGGTATGCAAATTATCCTGTACTATAGCACTCATCAACAGCTTTCATTTGATATCCATATTGTATAAACACATTTTAGGGTAGCCGGGTCCACGTTTTGGGCTATATCTCGAGACTCTAGCCTCGCAGGTGTATGAAAATTATCCTGTACTATAGCACTCGTCAACAGTTTTCATTTGATATCCATATTGTATAAACACATTCTAGGGGTAACCGGGTCCATGTTTTTGGCTATATCTCGAGACCCTCGCCTCACAATTGTATGAAAATTATCCTGTACTATAGCACCCATCGGCAGCTTTCATTTGACATCCATATTGTATAAACACATTTTAGGGGTATCCGGGTCCACGTTTTGGGCTATATCTCGAGACTCTAGCCTCCCAATTGTATGAAAATTATCCTGTACTATAGAACTCATCAACAGTTTTCATTTTATATCCATATTGTATAAACACATTCTAGGGGTACCCGGGTCTACGTTTTGGCCCATATCTCGAGACTCTAGTCAGCCAGGGGTATGCAAATTATCCTGTACTATAGCATTCATCAACAGCTTTCATTTGATATCCATATTGTGTAAACACATTCTAGGGGTACCCGGGTCTACGTTTTGGCCCATATCTCGAGACCCTAGTCACCCAGTTGTATGAAAATTATCCTGTACTATAGCACTCATCAACAGCTTTCATTTGATATCCATATTGTATAAACACATTCTAGGGGTACCCGGGTCCACGTTTTGGGCTATATCTCGAGACCCTAGCCTCCCAGTTGTATGAAAATTATCCTGTACTATAGCACTCATCAACAGTTTTCATTTTATATTCATATTGTATAAACACATTCTAGGGGTACCCGGGTCTACGTTTTGGCCCATGTCTCGAGACCCTAGTCACCCAGGGGTATGCAATAGCACTCATCAACAGCTTTCATTTGAAATCCATATTGTATAAACACATTCTAGGGGTACTCGGGTCCACGTTTTGATCTCAAGACCCTAGGCACGTAGCGAAAAAAAGTAGACGTTGGCCGATTCTCAGACCTACCCAATATGCTCACAATTTCATGAGAATCGGTTCAGCCGTCTCGGAGGAGTTAAGCCTCTAAAACCGTGACAGAAGAATTTTCTATGTTAGATGTATGTATATTTGCACAGTTGAATTGTGTTATCAAATTGATGTGTGTACAATAGAGTGGTCTTAAAAAATTGTTTTGCGCAAAAAGACTGTACCGCCCCACATTTTATTCCTTTGCATTTAAATAATAAATGTCACAACTCCTTGGCAGATTTCACCAGCTTAAGACGTGGCACATTCCCATTGAAAATGCTCAAACCCATTTTTGTTTTTTTAATTTTCGAAAGTAATGCCCGACAAAATCTTATAAAATTTGTAAAAATGCTGTTTTACTTATAGTGTATTTATGATAAGAAAATGAAATAGGAAAACAATTTTTGGACCTTTCGTGTCACTCTCCATTTTTCAATCAAGCATTTTCCAACGTTTCGGAAGACCAATTGACGTATCAAGTCAAAATCCGTTACGCATATTTTTCCCACATGGTTAAGTACCACGCCTCTTTTATGGACATTTTTTTGTTTAACCCTTATGTCAATATAAGAAGTTCACTTACTTTATGTATGCAAATTTTTATATACTCGCGGTAGGTATATCGATCGTAAAATACGATCAAAATACCATGGCTATCCAATTCATTAGTGGTGTATAAATCGAAATTGAATCTTTGTGGCCACGTGTAACGCTTTCGCAAACCTATCATGGTCGTTGTTAATAACTGTACCAGCAGGGAGCACGGAAGCAGTTCTGGGATTCAAGGACGTGAATAGCGCAATACAAAGCTTTATAGCTTCCGAAACCCAATTGTCAAACTCACCTAGGCTAGGCGAATCCTGTTACAAATATGACTATATCATACACATATTTAGCACGCGAGGCTCTGGCGAATTGGCGGCGTGATGGCCTAGAATCATTAAACCTGTCATGTCATGGCCATGTTAATGGTTTCCGAGCTGCGTCGGGCTTGTACCTTTATGGTGCTTTCTTACCGGAACGAACATGTTCTATATCCGGCAAAGGACCATAAGCATCGATTACATTCAAAACAAGTAAGGAAGGCTAAGTTCGGATGTAACCGAACATTACATACTCAGTTGAGAGCTATGGAGACAAAATAAGGAAAATTACCACGTAGGAAAATGAACCTAGGGTAACCCTGGAATGTGGTTGTATGACATGTGTATCAAATGGAAGGTATTAAAGAGTATTTTAAGAGAGAGTAGGCCATAGTTCTATGGATGGACGCCATTTAGGGATATCGCCATAAAGGTGGACCAGGGCTGACTCTAGAATGTGTTTGTACGATATGGGTATCAAATGAAAGGTGATAATGAGTATTTTAAAAGGGAATGGGGTTTAGTTCTACAGGTGAACGCCTTTTCGAGAAATCGCCATAAAGGTGGACCAGGGGTGACTCTAGAATATGTTTGTACGATATGGGTATCAAACGAAAGGTGTTACTGAGCATTTTAAGAGGGAGTGGGCATTAGGTCTATAGGTGGACGCCTTTTCGAGATATCGCCATTAGGGTGGGAAAGGGGTGACTCTAGAATGTTTTTGTACGATATGGGTATCAAATGAAAGGTGGTAATGAGTATTTTAAAAGGGAGTAATCCTTAGTTCTATAGGTGGACGCCTTTTCGAGATATCGCCATAAAGGTGGACCAAGGGTGACTCTAGAATGTTTGTACGATATGGATATCAAACGAAAGGTGTTACTGAGCATTTTAAGAGGGAGTGGGCATTAGGTCTATAGGTGGACGCCTTTTCGAGATATCGCCATTAGGGTGGGCCAGGGGTGACTCTAGAATGTTTGTACGATATGGGTATCAAACGAAAGGTGTTACTGAGCATTTTAAGAGGGAGTGGACATTAGGTATATAGGTGGTCGCCTTTTCGAGATATCGCCATTAGGGTGGGCCAGGGGTGACTCTAGAATGTTTGTACGATATGGGTATCAAACGAAAGGTATTACTGAGCATTTTAAGATGGAGTGGGCATTTGGTCTATAGGTGGACGCCTTTTCGAGATATCGCCATTAGGGTGGGCCAGGGTGATTCTAGAATGTGTTTGTACGATATGGATATCAAATTAAAAGTATTAATGAGGGTTTTAAAAGCGAGTGGCCCTTAGATGTATATGTGAAGGCGTTCTCGCGATATCGACCAAAATGTGGACCAGGTGATCCAGAAAATCATCTGTCGGGTACTGCTAATTTAGTTATGTATGCAATACCACTAACAGTATTCCTGCCAAGATTCCAAGGGCTGTTGATTTCGCCTTGTAGAACTTTTTCATTTTCTTCTACTTAATATGGTAGGTGTCACACCCATTTTACAAAGTTTTTTCCAAAGTTATATTTTGCGTCAATAAACCGATCCAGTTACCATGTTTCATCCCTTTTTTCGTAGTTGGTATAGAATTATGGCATTTTTTTCATTTTTCGTAATTTTCGATATCGATAAAGTTTTTTATACCAAGATAAAGTGAGTTCAGATAAGTACGTGGGCTAAGTTTAGTAAAGATATATCGGTTTTTGCTCAAGCTATTGTGTTAACGGCCAAGCGGAAGGACAGACGGTGGACTGTGTATAAAAACTGGGCGTGGCTTCCACCGATTTCGCCCATTTTCACAGAGAACAGTTACCGTCACAGAATCTATGCTCCTACCAAATTTGAGAAGGATTGGTAAATTTTTGTTCGACTTATGGCATTAAAAGTATTCTAGACAAACTAAATGAAAATGGGCGGAGCCACGCCCATTTTGAAATTTTCTTTTATTTTTGGATTTTGTTGCATCATATCATTACTGGAGTTGAATTTTGACTTAATTTACTTATATACAGTAAAGATATTAACTTTTTTGTTAAAATTTGAATTTAAAAAAATTTTTTTTTAAAAAGTGGGCGTGTTCATCCAATTTTGCTAATTTTTATTTAGCGCATATATAGTAATAGTAGTAACGTTCCTGCCAAATTTCATCATGATATCTTCAACGACTGCCAAATTACAGCTTGCAAAACTTTTAAATTACCTTCTTGTAAAAGTGGGCGGTGCCACGCCCATTGTCCAAAATCTTACTAGTTTTCTATTCTGCGTCATAACTTCAACCCATCTACCAAGTTTCATCGCTTTAACCGCCTTTGGCAATGAATTATCGCATTTTTTCGGTTTTTCGAAATTTTCGATATCGAAAAAGTGGGCGTGGTTATAGTCCGATATCATTCATTTTAAATAGCGATCTGAGATGAGTGCTCAGGAACCTACATACCAAATTTCATCAAGATACCTCAAAATTTACTCAAGTTATCGTGTTAACGGACGGACGGACGGACGGACGGACATGGCTCAATCAAATTTTTTTTCGATCTTGATTATTTTGATATCTTTGTCTTTTGTCTATATCTATCTCGATTCCTTTATATATGTACAACCAACCGTTATCCAATCAAACTTAATATACTCTTTGAGCTCTGCTCAACTGAGTATAAAAAAGCCTTGGGTTCGGCCCCTACGGGGGAAAATCGCAGGGACTGTGGATTTACTGCGCATGCGCAGGTGTTCATTTTTGGGGGAGCTGACAATAAAGTATACTCAACCCTTTTTCACCAAAGTTGACTATGAAGCATTCGAAGTTGACAATGATTAATCCAACTAAAGAGAATAACGAAATGGTGAACATACAGTTTTTACTTAGTTTTCGCAAACCTGAACACCCTAGCAAACAACTGCTTGATCTAGTTCCGTCTCCAAGAGAGTTAAGGGAACATCTCTGTAATCACTATGGTGAGAACCGGAATACGTTTGATCCAGACAAGCATAAGAGCCTTTACCAGCGCGCGCCCTCTCAAAGGGGTTGCCAGGGCAATATATTGCTCCTACAATCCAATTGTCAATCTCAACTTCCCGCGGCGAATCATGTTCCATTAACAGACGAGGATCTGTCGACCCGAAGCTCCTCATGGCACTAGGAGGTGGGGAGGGAGGGATGGCCTTGAAGGTTTAATGTGGCCATATAAATCGTTCCCGAGATGGTCGGGCTAGTACCTTAATGGTCATTTGTTACCCGAAAGTACCGGATCTTTATCCGGCAAAGGACCATCGATAACACTCCCCAAAGCCTGCGGGGAGTGTTTTTATCGTTAATACAACAACAGCAACCATTCTACTCTAGTACAAGAAGAAAGAACACTACCAAGGAAGACACGAGTTTCCACATAACACGAACTATATTTTCAATTGTAATTGTTGTAAACTTAACTTCCCTATGGACCAACCCTGTTGAGACTGATAGTTTCCTTGGACTCCCGTGTTAATACATCAAGAACAAATTGACAATGAGGCCACCTCTTTGGAGTAAAGCGGTATCTTCGTTGGAAAGTTGGCAATAAAGTTCGAAGAGAAATTTGAATCTGTTCTTGTATTAAAATTGTGGAATTGTATCGTATATTTACAATGTCGAAAACACGATGTAGCAGATTATTTGTGCTTAGGTTAGAATGATAGTGGAACTCACAGTTAAAAAGGGTTTAGACACACATTGTATCTTACCAAGGCAAGACCTTGCGATTGTACAGGCGAGTGCAAGTTAATTATTACCAACAATTGACACTGCAGTGTTTGGCCTTTTTTTGCTTTTTCGTTGGGCCGCTGGTAATGCAATTCGATCTGCGGGGCAGAGCCTTACATGGCAAATACTCACTTTAAGCATATATACTATGCGAGCTCTATCGCCTTTTTCTTTCAGGCAGTGCCTGTTTGCAACTTTCTTATTTTCGCTGGCGAACTTTGCAGGCCAAAACCTCCACCCAGATCATATTTTGTAATTGCGTGAATTTAAATCTGGACTTCTGCGGCGTCATGCCGTTAACGGAAATAATAGACGCGGAATACTCTTAATCGATATGAAGCTCTAATCTGTGATGGCAAATCAGTTACGAGAACCTACTTTGAAATAAAAAAGTTTGTGCTATAGTTTTTTTTTCAAAGCAATATATTGTGGCGAATGTTGACATTAGTAAATAATCGCAACAACAAAACAGAGCAAGCAGCGACACTTATGTACTAGGCAACGAAGAGATATCTCACACACACATGTAGTCATCAGCCGAAGTAGTTACTCACACATACACACGCATATGACTAGTATTAAAGAATAAACTATAAATATACATGTATATAGCTGGTAACCAAGCATGAGATACAAGTATTCGCGAAAACCGAGAGTATAAAAGCAGCGCAAGCGGTTTGATTTAAATACGCTATAAGTTGCAAAGTGAAGTATAAATGTGAAGTATAATTGTACTACCCCCAAAGTAGTCTAATGAATACCATTTGGCAAAACAGTATATTGGAGTTTATTATTCGACAGTTAAGCGATTCGAACGTTTCAAATAAGTGGAATTCCCCAAAACTCGTTACAGTATATTAACTATATTGCGCTGTTTAAAATTTACAACATTTAGTTTTGCTCAGTTAAAAATTATTGAACATGCACACTAAAGTAATAATAGAACCTTAAATTCGTAGCATTCACAAAGTGTCATAACACGTCAAATTGTCGCCAATAATAATTTTACGGCATTAAGGCTAGCGCATGCGACGACACTTTGTGAATACCCCAAATGTTAAACACGCGCTATAAGCTCGTGTTGTGGGGGTAAAGTGGGCGTGCGTGTGCAGTTGAAAAAATTCTTTTATAACATAAACAGTGTCAGAGCTTTTGTTTTGATTAGCAGTTTTTATTTTACTAATTTAACTATTTTAAGTTCGACAACTTCGAGGGGTGTTTATATTAAACATGAGCGTATGTAGATATAGAGCTTTATAATGTTAATTGCATGTTTTGTTTCAGTTATTATTTATTTTTATTTGTTTTATCTTCTTCGTATTTTTCATTTGTTTCCGTTAACGCTTAAAACATTGTGGCCTGCGTGTGTTTAATTGTAATGAAATACTAATTTTTTTCACAGTTGAATTTTAGCAATATTTTTTTAGTAATTATTATGTTTGTTGGTTTTTGTAATTTTGTTATTGATTTTTGTATTTGATTTTTGTTGTTTATTTATATTTTATAAATATTGTTTACTCCTTGTTATTTGTAGAATAATAAACGAACAAATAAACACAATTTCTGACATAATATTCGAGCCTTTAAAACTTGTTTACAAGAAAAAAAGTAATCACACATGTACAAAAGAGACAAACACACAACAACAAATAAACACAAAACGATTAACGCACCAAAACAATAAACCCACAAAGAAGGTCAAACGGCTAAAATTACATACCTTCACCTGCCTCAGTCAGCTACACAAATCGATCAGTAAAAACCACCCTCGGTTGTGAATGAACACACAACACTTACATATGACTAAATATACACAAGCATCAATTTTGACAATACCTGCTCATATACCTACGAACTACAAATACAGGACAAACGAAAACAACACTTACTTACTTAATTGGCGCTTAACCGTCTAAGCGGTTATAGCCGACGACAACAACACATCAGAACGAAAATCGACACCGATGATGGCACTATGCCAAAACCGGTTTGTTTCGAAACCAAATTTAACAACGGATGACGGAAAATCGTTCCAATCTTATAACTTTAAACGAGCAATTCTTGTATATTTGTATGTTTGTATAGCAGAACGATCTCGGGAACGGCTGGGCCGATTTAAATGAAATTTTGCACAGAGATAACGTATGACCTTCTAAGACTTTCTACGTAGGTGCTACTTAGAATATCTCACAAGGATGCCACCTATTCGAATTTAAAAAAAAAATTGCATTAGATATGCCGATGTGGGTATCAAACGAAAGGTATTTCACTCCGCATTACAATAGGGACATTTTTGAGTAGGGTTGCCATTTAGGGTTGGCACCTATTCGAAATTAAAAAAAAAATGCATGAGATATGCCGATATGGGTATCACACGAAAGGTATTTCACTCCACATTACAATATGGACGTTTTTGAGTAGGGTTGACATTTAGGGTTGCCATATATTCGAAATTAAAAAAAATTGCATGAGATATGCCGATATGGGTATCAAGCGAAAGATATTTCACTCCGCATTACAAGATGGACATTTTTGAGTAGGGTTGCCATTTAGGGTTGGGGTAGTTAGACGAAATAGTACTCTACTTACTCATAATCTATTAAAGCTTTAAAGGAGAACATTAAAGTTAAAAATCTTCGTAAAAAATCTAACAGATGATTCGACTTAATTTTCTTAAATTCACACACGCTAATAAAATTGAAATGCAATATCAAGGCACCGTATTTTTGGCAAATATGAAATGAATAATTGCAATTTCTCACAGATTACTATTGGAAAGATTTATCACCATAGCAAAAAGATATCTTACCATGGTAATTTGCTACCGTCGAACACTAGTTCAATTCAATTTGACGACATCTAACCATTTAACTACTTACAAAGAGATGGAAGTTAGTTGACATTTAATTAAACTAACTGATAGTTGTCATTCGTGATATTTACAATAATAAAATTGTGAGACTTTCATAGTGTATAACTAAAAAAATGTTTGAAATTAATAATTCTATTTTTAAGGAAATCAAATATTGGTAAGTAAAAATATATAATATATGTACATATAAAAAAAGTAGTTTGATTAATGATGACATGTGGAACAAATTATGTTATGCGGCATACTCGAAGATTGCCGAACAAAGCTCGGTCGCCCAGGTACTATACATTATGTAAATAACATTGCTTTTGGACGAACGCAAATAACAACGGTAATGCAACAGTTTTAGTGGAATTTTTAATATGAAATTTTTGAAAATTTAAAATCCTTTCATTAAATTTACACTATGTTTCATACTTAGTTCCCAACGTTTCATTTCATAGACTCTATACACTTAATAGTACACTCGTCTAACTTGTATCGACTTAAGCTGTTTGTGCTTATGACCATGGATTCTTCGCCCAAAAGCAATTACATCTCAAATCTTGTTCTTACATTCTACTTTCATATTTTGTTACTTGCAACGCAAATCCATCAGTTACAATATTTAATTAATTAATTTATTATTCATTTGAAATATTTTGCGAAAAAAGTAAAGTAATTGTTTTTATTTGTAATGCAATTTTTTACTTTGTAGTTAATTGCAACTCGAAAAAAGTGTTATATACATTCATATACAATACATAAATTACAATATTACTATTTTTTAAATATTTTACTACTACAATAAATTAAAAAGTATGATTTTATTTTCGTTTGTATTTTTATTTTTTCTATTTTCCTAATCAGACACATATTTACAAAGCGCAAAAAATGCTTTTTTGCTTGTTTCAATTTAGCTGTTGTTGATTTGTTGGCAAACTATTACAAAAAAAAAATTGGAGTTCTTTGTGTTTCAAATGTGACCGTTTGTGTGTAAACTTACCCTTAGCAAAACTGCAGCACTGCACAAAAGTTTTGTTTTGAATTTATATTTCTTTCGATATTGTATTTTATGCCATTACAATATTTGCTTAACATTTTACCACTTTCTATGCAATTTTTCAACAAATTTTTAATTATTCATTTATAAATTTTGTTTGTGTTATCTTCAGACAATTACTTAAAAGCTTATATTATTAATGCTGCATTTTTTTTCTCTCTGTAGTTTTGTTTATGGCAATCTTGATATATTTTCTTGAAATCTTAATTTTTTACTTTCCATGAATTTTGCTAATTTTATATTTTTGCTTTTTTTATTTACTTAGTGCTGTTTTTTTTTTAATTCAAAATTGGGTTTTCAAACGTAGTTATTTAATAAAATGTTTTTAATAAATAAGTTTTTTTTAATCATACATATATATTCTACATTTTTGTTGTTGTTGTTGTGGTTGTTGTAAGGAAAATGTAGACAAAAACAAATTCTCTTATTTAGTTCCAATATTCTTGCGAATTTTATGTCCTCTGAATGAGGCTTGAATTTTAGTGGCCGCCTTATGCAACTCCGGATCACCGAGATCGATATCTAGCTCCTCAGCAACCTTTTTAGTGATTTCTTGTATGTCGACATCATTAGGCGCATCTGTGGTTACAACTTTACGTGTTAAATGGCGCGGAAGGCAGCCTGAATTTTCACAGCGGCATCGCACAGTTCTAGAAGAAGAAGAGCGAAAGAAATATTCTATTAATAGAAGAAAAAAAGGCTCAACTTAGGGTAAGTAAAAGCTGAGGCATCATACAATTCAGAAGTGGAATATGTCATGCATTAATTGCTCTCAGTTATACAGATGGTAAAAAAAGGGATCAGCTGAGTAAATAATATAAATATAGTTTAAAAAAACTGAAAAACCAGAACATATGCTGCCGTTGTAGTATCTGCAATCCACGTAGATATTTGATGTTGATAGCACCGTAGCACAGAGGTTCGTGTCTCCGCTATTAAGCACAACTCGTTTCGTAACTAGCTACTTAACCACTTCAATAATTACCGCTAGATGGGACTAACTCTCCTTTGCGTACCAAGCTTAGGGAGTTACAAACAAGCCTAAATACAAGTGAAGCCACCCAATCCAAAAATTTAGATAGAAGTTTTTGTCAATTAGAAACAAATTTTTCTAAGCGAGTCGCACTCCGGCACTGACTTGGCAAACACTCCAGAGTGTATTTCTACCATGAAAATCTTGTCAGTGAAACTCATTGGCTTTGCAAATACCGCTCGGAGTCTACGAAAAAAATGTAGTTCCCGTCCCGAAAATTTGTAGGAAAAATTAAGGAAATATGCCGCAAATTTGAAGGAAAGGTCGATCTTAAATCTCATCGGAGTTTATCGCGCCTTGCATTTATTTATTTAAAATCCCACCTCTCGACAACCTGTTCAACAACTTATCTCAGCAAATGGTTTCGTTGAAGAATGTCCTATATCTTAACTTGTTCCAAAAAGCTGGACATGAGCTCACTATATTTTCAGCTTATATAGCGCTGTTTTGCAAAAAGTTTTGAAAAAGCGTTTTGTGAAAAATTAAGAATAAAATTTGAACTCCGTTTCCATTTTTGCTGTTTTTGAAACTTCGAAGACCTGAAATACCAAGCAAATATGCGATGGCACAAGTAGAGAGCTTACGTGGGCTCAATCGAGTTTGCAGGTCACGCTCTTTTTGAGGAACAATGTGTTTTGTGACTGGGACAGTAATAGAAGAGCATACGATCTAAAACGCTATTATTAATATTAATAGTTGTAAACATCTCAGCCCAAAAGTACACCTTAAGCTGCCAAGTAAGGAAAAATGCAGCTTTAATATATTTTTAATTGACGCATGACGCGAACCGGCCATTAAAATTGTCGGAAAGAAAAAAAGGTAAAAAAATAAGAGCAGACTTTTCTTGTTTTCCAGTGCCACAGTTAAACACTCACCTACAAACTTAGGCCAAATTAATTTATATTTTAGGTTATAAAATCAAAACTTAAACAGTTTCACGTTTGTAGTGCCAAAAGTATAAATTTCAAACACGAAAAGCTTGAATACCACACTTACATCCGCACTAAAACTTTATAATTTTAACTGTTCAAGCGAGCGATTAGCGCACGCACCGTGAATTGATTTTACCTATTGAATTTCCCTTTATGCATTGAATTTGTCGTTTTTAGATGACTCCCTCATGGGAACACACCTAAAACCTCCGCTACGTAGTTGGCAACGCGTGCGCTACTCGCTCGCCTGAACGAGCAAAGCTGTCAGTCATGTTGACATTTTCATATTTTTCTTTTTTTGCTTGGATTTGATATCTATCTATATGTAGACACAAAAAAAAAAATTGAATGCTTTTCCGAATTAACGTAGCCATTCGTGTGTAACATCAAAAAGTTTTTATCTCTCGCAATTTTGACCATCTTGGTTGTGACAAACGGAAAGTAAAATCTCTGTATATAAAGAAATTCGAAAAGAAATACAATTTATTGAAGTGCTACCAAAACCGGTGTAATCGTTTATTGAGTTCTTTGGCACATATAAGCCCAGCTCGTGCATAGTAAAGTGCAGTTCCACCGAACCATCGTTTCACGCAAAGCATATAATAGCGCCAAATCCGTGGGTAAGTGAGCACAAAGGCCACTCGCCGCCGGGATCAAATCGCCGGACCCATCGCCACCATCACCACATCATCACCAGTACCGCCGTGAGGCCCTACATCCCCAGTACCTACAGCAACGGAGCTGTACATTTGGTCCTTCGTCGCCATTTTTGGACCCAGCGTTGGAAAATTAAAAGAGAAAGTATCCCAAAAATCGTGAGTAGAAATCAAATTTCTTATTCCCAACTCACGCCCCGAACTAATTAAAAAAAAAAAAAAAATTTTATATTTGTGAAGTTTTTCGACTTGAATATTGTATAAAATTATTCATTTGCCCTCAGAGCGATAAAACGCATTAAATGAATTAAGATTAACTTGCCCCCTCTCTGCCTCTACCCTTCATACGTACAAAATTAAATTATTAAAATAATAATCCACAAATCTAAGGAATAATCCTCCCTGAAATAGTTAAAATTCCCCATTTTTAATTAAAGTTTGATATTTGTGGATCTCCCAAGAGGATTCATAAATACATACATATTTATTCCCAATAATTTTTTGCAATCATAAATTTTAATATTTCTTAAATACATATATAAGTCCCGTATTGCAAAAAGGAAAGGCAGTTCAACCCCAAAAACAGTGCATTTCCAATATACTTATTGGTTTCTCATTCGTATGTATGTATGTGCATATGCAATAATTAACTGGTAGACAGGGACCCAAAATAAATTTATAAAACTCCCATTTTTAAATTTCTTTAATTAGCGTTTTCAACTTCTATTCTCAAATACTCACAAATATTAAAAATCCTTCAAATATATAACAATTATATATCCCATTGGAAAAAAAAATATTTTTTCATCACTCATATATATATATATATATATATATACGCATATATACTCATATATACACACATTTATAAAAGTGCGGTACGGTGATACAATTTTATTTTTGTTGCTCTCTCAAGCGGGTACAGTGGTACGAATTCACGGTTCGCGTTATTAAGTATAATTTCAAAAGTTCAAAAAGATTATTTCTCTTGTCGTGAAATTTGCATTGCGGTGATAAATCGTTCTTTAAGTCGTCAACTCGCTCTCTCTCTCAGGCTCTCTCCCTCACTCTCAGGCTCTCTCCCTCGCTTGCGCACTTTATGTTAGGTGTCCCTCAAAGAAGCCAATCAAAAAGCCCCACAATGAGTGACGACGAGAAATCCCAAGGCAGCGCCAAAGATCAACGCCAAACGCGCCTAACCACAAAAAAAAATAAGCAAATGTTCACGGCAAACAAATTCATCTCGGAAACGGATAATTTCACAGACTACTGTGCTCGATTCAGGTCCACCCCTATTAACGAAAATACGGAATCGTCACTGAAAATTAAAGACACCAATATTGATAGGTTTTGGAACCGGGTCCAAACCTCCCATGACGCGATATTAGATACAGATGACCTAGATCTCCCAGATGACTTCAAACCGGTCGCGTTTAATAAATACTAGTCATGTCTAATTATGTATGAGGACACAAAAGCCCAGATAGGGGACCAACTTATGTTACTCCAACAAGCAAACACTCCCATAGCCGCCCCCACCGCATCACTTCCCAGAGATGGAACAGGTTTCGGCTTAAAAATCCCGCCTTGTGATACAGAAGTATTTTATGGGGGTTACGAACAATGGCCGTCATTTCGTGACCTGTTCACGGCGGTATATATTAACCACCCAAAACTCACAAAAGCCCAGAAATTATACCACCTCCGGTATAAAACACAAGGCAAAGCCGGCGAAATAGTCAAACAGTTCCCACTCAGTGATGCCAATTTTGAACTGGCGTGGGAAGCCCTAAGGTCGCGATATGAAAATCGCAGGGTTTTGGTCGACAACCAAATAAAAACCCTTATGAATTTAAAACCAATTCCCATTGAAAATAGCGAGGATATACAGAAATTGCAATCATCCGTGAATAATTGCCTCCAAATTCTCGCCACCCAGCAAGTTTCAACAGAAAGTTGGGATCCAATCCTCATTTATCTGGTCACATCTAAACTCCCGGAGAACACGGTAACCCTGTGGGAACAGTCTCTAACCTCCAGGAAAGATCTCCCCAACTGGTCCTAAATGAACCAATTTCTGACTACTCGCTATGAGGTGGTAGAAAGAGTAGACCAATGGCGCCTCTCTAAACCCACATCGGCCCCCGCTAGCACAAGCTACTCTAAACAAAATAATTATGCATTCAGAGGCAACAATCTAGAGAAATCCAATCCGAGGATTCAATCCCATGCTACAGAACACCGCACAATGTACAAATGCGCATATTGCAGAACCTCTGAGCACCCCCTGTACAGCTGTGCAAAATTCGCTAGAATGCCAGTTCATGATCGGAACAAGTTCGTGAGAGATAATCACATGTGCTTTAACTGCTTATCCCAATCCCACGTTCTAAGGGATTGCAAAAGCACATTCAAGTGTGTTCACTGCCGACAACGTCACAACTCAGCTCTCCATGATGATGCGTCCCCTAGCACATCATCAACACCCAGAATGCATAAAGCCACAGCCCAAGTAGCAACTACCACCCCCCCTGATGTCAGTCACCCAACTCCACACGCTCCGGAAGACAATCGCGACCAACCCACGTGTTCAAAAAATGCCCACGTACAATCTTTCTACTCGGACAATGAAAGTAAAGTACTACTCCCGACGGCAATCGTCTCGGTAGAGCACCGAGGTGAACTCTTCAAACTCAGAGCCCTAATTGACCAAGGGTCAGAACGGAGCTTTATCTCCTCCAAAGCTCAAATAAAACTGCGTCTACCATGCCGAGCTTCTAATTTCGAAATATCAGGCATGGGTGGAAGAGTGGTTCAAACATCGAACAAACTATGCGCTCTAACTCTAGTCTCGAACGATTTAATCACAAGGATCCAAGCACAAGCTATTGTCCTTCCCCAGTTAACCAAGGCGTTACCCAAATTCAATCCCACCCTAGCACAGCGTGAAAAATGGGCGCATCTAACCCTCGCAGATGCAAACTGCCACTCCCCATCCCAGATTGACTTAGTCATTGGCAGTGACCTTATCCCGCAGATAATGCTAGAAGGTGTTGAGAAAATCTCCTCGAACCTCCTAGCGCAAAACACCATATTTGGGTGGATCCTTAGTGGTCAAGTCCCTAGCAAAGTAGTTTCGTTCTCAACCCAGGTGGAGGAAGTATCGAACTCCCTCGATTCGCAGCTCAGAAAATTCTGGGAACTGGAAGAAGTATCCACCCCCAAGTGTCTTAATGTTGAAGACACTATATGCGAAGAATTGTATCAGTCCACCACCACTCGCAGAGATGACGGCCGCTATGTAGTGCGACTCCCCTTTAGACGCAGTTTCCCAGAACAGGTAGCCTTAGGTAGATCCCGAACCTCAGCTCTCCAGCAATTTCTTAGCATGGAGAGAAATCTTCTCAAAAAAGGCGAACTTAAATCCCAATATGACCAAGTCTTATTAGAATATCTCACCCTAGGTCATATGGAAGAAACCACTTCCTACGAAAAATGCTCAGACAACAAATACTTGTCGTTCTACCTACCCCATCACGCGGTTATACAGCCCGAAAAAAGAACTACTAAGGTACGTGTGGTCTTTAATGGATCAAAGAAATCAACTTCCGGCAATTCTCTGAATGATGTTCTCTATACCGGTCCCACCCTACAACCCGATTTGATGCTATTAATACTCAAGTGGCGCACGTACCAATTTGTTTTCAACGGCGATGTAGAGAAAATGTACCGCCAAATTCTCTTACATGAGGAGGACCAAGAGTACCAAAAAATTATTTTTCGCTCAGCCCCCAATGGTCCAATTCAAGATTTTAAGCTTAAAACCGTCACATTCGGTCTTAATTGCGCTCCCTATCTTGCAATACGTTCCTTGCACGAACTCTCTAAAGACGTCAATAATACCTTCCCTAAAGCATATCAGATATTAAAAGACGAGACATATGTAGACGACATACTTTCTGGCGGGCACTCCATCCTCTCAGCTTCAGAGTCCCTCTCGCAAGTCAGGCAAGCCCTTACGTCAGCAGGCTTCCCCCTTAGAAAAATCACGGCAAACCATCCTGACATAATTGAAACTATTCCCACAGCAGACTTGCTGGATTCCCAGTTTCTCGAATTCGAAAAAGCAAGTACGACGAAAACGCTCGGGATTCAATGGAATGCAATAAAGGACTCATTTTCGTACACCGTTGAATCCATCCCAGTAAGCACCGCGAGCACAAAGCGACAAATTCTCTCTTCCATCGCAAAACTTTTCGACCCCGCAGGATGGCTAACGCCGATAATGATCCAAGCCAAAATTCTCTTGCAAGAGCTGTGGCTTGATGGAACTGACTGGGACGAACAGGTGAAACCTCTCCGCCTCGCAAAGTGGACGCAGTTCGCACATAACCTCCACGCCATAACAGGGGTTCAAATTCCTCGTTGGGTCAATTACTCCCCTGACCAACCCACGGAGCTGCATGGCTTTTGCGACGCGTCTGAGAAAGCTTATTGCGCCAGCATTTATGTCCGAACGACGGTAGGACAAAACACAACCTCTCATCTCCTAGTCTCTAAAAGCAAAGTGGCACCCCTAAAATCCACTAGCGTGCCACGGCTGGAATTGTGTGGAGCTCTGCTCCTAGCGAAACTAGTCTCCGTCGTTCAATCCCAACTCAATCTCAGTCCGCCTACCTTGACGCTGTGGTCGGACTCCGAAATAGTGCTCGCATGGCTCGAAAAGCCCCCCTATACATGGAGAACCTTCGTAGCAAATCGAACCGCGCAAATAATCGATCTGGTTGGAAACGCCACTTGGCGACATGTACGCAGTTCCGAAAACCCCGCCGACATGGGCACAAGAGGATGCAAACCTCTTGATTTGGCAACTTCCTCCCTGTGGTGGAAAGGCCCAGATTGGCTCATCAGTCCCCCGGAATCATGGCCCAAAGACTTGCGCCGCCCCTCCGTGAGTCCACCCGAAGTCCGCCGAATCGAAGCATTACATGCCAGCGAAGAAGAACCCGACATTCTGGACCGATTTTCCTCGTTTCCGCGTGCCCTGAGAGTTTTAACTCACGTGTTGCACTTCATACGCACCCTTAAAACCCGCGCGGGCCACATACCAACTTCCCCGTTAACCCTTACACACTACGACTTCCGAAATACGAAACTCAAGCTAATCGCCTTAACTCAGTCCCGATATTTCCCCAAGGAAAAGGCATCGTTGTTAGCATCGAAGCCTATCGACAAACGGAGCCCCCTTCTCACCCTTGATCCATATTTGGATGAGGATGGATTGCTCCGAGTCCGCGGTCGCCTAGTTGACTCAACCCTAACCTTCAACGAAAGCCACCCCATTATTATCCCGGAAAAATCCCGATATGCTGCACTTTTCCTACGCTTCCTGCATGAACTTTTCTTGCACGCCGAAGTCCGTCTCATGCAGCAAACGATTAGACAAGAACTTTACATTCCTCGACTCAAGCCACTCATCAAAAAATGCATTTTTCAATGTAAAACATGCACCGTCCACAAGCAGCAAATGCGCTCCCAAATCATGGCAGCCTTGCCACCCGCACGATGCACTTTCGCTCCCCCCTTCACCACAACGTGTGTTGATTTTGCTGGCCCTTTTTTGATAAGAGCATCCATGCTAAGATCGCCTACCCTCGTGAAGGGTTACGTGGCCGTTTTTGTTTGCTTCACGACAAAAGCGGTACATCTCGAGTTGTGCTCAAATCTCACCTCTGAGGCCTTTCTGGCTGCGTTTGCCCGTTTTGTTGGACGTCGAGGCTATCCCGCAACTATGATGAGCGATAATGGCACAACCTTTGTAGGTGCCAAAAGAGCTACGGAAAAGGAATTTGTCATCTTCTCCAACAAAGTATCCCAAGAACTCGTCAAAAAATACGCCGCTCAAGGCATAAAATGGAAGTTTATACCCCCCAGCGCTCCTCATATGGGCGGCTTATGGGAAGCTGCGGTCAAAAGTTTTAAAACCCACCTCAAGAAGTCAGTCGGATCTCACAAATTCACTTTCGAGGAATTTACCACCCTGCTAATACGAATAGAGGCCGTGTTAAACTCACGCCCCATCTCCCCGCTATCTCAGGATCCCTCTGACTTTACCGCGCTCACCCCGGGACATTTCCTTCGGGGAACCCCTTTATTAGCGATTCCGGAACCCGACCACGAGAACCTATCTCTGCTCAACCGATGGGAAAAGGTCAAGGTCATCCATCACCAGTTTAGTCGAAGATGGAAGGAGGATTACCTCAAGGACCTTCACAAACGGTATCGTTGGAAAGACACCCGCATTGAACCAAAAGTCGGTGAGTGTGTCCTCATCAAGGACGATACACTTCCTCCCACCGAATGGCGCCTCGGACGCATCGAAAAGGCACACCCCGGCCCCGATGGCCACATTCGTGTCGTCGAGGTGCGCACCCAATCCGGCATTCTCACACGGCCGATAGTAAAATTATGTTTTCTGCCTCCGGCGGATCGTCCGCCCAGCCCCCAAGCGACCGTGTAGATTTTCGTTACCACCCCACTCACAAGACCGCTGAGTCCTTCAGACTTATCTCGTCAAATCACCGTATCCGCCTAATCCCAAAAACAACCATTAACATCCTGCTACATCTCATAGTTACAATCATCAATATACCCGCACTAAAGTCATATGATTACGACTCGTTTCAGGCGAACATAAATGTAACACCAACTCCAAGACCAAGAACGTCGATACGCTCTCAGGTGGTGGTGGCTAGCAATCACGCCGAGCGCCAAAACAACAACTCCAGCCATAACTTCATGCAATGCCGCGTATGCGCTCGCCATCATGCGCTACGTACTTGCCCACTCTTTCGGGGCATGCAGCCGTCGCAGCGGTACCTCCTGGCACGAGCCCATGGGTATTGTACCAATTGTCTGGCGCTATCACACGCGACGAGTGAGTGCACGTCGCCCATTATGTGCCGAATCTGTGCACTGCCACACCACACCATGCTCCACCGGGCCCCACCACCACCAACACCATCGAGCCACGCCGCACCAACACCTCAAGTGCCTCCGACGCCGGCACCACGCTCTAACTCTCGTCGCCGCCGCCAACGCCCACAACAACAAGCCGTCAACAGTCGTTACAATCCAACCACAGTCACGATCCCAAAAGCACGGACCGTTCGGTGCTCAGCAACAGGCCTTCAGATGGGTCACACCGAGGCAAGGTGGCAAATATTCTCATGAACGAGGCAATCAGAGCTCTGGAGCAGCTCAAAGTGACCTTAGCCGGCTAACGCGCCTAGGCGGGGCAGGATGTTCAAGCGAGCGATTAGCGCACGCACCGTGAATTGATTTTACCTATTGAATTTCCCTTTATGCATTGAATTTGTCGTTTTTAGATGACTCCCTCATCGGAACACACCTAAAACCTCCGCTACGTAGTTGGCAACGCGTGCGCTACTCGCTCGCCTGAACGAGCAAAGCTGTCAGTCATGTTGACATTTTCATATTTTTCTTTTTTTGCTTGGATTTGATATCTATCTATATGTAGACACAAAAAAAAAAAATTGAATGCTTTTCCGAATTAACGTAGCCATTCGTGTGTAACATCAAAAAGTTTTTATCTCTCGCAATTTTGACCATCTTGGTTGTGACAAACGGAAAGTAAAATCTCTGTATATAAAGAAATTCGAAAAGAAATACAATTTATTGAAGTGCTACCAAAACCGGTGTAATCGTTTATTGAGTTCTTTGGCACATATAAGCCCAGCTCGTGCATAGTAAAGTGCAGTTCCACCGAACCATCGTTTCACGCAAAGCATATAATAGCGCCAAATCCGTGGGTAAGTGAGCACAAAGGCCACTCGCCGCCGGGATGAAATCGCCGGACCCATCGCCACCATCACCACATCATCACCAGTACCGCCGTGAGGCCCTACATCCCCAGTACCTACAGCAACGGGGCTGTACATTAACCAAAAGCTTAAAAACTTGGAACCATCACATCTTGCTACTATTACTACCAAGTATGTGTATTCATATGGCCCGCCCTTTACTGGGTTTATGTTACATTTTCTTGATAAAGGAATTTATTTCTACACTAGCCTTTACCCGCGGCCCCGTCCGCAAGGAGAAAATAAAATATATGTGCTATTCACGTTAGCCTGCTTATCAAGTTATCTGTTTAAAAATTATTTTTGTCTAATGTATTTTATTTTTGTAATTTAGTAAAAAAAGTGAACTAAATGAGAACATAAGCTGAAAGCCACGCTTTCATGAATAGTACAATACAGTTTTTTCGAATTAAAAAAATACATTTTGTTTTTAAATTAAATTAACTGATATGAAAGGGGTGAAAGAATTACTATTCATAGAACAAAGGAGTGAAACTACAATTAGCTAAAACTAAAGAGAATTTTTTAGATGAAAATAGTGTTGCTTTTTGGGGTATTTAGTTGGTTAAAATATTACAAAATGTGTAATTATAGTTATAGTTCGTTACACGATTCATTTAAAAAACTCAAAAATAGAACGAAATAGCTGTGTTAGATTGAAGATAAAACATGCCGAATTTTAATTACGAATAATCAGCAGCAAATCCATGCCCATAAAAGCTCATAATTTAAAAAGGCATGTGTGCCGAACTACCGGTTGGGAAGAGACCTAAAATGATCCCGGAAGGGTCTCAAGATGATACTAAAATTCCAGGACAGATCCCGAAAATCATCCATAAATTAACCAGGAGGGGTCCCAAAATGATTCAGAAATGGTCCCGAAAAAGTCCCGAAATTACCCTTATGGGTTCCCGTACAGATCCCGAAAACCATCCAGAAATGATACCGAAAGGCTCCCCAAATCATCCCGTATTAGTCCCGAAAAAGTACAGGAATGGCCCCGACGGGATTCCTGACGGATCCCGAAAACCATCCAGAAATTATGCCGGAAGTGACACCAAATGATCCCGAAATGGACCCGACGGGATCCCGGATGGATCCCGAAAACCATACTGAAATGATGTCGGAAAATTTCCCAAATGATCCCGAAATAGCCCCGAAAAAGGCTCGAAATGATCCCGACGGGATCCCGGACGGATCCCGAAAACTATCCAGAAATGATGCCGGAAAGGTCCTCAAATGATCCCCTAATAGTCCCGAAATGACACTGACGGGATGCCAAAAACGATCCAGAAATGATGCCGGAAGGGACCCCAAATGATCCCTAAAAAGTCCCGAAATGATCGCGACGGGATCCTGGACGGATACCAAAAACCATCCAGATGTGATCCCGGTAGGTACCCCAAATAATCCGGAAATAGTCAGAAATTACCCCGTTGAGAGCCCCGACGGATCTAGGAAACTATGCAGAAATGATGCCGGAGAGGTCCTCAAATGATCCCCTAAGAGTCCCGAAATGATCCCGCGCGGATCCCGGACGGATCCCGAAAACCATCCAGTAACGATGCGGAAAGGGTCCCCAAATAATCCCGTATTAGTAGAGAAAAAGTCCCGAAATAACCAAGACGGGATCCCCGACAGATACCGAAATCCATCCAGAAATGAAGCTGGAAGGGACCCTAAATGATCCCGTATTAGTCGAGAAAGAGTCCCGAAATGACCCCGACGGTATCTCGGACGAACCCCGGAAACTATGCAGAAATGATCCCGAAATAGTCCCGAAATGACCTCGTCGAGATCCCCGACGGATCCCGGAAACTATGCAGAAATGATGCCGGAAAGGTCTTCAAATGATCCCCTAATTGTCCCGAAATTACCCTCTCGGGATCCCGGACGGATACCGAAATCCATCCAGAAATGATGCCGAAAGGGTCCCCAAATGATCCCGTATTAGTCGAGAAAAAGTCCCGAAATGACCCCGACGGTATCTCGGATGAACCCCGGAAACTATGCAGAAATTATCCCGATATGACCCCGTCGAGATCCCCGACGGATCCCGGAAACTATGCAGAAATGATGCCCCAAAGGTCGTCAAATGATCTCTCAATAGTCCCGAAATGATCCCCGACGAATCCCGGAAGCTATGCAGAAATGATGCCGGAAAGGTCTTCAAATGATCCCCTAATTGTCCCGAAATTACCCTCTCGGGATCCCGGACGGATACCGAAATCCATCCAGAAATGATGCCGAAAGGGTCCCCAAATGATCCCGTATTAGTCGACAAAAAGTCCCGAAATGACCCCGAAGGTATCTCGGATGAACCCCGGAAACTATGCAGAAATGATCCCGAAATGACCCTGTCGAGATCCCCGACGGATCCCGGAAACTATGCAGAAATGATGCCGGAAAGGTCTTCAAATGATCCCCTAATAGTCCCGAAATGATCCCGAACGGATCCCGAAAACCATCCAGAAATGATACCGGAAGGGACCCCAAATGATCCCGAAAAAGTCGCGAAATGACCCCGACGGGATACCGGGCGGATCACGAAAACCATCCAGAAATAATGGCGGAAGGGACCCAAAATGACCCCGAAAAAGTCCCGTAATGATCCCGGAAACCATCAAGAATTTATCTCTCAAAGGTACGCAAATGATCCCGAAAATACCCCGACTGGATGCCGAACGGATCCCGAAACCCATCCAGAAATGTTGCCGGAAAGGTCCCTAAATGTTCGCGAAAAAGTCCCGAAATGATCCCGGAATAGTCCCGAAAATATCCCAAAATAACCCCGACGGGATCCCGGACGGATTCCGAAAACTATACAGAAATGATCCCGGAAGGGTCCCAAAATTATCCCGAAATAGTACCGAAAAAGTCCCGAAATGACCCCGGCGGGATCCCGGACGCATCCCGAAAACCATCCAAAATGATCCCGGAAGGGTCTCGATATGACCCCAACGGGATTACAAATAAGGCGAAGCTAATTGTAGAACCATATTTAAAAAGGCAGCAGGCGCGTTGGAGCGAATGAAGAGTTACAAAGAAACATACAGGTAAAGCTAATAAAAGCGTGCTAATAAAAACAGTTGATGGAGGTCGGATGGCGGGAAGAGAAGTACCGCTGTTCGTTTTTCCAAAATTGTTTAGATATCGATCTGTATGTGCCAGATACCAAAAACTATTGATTTAGGAGAAAATTTATATTGAGTTATAACGATTTATAGATTTTACACCAGAGGGGTAAAAAGGGGGGGAGCGGAGGGTGTCACTGCTCACTTTATAAGCCCTCGACTTATTTGACCCCTTGAGTCTGTGATATTGGTGAAGTCCAGTATACGTAAATTTATTATGTGTAAAAATTAGTAAAAAGTAATTGCTCGAAGGGGTCGTGGGAACCCCACCCCTCTTTCCATGTTCGAAAAAAATTTTGCTGGTAGACTACTGTCTGTGTCCAAATTTAATCAAAATGCGTGTAGCCGTTCTGGCGTGATTCAGTCGCAAAGACTAAAAAATATAATAATTAAATTATAACTTTTCGTAGGGGGCGGGGACCTCCCCCCTTTTGAAAAATATATAGCTAGTAGATCCTTCTAGACTATTGGCTATATGTGTGCCAAACTTCATCCAAATCCGTGCAGCCATTCTTGCGTGATTGAGTCACAAAGACAAACGTCTGGACAAACATCCAAACATCCAAACATCCAAACTTTGCCATTTATAATATAATACTAGCCTTTACCCGCGGCCCCGTCCGCAAGGAGAAATTTAAATATATGGGCTATTCGCGTTTTCTGTCTAATGCATTTTATTTTTGTAATTGAGTAAAAAAAAGACCTAAATGAGCTGATAACCTGACAGGATCCCAAATGATCCCGAAATTATCCAGAAAAGCTACGAAATGACCCCCACGCTATCGCGGACGGATCCCGAAAACCATCCAGAAATGCCCCGAAAGGGTCTCCAAAAGTTCCCCGAATAGTCTCAAAAAAACCCGAGATGACAGCGACACGATTCTAGACGTATCCAGAGAACCACACAGAAATGATCCCTGATGGTGTTCCGAAACGACCCCTAGAGGATCCCCAAATGATCCCGTATTAGCCCCGAAAAGGTCCCGAAATAAACCCCACGGGATCCCGGGCAAATCCCGAAAACCATCCCGAAATGATGCCGGAAGGGATCCCAAATGATTCCGAAAAAGTCCCGCATTGATTCCGACGGGATACCGAACGGATACCGAAAATAATCAAGAAGTGATGCCGGAAAGCTCCTCAAATGATCACCTAATAGTCACGAAATGACCCTTAAGGGGTCATGGACGGATCCCATAAACCATCCAGAAATGATCCCGATATAGTCCCGAAGAAGTCCCGAAATGACCCTGACGGGATCTCGAACGCATCCCTAAATGACCCTGACCGGATCCCGGACAGATCCCGAAATCCATCCAGAAATGATCTTGGGAGGGACCCCAAATGATCCCGAAAAAGTCCCGCAATGATTCCGACGGGATCCTGATCGGATACCGAAAACATCCAGAAGTGATGCCGGAAAGGTCCTCAAATGATCACCTAATACCAAAATGACCCTGACGGCATCCCGGACTGATCCCGAAATCCATCCAGAAATGATCTTGGGAAGGTCCCAAAATGAATCCGAAATAGTCTCGGAAAAGTCCAGAAATTACCCTGACGGGTTCCCGTACGAATCCTGAAAGCCATCTCTAAATGATCCCGAAAAAGTCCCGAAATGACCCTGACGGGACCCCGAAAGGATCCCGAAAACTATCCAGAAATGATGCCGGAAAGGTTCTCAAATGATCTCCTAATAGTTCCGAAAAGACCCTGACGGGATCCCGAACGGATCCCGACAACTATCTAGAAATGATGCCGAAAGGGCCCGCAAATGATCCCGTATTAGTCGAGAAAAAGTCCCGAAATGACCCCGAAGGGATGCCGGACGAATCCCAAAAACCATCCAGAAATGATGCCGGAAGGGACCCCAAATGATCCCGAAAAAGTCCCGCAATTATTCCGACGGGATCCTGAACGGATACCGAAAACCATGCAGAAGTGATGCCGGAAAGGTCCTCAAATGATCACCTAATAGTCCCAAAATGATTCTGACGGCATCCCGGACAGATCCCGAAATCCATCCTGAAATGATCTTGGGAAGGTCCCAAAATGATCCCGAAATAGTCTCGGAAAAGTCCAGAAATTACCCTGACGGGATCCCGGACGAATCCTGAAAACCAATCTTAAATGTTGCCGAAAAAGTCCCGAAATGACCCTGATGGGACCCCGAAAGGATCCCGAAAACTATCCAGAAATGATGCCGGAAGGGACCCCAAATGATCCCGAAAAAGTCCCGCAATTATTCCGACGGGATCCTGAACGGATACCGAAAACCATCCAGAAGTGATGCCGGAAAAGTCCTCAAATGATCTCCTAATAGTTCCGAAATGATACCGAAAGGGCCCGCAAATTATCCCGTATTTGTCGAGAAAAAGTCCCAAAATGGCCTCGACGGGATGCCGGACGAATCCCAAAAACCATCCAGAAATGATGCCGGAAGGGACCCCAAATGATCCCGAAAAAGTCCCGCAATTATTCCGACGGGATCCTGAACGGATACCGAAAACCATCCAGAAGTGATGCCGGAAAAGTCCTCAAATGATCACCTAATAGTCCCAAAATGACCCTGACGGCATCCCGGACCGATCGCGAAATCCATCCAGAAATGATCTTGGGAAGGTCCCAAAATGATCCCGAAATAGTCTCGGAAAAGTCCAGAAATTACCCTGACGGGTTCCCGGACGAATCCTAAAAGCCATCCTTAAATGATCCCGAAAAAGTCCCTAAATGACCCTGACGGGATCCCGAAAGGATTCCGAAAACAATCCAGAAATGATGCCGGAAAGGTCCTCAAATGATCCCCTAATAGTCCCGAAATGACCGTGACGGGATCCCGACAACTATCCAGAAATGATGCCGAAAGGGCCCGCAAATGATCCCGTATTAGTCGAGAAAAAGTCCCGAAGTGACCCCGACGGGATCCTGGACGATTCCCAAAAACCATCCAGAAATGATGCCGGTAGGTATCCCAAATGATCCCGAAATTACCTCGTCGGCATCCCGGACGGATCCCGAAAATTAATAGAAATGATGCCGGAAAGGTCCCCAAATGATCCCCTAATAGTCCCGAAATTACCCTGATGGGATCCCGGACGGATCCCGAAAACCATCCAAAAATGATGCCGAAAGGGTTCCCAAATGATCCCGTATTAGTCGCGAAAAAGTCCCGAAATTACCCCGACGGGATCCCGGACGAATCCCAAAAACCATCCAGAAATGATGCCGGTAGGTATCCCAAATGATCCCGAAATAGTCCCGAAATGACCTCGTCGGCATCCCGGACGGATCCCGAAAATTAATAGAAATGATGCCGGAAAGGTTCCCAAATGATCCCCTAATAGTCCCGAAATTACCCTATTAAGTAGAAGAAAATGAAAAAGTTCTGCAGGGCGAAATTAAAAGCCCTTGGAATCTTGGCAGGAATATTGTTCGTGGTTTACATATATAAATAAATTAGCGGTACCCGACAGATGATGTTCTGCGTCACACTGGTCCACATATCTCGAAAACGCCTTCACATATACAACTTAGGGCTACTCGCTTTTAAAATACTCATTAACACCTTTCATTTGATACTCATATCGTACAAACACATTATAGAGTCACCCCTGGTCCACATTTATGGCGATATCTCTAAAAGGCGTCCACCAATAGAACTATGGCCGACTCCCTTCTAAAATACTCTTTAATACCTTCCATTTGATACTAATGTCATACAAGCACATGCCAGGCTTACTCTAGGTTAATTTTCCTACATGGTGATTTTCCCTTATTTCGTCTCAAAAGCTCTCAGCTGAGTATGTAATGTTGTTTTAGTACACTTTCTCTATTGAATAAAGTAGGAGTTTTGTAAAACAACCACATTCTTTACTCTAAGGGCCTTGAAGATGGTTGCGTTAGAGCGAGAAACTGCTTACATCCGTCACTTCCTATCAAACCATCATGGTGTTTTTCTTTTAATTTTTATTAAATTATTTGTTAACTGATAAGTAATTTACTTAATAGGTGATGCAAAAATGCAATTATCGGTAGAAAGATTTGTTTACGAACGAATGGGGAGAATAGTGGGGAACAATGGAAAAGTTGACTGCAATCGTTTAAGTATTTCATAGAAGCTAGTGGTGTGCAGGACGAGCAACATAAGCTGAATTTAGTGTTACTGTTCAGGCACTAGAGACCTCAATGGGTTAAAACAAACAAACGGAAGAATCATTCGATCAACAGTTTTGTTATTGTCGTTTGCCCTTGAATATTAGGCAAATTGTTTTCGTAACAACAGCGCTAAACTGTTCCTTTCTGCCTTCATAGGTACGTGCAAAATATGCACATACGTTTGTACATACATACACCATCACTCATCGTAGCTGCAGCAACAAAATATGTCACCAAATCACGCCATTTCTTCGTCTTCGCCACCCACACCGGTCATCATCGCTTTACATGTAACAGTTGCTATTGTCGTGACCGCAAAGATAATAACAACAAGCAGTATCTTCGAAAAAGCTCACCTTGGGATACCACAGCATAACTTGAACTCCAATGAAATTATTGAAAAAGAAGAAAAGTCAGTTAATTAGCAATCAATATCGCGGAAACATCATCGTCGTCGCTGGTACACAAAGTTTCGTTGTTCTTACAGTCCGCTTACGAAATATAAAGTTTTATAACAAATTTAGTTTTGCAAAATATTAACATTACATAAACAATTTAGAAAATAAGAAAGTTGTAAGAAGTGAATTGAAAATTAATAAATTGAATTGAATATCCCAAAAGGGAGAGAAAAAAGCTTCTTTTCCTCACCATAAAGTCTGGTCCTTCGAGCCGGATCTCCGGCTCAAGAGACGTCTCGTTTTCGCTACATTCGTGCGTCATTAAATTATAATTAAAATATAAATTCATTTAAAAACATGAGCGAATCGGGAGATGTTGAGGAGCAAATTCCTCAACACCGCGTCGAAGTTAGTCGCGACGTTCGCACAAAGATTTGTCAGCGAGATTCCATCGTGGCTCGTTTATATGCCCTAAATGTCGAGTCCCATCAACTCAATAATTTAACTATCGCCCATTTGGAGGCAAAACTTGCCCTTATCTTAAGGTATTATAATTCATTCGATGAATTACAAAAGCAGTTGGAATTGTTAGATGAGACCCAATTGCTCGAAGATCACCGCACCACAGTGGATGAAAGCTACTGCGACATCAAGGCACTATATGCATGCAAATTGTCGAATCTTCGCTCATCATCAATAGATCCCGCTTTCAGCAGTACTCAAGTTGTTATACAGTCATCGTATGCGCATCGCCCACATATGCACCTTCCAAAATTGAAGTTGTCAACTTTTAGTGGATGTCAACGTGAGTGGTTGGATTTCCATAATATGCTCACGGTGCTAGTAGACAAAAATCCTGATCTGGGCGATGTTGAAAAGTTCCAGTATTTACGTTCAAGCTTAACTGGGTGTGCTGCTAGACTGATACAATCGCTACGACAACAAGCGCATTATTTTCCAAGCCCACCTGCAGCGCATCTTCGATAGTCAACGTTTAACAAACCCCAACGTTGCCAATGTACGTGAATTCATCGACAAAATTAGCTCTAACATGCGGGCAATGCAAACACTGGCTAGTACAACACAAATTGCAGACGGTCTCATTCTATATCTGGTTGTATCAAAATTGGATCACAACACCCAAATGAAATGGGAGGAAAAAATAGCAGCAAAATGGGATCGAGCAGCACAGTCCCAAACTCTAAACCTACCAACGTGGGAGGATTTGGTGAAATTTTTGGTGCGTCGGTGCCAACTCATCGATATTGTTGATGTCAGTAAAGAAACACAGAAGCCGCCTACATTTACCACAATGTCGTCCAATTCAAGGTCAAAAAATCACAAACCCACAAAACAGTTATCGTTCGTGACTACACATAAACAACAAAAATGCAACCTGTGTGATGAAGTTGAAAGTCACAATGTTTTCAACTGCACTTCCTTTATAAAACTTACGCCTAGTTCGCGGTATGACCTAGCAAAGAAAAAAGACTTTGTTTAAACTGTTTGGGCTTAAATCATACATCAAAGGAGTGCCCATCATCGCGCAGGTGTCAAGTGTGTCATGTCAGCCATCATACGCTGCTCCATCGAGACCAGTCAACAACACCATCGTCGTCAGAAACTGCATCTCCAGTCCAACCTTCGTCATCGTCTTCGTCACCAGTAATTGACTTGCCCTCATCATCGAAACCAACTGTCCTTCAGGCATGTTACGACACAGATCACGTCATATTAGCCGCAGCCATGGTACAGCTACGCAATCCATCAGGCATAAAAGTACAAGCGCGGGTATTGCTTGATTCAGCTTCGCAGTTACACTTCATCACCGAACGCATGGCATATTCTCTTCGATTGAATCGTAAAATGATTTCCCTGGAAATTAGTGGCATCAGTCTATGTGGTACTAAAGCGCAATATGTATGTAAGGTGAGTTGCGATCGTCTCATACATCATATACATCCATAATTGATGCTGCCATCGTATAAACAATAACACAATTCCAGCCACGAACTACGTTAGATATTAGCTCCTGGAAAATGCCAAAGAATATCTCCTTAGCTGATGAGGGCTTTTGTAGGCCGGGGCCTGTTGACCTTCTCTTAGGCGCGAGCGTGTTTTACGATTTCCTTATGGTAGGCCAGATTAGATTTTTCAACGAACTACCATTATTACAGAAAACAAAACTTGGTTGGGTGGTAGCGGGTGCTGTCACCAATCACCCACCACTTGCCTCGGCTGCACTAGTAACTTCGTATAATACTTCGGTTGGCACAGATTGTTTCTTATCCACTACCAAACTTTCGCAATTAGCGTTAGCCTCGTCACAACACAAAACGGAATCCCTATCACTGGAGCCATCCTGTGATGAAATTTTAGAACATTTTTGGCAACTAGAGCAGCATTCACAACACCCTAAGGTACTAACTTTGAGCGGGATGGAGTGTGAAAGGCACTTCCTTGAAACAACCAAAAGATGTCCAACTATAGGTAAATTCATCGTAAGGCTTCCGTTCAAAGAAACACCACAATCACTAGGCAGCTCCCACGACATAGCTCTTCGTCGCCTTTTGTCCACTGAATCAAAACTACGTCGCAACAAGAATTTACAAGCCGACTACACCGCGTTTATGCAGGAATATATAGATCTCCCGCATATGATACGCATACCATTGCCCAGCGGCTCAGTTAACTATATTCCTCACCATGCGGTTCTCAAATTAGATAGCAGTACAACTAAAATACGCGTTGTCTTTGATGCATCATGTCGGACAACGAATGGCAAATCTATTAATGGCTTACTACGTGTTGGGCCAACTATTCAAGACGATGTTTTCTCAATTCTTGTTAGATTCCGCACATACCTCTTCGTTCTAATGGTCGATATCGCCAAGATGTATAGGCAAATTTTGGTTGACCACCATGATGCAAAGTATCAGTGCATATTGTGGCGGGATGGAGACGGCGGCAAAATAAGCACATATCAATTACAAACGGTTTCCTATGGAACTGCGTGTGCACCGTACCTAGCAACCAAGTGTCTGCAACAACTTGCAGGTGAGCACACTTCAACACATCCCATTGGCTCTCAGGTAGTACGTCGCGATTTCTACGTAGACAATCTGATGACCGGAGCATCCACCGTTCAGGAGTTGATAGAAGTAAAGCATCAAGTAGTTGATATCCTAGCTCATGGTGGATTTCCGTTAAGAAAGTTTGCGTCCAACGATCTGCGTACCATATCAGATATACCACTTACTGATAGAGAAGATATAATTCAACTGGATGACATCGATTACATAAAAGCATTGGGCCTGCGATGGTCACCCTCATTAGATTGTTTTTTGTTTAAATACACACAACCCCATCATTATCAAAGGTGACCAAAAGAACCATACTGTCTCATATTGCTCGCTTCTTTGATCCATTGGGGTTGCTCAACCCAATCGTCGTCACTTGTAAGGTTCTAATGCAAAAATTATGGAAGCTTCGTTTACATTGGGATGAAAGTGTACCATCCTGCTTATACACAGAGTGGCAATCATTTTACGAGCAACTACCCCTAGTAGAAAATATCAGAGTGGCCACGTTAGTACAATTTGGGAACGAATGTACATTTCATACTTTTGCAGATGCCAGCACCCAGGCATACGGAGCCTGCATCTATGTGGTTTCGCACTCCGAGGGGTCATATCGGTCAGCTCTTTTGTGCGCAATGTCTCGAGTTGCGCCCACTAAATAAGTGAGTCTACCGCGGCTGGAGCTTTGCGGGGCTTTACTGTTAAGTGAATTATTAGATTCCGTTTGCAACCTACTCCATCCAGACCCGCTCAGTGTACACTGCTGGACAGATTCAATGGCTGCGCTTGCATGGATTAGTGGCGAACCATCAAGATGGACGACGTTCGTCAGTAACAGGGTGTCAATCATTCAAGCACTTACATCGAAATTTAAGTGGCATCATGTTCCTGGCCAGCTGAACCCAGCAGATATTTTGTCTCGTGGCGTCACACCAAAGAATCTTCTCGACAACAATTTGTGGTTCAATGGTCCAAACTTCATCGTTCAACCAAATGAGCATTGGCCACAAGCAGCAGTTAGCCCAACCGAGCTGCCAGAACAACGCAAACAACAAACGGTGTTAGTAGCAACACCTACTCAAGACATCGTCGCCGAACTTAAGTTTGTCAACAATTACAACAAGGTGTTTCGAATATTTTGCTATGTACACCGCTTCATCGATGCAAGTCGCAGTAAAAGCAATCAACACGGCAATATCGACGTCGCAGAAATGAACAACGCCCTACACACTGTTTGTCGCCCTATTCAACAGCAAATATTTATCGACGAGCGAAGGCAACTTGAAGCTAGTAACACAGTATCGCGAAAATCATCGTAGGCCCAATTGTCACCTTTTCTTCATGAAGGTCTCATCAGGGTCGGAGGTCGCCTCAGAAACGCAACCCTTCCGTTCGACGAAAAGCATCCTATTTTGCTTGTACGAGAAAGGTTTTGGATTATAAACGCACGTAACGTCATCCGCCAGGTAATATATAAATGCCTCACTTGTTACAAATTTCGTCCCATTTTAGCAGAGCAGATAATGGGCTCCCTGCCTAAAGATAGGGTGACTCAATATTCTCCATTCGAAGTAACCGGGGTGGATTATTGTGGTCCTCTACTTATGACGCGAAAAATAAGAGCAAAATCACCCATAAAAGTATATCTGGCTGTTTTAATTTGCTTCAGTTCCAAGCATCCATCTGGAGCTAGTACCCGATCTCACATCAGCAGCATTTATCGCAGCGTTGAGGCGTTTCATCGCTCGTCGCGGAAGATGTAGGGTTATCTATTCAGATAACGCAACAAACTTTGTAGGCGCTAATCGAGAGCTTCGAGAACTGCTTCAACAATTCATGTCACAACAACATTATGATTACGTACAACAGGCTTGCTGTGAAAACGCTATCGAGTGGAAGTTTATACCACCCCATTCGCCGCACTTCGGTGGCCTCTGGGAGAGCGCAGTAAAGCAAGCCAAACATTATTTACGAAGAGCCATTGGGGCTCATATTCTAACACACAATGAATTGCACACAATTTGTTGCCAGGCTGAAGCGATTATTAACAGCCGACCATTAACACCCATGACCAGCTGTCCCGATGATATGCGCCCCGTAACACCAGCTCACCTTCTTATTGGTCGCTCACTCACTAGCATACCGGAGCCATCGCTCTCGTCATCAAACCCAGGCGCATTAAAGCGCTATCAATTATCACAATGGATACAACAGCAATTTTGGGAACGGTGGAGCAAAGAGTATTTGCGAGAATTACAACAACGAACAAAGTGGAAAACCCAATTACCAAATTTGCAGCCAAATGATTTGGTTTTATTGCAGGAAGAAAATACTCCCCCATTAAAATGACCTATGGGCCGCATCGTCGAAACAATCACAGGCATAGACGAAAAGGTGCGTGTTGTTCTCGTAAAAACAGTGAATGGCAATAACCAGAGTAGCTAAGCTACCAGTCGATGCAAATGCCCAAGTTTCTCTGGGAAGCCACACTTCCCATGAGGGGGGGAGGATGTTCAGCCACTAGAGACCTCAATGGGTTAAAACAAACCAACGGAAGAATCATTCGATCAACATTTTTGTTATTGTCGTTTGCTCTTGAATATTAGGCAAATTGTTTTCGTAACAACAGCGCAAAACTGTTCCTTTCTGCCTTCATAGGTACGTGCAAAATATACACATACGTTATACATACACCATCACTTATCGTAGCTGCAGCAACAAAATATGTCACCAAATCACGCCATTTCTTCGTCTTCGCCACCCACACCGGTCATCATCGCTTTACATGTAACAGTTGCTATTGTCGTGACCGCAAAGACAATAACAACATGCAGTATCTTCGAAAAAGCTCACCTTGGGATACCACAGCATAACTTGAACTCCAATGAAATTATTGAAAAAGAAGAAAAGTCAGTTAATTAGCAATCAATATCGCGGAAACATCATCGTCGTCGCTGGTACACAAAGTTTCGTTGTTCTTACAGTCCGCTTACGAAATATAAAGTTTTATAACAAATTTAGTTTTGCAAAATATTAACATTACATAAACAATTTAGAAAATAAGAAAGTTGCAAGAAGTGAATTGAAAATTAATAAATTGAATTGAATATCCCCAAAGGGAGAGAAAAAAGCTTCTTTTCCTCACCAGTTACATTTCCCTGGAAAGGAAGTACGAGACGTATATGCTCAGTTGCCAGAATCAGAATTTGTAAATCGCGGTCCTCTTGCTAGTGGATATGTGTTACAACAAACGGTATACGAACAAGCAATCAATAAATTAAATGATTTCTTTCTACCACAACAGAATGCTACTTACGAGAGGTATGTTTTGAGATCGATGAAATTTGATGAAAGTGTCACTGTGTATGCAATGCGCTTGAAACAACAAGCAGAGCGATGCAATTTTGGAGATAAATTAGAGGAACATGTAAGAGATCAGATTATTGAAAAATGTTGTTCAGTTGCGCTTAGAATTGGAGATAAATTAGAGCAACATGTGAGAGATCAGATTATTGAAAAATGTTGTTCCGTTGCGCTTAGAAGAGAAATGCTAAAACAAGGTGTTGCAAGTTTACAAACAATATTGACTACAGCTAAAGTTTTTGAGTTGATTTCAAAGCAAGAAAAGGCATTTACCAATAAAGAAGGATGTGAATAAGATAAGCGCAAATGATGTTGTTTTAAAATCAAAACAGAAAGTTAGTACAACTCAGTGTTTCCATTGTAGATATACTGGTCATCGAGCAAATGATGAGCGTTGCCAGGCTATTGTAAAAAATTGTAATAATTGTGGAGGGCGTAATCATTTTAGCACCAAATTATGACCCGGTAATGCATCAAGTCATAAAGAGGAAAAGAAGTGATGTAGCACTCCAAAGTCATGCGAATAGTAATATATATAGAAGAAATTTGGCGCATCTTAAGAAGGTTCCTGTTGTGCAAGCAACACCGGCAACTAATAAAAGACAAATATGACTACCACAGCGATTCATGCAGTAATTCATACTATATCAAGAAGATTATGATAGCAAACATAATTTTCAAAATTAAAAGAAAAGAGTAATGTAGTATCTAGTAATACTAGATTTATATAGCACTCTCAGAAATATGTGTCAGAAATGTGAAAATTAAATAAATCAGTTTGCTGTGTAATATTTGAAGAGACAAGACGTGTTTGAGATTTAATAAAATATTAAGAGATAGATCCGTAGAGAGCTCTAATCTATGATGGCAAATTAGCTACGAGAACATGCTTTGAAATCAAAAAGTTTTTTTTTTGTTTTCAAAGCAATGTATATTAACTATTCCGTTTTTCTAAATTTACAACAATGAGTTTTGCTCAGTTAAAAATTATCGAACATGCGCACTCAAATAGAACCTTAAATTTGTAACCTTCACAAAGTGTCATAACACGTCAAATTGTCGCCAATAATAACTGTACGACATTAAGACTATAGCGCATGCAATGACACTTTATGAATACCCGAAATGTTAAACACGCGCACCTGCTATAAGCTCGTGTTCTGGGGGGTAAAGTGGGCGTGCGTGTGGAGTTGAAAAAAGTCTTTTATAACATAAACAGTGTCACAGCTTTTGTTGACTTAGCATTGTTTTTCTTTGTTTTACTAATTTAACTATTTTAAGTTCGACAACTTCGAGGGGTGTTTATATGAAACTTGTGTGTATGTAGACATACGGCTTTATGACGTTAATTGCATGCTTTGTTTCAGTTGTTATTTGTTTTTAATTGTTTAATACTCCTATTTTTTTTTTCTTTTATTTGCGTCAACGCTTAAAAAAATTGGCCTGCGCGTGTTTAACAGTATTGAAATACTAATTTTTTTCACAGTTGAATTTTAGGCGTATTTTTGTTAGTAATTATTATATTTGTTGGTTTTTTGTAATTTTGTTATTAATTTTTGTATTTTATTTTTGTTGTAAATATTGTTTATTTATATTTTATATATATTGTTTAGTCCTTGTTATTTGTGTTACGCGCATATGTATATTATGTATGCACTATCAAATTTTTTTGTTTTAAACTTATTTTTATATATTTTTTATTCACCGCAGCTTCTAAACAATAAAAATAAAGCAGGCGTTTTTTAATGTTATATTTTAATTGAAATAACTTTTAATTAATATTTTTTTTCTAAATTTTTCTTAAACTATATACAAACTGACATATTTTGTTTTGTTGATTTTCCGACAAGGTGGATAAATGATGTATATTGGAACTATTTTCCGTCATCCCTTGTCAATATTCAATCTAGTCGAATGACAACGAGTGCTCCCTTACTTAAAACTTTTCCATTTCACAAGACTTCCATGGAAATTCTTAACAAAGAATGGCGATCATTGATGTTATATGATACGGAAAAAATAGAAAAGACATTTTCCGACGATATTCTTAAAGGATGGATAATTTTGGCAACTGAAGAGCTTTCTAGAAGAAAATTTGAGTAAATAAATGTGCTCTTTAGCAATATTCCTTGCAGTAGTGCAGCAGCATAAAGGTCGTTCTCTATAATGAACGACTTAAACCGCCAAGGGCAATGGATTAAAATATTAGTATTAAGTATTGTATCGGACGGACTTTATTTCAGCCTTCAATTGAATTAATAAGATTTTATAAAAAATTGTAATTTGTAGATGATTTTGTTCCTTGTATTTAATAACACCCATATGAACATATATGTAATACTCCTATATTGCTACAAAAAGCTAAGTACATTCCCAAAAATCAGAGTGCCGATATATTGCTGTTTATACGTTTTTGTTTTTGTATTCAATAATTGAATGTACCTAAATTTTAATTTTTTCTTGTCACATTTATTCTGCTAAATCACAAAAATTTTATAGGCTTTTGATTTGATTTCGTATTCAAAACACATTGCGAGCATTTTCTATTACCAATAGCAATATAGGAGTATTACATATATTCATATGGCACTAGATTTTTCCTTTGTTTTTTCTGGCAATTTTTTTTTTTTTGCTGAGAATTCGTTTTTTATTTTGAAAAATTTGTGCACAAATTCAAACTAGAAATAAATTTGTTTATGACAGAAATGTAGTAGTTAGGTTAGGTTGAACTGGCCGGTCCATGAGGACCTCAAATAGACTGATTGAGTCCGTAGTGTTACCAGAAGTTTGTTTTAACGACCAAACTGGAAAACCCTATCAAAAACCAGGACAAATGTTATAAAATAACTTCGTCCTCTTGGCCAATACTAGAAGCTTCCTTGGACTTAAGCCACTTGCTGCTTCTAGATCTGACAGCTGTATCACTCCTAATAGCTGGAGTCTTGGCCTGGCAAGTGCAGGGCACGAGCACAGAACGTGCTCGATCGTTTCCTTCGCCAACCCGCACTTCCTACGTCTGCTTTCATTGACCAAGCCTAATTTAAAGGCATGTGACGCCAGAAGGCAATGTCCAGTCAGAATATCCATCATGAGTCTACAGTCCTCTCTTTTTTAATGATAGAAGCAATTTTGTTAGTCTAAGGTTGTTAGACCTACACATAATCTTCGACACTTTACAGCCCCGCGCTTGAACCCACGCCTTTCCCGCTTGGTCGATCATGTTCACCTCTCGCCTTCGCTTAATCTCGCCCAGTCTAATTGGGACGTCTACGGGCCAAGCTTCAAAGGATGCGCCCTTTTTAGCTAGATCATCCTCTTTTTCATTCCCATCTATTCCAATAAGCCCTGGGACCCTATATAGATGTATGCTTATCCCTGTCCCGATTCTCTCCAGAGACTGCTTACACTCTAACATTCATTTAGATGCTGTGCTATGCGATATTATTGCCTTAATTGCTGCTTGACTGTCAATACAAAAGTTAACACGGTAGCAGCTTAAGCTATTCTCTTCCAGGGTTTATACTGCTTTGGTTACGGCTAATATTTCCGCTTGGAAATCGCTACAGTAATCCGGCAGCCTATTGGATCTGCTTATTTCCGGATCAGCACAGTATACCGCCGACCCTACTCCTTCCACTACTTTGGAACCATCTGTGTACACATGTATCGCCTCGTCCGCCATTTGCGCACCCTTGCGCCAAAAGTCCACCTCTATTGTGACCTTAAGATCTTCCTCGAAGTGCAGATAGGGAATCGGGTAGTGAGCTCGTCTTGGGATTGATGACGCTATACTATTATGGCCATATGGTCGGCGCTCAAGCTGCCCCGAGGCACCGAGCCTGGTTGCAGTTGTTAATGCTATGTTCTTTGCTACCAGGTCTACAGGTGGAATGTGCAGAATGGCATACAGTGCAGCCGTCGAGGTTATTTTCAGGACTCCCGTAATTCTAAGCATCGATAGTCCGCATACCCCCTTTAATTTTTTGAGGTATGTTGTTTTTTGTATGCTTTCCACCAAACAAGAACTCCATAGTATAGAATAGGACATACAAATGCTGTAAAACCCCAATTAGAAAGAGAGGGCGATAAGCCCCACGTACAACCCAGCATTCTTTTACATGGATAGAGTGCCGTTGAGGCCTTTTTCACCCTCTCCTCCACGTTGAGCTTCCATGACAGCTTACTGTCTAAGATGATTCCTAGATATTTTGTGCAAGGTTTCTCCTGTAAGGTCACCCCTCCCAACTTAGGCCTGGTTCAATTTGGGACCTTGTACCTCTTTGCAAACAAGACCATATCCGTGTTCTCCGCATTGACTTTCAACTCGACATTAGATGCCCAGGTATGAATATCCCGAAGCGCCGATCTATCAAAGAACTAATCGTTGGAAGGCAGTTTCCACTTATGACAATTGCAACGTCATCTGCGTAAGCCGTAAGTTTTACGGGTCCCTCATCGAATCGCCTGAGCAGTTGGTTGGTGACCAGCGTCCACAGCAGCACCCCTCCCCGCGGCGTGCCCCTGTCCACTGATTTCGTGGCCTCGTACATTCCCCATTGTGATGTAATCTTCCTGCAATTTAACATGCAGCGGATCCATCTGATTAAGGCGGGATGTACTTTAATGTAATTAAGACCATCCATAACCGCCCATTTATAAACATTATTGAAAGCCCCGGCAATGTCCAAGAAGACTCCTAGAGCATACTCCTTATATTCCAGGGATTTCTCTATGCTTAATGTAGTAGTCATCTACTCGCAAATATTTTCCTGCGCTATTTTCATCTGTTTTTAATGAATAATTGTAAACGAAAGTAAAAAAAGTTTTAAGTAAACGATAACATGCCAAAGTCGGTCATTTTGTGTCAGAAAAATACTGGTACATTGGAAAATTGCTATTGCAATTAGACGTATCGGTAAATTTTCCTCAGTATTTCAAGCTCAAAATACAGGAAAAAAGCAAGTATCACATAGGCATAAGCTATGTATATTAGACTGGGTCGATTTATTAACCTATATCGCGCCATCGATTTTTCGATAGGATTTGGGCTCAGGAAAAAAAAGTTCCACTACACATACCCAAAAAAATAATTATTGAGCCTACAAAATTTCAACGATTTTTTCGATTTTTTATGAATTTTTTTCTTTTTCAAGGCTTCAAATAATTCTTTATGTATTTTTTTTTCGTGTCAATTGGCAAATGCAAAAATGGTAAATGCAGTTTTTTGAAAAAAAAAAAAATTCTTTTATGGATATTTAGAAGAATTTTGGTGGAAAAAACGATTTTTTTTTGCAGGCTCGAAAATTATTTTTTTGGGTATGCGTAGTTGAACTTTTTTTTCCTGAGCCCAAATGCTATCGAAAAATCGATGGCGCGATATAGGTTATAAGGAACATGAGCCTTATACCAAAATATAATAAGGTATTCTATGTGGTTGGCCCTTAAGTTGTATTTGACAGGCGCGTACAGGTGGCAACGCGCATGTCAAATACAACTGCGGCCCACATCACTGACATCAAAAATGTTATACACACAATTATAAATTTGGACATTGAAGTGAACGCACGAAGCAAGTGTGGAAACAACTAAACCCATTTTGTATTGGGAAAATTATAAAAAATTAATTAAGTCTAAAACTAGAAGTAAAAGTTAAAACTATTTATTATCCTACAAAACATAAACTAATTTAAATAAAGGAACTAAAACTAAACTAAAGTACGTGTTTTTGGTATTGGTGTTTGGCGTGCGGTAGGGTGTGTACGTAAGTACAACTTTTTCGGAGGTTCCAAAATGGAACCTTACAAGGTTAACTTTCGCCCATAAAAATCGACCCAGGTTAATGTATATACAAATGTACATGATTTTTTTATTTTGTCTACATGTTTTTTTTTCGTGAAATGTGCTTTATTTGTTTTACAATAAAATATGAATTCTTTTGTACAAATATAAAGTATAGCTATTGTTTTCTTGGAAAAAAAATCTACCAACTTCTACCATTATTTTAATTTTTCGTCTACCAACATTCTCGTTTTAAAGGTCCTTGCTCTGATTTTAGGCAAGCATGAGTGAGATAAAAGTTCTTCGGTCATGCAAAGCCTTAAGACCAAGCAATTTGTGTCTATTTTACCAATATGGGATGATGGGAGGCCGTCTGTCCAGTGAAACATACGTAAAGCAATTTTTGTAAACATTTTTCGAACTTTCTCAATTTGATAGGAGTTAGATTCATAGAAATAATTCCACATTATTGAGCAATATTCAAGACCACTTCTGACCAAGGATATATATAAAGTGCCTTCAACGTCATAGGGTTCTTAACCCATTTTCTCCCGCTACTAGATTCCGTGAAGGAAATCGTATGGAATTTTGGGTGGTTGCTATTATAGGACTACTAACCTCTATTACAAGTTTTCAGGCTGATAGGTCTTCTGGATGCGACAGGAGAGACTGTTGCGAGAACGCATCGTTGGGAGAAACGCTGTAAAATGTGATGCAATTAAATAATTAAATAAATTCCGACGTCTAGTCAATAATGATTTTGAAAATGTTTTTAGTTGAAGTAGTTTATTTTATAAAGTTAAAAATATTTTTCTTTTGTAATAATTAACCTTATTATAATTAACATAGCTTTTTCTTACTGTCCAATTTTGTATGATATACATCACAACATTTTGGGTGTAATCCCAAATTGCATTTTTTATATTCATAAACAGTTTGCGAATGGCACATGGCACACCTTTTACGTTTGTTGCCTGAAGGTTTCCATACTACATAATCACGGACGTTAGTTCGAGGAAGATGAAGTCGCCTCTCTGCTTCTTCAATGTCTGATGGATCGCTACTTTCTCGATAAACTTCTTCTTCGCAATATAAAAGCAGGGATAATGCTATTTCCGTTTTAAAAGCAATTTAAGACATAGGACGAGTTCCTTCTGATTTACTAACCAAGCAATGAATTTTTCATGCATTAACAGTTGTACTGTTCACTGAATTGGTCCATAGGGGCCACCACCATGTTTTTCCATGAATGCCAACACGGTAGTTAGCTACTGCATTATGATGGAGATCTACTCCTCCCATGGTTTTTAACAGTAACCTTTTTTTTCTCAGTTTTAGACCAACGGTGTGATTCTGTTACATGATCAACAGTTCTGAAGTTAGATATTACTGTTACTTCAGCATTATCTCGCCATCGAGCTACGAAAAGCTTGTTATTTATTTCGGAACAATAGTCAAATTCATGTTCCTTGAGTTTTCTGCCAGTTTTGAGCATTTTTGCAGCACCTCTAAGACGATTTGTTCTGACAGTTCCAGTCGCTCTAAAACGTTTTTCGTTCAATAAACAAAACAAATAATATGACGAAAAGAAATTATCAAAATAAATAGCATGATGATCTGGATTTGTAACATTTTCCAGCAATGATAGCACGACAGATACCCCTAAACCCACTTTCTTGTCATATGGTACCATCCGAAATTAAATTCAATACGTTTGGTTTTTTTCCATTAGGGTGCACCGAAATCTTTTTCTGCAGTATGCGTGATGTTTTTTCCAGAACAAGATGGTCCGTCGTCAGGTGTTTCAGATAAATATGGTGGCGGTGACCCAAAATCTTCCACATCTGGTTCAACCTCGACTTCTAGCTCTCCACATACATCCGTCATAGCTGGTACATCTGTTAGCAACTCATTGTCGTCAATAAGTTCTTCATCACTCACTGTATGCACATCTGCTGGCAGAATGTAAACAACAAGTTATTTTTTTCGAAACAACCTTATGAATTTTTCTTCGTTTAACAGAAACCGATGTTTCTTCACCTTCATCCTCAGTGATGAAAATTGGCTCCTATATTAATTCAATTTGCCCAATTCTTAAAAAACGCTGCCGATTCATTGTTTTCTAATAAATATATTAAAAAAGCTAACCAAAATACAAGCAAAAAAGAACTAAATACCCACAAATTTTCTTTTGCACAATAGGCTAATATTATATCAAACTGATATAAACATAATTTTCGCGCCAAATAAAATGTCATAAAAAGCTAAATGTCAAATGCATCGTTTTAGCCAGCGTTGCGTTTTCGCAACACCTACTTTTAACAGCTGATATTAAATAGAAAACAAAGGCTGAATGGGCAGAAGTTTGACAAACATATAAATTTCATGTTTTATTGTATAAAAACTTGAAACAAAACTAGATTTTTATTTTTTCTTTTTACTTAGCCAACAACATAAAAAAATCATTATTTTTAAGACATTTTTCAAACATGTCGTAAATCGATACAAGACCAAGGTAATACAAATTTAAGCCATATATGTAAAGATCAAAGTCCAAATTTTATTGAAAAGTCGAACAACTAGCAAACACTTTTTATTTCATAATAGTTTTTAAGTCTCGAATTTGCCGTTGCGAAAACGCAACTGCGGTAGAAAATGGGTTAAAGTGACTGGTGTTACGTCTACTGAACCCAACCATTGCAACAAATTTTGAAACAACGAAGTCAATGTGACTAGAAAAAGAGAGTTTAGAGTCTAAAATTACACCCAAGTCTTTACTCTCTTGACAAAGATCTAGCATTTAGTTTGTAGATAAAGACAACTGCCACAGTCTATTTGGAATAAGACACAACACAGCATTTGTTTGAATTTAAAAATAAATTATTGTCTGCGCACCATACGACAAAAGAGTCCAGATCAGAACCGCTATAATAGTTTGACAAATAAATAGTATTTTTTTCGAAATATGTATATAGTTTTAGTGTTATATTTTAATCATTAAAGGTGAGGAGTGATGGGGAAACTTATTGAGTAAAAAGTGCTAAGTCAGGAGAAAAAATTTGCTTTGAGATCGGAAATTGTACTAAGTCATAAAATAGCTGCTGGGTTAGCATACATGATTTTTTATTTCTTTTTTTTAAAGCTTCTACGCTCAAAAGTATTGCAACGAGGGTATCCTCATTCACAGTTTTGAAAAAAGGTCATTTCAAAAACTTTTTTTTTTTTCGCTCCTGTATGATTCGTAAAAGTTTACTTATCACATTTTCACATTAAGCTAACATTATGCTATTGCGTACATCGAAACACTTAAATAAATAAAGTAGATGATCTAGCGACAATAACAAAGTGTGTTGTGTGTCGCACCACGTGTTATATAAAATACTAAAGAGCTTCGAAAATTCAATTAATAATAAGTCCCTAATTTTAAAGCCATCATCCACGAGACACTTGGCCAGAGCCTTGAAGTTAAATCTATTGGCAACCATCACTATCTAAAGTTCTTTCACCAAAGTAAAAAGAACGAATGTTGTTATATATAGGACATGTGCCAATAAAGTGAAAAACGTCTTCTGGCTACTCCAAGTTACATACTGTGCAAAGTGGAAACGATATGTTTTTATAGATTCTTGCGTTTAGATTCAGCAAACTTCCTCGTGCCGGGAGAATCAGACTGGCTGCATATGCACTGTAATCATCAATGAAATACGAACTCTCCAACTCCACTAGGGCCGGTTAAAGGTCTTATCTTGTTTGGTTGATTTTCCGACAGGGTGGATAAATGATGTATATTGGAACGATTTTCCGTCATCCCTTGTCAAATTTGGTTTTGAGACAAACCGGTTTCGGCGTTGTGCCATCATCAGTGTCGATTTTCGTTCTGATCTGTTGTTGTCATTTGTCCTGTATTTATAGTTCGTAGGTATATGAGCAGGTATTGTCAAATTGATGCTTGTGTATATTTAGTTATGTGTATGTGCTGTGTGTTCGTTCAGAACCGAGGGTGGTTTACTAATCGATTTGTGTGGCTGACTGGGTTAGGTAGAAATCTGTGATTTTAGTCGTTTGACCTTCTTTGTCGGTTTTTTGTTTTGGTGTGTTAATTTTTTTGTGTTTATTTGTTGTTGTGCGTTTGTCTGTTGTACCTGTGTGATTAAGTTGTTTCCTGTAAACAAGTTTTAAAGGCTCGAATATTGTGTCAGAAATGGTGTTTATCTGTTCGTTTATTATTCTACCGTCGAATGTTTTCTGTTTGTAGATTTCCATGTTTTCGAGTACGTTGAGACGTCGGCCCTTTTCTTGTATGTGAAGAACCCTAACTGTTTTATTGATGTTTGCTGGGGAACATTCATTCTCGACCATGTGATTCGCGAAGTTAGACTCGGGTATAATGTTTGGATTCCGTATTTTTTTGTTGTAATCTCTAATATGTTCTCTGAACCTCGTTCTTATTTGCCGTCCTGTTTGTCCTATGTAACTATGCTGGCATCCGCAGGTAAGCTTGTATACGCTTTGGCTGCTAAACGGATCCTCTGAGTTAATGTTAGTTCTTAGTTTTCGCCCTAGATTGTTCGATATTTGAATGCTGTGTTATTGTTGTATTTTTTAAAGAAATTTGCCAATTTATATGTTGCTTTTCCAGTATATGTCATAGTATTCCAGCTATTATTTTCTTTTTCATTATTTCTTTTTGGTTCTCCATTTGTCCTTCTGAGCTTATCTACTAGTGCTTTTTTATATCCGTTGTTTGCAGCGATATTATATATGACCTCAAGTTCTCTCTTATATGCCTCTTGTGTAAGAGGTGTTCTTTCAAGTCTATGTACCAAGTGCCTTAATGCTGCATTTTTATGATGTTGAGGGTGATTTGAGGTATTGTGTATTATTGTGTCTGTGGCCGTTGACTTTCTATATATGTTATAGTTAAATCTTTTGGCTTCTTTATCAATATTTTTCGTGAGGTCTAGATAGTTGATTCCTCCGTCGTTTTCGGTTTCGATTGTAAATTTTATATTGCCGTGCTGTTTGTTGAGGTACTCCAGTACGAGCTCTTCGTTATTAGTAGTTAAAACGCATATTATGTCATCCACGTATCTAGCATAAAATTACACGCCTGATTTGGACTTCAGCTCCTGTATGTACTTTTCTTCTAGATTTTGCATGAACACTTCCATAAGAATTGCTGATGTGGGGCTTCCCATTCCAAGACCGTTTGTTTGTCTATATATTTTATTGTTGAATTTAAAATAGTTTTGACGTAAAGTGGTTCTTAGCGTATTTGTGATTTGCATACTTTTCACTTTGTTTTTTGTGTTATGAACTATTGTTGAGCTAACTATGTCCAAAGTCTCCGATAGTGGTATAGATGGGTATAGATCTTTTATGTCAAAAGATACCAATTTGCTGTTTCTTGTTAGCTCTACGGTCTCGAGTCTCTCTATTAGTTCTGTTGTGTTAGCTATTGCATATTCGTTCCTTAACTCCAGAGTGTCTATCAATATCGTTTTTAAATATTTGGACAGTTTGTAACATGGTGCCGATTTAAAATTAATGATGGGCCTCATTGGCGTGTCCGGCTTGTGGATTTTTGGTAGCGCAACCAGTGGAGGAGCCGAAGGGTTTATTTGGACCAATCTATGTGCCATGTTAGAATCTACTATATTTGTTGCATTTTTTATAGCAACTTTGATTTGTTTTTGGTATTCATCTGTGGGATCCTCTCTCATTCTACGACATTTCATTTCCTCTATGAGATCCTCGGTTTTGGATATATATTGCTCTTTTTCGATTAGCACAGTGGTGTTTCCTTTGTCCGCTTTCGTTGTGACAATATTGTTTTTCCTTAGTTTATGCCGTAGATTCTTTATTGTTTTCTCCTCTGTATTCGGTTTTTGTCCTTCCTGTGCTTTCACCTCCTTTCTTATGATTTCCCTGCACATGTGTCTTGCGTGCTCCTGTTCTTCCTGTGGTATCAATGATATTGCGATCTCCGCATCTACAATCGCTTGCTCCGTTTTTCTTACTGTATTCTGGTCCATGATATTGTGCTTCAGGCCCTTTTCGAGAAGTTGTGCCTCTTCCTTGGTAATGGCCACTGTTGTGAGGTTAACGAACTTGTCATGAAACTGGGGAGTGTTTTGGTTTTGGTTACCCTCTCGTCGTCCTGCCAGCTTGTCCAATTTTCGGTTCAGCGACCTGTATTTTTGTTGTTGTTCCTGATCGACCTCTGTCTTAATGCGGTCGAAGCATTCCATTAATACAGTCGTAGGTAGTTGTTCTGAAAATCTTAAATGGATAGATAATAACTCATCATTTATCTCATCCTTCTTCGAGTATAAGCTTTCCAATTCATATTCTTCAACCTGATTAGTTCGGTATACTTAATGGTGGGTCTATCTATTTTCCTTTGAGGACTTACAATTTTCGGTTTCGTGGCGAAATAAATATACGATTTCATTTTCATGAAAGGTATAAAAATGGAGCAAGCGATTGTAGGTGCGGAGATCGCAATATCATTGATACCACAGGAAGAACAGGAGCACGCAAGACACATGTGCAGGGAAATCATAAAAAAGGAGGTGAAAGCACAGGAAGGGCAAAAATCGAATACAGAGGAGAAACCAATAAAGAATCTACGGAATAAACTAAGGAAAAACAATATTGTCACAACGAAAGCGGACAAAGGAAACACCACTGTGCTAATCGAAAAAGAGCAATATATATCCAAAACCGAGGACCTCATAGAGGAAACGAAATGTCGTAGAATGAGAGAAGATCCCGCAGATGAATACCAAAAACAAATCAAAGTTGCTATAAAAAATGCAACAAATATAGTAGATTCTAACATGGCACATAGATTGGTCCAAATGAACCCTTCGGCTCCTCCACTGGTTGCGCTACCAAAAATCCACAAGCCGGACACGCCAATGAGGCCCATCATTAATTTTAAATCGGCACCATATTACAAACTGTCCAAATATTTAAAAACGATATTGATAGACACTCTGGAGCTAAGGAACGAATATGCAATAGCTAACACAACAGAACTAATAGAGAGACTCGAGACCGTAGAGCTAACAAGAAACAGCAAATTGGTATCTTTTGACATAAAAGATCTATACCCATCTATACCACTATCGGAGACTTTGGACATAGTTAGCTCAACAATAGTTCATAACACAAAAAACAAAGTGAAAAGTATGCAAATCACAAATACGCTAAGAACCACTTTACGTCAAAACTATTTTAAATTCAACAATAAAATATATAGACAAACAAACGGTCTTGGAATGGGAAGCCCCACATCAGCAATTCTTATGGAAGTGTTCATGCAAAATCTGGAAGAAAAGTACATACAGGAGCTGAAGTCTAAAGTAGGCGTGTCATTTTATGCTAGATACGTGGATCACATAATATGCGTTTTAACTACTAATAACGAAGAGCTCGTACTGGAGTACCTCAACAAACAGCACGGCAATATAAAATTTACAATGGAAACCGAAAAAGACGGAGGAATCAACTATCTAGACCTCACGATAAATATTGATAAAGAAGCCAAAAGATTTAACTATAACATATATAGAAAGTCAACGGCCACAGACACAATAATACACAATACCTCAAATCACCCTCAACATCATAAAAATGCAGCATTAAGGCACTTGGTACATAGACTTGAAAGAACACCTCTTACACAAGAGGCATATAAGAGAGAACTTGAGGTCATATATAATATCGCTGCACTAGTAGATAAGCTCAGAAGGACAAATGGAGAACCAAAAAGAAATAATGAAAAAGAAAATAATAGCTGGACTACTATGACATATACTGGAAAAGCAACATATAAATTGGCAAATTTCTTTAAAAAATACAACATTAACACAGCATTCAAAACATCGAACAATCTAGGGCGAAAACTAAGAACTAACATTAACTCAGAGGATCCGTTTAGCAGCCACGGCGTATACAAGCTTACCTGCGGATGCCAGCATAGTTACATAGGACAAACAGGACGGCAAATAAGAACGAGGTTCAGAGAACATATTAGAGATTACAACAAAAAAATACGGAATCCAAACATTATACCCGAGTCTAACTTCGCGAATCACATGGTCGAGAATGAATGTTCCCCAACAAACATCAATAAAACAGTTAGGTTTCTTCGCATACAAGAAAAGGGCCGACGTCTCAACGTACTCGAAAACATGGAAATCTACAAACAGAAAACATTCGACGGTAGAATAATAAACGAACAGATAAACACCATTTCTGACACAATATTCGAGCCTTTAAAAATTGTTTACAGGAAACAACTTAATCACACAGGTACAACAGACAAACGCACAACAACAAATAAACACAAAACAATTAACACACCAAAACAAAAAACCGACAAAGAAGGTCAAACGACTAAAATCACAGATTTCTACCTACCCCAGTCAGCCACACAAATCGATTAGTAAACCACCCTCGGTTCTGAACGAACACACAGCACATACACATAACTAAATATACACAAGCATCAATTTGACAATACCTGCTCATATACCTACGAACTATAAATACAGGACAAATGACAACAACAGATCAGAACGAAAATCGACACTGATGATGGCACAACGCCGAAACCGGTTTGTTTCAAAACCAAATTTGACAAGGGATGACGGAAAATCGTTCCAATATACACCGGTTAAAGTTCGTGGGTGGTAGATTTCCGAGCCATTTCAATGAACCTATTTGTATTATACTCAGCCCAACAAACTAAGAGCGAGGAAGTGAATGTTTGTATATTAGGTGATGGAAATTGCATAATGAAAGGTAGACTGATGGATTTAGCAAGTTCTTTCCAATTGCTTATCCAAGAAATCCCCAGGTTGGCAGTCTCCTCTTCTAGAATACGCGGAAGTCTGTCATGTGATAGGTTAAACCAACGAGCGATATAGAGCATGTACAGGCTTTTTCCAGATGCAACATGTAGTTTGGCGTAGAGCGAGGGAAGATCAGTTTCTTTATTAAAAATTTAAGAAGTTTCTCATCTTGACTCCCCCATACCTGCGCGCCGTAAAACAAAATGGACCTGGAAGCAGCCTAGAAGACTTTTATTTTCTGCAGCAAACATATGCGAGGGTTATTAATATAGGTCAGCCAAGTTGCGTTAATAGCATTAGCTTCCGCCAATTTTGAGTCCAAATATTTTTTCAAAGATAGTTGACAAGTGAGAAGCGCACCAAAGTATTTGTCTTCGTTAACTACTTCAATAACCTCGCTACCGTAGATTCATTTCCATGAACCGGGGGCTCTACCACCTTTCCTAAATACCATGATTTTTGACTTGTTCAAGTTGAGAGTTTGTGCCCATTGACTATACTAGTTGTGAAGGGAGTTTTCGATTTCCTGTAGCTGTTCAGGTGATACCGTAAGCAAGACCAGATCATCTGCGTACATAAGCACGTTGATGAGTTTTCACACTTCCGAGAGACGACGACGATTAGAAAAACTTTTTTCTTAATTTTTGATGTTACTCTGCCTGGGAGTTGAACCCAGGACCCTCGGGTTTTTTTGGCTGAAAGTGCCTGCTAAAATTAAAATTTTATTTATGACACTTTTGTATTTTATTTATTAAGCGTTTATACCTTCACATACAAATTTTCTGATATATGAACCTAATGAGCCTATTTAATTAATAACTATAATGGAAAGTTTTAATTAGTTAAACAAGCAGATTCAAATTGGCGCACATACCAGCGAAATGAAATTAACGTGGCTTTGACAAAACATTTTGTTATACTTTTTCAAAAGAAAATTTCCTATTAATTGCTTGGTTATATGTAGATATGTATGTATATTTACACAGTTGAATTGTGTTATCCAATTGATGTGTGTACAATGAATGTATTTTTTATGAAGTTTTATCTGTTTCCAAACTATTGTATACTGCCAAAAAACCAGAGTTGGGAGAAGTGCACGAAATTCGGAGCAACAACACTGCTCGAACTTAAATGGGCTGACATAACCAAAATCTTTCATTAACTGTTAATAAGGCGTTAATTTGTTGTGGATTTAAACGTCTGTTCATCTTTCAGATATTCGCAAAATTAGCATAAAACCGCGTCCCACTCAGCACGATATGCCAAGATATGAGCCAGAAAATAAGCTTTAAATAGTATCAACAAATCACGAAATACTCGAAGTCGCGGTGATAAACACACGGTAATAAACAGAAGGTAGGATATAGTGGAGTTCTTATAAAAGGATGATCCGATACTCACCTGAAATACTTTTTAATAGTTCTGAAAACAACGAACAGTTCCGGCGATAGTTAAAAAATATTCGGTGCCAGTTCTTCCGATATGATTCCCTAAATATTTCAGGTTTCAGGATTAACTTTCAAAAAAACAATCTTGGAACTATATGGAGTTAGTTCCCAAAAAGTCTCGACGATATTATTACGAAAACAATCCATAAACCGATCCGAAACAGCCACAAGAAGATCTCGAACGCAGCCTTTAAACGGTCCCGAAATAGACCTAGAAACATTTTAAATAGTCCCGAAAATGTTCCTCCAATAATCCCGTAACAGCCGTCTAATAGTCTCAAAATATCTAATTATAAACAGTTCTGAAATGACCTGAAATACTTTTTAATAGTTCTGAAAACAACGAACAGTTCCGGCGATAGTTAAAACATATTCGGTGCCAGTTCTTCCGATATGATTCCCTAAACATTTCAAGATTCACTTTCAAAAAAACAATCTTGGAACTATATGGAGTTAGTTCCCAAAAATTCTCGACGATATTATTACGAAAACAATCCATAAACGGATCCGAAACAGCCACAAGAAGATCTCGAACGCAGCCTTTAAACGGTCCCGAAATAGACCTAGAAACATTTTAAATAGTCCCGAAAATGTTCCTCCAATAATCCCGAAACAGCCCTCTAACAGTCTCAAAACATCTAATTATAAACAGTTCTGAAATGACTCCGTGCACTATCCCGAAATAATCGTGAGGTATTCTAAAAGTAGTACCGAAAAGATTCCATACACCGTTTCGAACTGGTCCAAATATTTCCGATTTTATCCTGAAAAATATCCCAAACTGTCTTGATATTATCTCGGGAGTACGGAAATGGTCCCAGAATGATGCCGAAATTGTCCTGTAAGTAACCAGAAGAAACAATCGTTTAGCCTAACATCTATATAAACCTTGAACTGTACATGTTCGATGTCTGGATGAACCAAAGTAATAACGACTTAGGTTTTAGGTGGAGAGGCGATGCAACTATTCGCTTCACCATAATTGCTACACCTTGACCATATACTAATATAATTGCCCGTAGTCCTAGTCAAATTAAAATTGAATTTAATAGGTTTTAACATGCTACTAAATTAACCGTAGTTTTAAGTCTGGTATAGTCAACTTAAACACTATTTTATCTTTAAAAAATTATTTTAAATTTAAAATGACGCGCGATTTAAAAAAATCTCGCGAGCTTCTCGACATTCTTACATAATCGCTGTATGGACAGTATTTATACACTCGGGTTTTTTTACTTGTGACTTTTTTGTTGATTATATTGCTTCAATGACATTTAACGCAAAACATATTTATTATACATATAATTTGGTTCGCAATATTTTATTTTTCAACGAGACATCAAGAACACGGCTTCCCGCGAGATTCTCTAATCCCGAATTACTCGTAAGGCTCACGAGATTCTCGAATCTCGAATTACTCATAAGGCTTGTGGGATTCTCGAATCCCGAATTACTCGTAATACTCGCGATCTTCTCGACTTTCAATTCAGTCGCTGCATTGGCAATATTCTATACATTGGGTTTTTTACTTGTGGTTTGCGAACATCTAGACTTGTGCTCCAGAATAAATCGTAAGCTCTATATAAAACAGCCAATGAATCGATTAATTTGAATGTCGAGAAGTCCGCGAGCCTTACGAGTAATTCGAGAATCTCGCGAGAAGGCGAGACTCGCGAGAAATCTCTTCTGGAACATGTTCGAGAAATCGTAAGCTCTATTTTGTATTGGCAGTAGCTGATTTGCTATTCAATATTTAAAAAAATAACCTACGCTTTTTGATGTTGCGTATTTGACATGATGTAGCAAATGCACAGCCGTATAAAATGTTGGCGTTTTGTGTAAAAATAATAAAACAGTTTAGAAATACAATGATGGTAGATCATTTGCAGAAAATCCTGAACTTCCCTTTTGATTCATTACACTCTTGGAAAAACTACACAAATAAAGACCTAACTGAAGTGGCCCAGGCTACCTTTAGTACTCCTGCAACCCAGGTTATGGTAAGGACAGCGTTTTCCACTATAGAAGTTACTCTCTCGACCTACAAGTAAATATCGCTGGAGGTTTACTACACCTTTTCCAATTTAAGTTCAGAAATTTACAACTCAAGTTCAGAAGAGTGCAATTCAAGTTCAGAAAATTAAAATTCAAGTTCAGAATTTCCAATTTAAATTCAGAAATTTACATTTTAAGTTCAGATTTTCCAATTCAAGTTCAGAAAATTACAATTGAAGTTCAGAAATTCCAATTCAGAAAATTACAATTCAAGTTCAGAAAATTACAACTCAGGTTCAGAATTTTTATTTCAAGTTAAGAAAACTACAACTCAAATTCAGAAAATTGCATTTCAAGTTCAGAAAATTACAACTCAAATTCAGAAAATTATAAGTAGGTGTTATTTTTCAAAAGTTATTCCAATTCATAATACGTTATGCAATACTACACCTTTTTCAGTTTAAGTTCAGAAAATTACAACTAAAGTTCAGAAAATTACAATTCAAGTTCAGAATTTCCAATTTAAATTCAGCAATTCCGAATTCAAGTTCAGAAAATTACAATCTAAATTCTGAAAATTGCAATTCGAGTTCAGAAAATTACAATGCAAGCTTAGAATTTTCAATTCAAGTTCAGAAAATTTGTCGGGTATTTTTTTTTCATCCAATGGAAATAAATGTATGTTAGGAAGCATTGGACAATTTAACTCGTTTAAATCAATTTTGCGAGGTAGCGAAGAAAAAAATCTCGCTCATAAGAAGCAATTGCAATGCCATCCAGCTTTATTCTCAGCGTCACATCCATTGATCTGCACTGAGTATGAGAGCAGTGATGACGATGAACAGTCAACGGAGCGTCCACACTCCCGGAATGTACACACCTTGAAGAAAACTTGGGGTACACTATACCCAAGCAACAATTTTGGCAACATGGTCAACGAAGCATCAACACTTCCACAAGTAACATATAAGTATAAAATTAGATAATTAAAAAACTTTTGAAAATTAAAACCCTACTTATAAATTTCTGAATTTGAACTGTAATTTTCAGAACTTGAAATGTAATTTTCTGAACTTGAATTGTAATTTTCTGAACTTTAATTGTAGTTTTCTGAATTTAAATTGGAATTTCTAAACTTGAATTGGAAAATCTAAACTTGAATTGTAAATTTCTGAACGTGAATTGTAAATTTCTGAATTTAAATTGGAAATTCTGAACTTGAATTTTAATTTTCTGAACCTGAATTGCAATTTTCTGAACTTGAATTGTAAATTTCTGAACTTAAACAGGAAACGGTGTAATATGTTATTTGCAGAAGTATTGACGCTTCGTTGGCAATGGTGGCTTTGATATGCTGTACCCCAAGATTTCTTCAAGGCGTGCACATCCCGAGCTAAGAAATCAAACGGAGGATAACTCTTTGCAACAAGTGCAAGGGGACGCTCCGGCCATGAAAATACTTCAGTCGACACCGCAGTTTGGAAGCAGTGGAAGGGGGAAACTTCCACAAATTGGAATCTCTGAACTTGAATTAAAACTTTCTGAATATGAATTGTAAATTTCTATGGGTCCCACCCCCCGCTTCGGAGCACCCCGTTAATATGTTTTGATCGATCTAAAATTTTTATTTTCCGCCTTCGGATTATTGGTGTCGAGGTCAATACGCATATTTTGACACCTCTTTCGATATTTTTGGACGCGTATTAGCAGTGTCGTGCGGTCGTATAGAATTACCAAAAGATTAGTCCAAACTGACTCGACCGATGATTTAAGTTTTAAGCAGTTCCTCTTTAACGTTTCGTGTAAGAATTTTTTTGCAGTATCCGTAGAAAGGGCAGAATACTTTACGCATTTTCTAAGCTAAATTTAACACACACAGAAGACATACAATTGAGACAAGCATCTTCCTTTCGATTTAAAAATGTAATTAGCGACGAAGATGAAATATGTAACGAATTTTTTCTGCACTGAATCATTTTTAGAAGCTGCCGCGCACAAAAATTCTTGATTCTTTAATGTTATATTTCTTATGGAGCGTTATGAAAAAGTGATGAGAGTAAAATTTAAAGAAAATATGACACAAAAGTCACAGGTTGAATATGCCATTCGTGTGTATGTTTGCTGTGGATACTGCGAGCAAACTTGCCTTAAATGGGATGCATACGAATGTGTGCAAGGTGAATTAAGTACAAGATGTTGTTATCCCAACAGATGACTGCTTCTTCTTGATTATTTTCCATACAACGCCTTGTACAACAATATGTCAGTTAATCGAAATCAATGAAAATTTTCTTTTGACTTGACATTCTTCTGCACGGCGAATTTGTTGAATTCGCTTTGCCACGATCTGTAGTGGAATTCACTAGCATATAACGTTGCGATTTGTCGAGATTTTAATTAACGATTTTGTCGATTGCCTTATCGATTGCACTATTAACTAACTTAGTTTTAGCGACTCGAAATAAATGAGATTTAAATTTCGTTTTAATAGTAGAAAATTGGCAGCACAGCTTAACGAAACCTAAAAAATGAGAAAAGCACAAAAGAAATGCCAAAAATAAATAAATTCCGTATACTAACTGCTTTTAAAAGTCATTATTGTGCAAGTTTTTACCTGATTCGCAGTTATTCTTGTACCCCTTAATTGACCATCAAGTTGAGAAATAATATCATGAGCCAGGTCTGGGGTTAGTCGTTACAGCTTTCGAAACTCCGTTGCATTCAAGAGGAATCAAATAAAATTTGATTTATAAATAAAGCAGCTTTTCGTGTTTGAAAGTATTTAATTAAAGTTCCGATTTTCTTTTTATACTCAGTTGAGCAGAGCTCACAGAGTATATTAAGTTTGATTGGATAACGGTTGGTTGTACATATATAAAGGAATCGAGATAGATATAGACTTCCATATATCAAAATAATCAGGATCGAAAAAAAATTTGATTGAGCCATGTCCGTCCGTCCGTCCGTCCGTCCGTCCGTTAACACGATAACTTGAGTAAATTTTGAGGTATCTTGATGAAATTTGGTATGTAGGCTCTTGAGCACTCATCTCAGATCGCTATTTAAAATGAACGATATCGGACTATAACCACGCCCACTTTTTCGATATCGAAAATTTCGAAAAACCGAAAAAATGCGATAATTCATTGCCAAAGACGGTTAAAGCGATGAAACTTGGTAGATGGGTTGACGTTATGACGCAGAATAGAAAATTAGTAAGATTTTGGACCACTTTTACAAGAAGGTAATTTTAAAGTTTTGCAAGCTTTAATTTGGCAGTCGTTGAAGATATCATGATGAGATTTGGCAGGAACGTTACTACTATTAATATATATGTGCCAAATAAAAATTAGCAAAATTGGATGAAGAACACGCCCACTTTTTAAAAAAAAATTTTTTTTAATTCAAATTTTAACAAAAAATTTAATATCTTTACTGTATATAAGTAAATTAAGTCAAAATTCAACTCCAGTAATGATATGGTGCAACAAAATACAAAAATAAAAGAAAATTTCAAAATGAGCGTGGCTCCGCCCATTTTCATTTAGTTTGTCTAGAATACTTTTAATGCCATAAGTCGAACAAAAATTTACCAATCCTTCTCAAATTTGGTAGGGGCATAGACTCTATGACAGTAACTGTTCTCTGTGAAAATGGGGGAAATCGGTGGAAGCCACGCCCAGTTTTTATACACAATCCACCGTCTGTCCTTCCGCTCGGCCCTTAACACAATAACTTGAGCAAAAACCGATATATCTTTACTAAACTTAGCCCACATACTTATCTGAACTCACTTTATCTTGGTATAAAAAATGACCGAAATCCGACCATAACCACACCCACTTTATCGATATCGAAAATTACGAAAAATGAAAAAAATGCCATAATTCTATACCAAATACGAAAAAAGGGATGGAACATGGTAACTGGATTGGTTTATTGACGCAAAATATAACTTTGGAAAAAACTTTGTAAAATGGGTGTGACACCTACCATATTAAGTAGAAGAAAATGAAAAAGTTCTACAAGGCGAAATCAACAGCCCTTGGAATCTTGACAGGAATACTGTTAGTGGTATTGCATATATAAATAAATTGGCAGTACCCGACAGATGATTTTCTGGATCACCTGGTCCACATTTTGGTCGATATCGCGAGAACGCCTTCACATATACATCTAAGGGCCACTCGCTTTTAAATCCCTCATTAATACCTCTAATTTGATATCCATATCGTACAAACACAATCTAGAGTCACCCCTGGCCCACCCTAATGGCGATATCTCGAAAAGGCGTCCACCTATAGATCTAATGCCCACTCCCTCTTAAAATGCTCAGTAACACCTTTCGTTTGATACCCATATCGTACAAACATTCTAGAGTCACCCCTGGCCCACCCTAATGGCGATATCTCGAAAAGGCGTCCACCTATAGACCTAATGCACACAACGGCGTCCACCTAGGGAACTAAGGATCACTCCTTTTCAAAATACTCATTAACAGCTTTCATTTGATACCCATATCATACAAACATATTCTAGAGTCACCCCTGGTCCACCTTTATGGCGATTTCTCGAAAAGGCGTTCACCTATAGAACTAAAGCCCATTCCCTTTTAAAATACTCATTATCACCTTTCATTTGATACCCATATCGTACAAACACATTCTAGAGTCAGCCCTGGTCGACCTTTATGGCGATATCTCGAAAAGGCGTCCAGATATAGAACTAAGGATTACTCCCTTTTAAAATACTCATTACCACCTTTCAATTGATACCCATATCGTACAAACACATTCTAGAGTCACCCTGGCCCACCCTAATGGCGATATCTCGAAAAGGCGTCCACCTATAGACCTAATGCACACAACGGCGTCCACCTAGGGAACTAAGGATCACTCCTTTTCAAAATACTCATTAACAGCTTTCATTTGATACCCATATCATACAAACATATTCTAGAGTCACCCCTGGTCCACCTTTATGGCGATTTCTCGAAAAGGCGTTCACCTATAGAACTAAAGCCCATTCCCTTTTAAAATACTCATTATCACCTTTCATTTGATACCCATATCGTACAAACACATCCTAGAGTCAGCCCTGGTCCACCTTTATGGCGATATCCCTAAACGGCGTCCATCCATAGAACTATGGCCTACTCTCTCTTAAAATACTCTTTAATACCTTCCAGTTGATACACATGTCATACAACCACATTCCAGGCTTACCCTAGGTTCATTTTCCTACATGGTGATTTTCCTTATTTTGTCTCCATAGCTCTCAACTGAGTATGTAATGTTCGGTTACACCCGAACTTAGCCTTCCTTACTTGTTTTTAACTAAAATTGCCAGAAATATTAATTTCGTGATTTTTAACGCAGCCAATTTACTTGCCGTTTGTTTAACGACACAGCTGATCGTCGATAAACAAATATCGATACAAAATAGTTGCTGAATAATGAAATCGTTATAGTTATCGATTCGCAAATAAAGCGATGGTGGTTAAAAAAGTTAGTGAATTCCACTACTGGTATAGATTCGCCTTGGATGTGTGTAAATATGTATTCAAATTTGTAGAAAAGCTTTACAGCTACGCGGAGAGTGTTTTTGAAAAGTTTCTTTCCGAGATGTGGATATGGGACCAATCTATTCGAGCAAATTCTATCAATGGTTCGATTTGCTTGAAATTTGGTATATAAAAAATAAATAAATTAATGTAAGGCGCGATAACCTCCGAAGAGATTTTAGGCCGAGTTTCTCTTCCAATTTGCGTCGTGCTCCTTTTTAATTTTTCCTACAAATTGGCGGGACGGGACTTACTTGTTTTATGCCGACCCCGACCGGCATCTGCGAGGCAGATGAGTTTTCATTGAGAGCTTTTCGTGGCAGAAATACACTCGGAGCGCTTGCCAAACACTGCCGAGGGGCGACCCCGCTTATAAAAATTTCCTTTAATTGAAAAACCTTATTTCTAAAATTTTGATGTTGCTTTGCCCGGGGTGTGAACCCAGGGCATTCGGCATGGTACGCGGAGCACGCTACCATCACACCACGGTGGCCACCGGTAGGAATATAGGAAGCACTTTTTATCATAAGCCACTGATAACTGAAGTTCCGATTCAGTCATTACCGGAAGATTAATTCGTTAATTTATGTTACACTTAGTGTAAATAATAAATATTTATTAAGTTTTTCAAATTTATACTAAACTTTATAGATTTTGCTGACTATTTTTTTCAAGTCCTTTTATTATTTTATTGTATTTAATTATTTGCATGCAATTAAAAACAATTTTTTTAATTCCAAAAAACTATAAGCGCCTACATAAGTAATCGCACCTATTTTTTATTAGGTTGGTCCCTGGTCCACTTTCCGGAAAAAACAAAGTTTTCTAAATACTACCTATGTACCAAATTTCAAGTAAATCGCTCAACAAACAAGCCTTTGCCATTTAAACTAAAATTTTTGCACGCAGGCAATCACGTAGTGAAACACAAAACTCCTTCGTAGTGTGCACGAGTTGCACAAGTGCACGCACACTAGTTTGACTGTCTTGTGTATTTCAATGCACACTAAGAGTTCTGTGTAATATCGTGACAAACACAATAAACAAAAACGATTCGAGTTTCTCCAGAAGTGTTATTACTTTATGTTTGGCAGTGTGCATCGTAAAGGCGAATACTAAACAATGCAATTGTGCTGACTAACACTCTTGCAGGTGGGTCTACGGGCCAATCATCAACCTCTCCCTCTTTCTATAACAATGCTAATACAGTTTTTTCAAAAAAATTTCCTTTAAATCTTAAATCAGGTTTGTTGATCATTCATTACATTTTTGATTTGTTCGACATTTGCAAGTTTGTAATTGTGATCGTTATTTTTTTGACAAAATAATTATTATTTGCTTGCTTTCTTTATATTTCGTTTACTAATTTAGGTGGGAGAGGCCGAACGCATGCATAATGTAATGACAGAAGATGGAGGATGTTTTGACAGCTGTCATATCAACAGTCTTTAGCTCCAAGTTGTTTTATGGTAGTACGGGAAAATGGGGGCATAAAAACGGCCGTTTTGTAAAATAGTATTAAACTTCATGACACGGGAAAAGAAGGAAATTAAGAGTTTACACCAAAGAAAGCTAGAGTGCGAAGAAGCAAGGAAAAGAATATTTTGTGATACAATAAATGCAAGAAGGAAAAACAGAAATTTTAGGAAGATAGAGAAAATGAGAGAAAAGACAAAATATATTAAAAGGTTGAAGAATAAAATAGTTTCAACAATTGTTACAGTGAAAGTAGATAACAGGTTTTGAAGTCCTGGCTCTCTTGGACTCAGCGGCGAGTGCCAGGTGCTTAGGAAAAGTTCAGCGGCACTTCTATGCGGTAAAGGGGCCTTAATTGTGCCAATCAGGGGCCAAAATATCCGAACCGCGAACGGGGAGGAAACCGCCGTGGTAGGAGTAATAAAGTTACCGGTTGTGTGGGATAATTCGATGGAAGAATTAGAACAACAACAAGTTTATTTAGGTACAGACTTTTGGCAGGCATTCCGTATGATTGTTGTGAGCAAAGGTTTAAATGGCAGTGTGAATGCTGCCAGTGTGGCGGAGCTCGTGCCCGCCGAGGGTGGCCTCTCTTTTGACGCAGTCCAACACGTTTTGACGACGGAACAAATCCATATTTTGGAGCTTGTGAATACCCAATTCCCGTCCTTCTCGGTATTGGGGTTAGGCCGCACAGACAAAGAGGAACACGCCATCGAGGAATTTCACCGGCCATACAAAAACTCATGTACGCAGAGTTGGTTCGAATGTTGGACATGGGAGTAATAAAGGAGTCCAAGAGTAGTTGGAATTCACCCGTATTACCGGTTACTAAAGGAACGAAGAATCGGCTTTGCCTAGACGCACGCAAAGTGAATGAAAGAACCATAAAGAACGCATATCCCTTAGCACATATTGATGGAATTTCGAGCCGCCTACAAGACACGAGATATATTTCCGCAATCGACTTGAAAGATGCTCTCTGGCAGATTCCCCTCGAGAGGAAATCACGTGAAAAGACTGCCTTCACTGTCCCTGGTCGACCCCTTTACCAATTTACTGTCATTCCTATTGGGTTGGGTTGTGCAATGCAGCACAACGAATGTGTCGTCTAATGGACAAGGTCATTCCGGCCGCTTTGCGTGAATCTGTTTTTGTTTATTTGGATGATTTGCTAGTGTGTTCTGAAGATTTCGTGTCTCATAAGTTGACGATTAATGTAGAAAAGAGCAAGTTTTGTTTTAAGTAGGCACGATATTTAGGGTACGTAGTCGGGGATGGTTGTATTAGGAAATATGCCAATAAAGTGGTAGCTGTGAGAGACTTTCCAGTTCCGAAAACCCCGAAGCAACTACGACGGTTTCTGGGCATGTCGGGCTGGTACCGACGTTTCATACAGGACTATGACGGACGAAGCAATCAAATCATTTGAAATTTTAAGGCAGAGTTTGGTTTCTGCACCGGTGCTCACATATTCTGACTTTAATCGTCGTTTTTATATTCAATGTGATGCATCAACTGACGGAGTGGGAGGGGTTTGTTCCAACTGGACGATGACCAGAACGAAAGACTGATTGCCTACGTTTCGGCATAACTGAATAAAGCGCAGAAAAACTACAGCATAACAGAACTAGAATGCTATGCTGCAATCGTGAGTGTTAAAAGATTCCGACCTTATGTGGAAGGAACCACGTTCACCATCATAACTTCGATATTCAACATCGAAAGGGTGCGCAAAACGTGGTTCCCGACATACTCTCACCAATGCACATGGACGAAATTTAGAAGAATGACAGAGCCATTGAAATTTGTCTCGAGTCACCGTGCTTCGAGTCGGGGGAGTATACGGAGTTGAAAAAGACGGCGACCGAGAACAAAGACAAACAACATGACTTATGTGTATCGGACGGTTACGTTTATAAACGGACGCAATTCGACAGGGGGACGATCTTCTAGCGGACCAGAACTGGAAGCTCTGGGTACCGTCGGAATTGCGACCGTGGCTGGTAGGGTCGGTTCACAGTTCACCGTCCGCCGGTCATGTTGGCATCCACAAGACACTGTCCCTACTACGTCAAAAGTATTACTGGCCAGGTATGGCTACAGACGTATACACGTATATAAAAGATTGCGAAATTTTTAAAGTAAATAAAACTCAAAACGCTTTTAAACAACCGATGATGGGTAAACAGAAGCTAACAGAACGACCTTTCGAACGTTTGTTCATAGATTTTATGGGTCCGTATCCTCGTTCTAGTGATGGTAAAGTGTATGTCTTTGTATGTTTAGATCATTTTTCAAAATTCGTGTTTTTAAAACCAATGAAAAGGCCACTTCAACTGAGGTAGTAAAGTTTTTAGAAAAAGATGTGTTCCATGTGTTTGGTGTATCCGAATATGCCCATTCGAACAATGGGAAACAATTTGTTTCCGAGGTCTTTACTAGTTTCCTACAGAAATATGGCACCAAACATGTAAAAACCAAACATGTAAAAACCTTCTACTCACCACAGGGTAACGCTGCGGAGAGGGTAAACCGATCTGTCCTACAGATCATTAGATCATTTATAAAAGGGAGTTAAAAGAATTGGGACAAATGTGTCAGTGATGCCGCATTTGCACTCCGCAGCGTTACACATGCAGCCATCAACATGTCGCCGTACTACGCCACTTTCGGTATGCCTATGATACAGCATGCTGCATCATATGAGCTATACCGAAAGCTGGCAGCGGTAAAGGATGTTGATTGCGAGGTAGAGGCTCCAGGTGATAAACTGCAACTAACTCGAAACAAAATTATGAAAGAGCTGAAGTTGGCCCATGAAATAAGCTTAAGTTATACGACACTAGAAGTAGAGATGTGAAGTTTAATATTGAATAAATGGTATATCGCCGAAACTTTAAGCAAAGTTTCCAAGTCGATAATTATAACGCCAAGCTATCTCCGAAACAAATAAAATGTATCGTACTTAATTCCATAGGGAATTCGATGTATGAGCTTGGCGACAGCAATGGGAAAACGATCGGCGTATACCACGCTAAAGACATTTTTGCAAAATAGTTTAATATTTTTTTGTAGTGCTAGTACCTTTGTTCTATGTTATTTATTTATTAATTGACGTAGTTTATTTATTTATTTATTGACGTATTGCATTCATTAATTTATGGACGTATGTGATTATTTTAGTAATTTTTTTTTTATTTTTCTTGACTTTTTTCATTTAATTATTTTTGCATTTATTTTTATTTTTTTTATTTATTTATTTTACATATATTTTTTTATTTTACTTGACTATATTATCTGTGATATTTTATTTTATTTAATCCTTCTATTTCGCCTTTTTTTTTACCAGTCATATTTCATTTTATAGTTTTGTTAAGTTTTATTATCTGTGATATTTTATTTTTTTTAATTTATTCTAGATTTTAGATTCTATCTTTGATATAGGTCACGTATGGTATAAGGAGTAGAAGTAAACCAGTGACTTAGTATGTATGTAGATCTAGCAATAGAACCAAGCGTTAACAGTAAAATTAAGCCCTGTATTGAGTCGTGGGTCGAGGCCACACTTTGGACGGGAAACAAAAGGCTGCAGGCTGCGTTCAAGTTTTTCTTTTTACGCACACGCTCCATAGTGCAGGCACCATCGGCGGTTGCGAGCCTGTAACAACAGCCTTGCATCATAAGCACTGGTGCGAGTGAATGGCAACATTATATCCCTGCAAAAAATTGTGCGATTAGTCCCTAAAGAGACATGTCCCCGATTAATCCCTTTCGGGTATGATTGGTCTATAATTATTCCCAATTGATCCCTCATGGTACTTTATATCGATACCTTTATTTTGTAATATTTATCTGTTACTTTATCGATGACAACTAAAAAAACACATTTAGTAAGTTTTTGGAACATTTATATTCCTTTGCTATGCTTAAAATTTGTTTGTTGCAATATATATAAGTTGACATATTTTTGTATTGCCCTTTTTTGCGAAATTATCAGCTCCAATTCCAACACGCAACTGATGGCCACCGGTTTTAGACACATTACAGTGTTGAGTGCAACCGTGCACCGTGCAATTGGGCATAGTATGTATGGCGTTATACGCAAAGAAATATGAGAGTTATAGATAACAAAAGTTTGCAATCGGGAATTTACTACCACTAGTTTTGGAACAGCTGAAATAAGAAGTCAAATAAAAGTAAAAGCGGCTCAGCTAAAATTTAAAAAAATATATAATTGGAGATTTCAGAAGAGGAAATCAGGAGCAACAAGGAGAAGGCGAAGGTGTTTCCAAAATGAATAAGGTAAGCAAACGTCATATTAGGAGATTAGTTAATAGGGAAAGAACTAAGAACCGGGAAAAGTTGAGGTTAGGTAGAAATGACGCAGAATCAAGAGCGCCAGCGAGTAGAATTGTGGAAAGGGAAGAAGAATAGCTATCTATTGAGCAAAGCCGTCCAGTACAGGTACCATTCAGGGAGGGCCTAAAATTGTGGGCGATACGAAATAAGGAAACCCACAAAAGCATTAAAGAGCTTCTAGCACTTCTAAGAGAACAAAAAATGGATGTCCCTAAAAGTGCTGAGACTCTACTAAACCAAGATAAAAGTAGATTACTTTTGCAAAATGTTAATCCCGGATTTTTTTTCAACTTTGGAATTAAAGCGCAACTAAATAAAATGTCTGACATATTACGGGATTATAATACCATAGTTGCAGATGTAAATATATCTGGCCTTCCATTGTACCGTAGCAGTAGGATGCAGTTGTGGCCAATTTTATTTAGAATTGTTAATATGCCTAATGTATCTGTTTTTGCTACTGGTGTTTATGTTGGAAATAGTAAACCAAGTTCCATAGAACAATTTTTTAACGATTTTATTTAGGAAGTATCTGAACTTCAAGCTAATGGGTTTGAATGTAATGGACGTTGCATTGCGTTTGAAGTAAGAGGGTTTGTATGCGATGCACCAGCAAAAGCGTTTCTTTGTGGGATACCGAGCCACTCCTCATGCCATGGTTTTGCCAAATGCACTCAAGTGGCGGGAAAAATCGATGGTGTTTTAACCTACAGTTCGAACGTAGGAACACTTGTGTCAAATAATGATTTTCTTGAACGCAAGTACCCATTTAAACATTCACCTGCTTTCAAAGTTAATTTGTCGCCTCTTGAAAAAGTGAATATCAAAATGATATCTCAAGTTCCTCTAGATGTTATGCACCTTATCGACTTAGGAGTGATGAGAAAGTTTCTATTAAGAATAATTAACAACAATTCAAACTATAAGTTTAAAAAAGAAACGAAAATTAACATATCTCAAAAGCTAGTTGATTTATCTTCTCACATTACGAAAGAATTTGGTCGAAAGCGCAGAAGTTTGGAAGAAGTATCGAACTGGAAAGCTACCGAATTTCGAATGTGTCTTTTTTATTATGGGATTTAGGTCTTTAAAGACGAACTTCCTGACGATATTTATTACCTATTCCTTCTCTTGCATTGCGCTTGTAGATTATTATTCTGTCCCAAAACCTTTAGGGTAAATATTGAGGTAGCTAGAAATTTACTAAAATCATTTGTAGAAAACTTCGCAGTTGTGTTTGGGGAAAACAGCATTTCGCATAATGTACACGGCTTACTTCATGTTTCAGATGACGTTGAAGAACTAGGTATTCCTTCAAGTTATTCTGCATATGCCTTTGAAAACTATTTACAGATTTTAAAGTCATATGTAAAAAAACCTACTCATATATTGCAACAAATCGCTAAAATGGTGAAACATGAGAATATTGTGATGCCTCCCAAATTCTCCGGTTTCAAAATTAAAAATGATATTATAAAAAGTTTTCACTTTAGCGAATTTATGTTGTCAAAAGATAGTCCAAATAATTTCTGTGCTGTGAAACCATTTCTGTACATAAAAATAGAAGAATTTAAAGATGTAAATAGCATACTTGTTAAAGGCAGAACCCATTAATTCCCGTACATAGGGACTATGTACTGCTGATATTACTCTGACGTCTTATGCAGAAGAATTTTCCCTGGATGATGTGGAGTACAAATTGATGTGCATCCCTCTTCCTGAGAAATTACTTTTAATTCCAATATTACACACCTGCATGTAAACAAAAAAATTGTATCACTTTTCCATTAATAACTTTATTTCTTTTACGAGCATGTCTTGAAAAAGTACGAGGGCCAGCATCCCACTCCCTCGGCGGCGCAGATTCCAACAAAAAAAGCAAAATGTAAGCATTAACATGCAGCATTAATAATTTATTTCTAAAAACTAACTATGTAAGTCTTTGAAATGTTAGTTCCCGTTCAAATAGACAACCCTGGACCAAGTTTGACCATATCCAGTGAATGTATCGTTGAATCGCGTAGGATCAGTGTCTCGACGTCTGTCAGTGATTATAACAGTGGTAAATGATATGAACTATGAACTTTTGAAGAGCATGGAACATTACAAACCCATAGAATTGACCATTTGTATAAAACATTTAAAGCAACAGAAAATCTGCACTTAAGAGTTAATTACTATTTTAAGTGTATTCCACTAACAGAATTTTAAAATGTTTGATTTTAGATACGAACAGAGGCGTGCTTGAAGTTATGTGCTGCAGTCACTGCAGTAAGTTTGAAGATCAGCTTGATGCAATCCTTAAAAAACTTGAGGATCTACCATTGGCAGTTGAAAATCAGAACATTGCTATCATGGATGAAATTGCTGGTCAAAAAGTAGCCACTGAACAGCTGGTTCGTCAGGAAGCCCAAAGTGTTCCGGTCACCAAGTATTTTCCAATTTGTAAAATACAGGAATTAGAGCATTTGGAAGAAAAGATTACAACTGCCAACAAAGATGTTTATGTAAGTATATTTGCTGAATAGTATAGTAAATGTTGCAATACCACGCATCTAGTATTCTGATGACGGCATAAGTACAAATAATACAGAGGACAATAATATTTTTTGGGTTTGTTTAATATTTTAACCGATATTCAAATAAACCTAATGGGTTTTATAGAAAATGTTCTGAATATAGAAAAGTTTTTATCTCCTTTGTATTATTTGTGTGACAGTACTTACAGGCTTTCCAGAATGTTTTTATGAGGTTTTGAACTTTAAGATACTTAAGTACATATATTTATGAGTTTAGTTTGTAATATGATCTTGTTTTATTTCAAAGGAATCTGCGGTGTCGGCTATTTTGTGCAATAACATGAAAAATATCAAAATGCTGTTAAATATTGATGTAATAAACGACTTGAACATGGCTTGTATACATAGAAAAATTTCCCTAAAATCGTTCCCCAATTTTTACAGTACATTGACTGGTAATATTAGTGTCTCGAATTTGTTCAACCTGTTTAATATAAACCTTTTCTGTTTCAATAGGAGCTATTGCTAAAATGCCTTTCAAAGGATTGTCGCCAGAGGAAATGGTTAGAAAAGCCATAAATTTCGAAAAGGCAAAGTTTTTCAAGAGAGTTTATCGCCAAAAGAAAAAAGTTTCTTCAGCTACCAACTAAATTAAGATTATCCTTCATAACAGTATTAAATTGAACTGAGAAGTTTTATATTCGAGCGCATTAACTACACTAATTTAGTTAAGCTATTTATAACAATACTTAAATTATTCATAATTCGCATTATAAATTTAGAGAACAAACAGAATACAAAAAAAAATACAATCGAGGCTGTTAAAAACAAACGAGCCAGCATGAAATACAAGCAAAATAACTTAGGCCCGGTTTTACAGTGCGAGTTTAAACTACAGTTAAAGTTAACTAAATTAAATTTAACCTTGCCACTTTGGCCGCTTAAACTAAGATGAGCTGTAATATTTTGTGGAAAAAGACAAAGTGGCAAGGCAAATCTCTAGTTAACTTTAGCTGTAGTTTAAACTCGCACTGAAAACCGGGTCTTAGTGTCATATTGGTATAACGAAACTTTAAAGTGCGTATCAATGCATTCAATCAAAATTTGTATATACTTTGAATATGCTATTGTGGAATATTTTATTTTATTTTATTAATATCCATATATTAAACAGTAACATAAATTAATGTCGTTACTAAATTATTTGAATCTGTTTATTAAATACCTACTTTAAACCTTTACATTTCATATATCTGTGGAAATATTCTAAAGTAGCCTACCTCGGTCTGCTATTAAATATCACAGTATATATAATCGATATATTAAAAGCTAATCCGGTTTGTTAAACAATGTATATACAGTTGCGAACACGAAAAAAGCAGTAAAAATTTTTAACGTATTTTATCAGTTATTTTCGTCTTTTATTTATATTCGTTAATTTAAAAAAAAACTTTAATCAATTATATAATCAAAAACATGTAAACTAACTATAAACATAAATATATCTCCACTATCTATAATAAAACAAATCCTTATAAACATTTGAATTCATGGTCTAAATGTGTACACTTTTCAAATATGTATATACGTGAAAATAAAGTATATAAATTTTTTCCACTGTACAAATGTTTCGCTTAAAAATAAAAATTAATAATTTACATCAATATCAATTAAAAACAAATCTACATGTTTTAAACGGATTCTTTTTTTATTTCATTTAAGTAGCTGAAAAGATTTTGAAAGGTTTGGCAAAAAATGGTCCGTTTCTGCATCTCTTCGGACCAATATGCGCCTAGTCTCTTCCTGCTACGTTATGGGTAAAAAATGTAACCACTCTCTATTTATACCCTTTCGGGTATAAATGGGTCCAATTAGTCTCTTCATAGGACATGCTCGAACAAAAGGGAACAATTCATTCCATATAAAGAGATCAAAAGTGGTATTAGTCGCATGCTCCTTTGCGACTAATCCCGGATGTATCCCGGACTAATCGCATTTTTTGCAGGGTATTTATTCGTTTATGTAGATACATAAAGATTGAATTATTGATGTGAATGTTTGTAGTTTACAGTCTCTCGCGCGCACATAGGCGTATAAGTAAATGCATCTGTGTGTGCCATTTCTCTGGGCTGGCTTATATATGTGTATACTTGATTTGATTATTAACGTAAATACTGCTTGGCATGGCCTTAGCATCGCCTTAGTGATGGGATAACTTAGTGATGCTAATATCCATGACAATATATATAAAATATAAATAAACAATGTTTACAACAAAAACAAAATACAAAAATTAATAACAAAATTACAAAAACCCAAATATAATAATTACTAACAAAAATACGCCTAAAATTCAACTGTGAAAAAAATTAGTATTTCATTACTGTTAAACACACGTAAGCCAATTTTTTTAAGCGCTAACGCAAATAAATGAAAAATACGAGGAGTATTAAACAATTAAAAACAAACAACAACTGAAACAAAGCATGCGATTAACTTCATAAAGCTCTATATCTACATACACACATGTTTTATATAAACACCCCTCGAAGTTGTCGAACTTAAAATAGTTAAATTAGTAAAATAAAGAAAAAAAAATGCTAAGTCAATAAAAGCGCGTGTTTAACATTTGGGGTATTCACAAAGTGTCGTTGCATGCGCTATAGTGTTAATGTCGTACAGTTATTATTGACGACAATTTGACGTGTTATGACACTTTGTGAATGTAAAAAATTTAAGGTTCTATTCGAGTGCGCATGTTCGATAATTTTTAATTGAGCAAAACTCAGTGTTGTAAATTTAGAAATACGGAATAGTTAATATACATTGCCCCGAAAACAAAAAAAAAACTTTTTGATTTCAAAGCATGTTCTCGTCGCTAATTTGCCATCATAGATTAGAGCTATCTACGGATCTATCTCTTAATATTTTATTAAATCTCAAATACGTCTTGTCTCTTCAAATATTACACAGCAAACTGATTTATTTAATTTTCATATTTCTGACACATATTTCTGAGAGTGCTATATAAATCTAGTATTACTAGTTCCTACATTACTCTTTTCTTTTAATTTTGAAAATTATGTTATCATAATCTTCTTGATATAATATGAATTACTGCATGAATCGCTGTGGTAGTCGTATTTGTCTTTTATTCGTTGCCGGTGTTGCTTGCTCAACAGAAACCTTCTTAAGATGCGCCAAATTTCTTCTATATTTATTATTAGTCGCATGACTTTGGAGTGCTACATCACTTCTTTTCCTCTTTATGACTTGATGCATTACCGGATCATAATTTGGTGCTAAAATGATTACGCCCTCCACACTTATTACAATTTTTTACAATAGCCTGGCAACGCTCATCATTTGCTCGATGACCAGTGTGGTAGTCGTTAAATATACCACTAATTATTTTACACGCACTATTTTATTTTTATAAAATATCTTTATTATAATCACTCCTAAATGTATGCTCATAATTCGTTTTAAAAATTTTATATCAGAATGCAAATTTTTGAAACAATCATTTCAAAATTGAAATATAAAAAATTAACAAGAACAATTTAAAGTAGGTACATTTAAAGTTGAATATAAATATAACCCTACAATACTCCCTCTTCCGGAGATTTAACGTTAAATAAATTAAAAGTAACTCAATAGGAATAGATTTAATTTCATTATTTATCTCAATTTTAAAGTTTTTAATATCTTTTTCAATAACTCTATAAGGACCCTCATACGGATGCTGCAAGGAATGTTTGTTTATTACACGTACAAAAACAAAATGACAATCTTTTAGATCTTTTGGAACAAAAATACCGCTAGAATTTTGATGATGTTCCAAATTTGATTTAAAATTTTTAAAATATTCACGCAAACTATTTAAAACATCCGCTGAAGTTACCTTCTCTGTAGTTGAAACAAATAATTCACCAGGTAATCTTAAATTTTGGCCATAAACCATTTCAGCTGGTGTTGCCGAAATATCTTCCTTAAAAATCGATCGCAAACCCACAAGCACTATTGGTAACTATTCATACCAATCCCTGGACCCATTCCTAGCCATTATTGAAGATTTAAGCTGTCTATGAAAACGTTCTATCATTCCATTAGCTTGGGAATGATAGGAAGAAGTCGTTATTTGATGACTTCCAAGAAGTTTCGTTAATTCTGAAGACAAGTTTGAAGTAAACTGAGATCCCTGATCCGTTGTTATTTCCAATGGAACCCCAAAACGTGAAATATATTCCTTAAAAAATTTATTTACAACCGTAACTGCAGAAATATCTCTTAGGGCAAATGCTTCTGGCCAACATGCAAATCTATCAATTATAATTAATATGTAACGATATCCCTTTGAAACAGGCAAGGGTCCGACAATATCTAAGTGAATGTGTTCAAATCTAGCGTTTGGAATTGGAATTTTCACAACTAGAGATTTTGTATGACGATGTACTTTCGATTTTTGACAACTTATACATTCTTTGGACCAAGTATTGATGTCTTTATTCATTTTTGGCTAAAAATATTTCTTAACTATCAAACGACGTGTAGCTCTACTATCAGGATGTGAAATCCCATGTAACATACCAAATATTATTTTTCTTAAATTGTTTGGAATGAATGGTCTAGGATTTTCTCCTGACACTTCGCACCATATATTAAAGTTAAGAACAGGAATTTTTATTAGTTTCAAATTTAAAAATGTTTGCTCTGAGGTAAGTTTGCCTAATTCACTATCTTCTTGTTGTTCACTTTGTAAAATTTTTAAATTAATGTCCGCATTATTAATCGCTTCTACTTCAAACGCACGAGATAATGTATCAGCTACAACATTTTTCTGTCCTTTAATATACCTAATGCCATTCGTAAACTGTACAATGAATTCCATATGTCTAGTTTGTCTTGGACTGCGTCCTGTTTTTGAATTTAAAGCAAATACCAGATGCTTGTGATCTGTGAAAACTGTAAATTGACGTCCTTCTAGGAGGTAACGAAAATGTTTAATGTTCAAATAAATAGCTAACAGTTCCCTATCAAATGCGCTATATTTAATTTCGGATGGAGACAGTTTCTTTGCAAAGAATGCAAGTGGTTCTGATTTATTATTAAACGTATGATGTATGACACCACCTATTGCCGTATTGGATGCATCTACATTTAAAGAAAGTTTTGCATCTTTGTTAAAATGATTTAACAATATCGCATATGCAAACTTTCCTTTAATGCCTTCGAAAGCTTTATTAGATGTATCGTCCCAAATTAAAATCTTGTCTCGCTTCTTATTTGTTCTATTAATTAAATCATAGATAACTGTCGTAAACTCTGCTAATTTTGGTATATATCGATGGTAATAATTAACCATACCAATAAATTTTTGTGCCTGCTTAATAGATTTTGGACGATCAAAATTTCGAATGGCTAAAACTTTTTCTTCTGAAGGTCTAATTCCCGTTTCAGAAATATTATGTCCTAAAAAGTCAACATTTGTTACGCCAAAAGTACATTTACTTGGTTTTATATTTAAACCGTACTCCGTTAGGCGTTGAAATCGCGAAGATCTTTGAAATGTTGTTCCTCATTTTCGCTTGCCACTAAGAAATCATCAATATATGTAAAAACAAAGTCTAAATCATTAACTACTTCATTAATAAATCGTTGAAAAGTTTGCGCGGAATTCCTAAGCCCGAAAGGCATTCGTACAAATTCAAACATGCCACAAGGCGTAGTCATTGCAGTTTTATAGATATCCTCTTCTGCCATTGGAATTTGGTGATAAGCTCTTACCAAATCTAATTTTGAAAATATTTTCTTATTTCTTAGATTCATGTTGAAGTCATGAACATGGGGCAAAGGATAACGATCAGGAACTGTTACGACATTTAATCTTCTAAAATCTCCACAAGGACGCCAGTCATTTAACTCCTTCTTGGGTACAAGATGTAAAGGAGATGCTACCGCTGAATTAGAAGGTCTACATATCCCTGTCTTTACTAAAAAATCGAATTCAGTTTTAGCTACTTTGAATTTAATGGGGGCTAAACGTCTTGGTTTAGAAAATGGCAAATTTCCTTCAGTGACTAATCTGTGAACTGTTGTATGTCTAACTGGTTGTGAATAATCTGGTTCAGAAAATAAAGAAGGAAATTCTTTTAGTAACTTTGTAAATTTGTTATCAACAGCGAAAATTTTTGGTAGCGAAACATTACAAACACATGAAATTGTGTTAACTGAAAGACTTGTTATCGGACCTACTAAGCATTTGCGTTCAACATCAACTAAGAGACCATATTTACACAAAAAATCAGCACCGATAATTGGTTTAGCTATATCCGCTATTAAAAACGTGAACGGAAATTGGCAACGCAGTCCTAAATTAATATTTAAAAGTTTTTTACCGTATGTCGAAATGGTTGAACCGTTAGCTGCAGTTAAAATAATATCTGATGACTTTTTCGAACTTGAAGATTTTGAAACCGGAAGCACTGAAATTTCTGCTCCACTATCTATTAAAAAATTAAGTTTGTTTGTTTTATCAAAAATAAATAAGCGACGTGTAAAGGTGTCTAAATGTCCGTTGTTTGTCGCCGTAACAATGGATAACTTTAGTTTGACGAACTATGATTTTTAAAAGCGCATGTTTGTTCGCACTTCAAAGCCTGATTACCAAACTTATAATGATACCTACAGAGCCAATTTGGATTGTCACGAGACTTTGATCGATATCTAGAAGGACTTCTAAAACGATTCCTACTAAAAGATCGGGACCTTGAATAATTTTGACTCATCTGATTTTTAATTTCACTGATCTCTAATGACAATTTTTCAAAATTTTTGCACATCATGTTAGTTGTTTGAACCAAATTTAAAATAATTGCATTTTCGCTTTTAAAATTTGGAAAATTACTAACTGAGGCTATTTCATTTTTATTATAAACTTCCCAAATATTATCGGCTAATTTAACTAATTCACTTATTTCATTCAAATTCGAACTAGTAAGAATAATACTTAAATTTTTGGGTAACTTCCTTATCCAAAGCTTTTTAAGAATTTCTTTGCTAAAATTGTTTCCAGAGAGTAGCACTAGAGACCGATAAAACTCAGAAGGTTTACGATCTCCCATTTCTGAATCGGATAACACTCGATCTAATTTGGCATTCTCACTTAATGAGTGCCGTTCAATTAAAATTTTCTTTAATGCAGAAAATTTGTCATTTTCAGGAGGATTTTGAATAAAATCAAGAATTGTCATAATTACATCCTGTGGAAGTGCAGTTATGACATATTCATATTTTGTCCCTTCTTGAGTAATGTTCTTTCGACTAAATTGCATTTCAGCATGGATGAACCATGCTTCAGGGCAATTAGTCCAAAATTGGGGAAGTTTTACCGATGTAGCAAAAATTTCATTATTTTGATTCACATATGGATTTGGTAAACCATTTTGATAATTTTCATTATCCAAATCAATAAGTGAATCGTTTACTTGATTTCGTGGTGTAGATGTACGTATATTATTTGATGGTGAATGAAACATTGTTAATAGAAATAACTACAAAAATTATATTATAGGAAGAAATAAAAAAATGTCCGGAAAAGAGCGTTTACAAAACCCAAATTATTAATCTATTTTGATACATATACAGATACATATAAATAATATTAATACTAGATACAGCTCACCAAATATTTGTCGTAATGGTTTTAAAATTGATTGATGAATTTAGACAATGTATTGTGCAATGGCTTTAAAATTGATCGATGAAATACGACAATGTATTGTGCAATGGCTTTAAAATTGATTGATGAAATTAGACAATGTATTGTGCAATGGCTTTAATTGTTTTGTATTTGTAGCTTTTGTTGTTGTTGCTCTTGCAATGTTTGATTGAAAGGCTGATGTTAATGATGCAGCGGTAACGTCTGAAATAATGACAATCCAAAAATACGACGAAGACGACGTCGTGCAGTTGAAAATAAACTAATTTTATAGAAGTGAATCTAGTTTTTGGACCACCACGTCTACGTCAAATACGCGTTAGAGAGGGCTCTTGTGATGTTCACGATATATTTGGTATATATTTTCAACTTGTTTTTCAGATAATTCTTCGAGTAGTGAGGACACTTCACACTAGTTTAAAGGTATGAATTACAAAACTTTTAGCGAGTTAGAGCTGGACGTTGCAAGATGTTACGCACTTAATTTGAAAGTGAATTTAAATAAATCTCTTCGCTGGTCTTTTGTAAATCAATTAAAATTTGTTCAAGTGCACCATCTTTAACAATTTGTTTAAGAATTTGCTGATAAAAATGTAATAAGTTGGATATAGTAAACAGAACTATGGTATCGTTTTCGGAAGTCAATATGATTTCCACTCGCATAATATATAACTAGGAAGAGAATAAATCGATTTTGCTGAACATCAACCGGTGGCGTTATTATTTCATACAGCATACAAGAATTAAAATTTGATTCGTTGTTTTTTGAAGGACGGTTTTTATTTAATATATAAATCACTATTTAATAATAAGCACTATTTATTTTTATAAAATATTTTTATTTAACCGCTCCTAAAAGTATGTTACAAAACGTTTTTAAATATTTTAACCGAATGAAAATTTTTGAAAGACAATATTTTACAATTGAAAAATAAAAATTAACAAGAACAAAAAAATTTAATTTATTTAAAGTAGGTACATTTAAAGTTGAATATAAATATAACCCTAAACCGGATATAAATAAAATATAGATCAGGTACGCTCCGGTATCAAAGCACCATAAACTTTCATCTCGGAAATGATCAACATGAGCGCACTGCTACAACACCAACAACAACCACATTAAACCTTCTAGGCCATCCCACCCACAGGTCGCCAGAGCCATATTTAGCAGGAAATATGCGTATGATACATTCATATTTTTAACAGGAGTCAACTACCGTAGGTGAGGTTGACAATTGGGTTTCAGAAGCTCTTAAGCTATAAAGCTTTGTATTGCGCTTATCAAGTCCTAGAATTCCATAATTGCTTCCGTGCTCCCCGCTAGTACAGTTCTTGATAACGACCATGATAGGTTCGCGCAAGCGTTACACGTGTCCACAGTGATTTGATTTCGATTTATACACCACTAATGGATTGAATAGCCATGGTATTTTCATCGTATTTTACGATCGATATACCTACCGCGAGCATATTCATTACTCCTTACCCGCAAGGGATTATCGCATAAACAGCTTTGCTCTAACAATAGCATGAAACGAGAGAACGAGCGGGCGCTGAAGACGGCACAACGGCGAAATCCGTTTGTTCGGCAACCAAATTTGACGAAGGATAACGAAAACTCCTTTCAGTATACATTGTTTGAATCATTTCGGGAAGTTCTAACTTGCAAAGCTATATTTACTACTAACCGATTTTAAAAAGTAAATTACGATTAATTTTTTACAGTATAAAGTTTGAGATTTAGTTAAGAAAGTCCCTCTTAAATTTATATTTTAAGCGCTCATCAACGTGCTGAAACTATTTCAACGATTTCTCAGTTAAAAATTATGCCAATTTCTCTTTATGTATTACATACATACATGCACATTAGACTGGGTCGTAAAAAAAGTTGCTAATGTCCGCCACTAAATTTAAAGATTATGTTGACAGGGTTTCGGAAAAATTTTTTTTTTACTTTTTTAATCCTTCGAAATATAGCAGAAAAGGTTTTTTCGTGGTAACTTGGTTATTTGAAGTCCGATTTTTAAAATTGATATGCCATTATTTTGGCCATGAAAAGCTTCACATTCCGCTCGTATTTTTATACTCAGTTGAGCAGAGCTCACAGAGTATATTAAGTTTGATTGGCTAACGGTTGGTTGTACATATATAAAGGAATCGAGATAGATATAGACTTCCATATATCAAAATAATCAGGATCGAAAAAAAATTTGATTGAGCCATGTCCGTCCGTCCGTCCGTCCGTTAACACGATAACTTGAGTAAATTTTGAGGTATCTTGATCAAATTTGGTATGTGGGTTCCTGAGCACTCTTCTCAGATCGCCATTTAAAATGAACGATATCGGACTATAACCACGCCCACTTTTTCGATATCGAAAATTTCGAAAAACAGAAAAAGTGCGATAATTCATTACAAAAGACAGATAAAGCGACAAAACTTGGTAGATGAGTTGAACTTATGATGCAGAATAGAAAATTTGTAAAATTTTGGACAATGGGCGTGGCACCGCCCACTTTTAAAAGAAGGTAATTTAAAATTTTGCAAGCTGTAATTTGGCAGTCGTTGAAGGTATCATGATGAAATTTGGCAGGAACATTACCCCTATTACTATATGTACGCTTAATAAAAATTAGCAAAATCGGAGAAGGAGCACGCCCACTTTTAAAAAAAAAAAATTTTTAATTAAAATTTTAACAAAAAATTTAATATCTTTACAGTATATAAGTAAATTATGTCATCATTCAACTCCAGTAATGATGTGGTGCAACAAAATACAAAAATAAAAGAAAATTTCAAAATGGGCGTGGGTCCGCCCTTTTTCATTTAATTTGTCTAGGATACTTTTAACGCCATAAGTCGAACAAAAATTAACCAATCCTTTTGAAATTTGGTAGGGGCATAGATTTTATGACGATAACTCTTTTCTGTTGATGCCACGCCAAGTTTTTATACACAGTCGTCCGTCTGTCCTTCCGCATGGCCGTTAACACGATAACTTGATCAAAAATGGACATATCTTTAATGAACTTAGTTCACGTGCTTACTTGAACTCACTTTATCAATATCGCCCAATTTTTCGATATCGAAAATTACGAAAAATTAAAAATATACCACAATTCTATACCAAATACGAAAAAAGGGATGAAACATGGTAAGTTAATTGGATTGTTTTATTGACGCGAAATATAACTTTAGAAAAAACTTTATAAAATGGTTGGGACACCTACCATATTAAGTAGAAGAAAATAAAAAAGTTCTGCAGGGCGAAATAAAAAACCCTTAAAATCTTGGCAGGTATTACATATATAAATAAATTAACGGTATCCAACAGATAATGTTCTGGGTCACCCTGGTCCACATTTTGGTCGATATCTGGAAAACGCCTTCACATATACAACTACCACCACTCCCTTTTAAAACTCTTATTAATACCTTTAATTTGATACCCATATCGTACAAACTCATTCTAGAGGCACCCCTAGTCCACCTTTATGGCGATATCTCGAAAAGGCGTCCACCTATAGAACAAAGCCCCACGCCCTTTTAAAATACTCATTAACACCTTTCTTTTGATACCCATATTGTACAAACAAATTCTAGGGTCACCCCTGCTCCACCTTTATGGCGATATCTCGAAACGGCGTCCACCTATGGAACTAAGGATTACTCCCTTTTAAAATACTCATTAACACCTTTCTTTTGATATCCATATTGTACAAACAAATTCTAGGGTCACCTCTGGACCATCTTTATGGCGATATCTCGAAAATGCGACCACCTATACAACAACCACCATACCCTTTTAAAACCCTCATTGATACCTTTAATTTGATACCCATATCGTACAAACACATTCAAGAGTCACCCCTGGTCCACCTTTGTGGCGATATTTCGAAACGGCGTCCACCTATAGAACTAAGGCCCACTCCCTTTTAAAATACTCATTAATACCTTTCGTTTGATGCCCATATTGTACAAACAAATTCTAGGGTCACCCCTGGTCCGCCTTTATGGCGATATCTCGAAACGGCGTCCACATATGGAACTAAGGATTACTCCCTTTTAAAATACTCATTAACACCTTTCATTTGATACCCATATCGTACAAACACATTCTAGAGTCACCCCTGGTCCACTTTTATGGCGATATTTCGAAACGGCATCCACCTATAAAACTAAGGCCCACTCCCTTTTAAAATACTCATTAATACCTTTCGTTTGATGCCCATATTGTACAAACAAATTCTAGGGTCAGCCCTGGTCCACCTTTATGGCGATATCTCGAAACGGCATCCACCTATGGAACTAGGGATTACTCCCTTTTAAAATACTCATTAACACCTTTCATTTGATACCCATATCGTACAAACGCATTCTAGAGTCACCCCTGGTCCACCTTTATGGCGATATCTCGAAAAGGCGACCACCTATACAACAACCATCACTCCCTTTTAAAACCCTCATTAGTACCTTTAATTTGATACCCATATCGTACAAACACATTCTAGAGTCACCCCTGGTCCACTTTTATGGCGATATTTCGAAACGGCATCCACCTATAGAACTTAGGCCCACTCCCTTTTAAAATACTCATTAATACCTTTCGTTTGATGCCCATATTGTACAAACAAATTCTAGGGTCACCCTTGGTCCACCTTTATGGCGATATCTCGAAACGGCATCCACCTATGGAACTAAGGATTACTCCCTTTTAAAATACTCATTAACACCTTTCTTTTGATACCCATATTGTACAAACAAATTCTAGGGTCACCCCTGGTCCACCTTTATGGCGATATCTCGAAACGGCGTCCACATATGGAACTAAGGATTACTCCCTTTTAAAATACTCATTAACACCTTTCATTTGATACCCATATCGCACAAACGCATTCCGGAGTCACCCCTGGTCCACCTTTATGGCGATATCTCGAAAAGGCGACCACCTATACAACAACCACCACTCTCTTTTAAAACCCTCATTAGTACCTTTAATTTGATACCCATATCGTACAAACACATTCTAGAGTCACCCGTGGTCCACTTTTATGGCGATATTTCGAAACGGCGTCCACCTATAGAACTAAGTCCCACTCCCTATTAAAAAACTCATTAACACCTTTCGTTTGATGCCCATATTGTACAAACAAATTCTAGGGTCACCCCTGGTCCACCTTTATGGCGATATCTCGAAACGGCGTCCACCTATGGAACTAAGGATTACTCCCTTTTAAAATACTCATTAACACCTTTCTTTTGATATCCATATTGTAAAAACAAATTCTAGGGTCACCTCTGGTCCACCTTTATGGCGATATCTCGAAACGGCGTCCACCTATGGAACTAAGGATTACTCCCTTTTAAAATACTCATTAACACCTTTCATTTGATACCCATATCGTACAAACGCATTCTAGAGTCAACCCTGATCCACCTTTAAGGCTATATCCCTAAATGGCGTCCACCTATAGAACTATGGCCCACTCCCTCATAAAATATTCTTTAATGCCTTTCATTTGATACGCATGTCATACAAACACATTCCAGGGTTTCCCTTGGTTCATTTTCCTACATGGTTATTTTCCCTTATGTTGTCACCATAGCTCTCGACCGAGTATGTAATGTTCGGTTACACCCGAACTTAACCTTCCTTACTTGTTTACTTTATATTCGCTTGCAACTCTGCGTAGTTATCACAATTACGAATGCCGGCGAAATTCGGTTTTGCCAAAATTATGTAGTTGAAATTAGATTGCATTACAAATAAAAACAATTACTTTACTTTTTTCGCAAAATATTTGAAACGAATGATAAATAAATTAATTAAATATTGTAATTGATGGATTTGCGATGCAAGAAACAAAATATGAAAGTAGAATGTAAGAACAAGATTTGAGATGTAATTGCTTTTGGGCGAAGAATACATGGTCATAAGCACTAACAGCTTAAGTCGATACAAGTTAGACGAGTGTACTATTAAGTGTATAGAGTCTATGAAATGAAACGTTGGGAACTAAGTATGAAACATAGTGTAAATTTAATGAAAGGATTTTAAATTTTCAAAAATTTCATATTAAAAATTCCACTAAAACTGTTGCATTACCGTTGTTATTTGCGTTCGTCTAAAAGCAATGTTATTTACATAATGTATATTACCTGGTCGACCGAGCTTTGTTCGGCAAACTTCGAGTATACCGCATAACATACTTTGTTCTACATGTCATCATTAATCAAACTCTACTTTTTTTATATGTACATCTATTATATAAAATTCTCCTGTCACAGTTTTAGAGGCTGAACTCCTGCGAAACGGCTGAACCGATTCTCATGAAATTTTGTGAGCATATTGGGTAGGTCTGAGAATCGGCCAACGTCTACCTTTTTTTCGCTACGTTTCTAGGGTCTTGAAATCAAAACGTGGACCCGGGTACCCCTAGAATGTGTTTATACAATATGGATATCAAATGAAAGCTGTTGATGAGTGCTATAATACAGGATAATTTTCATACCCCTGTGTGATTAGGGTCTCGAGATATAGGCCTAAACGTGGACCCGGATACCCCTAGAATGTGTTTATACAGTATGGATGTAAAATGAAAGCTGTTAATGAGTGCTATAGTACAGGATAATTTTCATACAACTGGCAGGGTAGGGTTCGAGATATAGCCCAAAACGTGAACCCGGGTACCCCTAGAATGTGTTTATATAATATGAATCTCAAATGAAAGCTGTTGATGAGTGCTATAGTACAGGATAATTTTCATACAACTGGGAGGCTAGGGTCTCGAGATATAGCCCAAAACATGGACCCGGGTACCCCTAGAATGTGTTTATATAATATGGATATCAAATGAAACTGTTGATGAGTGCTATAGTACAGGATAATTTTCATACAACTGGGAGGCTAGGGTCTCGAGATATAGCCCAAAACATCGTCCCGGATACCCCTAGAATGTGTGTGTATTATGGATATCAAATGAAAGCTGTTGGTGAGAGCTCTAAAGTTCATTGTGCTATTCGATTTAGTTCGATCAACCTGGAAAAAGTGATAAATATGCATGCGAAGCCGAAATAAACACAAGAACTAATAATACCCACACACCTATTTACATACGTCCTATTCGATTTGCCTGAAATTTCGAATATAAATTTGCCTATATTAGTATTTACGATGCTTTTTTCCGGAAAGTAAACCAGAGACGGACTGAGACTGGGATTAGGACTAGGACTGGGACTGAGACTGAGACTCGGAGTGGGACTGGGACTGAAACTCGGAATGGGACTGGAACAAAATACATACCACCCTCTGAGACTGGCAATAAGAGATGAAGAAGAATGAGAAAAACTTGAGAGAAGATAAAAGAGAGAAGGAGACTGAGAAAGAGATATAATGAGACGAAGATGGAGATGAAGCGAAAAATACGGAGGGAGGAGTGAATAAAAATATTAGGAAAAATTGTAGAGGGTTAGGGCAGAGTTAGACGGAAAAGGCTTATTACAATGTATGCAGATAGGCCAAATTTGGGGCAGAACAACGTCTGCCGGGTCTGCTAGTATATTATATATTTTTACATACCAATATTTAATTTCCTTAAAAATAGAATTATTAATTTCAAAAATTTTTTTAGTTATACACTATGAAAGTCTCAAAATTTTGTTATTGTAAATTTCACGAATGACAACTATCAGTTATTTTAATTAAATGTCAAATGTTACTTCCTAAGCGCTATCTGTGGGTAAGTAGTTAAGTGGTTAGATGTCGTCAAATTGAATTGAACTGGTGTTCAACGGTAGCAAATTATTATGGTAAGATATCTTTTTGCTATGGTGAGACATTTTTCTAATATTAGTCTGTGAGAAATTGCAATTATTCATTTCCTATTTGCCAAAAATACGGTGCCTTGATATTGCATTTCAATTTTATTAGAGTGTGTGAAATTAAGACAATTAAGTCGAATCATATGTAAGATTTTTTACGAAGATTTTTAACTTTAATGTTCTCCTTTAAAGCTTTAGTAGAATATGAGTAAGTAGAGTACTATTTCATCAAACTACCCCAACCCTAAAAGGCAATCCTACTCAAAAATGTCCATCTTGTAATGCGGAGTGAAATACGTTTCGTGTGATACCCATATCGGCATATCTCATGCGTTTTTTTTTTTTTTTTTAATTTCGAATAGGTGGCAATCTCGTGAAACATTATGAGTGGCAACACATACGTAGAAAGTCTTAGAAGTCTTATCCCTGTGTCAAATTTCATTTAAATCGGTTCAGCCGTTCCCGAGATCGTTCTGCTATACAAACGTACAAATATACAAGAATTGCTCGTTTAATGTTATAAGAATGATTTTCCGTCATCCCTTGTTAAATTTGATTTCGAGACAAACCGGTTTTTGCGTAGTGCCATCATCAGTGTCGATTTTCGTTCTCATGTGTTGTTGTCGTTTGTTCTGAATTTATAGTTCGTAGGTACATGAGCAGGTATTGTCAAAATTGATGCTTGTGTATATTTAGTCATATGTATGTACTGTGTGTTCATTCAGAACCGAGGGTGGTTTTTACTGATCAATTTGTGTAGCTGACTGTGGCATGTGAAGGTCCGTAATTTTAGCCGTTTGACCTTCTTTGTGGGTTTGTTGTTTTGGTGCGTTAATCGTTTTGTGTTTTTTTGTTGTTGTGTGCTTGTCTGTTTTGTACATGTGTGATTACTTTGTTTCTTGTAAACAAGTTTTAAAGGCTCGATTATGTCAGAAATTGTGTTTATTTGTTCGTTTATTATTCTACAAATAACAAGGAGTAAACAATAATTATAAAATATAAATAAACAATTTTTACAACAAAAAACAAATACAAAAATCAATAACAAAGTTACAAAAACCAACAAACATAATAATTAAAAAAATAAATAAATAAATAAATGTAAGGCGCGATAACCTCCGAAGAGATCTAAGGCCGAGCTTCTCTTCCAATTTGCGTCGTGCTCCTCTTATTTTTTCCCTACAAATTGGCCGGACGGGACCTACATGTTTTATGCCGACTCCGAACGGCATCTGCAAGGCAGATGAGTTTTCACTGAGAGCTTTTCATGCCAGAAATACAATCGGAGCGCTTGCCAGACACTGCCGAGGGGCGACCCCGCTTAGAAAAATTTTCTTCTAATTGAAAAATCTTACTTCTAAAATTTTGATGTTGCTTTGGCCGGGAGTTGAACCCACGGCATACGGTGTGATAGGCGGAGCGCGCTACCATCACACCACGGTGGCCGCCGTAATAATTACTAACAAAAATATGGCTAAAATTCAACTGTGAAAAAAATTAGTATTTCATTACAGTTAAACACACGCAGGCCACAATGTTTTTAAGCGTTAACGTAAATAAATTAAAAACACGAGGAAGATAAAACAATTAAAAACAAATAACAACTGAAACAAAACATGCAATTAACGTTATAAAGCTCTATATCTACATACGCACATGTTTAATATAAACACCCCTCGAAGTTGTCGAACTTAAAATAGTTAAATTAGTAAAACAAAGAAAAAATGCTAATCAAAACAAAAGCTGTGACACTGTTTATGTTATAAAAGAATTTTTTCAACTGCACACGCACGCCCACTTTACCCCCCACAACACGAGCTTATAGCGCGTGTTTAATATTTCGGGTATTCACAAAATGTCGTCGCATGCGCTATAGTCTTAATGTCGTAAGGTTATTATTGGCGACAATTTGACGTGTTATGACACTTTGTGAATGCTACGAATTTAAGGTTCTATTATTACTTTAGTGTGCATGTTCAATAATTTTTAACTGAGCAAAACTAAATGTTGTAAATTTTAAACAGCGAAAATCGTTAATATACTGTACCGAGTTTTGGGGAATTCCACTTATTTGAAACCTACTGCTAACGTTCGAATCGCTTAACTGTCGAATAATAAACTCCAATATTCTGTATTGCAAAATGGTATTCATTAGACTACTTTGGGGTAGTACAATTATACTTCACATTTATACTTCACTTCGCAACTTATAGCGTATTAAAATCAAATCGATTGCGCTGCTTTTATACTCTCGGTTTTCGCGAACACTTATATCTCATGCTTGGTTAACAGCTATATACATGTATATTTATAGTTTATTCTATTATACTAGCCATATGTGTGTGTATGTGTGAGTATCTACTTCGGCTGATGACTACATGTGTGTGTGTGAGATATCACTTCGTTGCCTAGTACTTAAGTGCCGCTGCTTGCTGTGTTTTGTTGTTGCGATTATTTACTAATGTCAACATTCGCCAAAATATATTGCTTTGAAAAAAAAAACTATAGCAAAAACTTTTTGATTTCAAAGTAGGTTCTCGTAACTGATTTGCCATCACAGATTAGAGCTTCATATCGATTAAGAGTATTCCGTCCCTATTATTTCGGTTAACGGCATGATGCCTCAGAAGTCCAGATTTAAATTCTCGCAATTACAAAATATGATCTAGGTGGAGGTTTTGGCCTGCAAAGTTCGCCACCGAAAATCAGAAAGTTGCAAACAAGCACTGCCTGAAAGAAAAAGACGATAGAGCTCGCATAGTATATATGCTTAACGTGAGTATTTGCCATGTAAGGCTCTGCCTCACAGATCAAATTGCGTTATCAGCGGCCCAACGAAAAGGCAAAAAAAGGCCAAACACTGCAGTGTTAATTGTTGGTAAGAAGTTAACTTGCACTCCCGTGTACAATCACAAGGTCATGCCTTGGTAAGATACAATGTCTATCTAAACACTTTTCAACCGTTAGTTCCACTATCATTCTAACCTAAGCACAAATAATCCGCTACATCGTGTTCTCGACGTTGTAACACCGCCGGATATATGATACAATTCCACAATTTTAATACAAGTACAGATTCAAATTTCTCTTCGAACTTCATTGCCAACTTTCCAACGAAGATACCGCTTTACTCGAAAGAGATGGCTTCATTGTCAATTTGTTTTTGATGTGTTAACAGTACTTATTTGCCACATTAAATGGGTGCGACCACTCACAAATTGTCATAAAAGTTCTCAACGAGACTCCAAGGAAACTATCAGTCTCAACAGGGTTGGACCAAAGGGAAGTTGGGTTTACAACAATTACAATTGAAACAAGTAAGAACGGGACTGTCTTCGGCTGTGCCGAAGACTTCATACCTTTCATGAATGGGGCTGAACAATAATCTTATCCCGTTCGTAATCTCCGAATAATCGGATGTATAAGATAAGAAATATATAGTGAACAGATCTACATACCTTAACGATTTTTAAGATAAATATAAAATAAAAAACGGGTAGGTACTTTGTGTGAGGATGCAAAGTTTCAGGTTTTTTGTGGTCTGCGTGTAAAAACTATGACTACGAATCACGTATTTCAAAAATATATGACGAAAACGTAACTATTTGATGAAATTTGATGAATTTTGAAGATTCTAGCCGTAAAAAAGGGGTCAAAATGACAGTTTATATGAAGTATATAATATATATACGACCGATCTCTATGATTTTTTCAGACAACAATATATGCTATATACGTAAGCATTTTGTGAAATTTTAAGCTTCCAACTGTTAAAACGGGGCAGAAATTGCGCAAAGTTTCTTATCTGAACAATCGGTTGTATGAGATATATACTATGTGTACCACCGATCTCAATGATTTTTTCAGACATCAATATATGCTATACACGTAAGCAGTTGGTAAAATTTGAAGCTTCTAGCTGTTAAAATGGGGCCGAAATCGTAAAAAAAATATATATATACTATATATACCATCATATATATATTATATATATCACCGATCTCTATGATTTTTTGACACAACAATACATACTATATACGTAAGCAATCGGTGAAATTTGAAGCTTATAACTGTTAAAATGGGGAAGAAATTGCGCAAAGTTTCTTATCTGAACAATCGGTTGTATGGGATATATACTATATATACCACCGGTATCTATGATTTTCTCAGACAACAATATATGCTATACACGTAAGCATTTGGTGAAATTTGAACATATCTAAACGATTTTTAAGATAAATATAAAATAAACAAGTAAGGAAGGTTAAGTTCGGGTGTAACCGAACATTACATACTCAGTTGAGAGCTATGGTGACAACATAAGGGAAAATAACCATGTAGGAAAATGAACCGAGGGAAACCCTGGAATGTGTATCAAATGAAAGGCGTTAAAGAGTATTTTATGAGGGAGTGGGCCATAGATCTATAGGTGGATGCCATTTAGGGATATAGCCATAAAGGTGGATCATGGTTGACTCTAGAATGCGTTTGTACGATATGGGTTTCAAATGAAAGGTGTTAATGAGTATTTTAAAAGGGAGTAATCCTTAGTTCCATAGGTGGACGCCATTTCGAGATATCGCCACAAAGGTGGACCAGGGGTGACCCTAGAATTTGTTTGTACAATATGGGTATCAAAAAAAAGGTGTTAATGAGTATTTTAAAAGGAAGTAATCCTTAGTTCCATAGGTGGACGCCGTTTCGAGATATCGCCATAAGGTGGACCAGGGGTGACCCTAGAATTTGTTTGTACAATATGGGCATCAAATTAAAGGTATAAATGAGGGTTTTAAAAGGGAGTGGTGGTTGTTGTATAGGTGGTCGCCTTTTCGAGATATCGCCATAAAAGTGGACCAGGGGTGACTATAGAACGCGTTTGCACGATATGGGTATCAAATGAAAGGTGCTAATGAGTATTTTAAAAGGGAGTAATCCTTAGTACCATAGGTGGACGCGGTTTCGATATATCGCCATAAAGGTGGACCAGGGGTAACCCTAGAATTTGTTTGTACAATATGGGTATCAAAAGAAAGGTGTTTATGAGTATTTTAAAAGGGAGTAATCCTTAGTTCCATACGTGGACGCCGTTTCGAGATATCGCCATAAAGCTGGAGCAGGGGTGACCCTAGAATTTGTTTGTACAATATGGGTATCAAAAGAAAGGTGTTAATGAGTATTTTAAAAGGGATTGGGCTTTAGTTCTATAGGTGGACGCCGTTTCGAAATATCGCCCTAAAGGTGGACCAGGGGTGACTCTAGAATGTGTTTGTACGATATGGGTATCAAATTAAAGGTATAAATGAGGGTTTTAAAAGGGAGTGGTGGTTGTTGTATAGGTGGTCGCCTTTTCGAGATATCGCCATAAAAGTGGACCAGGGGTGACTATAGAACGCGTTTGCACGATATGGGTATCAAATGAAAGGTGCTAATGAGTATTTTAAAAGGGAGTAATCCTTAGTACCATAGGTGGACGCGGTTTCGATATATCGCCATAAAGGTGGACCAGGGGTAACCCTAGAATTTGTTTGTACATTATGGGTATCAAAAGAAAGGTGTTTATAAGTATTTTAAAAGGGAGTAATCCTTAGTTCCATACGTGGACGCCGTTTCGAGATATCGCCATAAAGGTGGAGCAGGGGTGACCCTAGAATTTGTTTGTACAATATGGGTATCAAAAGAAAGGTGTTAATGAGTATTTTAAAAGGGAGTGGGCCTTCGTTCTATAGGTGTTCGCCTTTTCGAGATATCGCCATAAAGGTGGACCAGGGGTGACTTTAGAATATGTTTTTACGATATGGGTATCAAATGAAAGGTGTTAATGAGTATTTTAAAAGGGCGTGGGGCTTAGTTCTATAGGTGGACGCCTTTTCGAGATATCGCCATAAAGGTGGACCAGGGGTGACTCTAGAATGAGTTTGTACGATATGGGTATCAAATTAAAGGTATTAATGAGAGTTTTAAAAGGGAGTGGTGTGAAGGCGTTTTCCAGATATCGACCAAAATGTGGACCAGGGTGACCCAGAACATCATCTGTTGGATACAGCTAATTTATTTATATATGTAATACCTGCCAAGATTTTAAGGGTTTTTTATTTCGCCCTGTAGAACTTTTTCGTTTTCTTCTACTTAATATGGTAGGTGTCACAACCATTTTATAAAGTTTTTTCTAAAGTTATATTTCGCGTCAATAAAACAATCCAATTACCTTACCATGTTTCATGTTTTTTTCATATTTGGTATAGAATTATGGCATTTTTTCATTTTTTGTAATTTTCGATATCGAAAAAGTGGGCGTGGTTATGGTCGGATTTCGGCCATTTTTTATACCATGATAAAGTGAGTTCAGATAAGTAGGTGGGCTAAGTTTAGTAAAGATATATCGGTTTTTGCTCAAGTTATCGTGTTAACGGCCATGCGGAAGGACAGACGGACGCCTGTGTATAAAAACTGGGCGTGGCATCAACCGATTTCGCCCATTTTCACAGAAAACAGTTAATGTCATAAAATCTATGCCCCTACCAAATTTCAAAAGGATTGGTTAATTTTTGTTCGACTTATGGCGTTAAAAGTATCCTAGACAAATTAAATGAAAAAGGGCGGAGCCACGCCCATTTTGAAATTTTCTTTTATTTTTGTATTTTGTTGCACCATATCATTACTGGAGTTGAATGTTGACATAATTTACTTATATACTGTAAAGATATTAAATTTTTTGTTAAAATTTTACTTTAAAAAAATTTTTTTTTTAAAAGTGGGCGTGGTCCTTCTCCGATTTTGCTAATTTTTATTAGGCGTACATATAGTAATAGAAGTAACGTTCCTGCCAAATTTCATCAAGATATCTTCAACGACTGCCAAATTACAGCTTGCAAAACTTTTAAATTACCTTCTTTTAAAAGTGGGCGGTGCCACGCCTATTGTCCAAAATTTTACTAATTTTCTATTCTGCGTCATAAGTTCAACTCATCTACCAAGTTTCGTCGCTTTAGCTGTCTTTTGTAATGAATTATCGCACTTTTTCGGTTTTTCGAAATTTTCGATATCGAAAAAGTGGGCGTGGTTATAGTCCGATATCGTTCATTTTAAATAGCGATCTGAGATGTGTACTCAGGAACCTGCATACCAAATTTCATCAAGATACCTCAAAATTTACTCAAGTTATCGTGTTAACGGACGGACGGACGGACGGACGGACGGACGGACATGGCTCAATCAAATTTTTTTTCGATCCTGATTATTTTGATATATAGAAGTCTATATCTATCTCGATTCCTTTATATATGTACAACCAACCGTTATCCAATCAAACTTAATATACTCTGTGAGCTCTGCTCAACTGAGTATAAAAATAAGTAGGTAATCTGTGTGAGGATGCAAAGCTTCACGTTTTTTGTGGTCTGCATGTAAAAACTATGGCTACGAATCACGTATTTCAAAAATATATGACGTAAACGTAACTATTTGATGAAATTTGATGAATCTTGAAGCTTCTAGCCGTAAAAAAGGGGTCAATATGACAGTTTATATGAAGTATATAATATATATACCACCGATCTCTATGATTTTTTCAGACAACAATATATGGTATATACGAAAGCATTTTGTGAAATTTGAAGCTTCTAACTGTTAAAACGGGGCAGAAATTGCGCAAAGTTTCTTATCTGAACAATCAGTATTATGAGATATATACTATGTATATCACCGATCTCAATGATTTTTTCAGACATCAATATATGCTATACACGTAAACAGTTGGTGAAATTTGAAGCTTCTAGCTGTTAAAATGGGGTAGAAATTGCGAAAAGTTTCTTATCTGAACAATCGGTTGTATGAGATATATACCATATATAGAACCGATCTCTATGATTTTTTCAGACAACAATATATGCTATATACGTAAGCAATCAGTGAAATTTGAAGCTTATAGCTGTTAAAATGGGGTAGAAATTGCGAAAAGTTTCTTATCTGAACAATCGGTTGTATGAGATATATACTATATATACAACCGATCTCTTTGATTTTTTCAGACAACAATATATGATATATACGTAAGCAATCGGTGGAATTTGAAGCTTATAGCTGTTAAAATGGGGTAGAAATTGCGAAAAGTTTCTTATCTGAACAATCGGTTGTATGAGATATATACTATATATACAACCGATCTCTATGATTTTTTCAGACAACAATATATGCTATATAAGTAAATATTCGGTGAAATTTGAACCTTCTAGCTGTTAAAATGGGGCTAAAATTTGCTAAAATATATATATATATACTATATATATATACTATATATACCAGGATATATATACTATATATACCACCGATCTTTATGATTTTTTCAGACAACAATATATGCTATATACGTAAGCATTCGCTGAAATTTGAAGCCTCTAGCTCTTAAAATAGGGCAGTAATTACGAAAAGTTCCTTATCTGAACAATCGGTTGTGGGGGATATATACTATATATACGACCGATCTCATAAATTTTTTCAGGCAACAATATGTTCAATATACGAAAGTATATGGTGAAGTTTGAAGCTTCAATCTGTTAAATTGGGTAAGATATTACAAATATCCTCTTTTTCTGAAAAGTCGGTTGTATGGAGGATATATGCTATAGTGGTCCGATCCGGTCGGTTCCGACAAATGTCTAATCGGACACCCAAATACACCTGCTCACCAAATTTTATCAAGATATCTCAAAAATTGAGGGACTAGTTTGCATACAAACAGACAGACGGACAGACGGACAGACGGACATGGCTAAAACAACTCAGCTCTTCAACCTGATTATTTCAGTATACTTAATGGTGGGTCTATCTATTTTCCTTTAAGGACTTACAATTTTCGGTTTCGTGACGAAATTAATATACCATTTCATTTTCATGAAAGGTATAAATATAGTTCGTGTTATGTGGAAACTTGTGTCTCCCTTGGTAGTGTTCTTTCAACTTCTACAAGAGTAGAATGGTTGCTGTTGTTGTATTAACGATAAAAACACTCCCCGAAGGTTTTGGGGAGTGTTATCGATGGTCCTTTACCGGATAAGATCTGGTACTTTCCGGTAACAAATCACAATTAAGGTACTAGCCCGACCATCTCGGGAAGGATTTATATGGCCACATTAAACCTTCAAGGCCATCCCTCCCTACCCGCCCCCTAGTTCCATGAGGAGCTTTGGGTCGACAGATCCTCGTCTGTTAATGAAACATGATTCGCCGCGGAAAGGTGAGATTGACAATTGGATTGTAGAAGCTATATATTGCGCTGGCATCCCCTTTGAGACGGCGCGCGCTGGAAAGGTTCTTATGCTTGTCTGGATCAAACGGATTCCGGTTCTCACCATAGTGATTACAAAGATGTTCCCTTAACGCTCTTGGAGATGGTACTAGATCAAGCAGTTGTTTGCTGGGGTGATCAGGTTTGCGACAACTAAGCAAATACTGTATGTTCACAATTTCGTTATTCTCTTTAGTTTGATTAATCATTGTCAACTTCGAATGCTTCATAGTCAACATTGGTGAAAAAGGGTTTAGTATACTTTATTCTCAGCTCCCCCAAAAATGAACTCCTGCCCATGCGAAGTAAATCCACAGTCCCTGCTATTTTCCCCCCTAGGGGCCGAACCCAAGGCTTTTTTGAGTGTAATTGATGCTTATCTTCCTTTGCCGGATATAGATGATGTACGTTCCGGTAACAAAGCACCATAAAGGTACAAGCCCAACGCATCTCAGAAACTATTAACATGACCATGACATGACAGGTTTAATGCTTCTAGGCCATCACGCCCCCAGGTCGTCAGAGCCTCGCCTGCTAAATATGGGTATGATACATTCATATTTGTAACAGGATTCGCCTAGCCTAGGTGAGTTTGACAATTGGATTTCGGAAGCTCTAAAGCTTTGTATTGCGCTTATCACGCCCTTGAATCCCAGAATTGCTTCCGTGCTCCCCGCTGGTAGAGTTCTTAACAATGACCATGATAGGTTCGCGAAAGCGTTACACGTGTCCACATGTTTCAATTTCGATTCATATACCACTAATGGATTGGATAGCCATGGTATTTTAATCGTATATTACGATCGGTATACCTACCGCGAGAATATTCATAACTCCTTACACAGGTGATTATCGCATGGTCAATTATACTCGTCAGGGTATAATAGCTTTGCTCATATAACAATTGTATGAAACGAGAGAACGAAGGGGTACTGAAGACGTGAAAAGCTTTTCGCCGGCAAACTTTCTTTGTGTACCTGCAGAAACTTCATTTGCTGTACAGAGGCGTTTACGTATATTTGCTGCCACAAGGTAAGTGGGCCGAGTCGATATATCGACCCCGTAGAGTGCTCGTACCAGTGACCAGGACGCTGGTTTTCGGGACTATTTAAATTTTTTGTAGGACTATTTCGGGACCGTTTAGAGACTGTGTTCAATATTTGCTTGGGTCTGTTACGGATCCGTTTTTGATTTACTTTCGTAATAATATCGTCGAGACTTTTTGAGAACTAACCCCATGTAGTTTCAAGTTTGTTTTTTGAAAGTGTTATTTAGGGAATCATATCGGAAGAACTGCCATCGAATATTTTTTAACTATCGCCAGATCTGTTCGTTGTTTTCGGAACTAATCCCAGATCAATAAAAAAAGACTTTCAGGGGAGTATCGGAACCTCCTTTTTTAAGAACTCCACTATATCTTTCCTTCTGTTTATCGCCGTGTGCTTATCTCCGCGACGGCGAGTATTTCTCGATTTGTTGGGACTATTTAAAGATTATTTTTTTGGACGATCTCGTTATTTTTTTCAATATCATATCTAGCCATATCGTGCGGACTTGGACGCTTTTACGAATATTATTATTATTAACACTTAACGAAAGATTTTGATTATGTCAGCCCACTTAAGTTCGAGCAGTGTTGTTGCTCAGAATATCGTGCACTTCTCCCAACTCTGGTCTTTTGGCAGTATACAATAGTTTGGACAGATAAAGCTTCATTAAAAATACAGTCATTGTACGTACATCAATTTGATAACACAATTCAACTGTGCAAATATACATATGCATATATAAACAAACAATTATTAGGAAATTTTCTGTTGAAAAAGTATAACAAAACGTTTTGTCAAAGCCACGTTCATTTCATTTCGCTGGTATATGCGTCAATATGAATCTGTTTGTTTAACTAATTAAAACTTTCCATTATAGTTATTAATTAAATATGCTCATTAAGTTCATATATCAAAAAATTTGTATGGGAAGTATAAACGCTTAATAAGCTTTTTGTATTTGTCCTAAATAAAATTTGAATTTTAGCAGGCACTTTCAGCCAAAAATTTACACAAGCTATAATTGATCGAGGCGGCCGCCGCACAGTGGAACGAAATTGAAAATTTGGGATTTAGGACTTCAAATGTACATTTTCGTATTCTGTGATCATTTTCCATAATTTATTGTTATATAACATTTTTCGTAAAACCTAATTTAAAAAAGTTATGACACTTTTAGTAACCGGGTTTCATATCGACATACGCTAACCAGCATATGTGTACATCTAGGTATTTTTTCCAATTTCCAGCAATTTTGGCTTCAATAAAATAATGTTTACTATTCAGACTGGTTTATTGGTAGACGTGGTAAAGCAAGGGCGCGGCACAACGAATGATGGAAATACCGCTAGACGATTTTTCGTTGATATTAAAACTACCGCCTCTATAACTGGTGTTAGTGAAAATCTCATTCAAAGATTCTCTATAATATTAGGGGCGCTTTCATGTGGGTGTCCAATAAATGTACAAAAGTTCAACATGTACGCCAGAGAAACCATTCGAGTTTACGTCGAACTATATGAATGGTATTGGCGGCCACCGTGGTGTGATGGTAGCGTGCTCCGCCTATCACACCGTATGCCTCGGGTTCAACTCCCGGGCAAAGCAACATCAAAATTTTAGAAATAAGGTTTTTCAATTAGAAGAAAATTTTTCTAAGCGGGGTCGCCCCTCGGCAGTGTTTGGCAAGCGCTCCGGGTGTATTTCTGACATGAAAAGCTCTCAGTGAAAACTCATCTGCCTTGCAGATGCCGTTCGGAGTCGGCATAAAACATGTAGGTCCCGTCCGGCCAATTTGTAGGGAAAATCAAGAGGAGCACGACGCAAATTGGAAGAGAAGCTCGGCCTTAGATCTCTTCGGAGGTTATCGCGCCTTACATTTATTTTTTTTATATGAATGGTATTACATGCCTTCAAGTGTACATAAAATTTTAGTACACTGAGCTTCAATAATAGAGCCTTTTGGTTCCATTGCTATCGGAAAGTTGTCCGAAGAAGCCGCTGAATCCAGAAATAAAGATTTGAGAGCATATCGTCGAGACCATGCAAGAAAAATTAGCCACAAATGAGGACATTTTAAATAATTTGTTAGTGACTTCTGACCCATTTATTTCATCGAGGAGATCGAAATTACCTAGTAAGCACGAGGAATATCCGAAGAAGTGAAATCTCTACTACTCCTACCGCAAAACCTCGACTATGATGCAGAAAACTAAATATTTTAGTTTCTCAATTTTAATTGGGTACGAATATACATACTACATATGAAACGCAACATTTACTTAAAATAATAAAAATTGTTTTTTTAGTATTTTTTTTGGTCATATACCTATGTATATGTATATTTGGAGATTTCTTTAATTACTCTTTTGGTACTAACGAACAAGCTGGAATAGCTAAATTTTTCATTTGAACCTTGTTTGGATTGTTAAATGCAAATTCAACATAAAAAATTAAATGCATAATATTGATTATCAAATATTTTTGTTTTTAAATATTACCCATTATTAAAAAGTGATTCGCAATACTAAAAAAAAAACAAAAAAAAAACCCTAATTGTATAAATAAATTAATGAAGTTTTGAGGAAATGTGAGGAAACTGAGTTAACGGTAAAAATGTGATTTTTCCCATACATACAATTTTTTTATTTACTATAACTTTTTTGTTTAAGACTTTATGAAAAAATACTCATATATAAAAATGTCATGTAATGAGAATTAAGACCGATCCCCATCAAAGTTTTTGTGTTATTAACTAATATTTTTTTCTTTTCCCTAAGTCCACTGAAAGCCAAATCCAGCCCACTGTGCAGCGGCCGCCTCGATCAATTATAACTTGTGTAAATTTTTGGCTGAAAGTGCCTGCTAAAATTCAAATTTTATTTAGGACAAATAAAATTATACCTTCCTATACAAATTTTTTGATATATGAACCTAATGAGCATATTTAATTAATAAATATAATGGAAAGTTTTAATTAGTTAAACAAACATATTCAAATTTACGCATGTACCAGCGAAATGAATTGAACGCGGCTTTGACGGCAAAACATTTTGCTTTACTTTTTCAAAAGAAAATTTCCTAGTAGATAATTGCTTGTTTATATATACATATGTATGTATATTTGCACAGTTGAATTGTGTTATCAAGTTGATATGTATACAATGACTGTATTTTCAATGAAGTTTTATCTGTTTCCAAACTGCTAATAGTTTCTATTGTATACTGCCAAAAAACTAGTGCGCTAAATTCTGAGCAACAACACTCCTCGAACTTACGTGGCCCAATAAATCGCAAAACATTCGCAGACGCAGAGATAAGCACACAGTGAAACAGAAAGAAAGATTCTCTGGTTTTCTTAAAAATGTAGGGTCAAATACTCCCCTGAAATACCTTTTTCTGAAATAATCCCGAAATAGGTATGACAACAAAGAAAAATCGGCGATAGCTAAAAATTGTTTGGAACCAGTCCTTCCGATATGATTCCCGAATCAGCATGAAGTGTTTTTGAAAACCATCTTGAAACAATATAGAAATTGTCCTCAAAAAACTCGACGATATTATTACGAAAGCAATCTAGAAACGTACCCGAAACAGCTCCGAAAAGATCTCGAACACAGTCTCTAAACGGTCCCGTGATGGTCTTAGAAAATCTTGAAATAATCCCGAAAATGTTCTTCAAATAATCCCGAATCGGTCCCTAATCTAAAAACAGTCCTGAAACGATTCCGAACACAATTCCGAAATAATCCTGACGTATGCTTGAAGTAGTCCCGAAAAGATTCCATACGCGGTTTCGTACTGGCCCAAATATTTCCGATTTCATCGTGAAAAATATCCCGAACTGTCTTGTTATAATCTCGGGAGTACCGAAGTGGTCCCACAATGATGCCGAAATTGTGCTGTAAGTAACCAGAATACACAACATTTTAGACTAGCATCTATATAAAACTTGAACCGTGCATACATACATATATTATAAAAGTGACATTGGGGTGTTCGATGTTTGAATGAACCAAAGTAATAACGACTTAGGAAAACGGTTCATATAAGTGGAGCGTACGTTACATGGATTGGAAAGTTGACAGAAAAGGAGTCAACTTATCAATATATAGTCAATTAATTGCGCTCCACCTTTATATTTTTATTTCTCGTAAATATTTTCACAATTTCTCTCTCAAAAGTTTAAAATCAAAGTTCAGCAAGAATATGTCTTTATGTAAGTATAAATTTTGCGCTGATTTTGTCCATTTGTATAAAGGAAATACCTAAAATTTTTTAAATTTGTTTTTATTTTATTTTATTTCCTTTATATTAGGTCCGTTGAATGTTTGTACGCATTTTCAGTACGCAATCGATTTTTAAGTAACTTCTCCTTAAGCTACAAACCTGAAACTTCACATAGAGCTGACTAGGTAACAAAGGGAAAAAAATTTTGTTAGGTCGCGCACGGATCGCAATAATTAGATGAGAATTTGGAAATTTCAAACCGGCTTTTAAGTAACTTCTCGATGAGCTAGAGAATTGAAATTTCAAATTTAATTCAGGGGCCGATACCGAATATGCGCTGTTATTTATTCCTATATTTTCTCTATTTATAATATGAAATTGCGTATTCGTATACGATAAAAGGCAGCGTAGAACGGCAAAGAGGATCGCGACAAGGTTGCGTGAATCCATTTCACTTTAAGAACTTTTGCATCACTTTACAAATATAAGGTACACCGAGATTAATTTTGTGGGCGCTATTATATCTAATTGAGCAAAGTAGTAGTAGTAGTACACTTAGATAAAAACGCCGTTCTAAAATCCAGCACCACCGGACTCAATTCAAGCTTTTCATGTTCTTACTTGTTTGCTCTTGAAAAATTAATGACCAGTTCTTAAAACAACAACCTTGTTCTTGAACTGACACCATTTTCTTGAAAAGAGAACTTGTGGTCACGTTTGCCACACCACTTTTCATTTGGGACCAAAATTCATCGAAAAAAAGGACCAGATCTCAAAAAAAGGACCAAATTTTAGTTTTATTCTATTAGTATACAAACAATTCGGCAAATTACTAGAGTGTCGTATTGTTTGTAAAAAGCAAAAATTTTAGGACATATCCGTGGTTTCCTATATGAAATTTTAATAAAGGAGACACTGGGCCTGAATTCAAACTGCACAAATAAAAATAAAGTGTACCTTTATGTATTACATTTTCAAATTTCTAGGATAAGTCTATGTCTTTCTCCGACCAAACGTTGTGAACCTAGTTTAACTTGATTACAATGAAATAAAATGTATAGCGCAGTTAGGTTTTAGTAAGGAACGGTGAAAAAATTTGCGTTGTGGCAAACTCAGTAAATCGTAAATGAAACTAAGCAATTGTGTTAATGCTATTATTATACTCAGTTGAGCAGAGCTCACAGAGTATATTAAGTTTGATTGGATAACGGTTGGTTGTACATATATAAAGGAATCGAGATAGATATAGACTTCCATATATCAAAATAATCAGGATCGAAAAAAAATTTGATTGAGCCATGTCCGTCCGTCCGTCCGTCCGTCCGTTAACACGATAACTTGAGTAAATTTTGAGGTAACTTGATGAAATTTGGTACGTAGGTTCCTGAGCACTCATCTCAGATCGCTATTTAAAATGAACGATATCGGACTATAACCACGCCCACTTTTTCGATATCGAAAATTTCGTAAAACCGAAAAAGTGCGATAATTCATTACCAAAGACAGATAAAGCGACGAAACTTGGTAGATGAGCTGAATTTATGACGCAGAATAGAAAATTAGTAAAATTTTGGACAATGGGCGTGGCACCGCCCACTTTTAAAAGAAGGTAATTTATAAGTTTTGCAAGCTGTAATTTGTCAGTCGTTGAAGATATCAAGATGAAATTTGGTAGGGACGTTACTCCTATTACTATATGTACGCCTAATAAAAATTAGCAAAATCAGAGAAGCACCACGCCCACTTTTAAAAAAAATTTTTTTTAAAGTAAAATTTTAACAAAAAATTTAATATCTTTACAGTATATAAGTAAATTATGTCAACATTCAACTCCAGTAATGACATGGTGCAACAAAATACAAAAATAAAAGAAAATTTCAAAATGGGCGTGGCTCCGCCCTTTTTCATTTAATTTGTCTAGGATACTTTTAACGCCATAAGTCGAACAAAAATTAACCAATCCTTTTGAAATTTGGTGCGGGCATAGATTTTATGATGTTAACTCTTTCCTGTGAAAACGGGCGAAATCGGTTGATGCCACGCCCAGTTTTTATACACAGTCGTTCGTCTGTCCTTCCGCATGGCCGTTAACACGATAACTTGAGCAAAAATCGATATATCTTTAATGAACTTAGTTCACGTGCTTACTTGAACTCACTTTATCTTGGTATGAAAAATGAACGAAATCCGACAATGACCACGCCCACTTTTTCGATATCGAAAATTACGAAAAATGAAAAAAATGCCATAATTCTATACCAAATACGAAAAAAGGGATGAAACATGGTGAGGTAATTGGATTGGTTTATTGACACGATATATAACTTTAGAAAAAACTTTATAAAATGGTTGTGACACCTACCATATTAAGTAGAAGAAAATGAAAAAGTTCCGCAGGGCGAAATAAAAAACCCTTAAAATCTTGGCAGGTATTACATATATAAATAAATTAGCGGTATCCAACAGATGATGTTCTGTGTCACCCTGGTCCACATTTTGGTCGCGATCTGGAAAACGCCTTCACATATACAACTACCACCACTCCCTTTTAAAACTCTCATTAATACCTTTAATTTGATACCCATATCGTACAAACACATTCTAGAGTAGCCCTGGTCCACCTTTATGGCGATATTTCGAAACGGCGTCCACCTATAGAACTAAGGCCCATTCCCTTTTAAAATACTCATTAACACCTTTCTTTTGATACCCATATTGTACAAAAAAATTCTAGGGTCACCCCTGGTCCACCTTTATGGCGGTATCTCGAAACGGCGTCCACCTATGGAACTAAGGATTACTCCCTTTAAAATACTCATTAACACCTTTCATTTGGTACCCATATTGTACAAACGCATTCTAGAGTCAACTCTGATCCACCTTTATGGCTATGTCCCTAAATGGCGTCCACCTATAGAACTATGGCCCACTCCCTCATAAAATACTTTTTAATACCTTTCATTTGATACCCATATCGTACAAGCGCATTCTAGAGTCACCCCTGGTCCACCTTTAGGGTGATATCTCGAAAAGGCGACCACCTATACAACAACCATCACTCCCTTTTAAAACCCTCATTAATACCTTTAATTTGATACCCATATCGTACAAACGCATTCTAGGGTCACACCTGGTCCACCTTTATGGCGATATCTCGAAACGGCGTCCACCTGTGGAACTAAGCATCACTCCCTTTTAAAATAATCATTAACACCTTTCTTTTGATACCAATATTGTACAAACAAATTCTAGGGTCACACCTGGTCCACCTTTATGGCGATATCTCGAAACGGCGTCCACCTGTGGAACTAAGCATCACTCCCTTTTAAAATAATCATTAACACCTTTCTTTTGATACCAATATTGTACAAATTCTAGGGTCACACCTGGTCCACCTTTATGGCGATATCTCGAAACGGCGTCCACCTATGGAACTAAGGATTACTCCCTTTTAAAATACTCATTAACACCTTTCATTTGATACCCATATCGTACAAACGCATTCTAGAGTCAACCTGATCCACCTTTATGGCTATATCCCTAAATGGCGTCCACCTATAGAACTATGGCCCACTCCCTCATAAAATACTCTTTAATGCCTTTCATTTGATACACATGTCATACAAACACATTCCAGGGTTTCCTCGGTTCATTTTCCTACATGGTTAGTTTCCCTTATGTTGTCACCATAGCTCTCAACTGAGTATGTAATGTTCGGTTACACCCGAACTTAACCTTCCTTACTTGTTTTGAACTTGCTTCGTTCGTTTTAGAACGATTTTTTCTCTGAGTGTAGTATATATTTATTTTTTCCAAAAAAAATCAGATACAGAGTATGACTTATGCCATTGCGTACATCGAAACACTTAAATAAATAAATAAAGTAAAGTAGATACTAGCGACAATAACAAAGTATGTTGTGCGTCGCACCACGTGTTATATAAAATACCAAAGAGCTACGAAAATTCATTTAATAAGAAGTCCCTAATTTTAAGGCTATCCGCGAGAAACTTGGCCAGAGCCTTGAAGTTAAATCCATTTAAACTGGCAATCACCTTGGCCATATCTAAAGTTCTTTCACCTAAGTAAAAGCAAGGAATGTTGTTATATATCGGACATGTGCCAGTGAAGTGAAAAACGTCTTCTGGCTATTCCAAGTTACATACTGTGCAAAGTGGAGACGATATGTTTTTATAGATTCTTGCGTTTAGATTCAGCAAACCTCCACGTGCCCGGAGAATCAGACTGGCTGCATATGCGTTGTAATCATCAGTGAAATACGAACACTCCAACGCCACTAGGGCCAGGTAAAGGTCGTGGGTGTAGATTTCCGAGCCATTTCATGGAACCTATTTGTATTATACTCAGTTAAGCGTTCTACGAGCGAGGAAGTGAAGGTATGGCGATTGCGTAATGAAAGGTAGATTTACGGAGTTAGCAAATTCTTTCCTATGGCTTATCTAAGAAATCCCCAGGTTGGCAGTCTCCTTTGCTAAAATACGCGGAAGTCTGTCATGTGATAGGCTAAACGAACGAGCGATATACATAATGTACAGGCGAAACGTGTGTAAATACAGGGGCAAGCCTGCAAGCCTGTTTCCAGATGTAACATGTAGTTTGGCGTATTAGAGGGAGGGAAAATCAGTTTATTTATTAAAAATCCAAGGAATTTCTCAATTTGGTCGAACTCGATGACCCCCCATACATGCGCGCCGTAAAATATAATGGAGCTGGAAGCAGCTTCGAAGATGCGAGGGTTATTAATATAGCTCAGCCACGTTGTGTTAATAGCATTTTTAGCATCCACCAACTTTGAGTCCAAATGTTTATGAAAAGATAGTTTACAAGTAAGAAACGCACCAAAGTATTTGTATTCATTAACTACTTCAATAACCTCGCTACCGTAGATTCATTTCCATGAACCGGGGGCTCTACCATTTCCCCTAAATACCATGATTTTTGACATGTTGAAGTTGACAGTTAGTGCCCATTGACTACAATAGTTGAGAAGGGAGTTTATAATTTCCTGTAGATGTTCAGGTGATACCGTAAGCAAGACCAGATTATCTGCGTACATAACCGCCTTCACATTAATGTTATTAACCTTGACACCCCCGCACAAATAGTTATTTAAGTCGCTTAAGTACAACGAGAATATAACCGGGCCTAAAAGGCAATAATTGAGCAATGTGAATAAAAAATAACCAAAACCCTTTAAGTCAAAATTTCATGAATTTTAAAAAACAACAATACATCCTAATTAAAGTCAAGGGTTCGCATTAAAAAAACTTGTTTGTATTCACTCGGTCCATTATAAATAAAATTTATAAATCTTATAAAATAAAGTCGCTAAATGTCGTCGTACGCACATCACTTAACACAGAGTGTCCCGATTTTAAAACGGTTTTTTGCATTTGAAAGCCTGGCTACGTGGTATGGATATTTTCAATATAATTTGGAGATATATATTATAGGGGCGTGGCAAATTTCCAAAATGTAGTAAAAAATCATAAAATTTTTGTTTAGACAGCTATAACTCATAAACGGATGGATGGATTTGAAAAAATTCTACTTAGCAGTAAAACTGTGAAATACTTACCTTCGTTCTGCATCAAAGAAAATACTGGATTTCTATTTTATATCAACCAAACTGTTTAAGCAAAAGTAATATTTTTACCAAAAAATGCGTGCGTGTGGTTGTAACTGTCAACTGTGAGCGCAAATTGCTTTTGAGTGAGGTATGATGTGGCACATACGTACATACCAAAGACTGATCGAAGCATAAAGATGTTGCACCCGCGAACTTCAGTGGAAAGCAGCGGAGCTTCACAAATTTCTAGTAGGTCACTTCCACCACACCAAAAACTTTAACACAATTTTTAACATAATTTAAGCACACAAATACACTGATTGGAGTTTTAGATAGTAAAAGTTAAAATTGTGAACACATTAGCTGAATAAAAAGTGTATAAATAATTATTAAATAACAAATACAGACAGTGGTAGTTTAACAAATTCTGCTGTGGTAAGTGGTGAGGTTTTGTGAAGCTTGCTCCACACTATTTTTCGTCCCTGCAACATGTTTATTCTTCGATCAGTCTTTGTAGATATATTGCATTTGCTGCGTTATTTAACTTCTGGCGTACGTTTATAGGTATGTTTATAGGATGTACATATGTACGTATTTTCATATCGTATCAGCTTGACATATGTATGTACATATTTATGCGTGTTGCCAACTTAATGCAACATAAATGGTTAAGAATGCATACATAAATATTTAACATTTCCTTAAAATTCTTAAACCAAAGTTTTATTTTTTGGTATTTTTGCACTTATCACTATCACTACATAGTTTAAAACAAATTCGCTTTATCTGTCCCTATGTCCGTTTGAATGCTTGAACCTTTAAAACTACGCAACGGATTTAGATGCGCTTTTTTTAGTAGATAGAGTGATTGAAGAGGAAGCGTTATATGTATAATAACATCCATTAAATAGTGGAAAAATACTGTTATTTTTGAAGTTTCTAATATGATGTACAGGGCCTACGAGTGGGGAGGGAGGATGGGGGATTCCCCCGCGCCCGGGGTTTCTGAGGGGGGCCGCAATTTAGGGGCACTAAGACTTTTTTTTAATTCAGGAGAGTCTTTAGTTGTTCTAGTTGCAATTTTCAAGCCGAATTTGAAAAGCAACGAATATCTGCATTTTGTTTTAATATTATAGTGAAGTATGAAAAACATTCTGAAAAGTCCTTTTCCTTAAAATCTAAAAATAAATATTTCATTTGGCAGCTGGCTCAAAACGCTGTCTATAAATTTGTGGAAAACACGTGAGGAAAACTATATTAGATCAACGCAAGAGCCAAGTATTTTGATTATCGTTGATGCAACGCCTGATGCTAGTCATGTTGAACAGACTACGTTCTTTTTGCGCTACCTCCATTTCAATTCGAAAGCAACAAATTTTAAAATTCAAGAACGGGTTTTGGTTTTCGTGGATTGTAACTAGAGCTTACGATTTCTTCTCGAATACAAGCGAGATTTTTGAGTCCCGAGAAATCGGAAACTCGACTACCCGCGAGGTTCTCATGTCTCGAAGTACTCATAAATCTTGCGAGTTTCTCGACATAAACTTAATCGCTGTATGGACAGTATTTATACACTTGTTTTCTTTTACTTGTGACTTTTTACTTGATGTTATTGCTTTCCAACGACACTTAACTTAAAATATATTTATTATACATATAATTTTGTTCACAATATTTTATTTTTTTAACGAGACATCGAGAACGCGGTTTCTCGCGAGCTTCTCGAATTTCAATTCAGTCGCTGCATTGGCTGTATTCTATATATTGCGGTGTTTTTTACTTGTGGTTTTGTGGACAAATTTTTGCTTGTGCTCCAGAAGAAATCGTAAGCTCTATATAAAACAGCCAATGAATCGATTAAATTGAATGTCTAGAAACTCGCGAGCCTTACGAGTACTTCGAGTTTCGAGAATCTCGCGAGAAGACGAGACTCGCGAAAAATCTCTTTTCGAACAAGTGCGAGTAATCGTAAGCTCTAATTGTAACAAAAAACTGGTCAGGAAATCGTTGATTTAATTTGCCATAATCTAGGTAAACATGAAATGCCATTAAAAGAATGTCGTACACAAGGGTAAGAGAAAGGCGCCAACATTGCTACAACAACAACAACAACGGCGCAAATATGAAAGGAGCTTATAACGGAGCACAACGTCATATTCTAGACAAAAACTCGAGTGCTGATTACTTGCCTTGTGCAACCCACAGTTTGAATTTATGTGGTGTTGATGCTGCAGAATGTTGTACGGCTGCAATTACTTTCTTCGGAGTTGTACAAAAATGTATTACTATTTTCAGCAGTCCACTACGATGGGATATCCTCCAAAAAAAAAATGTACCGAGCTTTTTTCACAGTCTTTCACGCACTATGTGGTCGGCTAGAATTGAGGCAATCAGACCATTCGCAAACCATGTTCCAGGATTAACACAAGCACTAAACGCATTAAGCTAAATTTGACTGCACAAGCATACGGAGATATTACCGGCATTCTCAAGTGCATCAACAAGTTCGAATGTATCTTGCTGCCCTCAGTGTGGTTCGAAATACTGAATAAATGGGAAACAATTTTAGGCGAGCGCAAAACAGTTGCTGTTCAATTGAACATCTCGCCAAAGTTTCCGGACATTCGAAAGAGAAAACTTAAAAGACGTTTTGAAGATAATGGAAATGAGATGATTACGGATGATCCAGAGTCTGATTTTAAAAACAATTCATTCTTGGTGATCGTTGATTCGGTAATCACTGGCATTACTGAACGATTTGCAGCTATGAGAAATTTGAACGAGTCGTTTTCCTTTTTGTGGCAATTTTAAGACTTGGATGAAACTATGGTTCGGGCGAGCGCAGCAAAATTTGCAGAAAAATACAAGTCGCACGTTTCTCAAAGCTTAGAATGCGAAATAGTTCACTTGAAGCTCATTCACGAAGCAAATTTTGAAAAGGTCACGATTGGAATTGCTAAATGCCATCTATATATGTTCAAAATCTATATAAAATTTTCCCCAACATTTGCGATGCTTTACGTATCTTTTGCACTATACCGGCCACTGTAGCTAGCGCAGAACGTTCCTTCAGCGCCCTTTCAAGAATCAAAAACTTTCATAGATCGTGTTCATCTCCAGAGCGAGTGTCAGGACTTGCCACGCTTTGTGTTGAATCCGTTTTGGCAAGACAGTTAAATTTTGATATTATTATAAGAAATTTTGCAGCAAAAAAGGCAAGAAAAGCCACTCTTTGATATCCCAACTTTCTATATTGAATAATTCAAATTTATAATCATCATTATATTTATCAGATATGTCCTAAATTGTTACCAAATAACTAGAAAAGATTATTTGAAACAATATGTGGCTGTTAGAAGAGACTTTTATTTCTACGTTACAATAAAAAGCATAAATAGTAAATATTCTGTGTTAATTTTATTGTCAGCTGTTAGTCCAAAAATCATTTAGTTGATTTGGCAAATATTTTTTTTTTTAATCCATCAATGAATGAGACGTCATTAATTCAAATTAATGAAATGTATTAGTAGATTTTTTATAGGGGGCCAGTAAATTGTTTAGTCCCGGGCCCGGATTTTCTCTCTACGGACCTGATGATGTATATATGTATATAAAAGAAAGTGGTGTTAGTTACACTATTTATAACTCAAGAACGGATGAACAGATTTGGCTGAAAATTGGTGGAGGGGTAGTTTAGAACCAGGAGACAGACATACGATACTTTTTATCCCGTTCTGGCTAGGGTCTTGTGATCGAAACGTGGACCAGGGTAACACAAAGATGTGTTTTTACTTTATGGGTATCAAATGGAAGCTGTTTATGAGTACTTTGATACGGGGTATTTTTCGTACCCGTGGGTGACTAGGGTCTCGAGATATAGGCAAAAACGTTGGTCAGGGTAACATTATGATGTGCTTTCACATTATGGGTATCAAATTGGAGCTGATGATGAGTGCTTTAGTACAGGGTAGTTTTCATACCTATTGGTGACTAGCTTCTCGAGATTGAGGCCAAAACGTGGACCCGTGTACCCCAAGAATGTGTGTAATATGGATATCAAATGAAAGCTGTTGCTGAGAGCTTTAAAGTAATTTTCATTGTGATATTCGATTGAGTCGCATCAGCCTGGCAAAACTGATAAATATGCATGCGAAGCCGAAATAAAGACATGAACTAATAATACCCACATACCTATTTACATACGTGCTATTCGATTTGCCCGAAATTTGGTATATAAATTTGCCTATATTAGTATTTACGATCCTTTTTTCCGGGAAGTAGACCAGAGACGGGCTGGGACTGGGATAAGGACTAGGACTGGGACTGAGACTCGGAGTGGGACTGGGAATCGGAATGGGACTGTAACAAAATACATACCACCCTCTGGGATTGGCAATAAGGGATGAAGAATAATGGGAAAAATTTGAGAGAAGGGAAAAAAGGGAAGTTGAGGTAGACTGAGAAAGAGATAGAGTAAGAAAGAGATAGGAGTGAATAAAAGGATTACGCAAAAGTGAAGAGGGGGTGAGGGCAGAGTTAGAAGGAAAAGCTTATCAAAATGTATGCAGATAGACCAAATTTAGGACAGAACAACGTCCGACGGGTCTGCTAGTAAATAGATAAATGTAAGGCGCGATAACCTCCGGAGAGGTTTTAGGCCGAGCTTATCTTCCAATTCGCGTCGTGCTTCTTTTAATTTTTCCTACAAATTGGCGCGACGATACCTACATGCTTTTACGCCGATTCCGAACGGTATCAGCAAGGCAGATGAGTTTCAAACTTCCGAGGGGCGACGCCGATTAGAAAAATGTTTTCTTAATTTTTGATGTTTCTCTGCCAGGGAGTTGAACCCAGCACCCCCAGGCTGCTAGGCGGAGCATGCTACCACAACACCACGGCGCACAGTGGAATGAAATTGAAAATTTGGGACTTAGGACTTTAAATGTACATTTTCGTATTCTGTGATCTTTTCCATAATTTATTGTTATATAACATTTTTCGTAAAACCTAATTTAAAAAAGTTATGACAATTTTAGTAACCGGTTTCATATCGACATACCCTAACGAGCATATGTGTAAATCTAGGTATTTTTTCCAATTTCCAGCAATTTCTTCACTAAAATAATTTTTACTATTCAGACTGGTCTATTGGTAGACGTGGTAAAGCAAGGGCACGGTACAACTAATGATGGAAATTCCGCTAGACGATTTTTCGTTGACATTAAAACTACCGCCTCTATAACTGGTGTTAGTGAAAATCTCATTCAAAGATTCTCTGTAGTATTAGGGGCCTTTCATGTGGGTGTCCAATAAATGTACAAAAGTTCAACATGTACGCCAGAGAAACCATTCAAGTTTACGTCGAACTATATGAAGGTAATTACATGCCTTCAAGTGTACATAAAATTTTAGTACACTGAGCTTCATTCCATTGGTTCCATTCCTATCGGAATGTTGTCCGAAGAAACCGCTGAATCCAGAAATAAAGATTTGAGAGCATATCGTCGAGAACATGCAAGAAAAATTAGCCGCAAAGCCACAAATGAGGACATCTTAAATAATTTGTTAGTTACTTCTGACCCATTTATTTCATTGAGGAGATCGAAATTACCTAGTAAGCATGAGGAAATATCCGAGGAAGAGAAATCTCTACTACTCCTACCGCAAAACCTCGACTATGATGCAGAAAACTAAATATTTTAGTTTCTCAATTTTAATTGGGTACGAATATACATACTACATATGAAACGCAACATTTACTTAAAATAATAAAACCTGTTTTTTTTTAGTGTTTTCTTTGGTCGTATACCTATATGTATATTTGCAGATTTCTTTAATTACTCTTTTGGTACTAACGAACAAGCTGGAATAGCTAAATTTTTATTTGAACCTTGTTTGGATTGTTAAATGCAAATTCAACATAAAAAAATTAAATGCATAATATGAATTAACAAATATTTTTTGTTTTTCAATATTACCCAGAATTAAAAAGTGATTCGTAATACTCCCTCCGTCTTTTTCGCTTCATCTATCTCCATCTTCGTCTCATTCTATCTCTTTCTCAATCTCCTTCTCTTTCTCTGTTTTCTCTTCTCTCAATTCCTTCTCATTCTTCTGCATCCCTTATTGCCTGTCCCAGAGGGTAGTATGTATTTTATTCCAGTCCCAGTCCCACTACGAGTCTCAATCCCACTCCAAGTCTCAGTCCCAGTCCTAGTCCTAATCCCAGTCCCAGTCCGTCTCTGGATAATATATTACTCTGTACCAAAGCACTCATCAACAGCTTTCATTTGATATCCATATTGTATAAACACTGTCTAGGCATTCACTGGCCCACGTTTTGGCCTATATATCGAGACCCCTTTCCTGTAGTAACCACAGAGTGAGGTTTACGCAACATGTGTGAAAGTTTGAACAAAATCGACCGACGCAACTCTTCAAACACCGGCGACCAACTATCACACATTTTAGCCTTTCCTTTTATATATATAGATTTTTATTTTTCACACTTCACTATAATATTAAAACGAAATGCAGATTTTCGTTGCTTTTGAAATTCGGCTTAAAAATTGCACATGGAACAACTAAAGACTCGCCTGAATTAAAAAAAATGTAATAGTACCCCTAAATCGCGGGCCCCCTCAGAAACCCTCCCCCCCCTCTCGGTGGGCCTGGTGATGTGCTATACTTGATATCATTCGCTATAATATTTTTTATTGATAAGCAGCTTGTTTAATTAAACACCAAGCAATTACACGGAAGTATATCCGCACCACCTGAAAATATGAGTGCCACTGCGTATACGTAACATTTTAATATTACGTATAAACAAATAAAAAAAATTGCAATAAAATAATATTGCGACTATAAACTGAGATATAACCTATTCTATATTTCAAGTTACATCAAACTACATACGGGGTGCAAAACAAATTCAAAATCGGTTCAGTAGTTTAGGAGTCCATTGGCCTCAAACTTGTGACACGTGTGTTTTATATATTAAGATTAATGAGGTTTTAAGGAAATGTGAGGAAACTGAGTAAACGGTAAACATGTGATTTTTCCCATACATAACATTTTTCTATTTACTATAACTTTTTTGTTTAAGACTTTATGAAAAAATATTCAGATATAAAAAGTCATGTAATGAGACTTAAGATCGATCCCCATCAAAGTTTTTGTGTTATTAACTAATATTTTTTTCATTTGCCTAAGTCCACTGAAAGCCAAATCCATCCCACTGTGAGGCGGCCGCCTCGATCAATTATAACTTGTGTAAATTTTTGGCTGAAAGTGCCTGCTAAAATTCAAATTTTATTTAGGACAAATACAAAAAGCTTATTAAGCGTTTATACCTTCCCATACAAATTTTGTGATATATGAACCTAATGAGCATATTTAATTAATAAAGAAAGTTTTAATTAGTTAAACAATTATATTTAAATTTACGCATGTACCAGCGAAATGAATTGAACGCGGCTTTGACGGCAAAACATTTTGCTATACTTTTTCAAAAGAAAATTTCCTAGTAGATAATTGCTTGTTTATATATACATATGTATATTTGCACAGTTGAATTGTGTTATCAAGTTGATATGTATACAACGAATGTATTTTCAATGAAGTTTTATCTGTTTCCAAACTGCTAGTAGTTTCTATTGTATACTGGCAAAAAACTAGTGCACTAGTATCTGAGCAACAACACTGCTCGAACTTACGTGGCCCAATAAATCGCAAAAAATTCGCAGACGCAGAGATAAGCACACAGTGAAACAGAAAGAAAGATTCACTGGTTTTCTTAAAAAGGTAGGGTCCAATACTACCCTGAAATACCTTTTTCTGAAATAATGCCGAAATATGTATGAAAACAACGAACAGATTGACGATAGCTAAAAACTTTTCGGTACCAGTCTTTCAGATATGATTTCCGCATCGGTATGAAGTACCTTTGAAAACGGAAACAAAATAGTCCTCAAAAATCCCAACGATATTATTACGAAGGCAATCTAGAAACGGATCCGAAACAGCCCCGAAAAGATCTCTAACACAGTACCTAAACAGTCCTGAAATAGTCCTAGACAAATTTGAAATAGTCCCGAAATTGCTTTTGTGTAGCATCGCTGTAAAAACCCAATTAGAAAGAGATGGCGATAAACCACACGTACACCCCAGCATTCTTTTACATGTATAAAGTGCCGTTGAGGCCTTCTTCGCCCTCTCCCCCACGTTCAGATTCCATGACAGCTTACTGTCTAGGATGATTCCTAGATATTTTGTGCAAGATTTCTCCTGCAGGGTCACCCCTCCTAACTCTGGCCTATATCCGTCTTCTCCGGGTTGGCTGTAAACCCGACATTAGATGCCCAGGTATGAATATCCCGAAGCGCCCGATCCATTAAAGAGCTAATAGTTTGAAGGCACTTTCCACTTATGACAATTGCCAAGTTATCTGCGTAAGCCGTAAGTTTTACGGGTCCCTTGTCGAATCGCGAGAGCAGTTGGTTGATTACCAGCGTCCACAGTAGATGTGATAGCACCCCTGCCTGCGGCATGCCCCTTTTCACTGATTTCGTGGCCTCGTAATCTTCCTGCAATTTAACCTGCAGCCGATTCATCTGGTTGAGGATGGATGTACTTTAATGTAATTAAGACCATCCATAATCGCCCTTTTAGAAACATTATTGAAAACCCCGGCATTGTCCAATAATACTCCTAGAGCATACTCCTTATATTCCAGGGATTTCTCTATGCTTATTTCCACCCTATGCAATGCGGTGTCTACCGACTTGCCTTTGGTGTACGCATGCTGTGTTGTGGATAGCAGCTTTTCATAAACGTTGGAATTTATGTACACATCTATCAGCCTCTCAAAAGTTTTGAGCAGAAATGATGTTAAGCTAATGGGTCTATAGTCTTTGGGATACACGTGACCGATCTTCCCCGCCTTTGGTAGGAAAGCTGCATGAGCAGTTCTCCAAGAGTGCGGTACAAGATTCAGCCTTATGCACTCATCGAATATTATTTTAAGCCATTCCACGACCGCCATACTTGAAACTTGTAGCATGGCCGGGAATATACCGTATAGGCCCGGCGATTTAAACTTAGAAAACGTTTTCACTGCCCATTCGATCTTGGTATCGGTCACCAAGACCGGCACTACCCGCTCCGTGATCGAAGTGTGAGTAATGTCTGTTGGCTCTTCTAAACCGTCTCCCGGTGGGAAATGTGTGTCGAGAAGCACCTCGAGGGATTCCTCACTATTACTTGACCATTCCCCGTTCTATTTCTTTGTTAGTCTCTGGACTATGTTTCCCCTTGCTAGGACATTTTTCAACCGTGTGTTTCGCTGGAGCACTCTATGTCCGTACAGAAACTTTCCCATGGGATTATCTTCCCCCTGGAAATTTCACGCTTGTAGATCCTCAGCAGATCCCTGTACTCGTCCCGACACGCTTCGCTTTCGGCGGTCTTTGCGAGCTTAAACATTTAATTTACCTGTCTTCCTAGAAGACCCAGGTCATTGCTCCACCATGGTGGCTTTGCTTTTCCTCTGAATCTTCTTAGAGGGCAAGCTTTGTTATACGCAGTCATAAGCTCTCTTTGGGGATCAGTTGCACTATTTTTGCAGGGACGCAACAAGATCAGCTGCGTTAGGTGCTTCTTATAAATAACTGCAAACTGAGATGTATCGAAAATAATCTATTTTTCGTACCACTGAAAAGTGTTAAATTAATCATTGGGGAAAACATGGCTGGATTGACCAGTGTCCTGGATGTGAGCACTCTACGAAGTCGAAATATAGGCCCGGACCACTTACCTTGTGGCAGAAAATTTACGTAAACGCCGCTGTACAGTAAAGAAGGTGTCTGCTGGTACACAAGGAAAGGTTGCCGGCGAAAAGCTGTTCACGAAACAGGCAGCTGATGTTTACCACAATCGGCTCTCACATCTCCGCACTGAAAGTAATTTTCGACCTGATAATGAGGTTGAGTTGTGAGAGTATTTTGCTCTCTCAGAACGTACCGCCGCTGCTGACACCATAGGTTTTCAGGGAGGCCGCAGAAATACAACTTTTACGATGAGTAATGTCGGGCTGCCTCGAAAAAAGGACGCTGCCTAAAGGGCCACGTTGCGCACATACGCAGGGGTATTTAAAATGAAAAGACGTGTGGCACAGCGGCTTGGGTGCGAGGCGCTTCAGATACTGGCTGCAAGAAATGACGGCCGAAAGCTCTACCAAAGAATCTGACCGATGGCGGAAAGTTTCAAGACCGGGGCAGATTCCTGCAGAAATGATAATGGTGACGTTGTAACTGACATGCAGGGTGTGCTAAAGTTGTGGAGGAAGCACATATTCTCATTGATAACTAGTGAGGGAGAAGACAAACCCGATAGAATAATTGCCTTGATGTAAAATACATTATGAGGAACTGAGAATGGCAATATCCCGGCTAAAGAATAACAATGCGCCGGATAACAACAGACCACTCGCCGAGCTTTTCAAACATGCAGATGAAAAGTTGGTGAAGAGCAAACATCGACTAATTTCTATGCAAAATACAGATGTAAGAGCGCATGTATTCAGATTAAAGTTTAAGTGTGCTCTGCCAAATCCACAAGACAAGCAATCCGGCAAAATGCGCTAATTACCGCTGAATCAGCCTTCTTATAAGGTTCCATGAAGCGTACTATGCAAAAGACTGAAGCCTAAAGTCAAAGAACTAGCTGGCCCTTCCTTATCAGCGCGCCTGCAGACCTGGTAAATCTAATATGGACCAGATCATTACGACGCGCCAGATCATTAAAAAGATAGAAGAATCGACGTACACCATCATCGACTTGAAAGCAGCGCGAAAAGAAGTTGCTTGTATGCTGCTTTGACTGCATTTAGGTACGCTGCAAAGTTTGTATGGCTGCGCCAAATGACATAGAGCAACGCCAACAAAATACCTAAATATTGAGACGAACCTCCCTGGGTCATTCGAAACCAAAGCTTGAGATGAGGCGACTATTTTCGTGCGACTTTTTTAAAACTCATGCTAGAGAAAATAATTGTAGCAACTTTGCTGAGCCGTTATGGCACAATCATTAACAAAAGCGTATTCTATTCGCTCCTGAACATACACACCTGCTCAAAATAATAGTTACACAGCAGTCCTTCAATTTCAAGACAAGATAAATCCATTTTATTAAATCAAAAAAACACAATTTTATCCTCGTCCTGTTTATTAATGAAAATAAGTAAACTTCGCATTAAAGTAACGAAAAACATGTTAGTTTCCTTTAAGCTATACTGATCTATTTCGTTGTAGTGCGAATAAAAACAAGGTTTATTCCACCTTGCGGCCCAACGTTTCGCTAAATTTCCTTGGCATCATCAGGGGCGTGATATTCTATTTATTATTGTATAAAATAAAAACAACAAGAAATGCAAAAAGTTACAATACTAAAATTTTTAAACGCTTATGAATATACATATATCCACAGACAAAACTCAGCGAAACAGATGACCAAATACAACATACTTCTGAAAATCAACTTAATTTAGATGTGGCGGTTGACAAAATTACAAGATGAAAATAAATAAAATTTACAAAAATTACACCATTAATTACATATAAAATCGATACCATCGAGTTGTGGTACACTTTGTCACATTAAACTCTATAAACATAATAAATAAGCTGCGGCAATATTGTCAGTACCTTCCTTCCTGTTGATTGTATTTTCTCTATTTTGCAGTATTCGTAGGCTCTCTAAAGTGTATCGTTTTCTTTCTCTCATTTCTTTATCTAAAACTTTCGCGCCTGCAAAGTCAGCTCTGTGATTATTTGTTATTGCATGCTGCACTAATGCTGTGCTTTGTTTTTGTTTTCGTATATAGTCGCGTACCTAAATCTCGTTTGGTCGTCCCGATGTACACTTTGTTGCATTTTTCTTCGTCGTTTCCTTTGCATTGTATTTGATACACTACGTTGCTTTGTTGTTGGAGATCTACAGGGCTTTTTGTTTTTGTAAAGCAAGTCGCCAAGTGCAATTTGATTTAAAAGCCAATGTCTTTTTTGATGTTTTTATAAGATCTCGCGCCATCTGTTTCGCTAAGTTTTGTCTGTGGATATATGTATATTCATAAGCATTTAAAAATTTTAATATTGTAACTTTTTGCATTTCTTGTTGTTTTTATTTTATACAATAATAAATAGAATTTCACGCCCCTGATTATGCCAAGGAAATTTGGCGAAACGTTGGGCCGTAAGGTGGAATAAACCTTATTTTTATTCACACTACAACGAAATAGGTGAGAATAGCTTAAAGAAAACTTAATCTCCACATATGTCATACTGATCGGAAGAAAATTATTCATATTAGTTATAATTTAAAAACATTATTTGGCCGAAATTAACCTGCTCATAAAAATAGGTACAATTTTGATGAGATAGTATGTATAAAAAAAATATATGAAACAAAACTTTTCTTTTACACATTTAACATTGCTTAGTTAATAACCAGTATATGTATCCACCTTCATTCTGAACTACTTTACCCATTCTTTTGACCATATTATTGATTAAAGTCTGGGAGGTTTCTACGGGTATATCAAACAAGTTTTTTGAAAACATTCTCATAACTGGTTTTTGTTGAAGAAAGTTTGACCTGTCAATTTCTTCCTTAAATCTTCCCACAGGTTTTCAATCTGATTTAACTCCGGGGATTGACTAGCCTACTTCAAAACACTAAGATCATGGTCCTCAAAGGATTTCTTTTAAGACATCAAAGGTGATAGCAGCAGAAATAGGCAACGTAGTTAGTGCACAAACGGTTAGCAGCCGCTTACACAAGGCTAATCTTCCCGGAAGAATAGCCGGAAAAGTTCCACTAATGCGAGGGAAAAACTTAAAGACAAGGTTAACATTTGCAAACGAGCTTTTGGATTGGTCAGGACCTGAAGGATCGAAAAAGTGGGTATATTTCTCCACTGGAACGGCGAAACAAAAATAAATTTGTTTGGAAATGATGCGGAAAGAAATGTACGTCGCCCAAAAGGAAACGAGTTCCGCTTCCGTTTCACAAAAAAAAAAAACTGTCAAGCATAGAGGTGGAAGTGTTATGGTATGGGGGTGTTTTTCTTGGTATGGGGTAGGTCCTATATGCAGAACAACCAATAAAACGACTGCTGCGGATTACAAGGACATACTAGAAAATGTCGTGCTACCCTATGCTGAGGAAAACATGCCATTACGCTGGGTGTATGAGGAAGACAACGACCCAAAACATGCATCTAAGCTGGTCAAGAAATCCTTTGAGGACCATGATGTTAATGTTTTGAAGTTTCCTAGTCAATTGCCGGACTTAAATCCGATTGAAAACCTGTGGGGAGATTTAAGAAAGAAATTGGCAGGTCAAACTTTCTCCAACAAAAACCAGTTATGGGAATGTGTTCAAAAAACTTGGTTTGATATACCCGTAGAAACCTCCCAGACTTTAATCAATAATATGGTCAAAAGGTTGGGTAAAGTAGTTCAGAATGAAGGTGGATATACTGGTTATTAACTAAGCAATGTAAAATGTATAAAAGAAAAGTTTTGTTTCATATATTTTTTTTTATACTTACTATCTCATCAAAATTGTACCTATTTATATGAGCAGGTTAATTTCGGCCAAATAATATTTTTAAATAATAACTAATATGTTTTTCGTTACTTTAATGTGAAGTTTACTTATTTTCATTAATAAAGAGGACGAGGATAAAATTGTGTTTTATTTTCATAATATTGATTTAATAAAATGGAATTTTCCTGTTTTGAAATTGAAGGACTGCTGTGTACCTATTATTTTGAGCAGGTGTGTATAAATAGGCAAAAAATTAAGCCTTGCGGTAAATGAAAATAAGACAAAATACTTGCTGTTATCCATGAAAGGATCAGCGCATTTGCGCCTTGGTCATGTCGCTGTTGATGGATATGAATTCGAGAGTGTGAAGGACTTCTTTATTTGAAAACCAGCATTAACAGCGAAAACCCTGCCAGCTCAGAAATCAAACGGAGAATACCTCTTGCCAACAAGTGCCAATTTAGACTGAGGAGCCAATCGCAAATTAAAGTTTTCTCTCAACGAACAAAAAACACGTTCTACAAGTCGCTCATCATGCCGATGTATGACACAGAATCATGAACTGTGCCTAGAAAGGATGACATGGAACTTGGAGTGTTCGTGTGAAAAGTTCTCCGAAAGATTTATGGCACTGCCCGTGATGGCGACGGCGAGTATCAGAGGAGGTATAATGGTGAGTTGTATGAGCACCGAGAAAGAAGGCGCTCCTGACTAGAAAGTTTTTCGATCGACATCGCACTTTGCAAGCCGAGGAAAGCGGAGAATTTCACTGAGGCGTGGGTTCAAGCGTGGCGCTCTAAGGTGTCGAAGATTATGTGTACGTCTTACAAACTTAGAGTAACAAAGTTGCTTCTATTATTAAGAAGAGAGGACTGCAGACTCATGACGGGTATTCTGACTGAGCACTGCCTTCTGGCGTCACATGCCCTTAAATTAGGCTTGGTCAGTGATAGCAGATGTAGGAAGTGCAAGTTGGAGGAGGAAGCGATCGAGCACGTTTTGTGCTCGTGCCCTGCGCTTGCCAGGCTAAGACTCCATTAGGAGTGATACAACTGTCAGATCTAGAAGCAGCAAGTGGCTTAAGGCCTAGAAAACTTCTAGTATTTCCCAAGAGGATGGAGTTATTTTATAACATACGTCCCGGTTTTCTAGTTTGGTTGTTAAAACAAACTTCTAGTAAAACTACGGACTCATTCAGTCCACGTAAGGTCCTCATGGACCGGCCAGTTCAACCTAACCTAACCTTGCATGGAGCTACGAACGTGAAGCTTTACAAATAGGCTAAGACATCGGGACAATGCAACAAAAAGGGGGAAAATCCGCTAGGTAGGGCACGGATCGAAATAATTAGATGAGAACTTAAACCTTCTTTTAGGTAATTCTCAATGAGCTAGAAACTTTAAATTTCAAACTTGATTCAGTTTAAAACGCATAATAAAAAGTTTCGCTAGGGGGCGCACGGATTGAAATATTTAGAAAAATCGTGGGGAACAGATGGAATCTTGCGATCGATTCTTAAGTAACTTCTCATTGATCTGCAAACGTGAAACTTCACATATAGGTTAAGACACTGTGACAAAGGAACATAATGATAAAAAAATCCGTTAGGTGGAGCACGTAGCGTAATAATTACATGAGAATTATAAATTTCGATATAAATTCGGAGTGTACGCTAAACACTTCCGAGAGGCGACGCCCATTACAAAAATTGTTTTCTAATTAAACAACTTGTTTCTTCATTTTTGATGTTTCTCTGCCAGGTAGTCGACCCCAGGACCCTCGGGGTGGTAAATTTTTGGGTGAAAGTGTCTGCTAACATTAACATTTTTTTATGGCAAATACAAAAAGTTTATTAAGCGTTTATACCTTCCCATAAAAATTTTCTGATATATAAACCTAATGAGCATATTTAATTAATAACTATAATGGAAAGTTTTAATTAGTTAAACAAACAGATTCATATTGACGCATATGCAAGGGAAATGAATAGAACGTGGCTTCGGCAAAACATTTTGTTATACTTTTTCAAAACAAAATTTCCTAGTAATTGTTTGTTTATATATATGTATATTTATACAGTTGAATTGTTTTATCAAATTGATGTGTGTACAATGACTGTATTTTCAATGAAGTTTTATGTGTTTCCAAACTGCTAGTAGTTTCTATTGTATACTGCCAAAAACCTAAATTCTGAGCAACAACAGTGCTCTACCTTACGTGGCCCAATAAATCGCAAAACATTCGCAGACGCCGAGATAAGCACACAGTGAAACAGAAGGAAAGATTTATTGGTTTTCTTAAAAAGGTAGTGTCCACTGAAATACCTTTTTCTGAAATAATCCCGAAATAGGTATGAAAAGAAAGAAAAGATCGGCGATAGCTAAAACTGTTTGGTACCAGTCCTTCCGATATGATGCCCGAAAAGTGTTTTTGAAAACCATCTTGAAATAATAAGGAAATAGTCCTCAAAAAACTCGACGATATTATTATGAAAGCATAATAGGATCGGACCCGAAACAGCTCCGAAAAGATCTCGAACACAACCTCTAAACGGTCCTGAAATGGTCCAAGAAAATCTTGAAATAATCCCGAAAATGTTCTTCAAATAATCCCGAAGCGGTTCCTAATCTATAAACAGTCCTGAAACGATTCCGGACACAATTCCGAAATAATCCTGAGGTATGCTTGAATTAGTCCCGAAAAGATTCCGTACACGCTTTCGTACTGGCCCAAATATTTTCGATTTCATCGTGAAAAATATCCCGAACTGTCTTATTATAATCTCGGGAGTACCGAAATTGTCACAGAATGATGCAGAAATTGTCCTGTAAGTAACCAGAAGACACAATATTTTAGACCAGGCATGCTTAACCAACGAACCGATATCATTTCGTTACGATAATTAACGTAAATAAACGAAACAAGGTCATTTCGTTTCGTTTATTAACGTTAAGAACGTCAAATTAACGAAATGATTTTGTTTCGTTTTCTGGCATATCAAATCGAAATCAAATCGTTTATGTTGATTATTAATTTCAAACTATGCTGGCAAAGCTGATTGATGGCAGAGTTATTAAAGGTGAAAGCCTTAGCCAAGCTGATTGCAACTTTTCTCATGAAGTTTGACTGTACGAACATTTCTCATAGTATTTTTGACATTACCACCAACGAATTACACAAACAAATTACATGGAGTTTGTGTGTATGTCCGCTCGCTGTTACCACCTTACGGCTTCACCATGGCTATAGCATTGCCAGCACAATTCAAACATAAAGTATCACGTTTTTGTTAACATTTTTAATGTTAACGAAAGCTTTTCGTTTCGGTTAAAAACGAGATACAATTTATCTTGGTAATTTGTTTATCGATAAAATTTCGAAGTGTTTCAACGGAAAAGGTGGAAATTTTTTGATAAACGATTATCTTAACGTTAAGGTGCATCCCTGGTTTAAAATCATTTTCCATTTTGCAAAATGTATATATGTTTGTTGTGATACCATTCACAAAACTTTTACCAAAACTTCTCTGATCCATTATTTAAAATGTCATTATCGCCAACTTCCTTAAAGCCGCTAGCTCAAAAAGGACACAAAAGTATTTTCCTTCGTCACCATATAAGATCTACAGATATATCTCTTTATATTTTATTAAATCTCAAACGCGTCTTGCCTCTTCAAATATTACACAGCAAATGATTTATTTAATTTTCATATTTCTGACACAGATTTGTGAGAGTGCTATATAAATCTAATATTACTAGATACTACAATATCGATTATGTCCATTAACGGCATGACGCCGGAGAATTCCAGATTTACATTCTCGCAATTGCAAAATATGGTCTGAGTTGATCTGAGGTTTTGGCCTACAAAGTTCGCCACCGAAAATCAGAAAGTTGCAAACAAACACTGAATAAATAAAAATAAATGTAAGGCGCGATAACCTCCGAAGAGATCTAAGGCCGAGCTTCTCTTCCAATTTGCGTCGTGCTCCTCTTGATTTTCCCTACAAATTGGCCGGACGGGACCTACATGTTTTATGCCGACTCCGAACGGCATCTGCAAGGCAGATGAGTTTTCACTGAGAGCTTTTTCATGGCAGAAATACACCCGGAGTGCTTGCCAAACACTGCCGAGGGGCGACTCCGCTTAGAAAAATTTTCTTCTAATTGAAAAATGTTATTTCTAAAATTTTGATGTTGCTTTGCCCGGGGTGCGAACCCACGGCATTCGGTGTGGTAGGCGGAGCACGTTACCATCACACCACGGTGGCCGCCAGTTGCCAATTGGGTTGCGGAAACTCTGAAGCTATAAAGCTTTTTATTGCGCTTATCACGTCCTTGAATCCCGGAACTGCTTCCGTGCTCCCCACTGGTACAGTCCTCAACAATGACCATGATAGGTTCTCGAAAGCGTTACACGTGTCAACAATGTTTCAATTTCGATTCATATACCACTAATAGATTGGATAGCCATGGTATTTTGATAGTATTTTACGATCGATATACCTACCGCGAGCATATTCATGACTCCTTACCCGCAGGGGATTATCGCATGGTCAATTGCACTCATCAATAGCTTTGCTCATATAACAATAGCATGAAACGAGAGAACGAAGCGGCACTAAAGACGGCACAATGGCGAAATCTGTTTGTTCGGAAGCCAAATTTGACGAAGGATAACGAAAACTCCTTTCAGTATACATTGTTTGATTCATTTCGGGAAGTTCTAACTTGCAAAGGTATATTTACTACTGACCGATATTAACAAGTAAATCACGATTAATTTTTTACACTATAAAGTTTGAGCTTTAGTTATGAAATATTCCTTTAAATTTTTATTTTAAGCGCTCGTCAAATTGCTGAAACTATTTCAACAATTTCTGAGTTAAAAACAAATAAGGACGGGACTGTCTTCGGCTGTGCCGAAGACTCCATTCTTTCATGAATGGGGCTGAACAATAATCTTATCCCGTTCGTAATCTCCAAATAATCGGATGTATAAGATGAGAAATATATAGTGAACAGATCTACATACCTAAACTTTTTTTAAGATAAATATAAAATAAAAAAATAGGTAGGTACTTTGTGTGAGGATGCAAAGTTTCAGGTTTTTTGTGGTCTGCGTGTAAAAACTATGACTACGAATCACGTATTTCAACAATATATGACGTAAACGTAACTATTTGATGAAACTTGATGAATTTTGAAGCTTCTAGCCGTAAAAAAGGGGCAAAAAAATACAGTTTATATGGGGTATATAATATATATATCACCGATCTCTATGCTTTTTTCAGACAACAATATATGCTATATACGTAAGCAATCGGTGAAATTTGAAGCTTATAGCTGTTAAACTGGGGCTGAATTTGCGAATATATATATATATTATATATGTATACTATATATACCACCATATATATAATATATATACCACCGATCTCCATGATTTTTTCAGACAACTATATATGCAATATACGTAAGCAGTCGTTGAAATTTGAAGCCTCTAGCTCTTAAAATAGGGCAGTAATTACGAAAAGTTTCTTATCTGAATAATCGATTGTGGGGGATATAAACTATATATACAACCGATCTCATAAATTTTTTCAGACAACAATATGCGCAATATGCGAAATTATATGGTGAAGTTTGAAGCTTCAATCTGTTAAATTGAGGAAGATATGAGAAAAATCCTCTTTTTCTGAAAAATCGGTTGTATGGAGGACATATGCTAACGTGGTCCGATCCGGCCGGTTCCGACAAATGTCTAATCGGACACCCAAATACACCCGCTCACCAAATTTTATCAAGATATCTCAAAAACTGAGGGACTTGTTTGCATACAAACAGACAGACGGACAGTTGGACAGACGGACATGGCTAAATCAACTCAGCTCTTCAACCTGATTATTTCGGAATACTTAATGGTGGGTCTATCTATTTTCCTTTAAGGACTTACAATTTTGGGTTTCGTGACGAAATTAATATACCATTTCATTTTCATGAAAGGTATAACTATGCCAATTTCTGTGTTAATACACTGTATTACATACATACGTGCACATTCACCCCAAAGCAAATATCATAACAAGTACATTAAACAGTTCAATGAATAAATAAGTATTTACTTAACACTACAATCATATATCATTATTTACAAACATAATAACTATTTAACTCTTTTGCTCTGGTATAACATAATTTTCCACATAAAAGCATACACACATACATGTTACACTAATTAAATATAACAAATTTCTCATAAAAATTCTATAAGCAAAAAATTTGCATACATCATAAATTAACTGAACTTTCCATACCACAATGTATTTAACAACAATTTAAGTAATAAATTAAAAACAGTTAATAGCAAGTTTAAAGATTTTCCACAGCAAATCACACAAGCAAATCAACCGAGACAGAAGAAATGTATACACTGTGGCATATTGAAATGGCCCTCCTACACTCGTAAAAAAATCACTTAAGAATTACGAATTTAAAAGTATAAAAAAAAATCAAAAACGTTTAAAAATAAAAATATATATTAATTACAGGAATTTGAAATTTCATGCTGAAAATTGTGTGTGCGTTCCTTTTCTGCCAGTTTAGTGAGTTTAAGTGCTGGATACACAGGGCAATTCCAGACATAGAGGTCCGACGCATGTTTGTGGGGTTCACTGAGGACCTGCTTGTGTTTTTTGGCTTCATGAGGCTGTGTTCTCATGTGCCGTATTTCCTCCTAATCCTTACGGAGATGACTCCTTAAGCCTCTGGTCGGTGTTGGCTCATCAATCAGATGTCTGTTGGGATGCCCAGGTTTCTGGGTATTCAAGAGGAACTGTTTGGTTAGCATTTCATTTCTCTCCTGATGGGGAGTATTCCCGCCTCATTATGTAGATGGTGTTCTGGGGACATAAGAAGACAACCCGTGGCGGTTCTGAGGGCGGTATTTTGGCAGGCCTTTAGCTTCTTCCAGTAGGCATTCTTTAAGCTTGGCGACCATATCGGGGACGCGTAGCATGCAATCGGCTGGCCAATTACTTTGTAAGTGGTAATGCGCGTTTCTTTACCTTTCCCCCAAGTACTGCCAGCAAGATATTTGAGGATTATATTACGGCTGTAGATTTTTGGTACAATTGCGGCTGCATGCTCACCAAAATATAGATCCTGATCGAACGTCACACCCACGGTTTTGGGGTGTAAGACCGTCGGTAGCGTAGTGCGATTGACGTGGATGGGCGAGGAAACGATAGTAACTCCTTCTGGTGGCGAAGGTAGCACACCTTATTTAATTCTTCTTGGTTTTGATGTTGAGTTTCTAAATTGCACCAATGCCTGCCGGCCACCCAGATAATTTGCTGTACACCCTTTAAGACTAGAGGGAAGGGTAGACCCTTCCAGGTCTTGCAGTAACATACCATGGTTGACCGTATCAAAAGCTTTTGATAGGTCCAGCGCAACGAGTATTGTTCTATGGTGAGGGTTTTGATTTAAACCGCAATTTGTCTGGGTGCTAATGGCATTTAGCGCGGTGGTTGTGCTATGAAGTTTTCTAAAGTCATGCAGATGACAGGCTAGTTGCAAATTTGCTTTGAAATAGGGGAGTAAAATGGCTTGAAGCGTCTTAGCTACTGACGATAGGGGAGATATCGGGCGATATGACTCTCCTATGTTAGCTGGTTTCCCAGTCTTTGGTAGCGGGACCACATTGGCCGTTTCCATTTTTCGGGAATGACAAAGGTGGAAAGGGACATGTGCTAAATATTTGAAACACTCTTTTCCTAGGCTTTTAAGCATCGGCATGGCTATGCCGTCTGGGCCCACTGCCTTAGATGGTTTATCTTTGACCGATGGCATCCTCAACCTCTTTGGCGGTGATGGCAATTGGGGACGCACTGAATTTATGTTTATGTACGTGTCTGTTGGCCCTCCGTCTAGCTTTGTCAACCGTAGAATGCATTATATATTGTCGGCAAAAAGCGCTCGCTTATTTTTTCGCATCCAACAGCACTTTATCGCCAAAGGCGATGGAAGCTATGTCGTTGAGCTTGGATGGATTCGATATGGATTTTACGGTGGACCAAAGCTTACCCACACCGGTAGAGAGGTTACAACTACTCAGATGCTCCTTCCATTTCGCCCGCTTGTGTTCATCAACAAGCAATCTGATGCGTTGGTTTATATCCCTTATTTGGGGGTCGCCGGGATCCAGCTGTCTTATAAGGTCACGTTCTCTCGCTAAGTTTGCGGCCTCCGCCGGAAAATGAGGTCAAATTTCGGGAACTCTTCGGCGGATTCAATGACCTTGCGGAAAGCACGCTCCCGTGGGCGAGCATCAGTCGGAATAGGGAGGGCAGCAAAGCGGTTGTCTGTAAAGGATTTGCATTCATCCCACTTTCCTTTTTTAAAGTTTATGAAAGTGCGTTTTTCGGTGACGATGAAGTCGGCGGCACGCTCGAGCGAAATAAGTATTGGCAGGTGGTCGGATGCCAATGTTACCATCGGCTTCCAGTTGACGCAGTTTACGAGTCCTCTGCTCACGATTGATATATCTGGCGAACTGTGACAAGTTGCTACCATACGAGTGGTATGATATTTCACTGAGTTGTGTATGATAAACGCGAGACCGCCCCCATTTCCACTCTCGCGATCTTTTCTGTGGACGCAGAACAGGTCTGCAGAGCAGATATTGCTGTGAGTTTAGTCTCTTGAATCGCAGCAATGCGGAGGTTGTGCCGCTTCATGAATTCGACTATCTCCGTGATCTTGCGATTTAATCCATTACAGTTTAACTGCAGAATTCTTAAGTGCATCCGTGGAGACGTCGTTACTCTAGGAGTAAGTGACGGGTGACTACGCCTGGGGTGTGAAAGGCTAGGACGCAATTGCTGTTGTCGCCCTGGGACTGAACGTCCCTGGGTAAGCATTGGGGTACCCGGTGTATTTGGGTTTGCGGCCTGGTAACATGGTGCAATGAAGCCTGTCGGGGTGTTTCCGTCGCGGAGACCAGAATATCTAAGAAAGTGGCACTGTCCAAGACAGGAGCTGCATTGGGCGGATGTCGCAAACATTTACATTCTGCGCTGGCAAAAGGTGCAAGAGGTAGGGACTAAGAGTCTGTTTCCCTGACCTACACGATTGCTGCCGGAAAGGAGGGGGGAAGCAGACGGCGTAGGTACCACATTACAAATGAAAAGGTTGTTGGTGTCACGTGGGGACACTTTGCATGCAGGACATACATTATGTATGTCGAGGTTGATTCTAAACAAGTAAGAGGTATATTTGACCTGTTGCATTATCCAGAACGAAGTTGTACCAGAGTGACTTGTGTATCCCTTGGTAGTGTGCTTTCTTCTTATACAAGAGTAGGATAGTGCTTATTAATAAGCAAAAACGTTTCCTTCTAGATTTCAGGAATTTGAACAATAAAAACACATCCTCATTTGAATTAAAACAATTTATAGAACGGAAAATTTTTATTTTTTTTTAACTCAACATATTTAACCTTGAGTAAATTTTTGGTTAGAAGTGCCTAATTAAAATTTCAATGCCCTTAATGATAAAAAATACAAAATATTTATACAGCTTTTTAAAATGGCAATTCTGTCAGTGACGTAGTGAAGTTTATTTGCGCCCGCGCAAAATATTTTTAGGAAAATATATTTTGTTGAATACAGTTTTTTTAATGAAAACAACAAAACTATATAATTATTTTATATATATTTCAACAAGTTTAAATTCAACAAGTTTATGAACATTATATGGGCAAATCCCAAAAACTTTTACTTTTTTGGATACTCGGGTTTTACACACGGGGAAAAACCTTAAGGCCAGAAAAAAGTACAAGGACATTAAGTTTGACCTTTTGACTATCCGATCTGATGATTTTAAAAATTAAGAAAGTTGATAGTAAATTTTTGCAGAACTTCGAAACGTGAAAAACGTCGATTTTTACACTTTTTCAAGCGATACCCTTGATTTTTTTTTTTGTTGAATTTTTTCGATAAAATTTTGAGGCATCGCTGAAACGCTATGGAATTTAAACTAATGTTGTTTTTGAGACGGAGATTCTAAGGGTATGAGCAAAATTAATGTGCTCCTCCAATACTCAAAACTATCATCAATCAAAGTAGCGATACTTTTTTTTTTTTTTTGTCATTTTCAATATTGACAGTTTTTTGCTTATAGCTTTTTGAGGAAACTGGGTATTGAAATTTGGATTATGCACGATAATAGCCTATCAGGGACTACAAAAAACTGGGGCTTCAAATTCGATGGGCCCCTTTCGGTTTTGAAGGTAGAGGCAGAAAAGTGGAAGCACTTGATTGCGTAAATTTTTTTCAGGAGCATGTTTTTTGTGGGCACTGCTACAATTTTACTTTTATCACTTCATACCCGTTTGTTAATTTTTTCTCTACACCACAGTGGTATACCATCAATTGCCTCATCTTGGAATATTCACGCAAGGAAAGTTTGTACATGGGGCAAATATAAGGAATTTCCGACAAAAATTGACAATCGTCAAAAAGTGTAGAAAAAAATTTTTCGTTTTTTTAAACCATGTTTTATTTAAAAGTAAACGAAAAGCAACACAAATTTAGTAAAAAATTAAAAAAAAAAAAAAACAAAAAATTTGTCTACTCTTTTTGACGATTGCCAATTTTTGGCGAAAATTTCCTATATTTGCCCAATGTACAAACATCAATAACTTCCTTTGCGTGAATATTCCAAGATGAGGCAATTGATGGTATACCACTGTGGTGTAGAGAAAAAATTAACAAACGGGTATGAAATATTTGACGGTTACCCGGTTTCATATTTTTGCCCATATCTCTAAAACCGGGTTTCGGGTATCAACAAAATTTTACCTAAAGATACCCCACATAGATATTTAGTGGAATAGCTAAATCGTTGTTTGTTTATAGCTTACCAACGTGAGGAATATGCCAAATGAATAAACCGAATGATTTTATGCTTTAATTACAATTATAACTTTAATGAAATAATAATTAGAAAGAGCTTACTTAAATTACAACCGGTTGCGATGAGATGTCGAATGAAAAGGAAGGAAATGAAAGTCAGTATATGGTACGATAACAAAATTGAATAGTTATAGAATTTGAGGTATGGTACAGGGTACCACAGTACTCCTCCTCTAGATGCGTCATCGGTATCGCAGAGAAATACTAATGTGTCTACCCGTGCGTGTAGTGCTTGTTGCTGCGGATTGTGATACCTCCTGTTGTATTACTTGTCTTGGCGCGGTGTCATCGTTGTCGACGTTGGCAAGAAATGCTGGTTTTAAGCGATCGACGCTTATGTTTGTGGTTCGCCCTCGTACAACTATTTTGAAAAATTTTGGGCTTCGTTTAATGACGAGATATGGTCCATCGTACGGGTGTGTTAACGAGGCCGCACTGAGTCGTTTCGCACGAATACGTGAGTAGCCGTCTGCAAAGCGGTGGTTAGGAAAGGATGTGGCTTTGAATGGTGCGCCGTCTGTATTGAGCGTAGCCTTTCAATTGAAGATCGAAATTGCGTTATGGCTTCGCTGGTGACTTCTTTCGATTTTACCTCTTGAAAAAATTCACCTGGGATGCGTAGTGTTGAACCGTATACCAACATGGCAGGAGAAGCATTTATGTCTGGTTTGAACGCGACTCGTAGACCCAGTAAAATCGCTGGTAAACGAAGCACCCACTTGGCTGGTTCATGGCACAAAATAGCCGATTTCAAACATCAGTGCCATCTCTCGATGATGCCATTGGACTGAGGGTGATAAGGCGTTGTTCTCAAATGACTTGCTCCAATAGTACTGATCAGTCCGGCGAATACGGCTGACTCGAATTGTCTACCACGGTCGGATGTTATGCGTGCTGGAACACCAAACCGTGAAATCCACTGCGAAAGCAGAGCTTTGGCGACTGATTCGGCGCAGATGTCTGCCATGGGGACGGCTTCTGGCCATCGAGTTCATCGGTCGATGATCGTAAGGCAATAGCGCTGTCCCTCACATAGCGGAAAGGGACCAACGATATCAATATTTATGTGGGAAAATCGTTCCTGTGGAGGCTCGTACCTTGCTGGTGCTGTCTTCGTGTGACGATGTACTTTGGACCGCTGACACGCTTGCCAACAGCGCACGAAGGACGCGATATCTTTTCGGATACCTGCCCAGACGAATTTAGAAGTGATCAGGTTAGTCGTTACCCGTACGCCTGGATGCGATAAACCATGCGCCTTTGCAAGTATGGCCCTTCGAAACTCTGTCGTTATATAAGGACGAACTGTTGTTGTCGAAGTGTCGCATACCAGCTGGCGGTCACTGTTGGGAATCGGGAAAAACTTAAGAGTTAACGAATTTTTATGGGTACCTGGTTCTTTAATCCACTGTTGACGTTGAGCGTCGGTTTTCTGAGCTTCAGCAACCTTTGTGTAGTCAATAACTCCATCGATTGGTTCAATGCGAGATAGTAAGTCGACTGTAGCATTCTGACTCCCTGGTGTGTGGCGAATGTCGGTGGTAAATTGTCCGATAAAATCGAGCTGTCGTACTCGTCGAGGTGAAGCCTTTTCTGAATTGTGTCGGAAAGCGAACACCAAGGGACGGTGATCGGTAACCACGTAACACCTGTGCCCTTCGATCATATATCGAAAATGACACATGCCTTGGTACACTGCGGCTAATTCACGGTCATACGTACTATGATTTTGCTGTGCTGGCGTGAGTTTTTTGGAATAAAACCCAAGTGGTTGGAGTTCGCCATTTACGTTTTGGTGTAATGCAGCACCTACTGCAGTATCTGATGCGTCGACGTAAAGCGCAAGTTCGGCGTCGGGTACTGGATGTGCGAGAAGCGTTGCGTTTGCTAGTTCTGACTTGCATCGGCTGAAGGCGTCTTCTGCTTCTTGATTCCAAATTAACGGAGTGCGATCGTCTTTCGTATTTGCAGTTATTAGTCTTTGGAGGTGGTGCTGGTATGAAACGGCGTTCGGCAGAAATTTTCTGTAGAAATTCAACATCGCGAGGAAACTTTTCAGTTGCTTAGCTACAGTAGGTTTTGGGATTCACGAATAACAACAACCCTCTCCGGAAGAGGATGCATTCCTTGCGCGTTGACTAAGTGTCCCAAAAAATTAAGTTCGCTTTTGCCGAACTGACACTTGGCCGTATTAATGGCAAGATTATATTCTCGAAGGCGTTGAAGAACAGTGCGTATGTCGTTGCGATGTTGTTCGATGGACGTTGAAGCGATACAAATATCGTCGATATACGGGAACGCGCAATTAATACCTCGTAACACTTCGTTGATTAGTCGTTGGAACGTCTGCGCAGCATTGCAGAGTCCAAATGTCATAAATTTGAACTCGAACAGCCCGAAGGGTGTTGTTATGGCGGTCTTAGCAATATCGTCTTCGTGAATGGGTACCTGATGAAAAGCTCGCTGGAGGTCAATTTTAGAAAATATTGACTTACCTCGTAGAGTGCTAGTGAAATCGGTGAGATAAGGGAGTGGGTAACGGTCCGGCACTGTCTGTGCGTTGAGTGCCCTGTAATCACCACATGGTCTCCATGTACCGTCGGCTTTCTTAACCAAGTGCAGCGGGCTTGACCAATTACTGCTCGATGGGCGACAGACACCGACTTTCATTAGGTACTCGAACTCTTTTCGTGCAGAAGCCAGATTCTCGGGCGGAAGACGTCGTGGTCGGGCGAAAACGGGCTGACCAGTTGTTATTATCCTGTGACAGGTCGTAGATTTTGTCGAAGCACCGTGAGGAGCCAACTTTGTTGTATCGGAAAATTCTGCAAGTATTGCAGCAAATGGGCATGTTGAATCGTAAGTCCTGATTTCCGCAGTTTTAAGTGTAGTTGTTGTTGTTACAGGAGAGTGCAAATTCGTGGTGTTATCGATGAGTCGATTGCGGCGCAGGTCTACCAAAAGATCGTAATAGCGTATGAAATCCGCGCCAATGATAGGCGCTGTTACATCGGCAATAATGAACGACCACTGAAAATCTCGACGCAGGCCTAGGTCGACGCGTACTCTTTTCTCCCCTATAATCTTGATTGCAGAACCGTTTGCGGCATATAGCTTTGTTGCTGTTAGGCGGACATCATATGTTTTAGCAGTGAGAGGCAGAACGGAGACATCGGCACCAGTGTCTACGAGAAATGTTTTATTCGAATGTTGATCGTGGACTTGCAAGCGAAGCACTTCGCACCTTTCGTTACCATCTGCCGCAGCCTGTGGTAGTCAGGCTGACGTGGATGTTGTGTCGACTGATTGAACGGAGCGATTCTTTTGAAGGCAAGGGCTTCTGCATTTGCGGGAATTGCGGCCGTACTTTTGATGGTACCAGCAGTCTTGATTGGACGAGTTGGCTGCACCTTGTGTATTAGCGTGTGAGTTGCTACGGCTGTTTGACCTTTGCGCAAAACGGCTTTGCCTGCAACTCCGCGAGCGGGAGCGGGGACGCGTCGTAAATCGTTCAAATTTCTTGCTTAATTCAACTATAGCTGTGCGTAGTTCACCGATTTCGTTTGGCTGAACTGATTTAATACGGTTGAAGTAAAATTGGTGGCAGTTCCAGAAAAGGGAGCTATTACCGTCTGACAATCGCTTTGTCCAGAGGCTTTTGAGTGCAGCTTCACTGACCGAGTTACCTGCGACACGTTTCATTTCATAAAAAAGCTCGGATGGCTTTTTGTCGCCGAGTGGCAAATCTGATATCAGGCGGTTGAGACGTCGTTGTTCGCTGTCAGCAAAATGTGCAATTATTTTTTGTTTGATGAAATCGAAGCGATCACTAGCAGGTATTGATGCAATAACGTCACTTAATTGGCCAATTACATTTGGGTCGAGTGCTGCCAGCACAGTTGCAGTTTTTTGCTTGTCGGTAATGATACCTGATGCAGTGAACCAGAAGTCCATGGTAGTGAACCAGGCTTCTATGTTGGAGCAATTCATTGGTGGTACCGGGAGTCTGGCATATACAGCTGCAACAGTGTTTTCTACTGTGCCTGAGGCAGGTGGAGGTGGCGAATTACCTCCGATTTCGGATGGTAGCGAAACGCTGTCCGTCATTTTGTCGAAAGTAGCTAACCTCAAAGTTGGTTGAAATCGCGTGTATGCCACGCGTGAATACAAATGTTCTCGACGGGGTCACCAGTTTTAGTGGAATAGCTAAATCGTTGTTTATTTATAGCTTACCAACGTGAGGAATATGCCAAATGAATAAACCGAATGATTTTATGCTGTAATTACAATTATAACTTTAATGAAATAATAATTAGAAAGAGCTTAGTTAAATTACAACCGGTTGCGATGAGATGTCGAATGAAAAGGAAGGAAATGAAAGTCAGTATATGGTACGATAACAAAATTGAATAGTTATAGAATTTGAGGTATGGTACAGGGTACCACAGGTATGTACATCCTGATAAAATTTCAACACGTCCGGTTAAGAAGTGTTTATATTTTTATCAATATCTCCAAAACCGGATCTCGGGTATTAAAACTTTTTACCGAAACATACTTCGTTCACATACCTATACGCTTTTAAAGTTTCAGAAGAATCTGTAGAAAGGTGTTAAAATAAATGTGTTGCAAACTTTGCAGTAAAAAATATTTGGCGGTTATTCGGTTTTATATTTTTACCGATATCTACAAATCGGGTCTCGTGTATCAAAAAAATGTTACATAGCTAACAGCTGCATATATCTCCATATTTTGTTAAAATTTCGATATAATCGATACAGAAGTGTTGAAATAAATATATATTTAACACTGCGACCTCAATTTATATATATTTTGCTCGATCTTTTGACTATATCATTTTGAGGCATTATGTAAGACGAGTAACGGCGATGCATTATAGCTCCAATTTACCCCTCAATGTTCCTAACAAAAAGATATTTGCGTGATACCATGTTTCAAAAAAAAAAATTGTTTCGCCAAAAAAAACCAAAGTTTAGCGGATTTCCCCATATCTACTCCCCCTTCAAAAGAAATAATAACGATAATATAATAGTTATTATTATTAAAAATAAACGATGAAAATTCAGCGTTATAATTATTTAAATATATTGGACGTAAACTGAACGCCCTGATCACTTGTAATTTGTAAAGGTACTCCAAAACGTTGTATGTACTCTTTAAAGAAAACAGAAGCAACTGATTTTGCCGTTGATTCTTTAAGAGGGTAAGCTTATGGCCAGCGAGTATTTCGATCAATTATAGTTAATATATACCTGTAACCATTTGAAATCGGCAAAGGTCCAACAATATCTGTATGAAGGTGCTCAAATCTACCTGCCAAAAATATTTAGATTTTATTAAATGTCGTGTAGCTAATGTCGATGAGCTACGTTATGCCGTTTAGAAAATGCTTCTCTACGGAAACTTTTTTGAAGTTGAGGATAGAAACATCTATTTCTTTTAATTTATAAACACCGTCTGTTTTTTTTTTATAAAAGCTTTTAAAAATGCATCTTTCTTCTGCTTTTCCTACAATATTCTACGGTTAAACTCACCAGTATCTAACGGTTCTACTTCTGGAATGCGCGAAAGCATATCAGCTACCATATTTTCCTTGCCTGAGTTATGTTTTATGTCACTGGTGAATTGAGAAATATATTCAAGCTGTCTTGTCTGACGCGGACTGCGCTCAACTTTTGAATCTAAGACATACGTTAAAGGTTTATGATCTGTATAAACTCTAAATTTTCGGTTTTCTAATATGTATCTTAAATGTTTAATAGTTGCATATATTGCTAATAACTCTCTATCAAAATCTCTGTATTTAGCTTCGGAAGCTGTTAACATCTTTAGGTAAAAAGCTAAAGGTTCCATTTTACTTTCAAAATGTTGTTCTAGAACATCTTCTGTTGCAACTACTGACGCATCTACTGATATGGAAAGATCTGCTTTCTTATCAAAATGATTTAAGAGTATATTTGATGCAAAAATTTCTTTGACCTTTTCAAAAATTTTTATCGCATCATTGTGCCAATTGAAGCGATGACTCTTTTGTTTCAAAGCAAATGTTACCATTGTGTGTATTCGGCTTAAGTATTCTGCTAATCTAGGTATATAGCGATGGTAATGATTCACCATTCCTATAAACTTTTGCATTTGTATAGCTGTTTTCAGACGTTTATACTCACGAATGACTTTGACTTTTTCGTTAGTTGGCTTAATGCCTGCGTTAGAAATATTGTATCCTAGAAAATATATTTGTGGCGTACTAAAAATGCATTTGTTAGGCTTGATGTTTAAGCCGTATTCATCTAAAGTGTGAACTACTATTTTTAGATGTTGTACATGCTTCTCCTCGTTGCCACTTGCTATAAATATATCATCTAGATACACAAAAACAAAATATAATACTGTTTTCATACAGACGGCTTATTGAATAATAAAGGCAGTTTTCTACATTAAGACGCTTATTGAGCTCAATCTTCCCTACAAAATTCGAATCTATAATTATTTCATTAGTAGCTAATCGAATGCCTAATGAATTCAAAATCACAATGCAACTCTCTTGGAAGCGTTCAGTTTCTTAGTTTTTATTGTGTTCAGTGCTTAAAAATGTCATTTATCAAAGTAAATGTCATTGTCTGTCATATAGCATTGTTATTTTATTCGCTTGACATTTCATCCTTCATACTAATCGAGCAGTTACTTCTGTGTGAAAGCAAAAAATTTACGATTTCATTAGAAGGTGAAATGAGATCATTAAGTTTCTGTGTGAAAACAGTATAAGCCTGCTAACACTTCATTAATGAAACGAACTCAAAAAGACCAAAAGGTGTGGTAATGGCAGTATTACCAATGCCTTCTTCCGCCATTGGTGTTTGATGATAGGCTCGTACTAAATCTATTTTTGTAAAAACTTTTTATTTAAATCGTATATATGAGACAGCGGAATCAGCGGAATCAGTAACTGTTATAAAATTCAATCGTCGATAATCGCCACATGGACCCAATCATTGGACTCCTTTTTAGGAACTAAATGTAATGGGGAAGCGCAATGTGAATGAGATGGACGACGAATGCCAGATTTCACTAAAAAATCAAACTCGCTTTTTGCAACTTTAAATTTAATAGGATTTAGTCTTCTGGGTTTCGTAAACGGTAATTTACCATTGCAAGTAATACGATGGACCGTGGAATGTTTTACAGGCTCATTGTAGTCAGGATCAGATATTAGTGATGGAAACGTTTTGAGTAATTTTGTATATTTGTCGTCTACCGCAAATATTTTTGGCAAAGAAATTTTAGAAAACCCTGATATTGCATTTACAGAAATATTTGTCAAAGAATCCACCAAACATTTACTTTTTAAATCAACCAATAGACCATATTTTGCTAAAAAGTGTGCGCCAATTATTGATTTTGTTATATCTGCTAAACGGAAATTCCCGTCTTAAGCATAAATTCACCTTTAATAATTGTTTACCATTCGTCTTTATAGGAATACCGTAGGCTGCCGTCAAAAATAGACACAATATACTTGTTATTGTTGTTGGTATTGTTAATGGAGTTGTTACTTTAGCGTCAGCTATTTGTGCTGTAGTAATGGCTGTGCCTGAGGCTGCACGGAATCTCCCCCACGTTGTCGATTCAAATACGACTGCCAACGTTTCACCTCGATTTCGAACACGACGACAACAACACTGACTGATTTGAATCAATGAATTATGTACAAAATCTCTAAGTATTTTATTTGTTATGCCTCATACACACCACTACAAATCCTTAACGCAATCTACATTCAAGGTTTTTGTCTTTTCTCCTGTGTTAAATTTATCTTATTTATTTTGACTTAACGCTTGTCAATTACATATGTAATGGATATTACTGGTTATATTCTGATTTTTATTGTTTATTTGTTTTTTAAGCTGACTTTGTTATAAAATTAATCCAATCCAAAATAATTATGCCAAAACGAAATTTTTGACAAATTTTTGTTGCATAAAGTTTATACGTCGTTGTTTGGCTTCTCTAAAGAATTGCCAAAGGGAATTTTCCAATTTTGTACATTTTCTGTTTTATGCGTTCTTCGTATTTATATAGCTTTGACTGCTGATGTGCGCTACACCTAAAAACGCTGCCCTTCTGCTCTACACCAATGCTCAAACGACGAACTACACAATTTGCCTTGAAGACACGCGTGCTGCGCCTGCGCAATAAAAAACTTTTGGTGGTTTGATTTGGTTTACTCCTCTTATTCTTTGACTGTTGTTGTTGTTGTTGCCCCATACAAAAAAAAAGTTGCTAATGTCCGCCCATAAATTTAAAGATTATGATGTTGAGAGGGTTTCGGAAATTTTTTTTAGAATTTTTTTTGATTCTTCGAAATACAGCCGAAAAGTTTTTTTCGTTGTAACTTGTTATATGACGTCCGATTTTTAAAATTGATATGTGATTATTTTGGCCTTGAGATGCTTCACATTTCTGTTTAATGTCTTTTTAAGCTATGAGGTCGGGTACAATTTTGTTAGCTGACCTAATCATGTGAAGACGACTTCATAGCTTAAAAATACATTAAACAGAAATGTGAAGCATCTCAAGGCCAAAATAATGACATATCAATTTTAAAAAACGGACGGCAAATAACCAAGTTACAACGAAAAAAACTTTTCGTCTGTATTTCGAAGACTCAAAAAAAAAAATAATAAAAATTTTTCCGAAACCCTCTCAACATAATCTTTAAATTTAGGGGCGGACATTAGCAACTTTGTTTTCGACCCAGTCTAATATACACGTTCACTTTTTACTGAATCATTCAGTTTTGAAAGCGCGCTTCGAAATTTTTTCGTCGAAAATTTTCGTACATTCAACCCTACACACGGCACAAAGCTCCTGGCTCGCAAATGAAGCTAAAGAAGCTCAATTAAATGTATTTATTTTTAGTTGCAAATTTACTTTATTTATAAAAATTGTCTTTATTAACAATTTGATTTTTAACCAAAAAACTATTAAATTATTTTACATATTTTTTAATAAGTTTTAAATTGAACAAGATATGAACACTACACCCTCTACGTCATCAACTTGGTAGTGTGTAGTAGCACAACTTTTTCTGGGCTTGTACGATTATGCAAGCCTACTCTTGGGTTTTTAAATGAACTTGACTCAAAATCAAAAATCTTGTTAACAAAGCATTTATCTGTTATTAACTGGTGCTTAACCACCTCAGCAATGTTGGCCGTTTCGCGGTAACTGACGCTAGTTGAAAGCACCAGAGGAGGTCAAGTCTTCCGCTACCTGCCTCTTCCAACTCAGTGAAAGTCTCCGCTTTCCTCTGCTTGCAAAGTGCGATGTCGATCGAAATACTTTCTTGTCGGGAGCGCCTTCTTCCTCGGTGCTCATACAACTCACCATTATACCTGCTCTGATACTCGCCGTCGGCATCAAGGACAGTGCCATAAATCTTTCGGAGAACTTTTCTCACGAACACTCCAAATTCCATGTCGTCCTTTCTAGGCACAGTTCATGATTCTGTGTCATACATCACGACTGGCATGATGAGTGAATTTTACAGCGTATTTTTTGTTCGTTGAGAGAAAACTTTACTTTGCGATTGGCTACTCAGTCTAAATTAGCACTTGTTGGCCAGAGGTATTCTCCACTTGATTTCAAGGCTGGCAGGGGTTTCGCTGTTAATGCTGGTTTTCAAATAAAGAAGTCCTTCACAGTCTTGAATTTATATCTATCAACAGTGACATGGCCAAGGCGCAAATGCGCTGATTCTTTCTTGGATGACACCAAGTATTTCGTCTTCTTCTCATTTACCACAAGGCTCACTTTTTTGCCTCTTTATATGTTCAGGAGAGAATAGAATTCCCTTTTGTTAATTATTGTGCCATCACGGCTCACCAAAGGTGCTAGAATTATCTTCTCCAGCATAAGTTTTAAAAATCGCACGAAAATAGTCGCCTTATATCAAGTCCCCTTTGGTTTCGAATGACTCGGGGAGGTTCGTCTCAATATTTAGATATTTTGTTGGCGTTGCTCTATGTCATTTGGCGCAGCCTTAAGGGCCCATTTCTGATACTTAGCATAGACTTGATTTAACTTGGCGTAAACTTGGCAACTTAGCCACGATTATACTTAGCGCATAAAATCTGGCATCATAATCAATAAATGCCAATTTGTATGACATAATGTTAAAATGAAATGGTAAGAAACAAATGGCATTTCAAAATGTAAACTTCACTTAGAACCTACATAGAAAATCAAAATTCAAGAGACTTCAAGTCAAGTTAAGTGTTGCTAAGTTTTGAGTAATCAGTAACATGCAATGTTCATTTAACAGAACTGTAAGTGACAGTTCTCAATTCAAATGAAGTCTATGCTAAATATCAGTAATGGGCCCTTTACTAACTTTGCAGCGTACCTAAATACAATCAAAGCAGCATACAAGCAACTTCTTTTCGCACTGTTTTCAGGTCGATGATGGTGTACGTCCCTTCTTCTATCTTCTTAAGGATCTGGCGCATCGTGAAGATCTGGTCCATATTAGATTTACCAGGTCTGAAGGGCGCTGATAAGTTCTTTGACTTTAGGCTTCAGTCTTTTGCATAATACGCTTCATAGAACCTTATAAGCTATGTTAAGAAGGCTGGTTCAGCGGTAATTAGCGCGTTTTGCGGGATCGCTTGTCTTGTGCATTTGGCAGAGCACACTTACATTTTAATCTGAAGGCATGCTCTCTTCCATCTATATTTTGCACAGCTGTCGATGCTTGCTCTTTACCAGCTTTTCACCTGCATGTTTGAAAAGCTCGGCGGGTGGTTCACCGCTATACTTCGTCTTGTTATTCTTTAGCCGGGATATTCCCATTCTCAGTTTTTCATAGCCGAGTGTCGGAATGTCTTTTACATCAGGGCAGTTATTCCATCGGGTTTGTCTTTTCCCTCACTAGTTACCAATGAGAATAAGTGCTTCCTCCACAACTTCAGCATGCATGTCAGTTACCACGTCACCATTATAATTTCTGCAGGACTCTGCCCCGGTCTTGAAACTTTCCGTCATAGGTGAAATTCTTTGGTAGAGCTATCGGCCGGCATTTCTTGCAGGCAACATCTGAAGCGCCTCGCATACAAGCCGCTGTGCCTCACGTTTTTTCCTTCTAAATACCTCGGCGTATGTGCGCAACGTGGCCCTTTAGTCAGCGTCCTTTTTTTTTTGAGGCAGCGTGACATTACTCATCGTAAAAGTTGTCTTTCTGCGGCCTCCCTGAAAACCTATGGTGCCAGCAGCGGCGGTACGCTGTGAGAGGGCAAAATAATCCCACAGCTCAACCTCATTATCAGGTCGAAAATTACTTTCAGTGCGCAGGTGTGAGAGCCGAGTGTAGTAATCATCAGCTGCCTGATTCCTGAACAGTTTTTCGTCGGCACTCTTTCACTGTGTACCTGTAGACACATTCTTTCCTGTACCGTTTACGTATATTTGCTACCACAAGGTAAGTGGTCCGAGTCCATATTTCGATCTCGAGGATTAATTTAACACTTTTCAGTGGTACGAAAGTAAATTACTGTCGATACATCACATGCAGTTCTTAATAAGAAGCACCTAACGCAGGCGATCTTTTTGCTTCCCTGCAAAAATAGTGCGACTAATCCCCAAAGAGAGCGGTCTCCGATTGATTTCTTTTGTCTACATTGTAGCATAATTGATCCCTCTAGTCCCTTTTGAGTACAGTTGTGATAAGTCAGATTGAAATCTATGTAGCCCATTTTAAGAAACATAATAAAAAGAAAATAAAACAAGTAAGGAAGGTTAAGTTCGGGTGTAACCGAACATTACATATTCAGTTGAGAGCTATGGTGACAATATAAGGGAAAATGACAATGTAGGAAAATGAACCGAGGGTAACCCTGGAATGTGTTTGTATGACATTTGTATCAAATGAAAGGCGTTTTAGAGTATTTTATGAGGGAGTGGGCCATAGTTCCATAGGTGGACGCCATAAAGGTAGATCAGGGTTGACTCTAGAATTTGTTTGTACGATATGGGTATCAAATGAAAGGCGTTAATGAGTATTTTAAAAGAGCTTAGTTCTATAGGTGGACGCCTTTTCGAGATATCGCCATAAAGGTGGACCAGGGGTTACTCTAGAATATGTTTGTACGATATGGGTATTAAATTAAAGGTATTAATGAGGGTTTTAAAAGGGAGTGGTGGTAGTTGTATATGTGAAGGCGTTTTCCAGATATCGATCAAAATGTGGACCAGGGTGACCCAGAACATCATCTGTCGAATACCGCTAATTTATTTATATATGTAATACCATGAACAGTATTACTGCCAAAATTTCAAGGGTTTTTATTTCGCCCTGCATAACTTTTTCATTTTCTTCTACTTAATGTGGTAGGCGTCACACCCATTTTACAAAGGTTTTTTCTAAAGTTATATTCTGCGTCAATAAACCAATCCAATTACCATGTTTCATCCCTTTTTTCGTATTTATTATAGAATTATGGCATTTTTTTCATTTTTCGTAATTTTCGATATCGAAAAAGTGGGCGTGGTCATAATCGGATTTCGGCCATTTTTTATACCAAGATAAAGTGAGTTTAGATAAGTACGTGAACTTAATTTAGTAAAAATATATCAATTTTTGCTCAAGTTATCATGTTAACGGCCGAGCGGAAGGACAGACGATCGACTGTGTATAAAAACTGGGCTTGGCTTCAACCGATTCCGCCCTCTTTCATAGAAAACAGTTATCGTCCTAGAATCTAAGCCCCTACTAAATTTCACAAGGATTGGTAAATTTTTGTTCGAGTTATGGCATTAAAAGTATCCTAGACAAATTAAATGAAAAATGGCGGAGCCACGCCCATTTTTAAATTTTCTTTTATTTTTGTATTTTGTTGGACCATATCATTACTGGAGTTGAATGTTGATATAATTTACTTATATACTGCAAAGATATTAAATCTTTTGTTAAAATTTTGCTTTAAACAAATTTTTTTTTAAGTGGGCGTGGTCGTTCTCCGATTTTACTAATTTTTACTAAGCATACATATAGTAATAGGAGTAACGTTCTTGCCAAATTTCATCGTGATATCTTCAACGACTGCCAAATTACAGCTTGCAAAATTTTAAATTACCTTCTTTTAAAAGTGGGCGGTGCCACGCCCATTGTCCAAAATTTTACTAATTTTCTATTCTGCGTCATAAGTTCAACTCGCCTACCAAGTTTCATCGCTTTATCCGTCTTTCGTAATGAATTATCGCACTTTTTCGGTTTTTCAAAAATTTCGATATCGAAAAAGTGGGCGTGTTTATAGACCGATATCGTTCAGTTTAAATAGCGATCTGAGATGAGTGCTCAGGAAGCTACATACCAAATTTCATCAAGTTATCGTGTTATCGAACAGACGGACGGACGGACATGGCTCAATCGAATTTTTTTTCGATACTGGTGATTTTGATATTTGGAAGTCTATATCTATCTCGATTCCTTTATACCTGTACAACCAACCGTTATCCAATCAAAGTTAATATACTCTGTGAGCTCTGCTCAACTGAGTGTAAAAATTGTAAGCATTTTCTTTATATATATGGACAAGATCAGCGAAAAATATATCTTTACTAGTAGACCCGGCAGACGTTGTTTTAATAAGCTTTTTCCGTCTAACTCTGCCCTACCCTCTTTATTTACTCCTCTCTCCGTCTTTTTCGCTTCATCTCCATCTTCGTATCATTCTATCTCTTTTTCAGTCTCCTTCTCTCTTTTCTCTTCTCTCAAGTTTTTATCCTTCTTCTTCATCTCTTATTGCCAGTCCGAGAGGGTGGTATGTATTTTATTCCAGTCCCATTCCGAGTCTCAGTCCCAGTCCCACTCCGAGTTTCAGTGTCAGTCCCAGTCCTAGTCCTAATCCCAGTCCCAGTCCGTCTCTGGTATACTTCCCGGAAAAAAGCATCGTAAATAAATCGAATAGGACCTATGTAAATAGGTATGTGGGTATTATTAATTCTTGTCTTTATATCGGCTTCGCATGCATATTTATCAGTTCTCCAGGTTGATGCGGCTAAATCGAATATCACAATGAATTTTAGAGCTCTCAGCAACAGCTTTCGTTTGATATCCATATTGTATAAACACATTCTAGGGGTATCCGGGTCCACGCTTTGGGCTATATCTCGAGACCCTAGCCTCCCAGTTGTATGAAAATTATCCCGTACTATAGAACTCACCAACAACTTTCATTTGATATCCATATTGTATAAACACATTCTAGGGGTACCCGGGTCCATGTTTTGAGCTCAAGACCCTAGGCACGTAGCGAAAACAAAGGTAGACGTTGGCCGATTCTCAGACCTACCCAATATGCTCACAAAATTTCATGAGAATCGGTTCAGTCATTTCGGAGGATTTAAGCCTCTAAAACCGTGACAGAAGAATTTTATATATTAGATATAAAGACATATTTCTTGCTGAGCTTTGATTTTTAAATTTCGACATAGAAATTGTAAAAATATTTATGAGAAATAATAATATAAAGGTGGAGCGCAATTAGTTGACTATATATTTATAAGTTGACTCGTTTTCTGTAAACTTTCCAATCCATGTAACGAGCGCTCCACTTATATGAACCGTTTTCCTAAGTCGTTATTACTTTCGTTTAGCCAGACATCGAATACCTCAGAGAACCGTTTCGGGATTATTTGAGGAACATTTTTGGGACTAAGTATTTCAAATTTTTCGAGGACTATTGCGGGACCTGGGAATTTATTTAATAATTTGGGAAAAATTTAAACAACGTGACATCAGGACGGACAAGACGACATCTGTTTCGATAATACTTTGTAAATCTCTTCAAACCTTTTTCTCCCGGGAGTGGGATTTGAACCCGCACTCCCACGATGGCTGAAGTGTTACAAACGCATTCAGCCACGTCATGCCTTACAAGCCAACCTAATAAAACCGCACTGCGTTTTTTTAGCGCACGCAAACAACCGGCGTTTTTTACCCTAACCCAAATAAGCATGCGTTGCGACAATGTAAAGCATGTGTGCAAACGTCAAATCTAAATGTCACGCAGAACAAAAATTGGGAATGGAGTTAGGTTTTCACGCAGCAAATTCAATTTGAGTTACTCTCATACAAGTTGTATGTGCATGAGACATTTTTGACAGAAAATGACTTGCGTGCGTTTATATTAGGTTGGCTTGTTAGTTGTTGTAAAGTTTTTCCCAATTGCCTTCTTTGCATATATTATTCTTTTTCATACTACATACTTTGTATGTAATTATGTGTTAATATTATGCTTGTTGGTAAGGCGGTTTCTGCGAAACTTGGTATTGTTGCTGTTTTTGTCAGCCTTTTGCACTCCATCGGTGGAACCTCCGCAGCCATGTAGCAAGATGATAGGAGAAATGGCTGCTTATTATTTTGCTTAACGGCCACCATTTACCATGACTACAGCTCGCACCCGTCCTTCCGTTTGCGCGTAGTAAACACCACATCCGCGCGCTTTGAGCCTAGAAACCTTTCCTCCCGATAAGAGCCAAGGCTCCTGGATGAGCGCCACGTCAAACAAACCCCCCTCAAATGTTAGGAGGGGTTTGCTCGCTACCACTTTACTGTGTTGGAGGTTTATCTGTAAAACTCGAAGCACTATTGGGCTGTTTTTCCCCCTCCAGCACGTTCGTCGTGACGTCTTCGTCCTCTCCTTGCCCTTTTGGTTTAGAGTATTCGAGGCCCTCTTTAGCCTCTCGTAAATGCTGTGCCGGGTGTTCGTCTGTGCGACTCGCAGCACCATTTCGCTTTCTGACCTCCTCTACCACCTTTGTGGTGACGTCGGCTACCGCTACTTGTTCTTTTCTCTTAGGCTTTTGAGGTCCTTTTCGACCTCGCCTACTTCTAGCGTGTTAGAATTGTTATCCTCGGGACTTCTTTTCCTGAATCGCATGAAAAATTTGCCTGTATCCCAGGACATTTCGACAAGCTGCGTGTACAATATATAATCCGCCTGCTTGTTCATTTGGAAGTTGTAGATCAATGGTAAGTTACTTAAAAATCGATCGCAAGGCTCTCTCCGTTCCGTACGATTTTTCTAAATATCTCGATCCGTGCGCCCTCTATCGAAAATATTTTATGCGTTTTATACTATCATAGAGCTTATAACAAGACAGTTTGGGATATTTTTCTGGATGAAATCGGAAATATTTGGGCCAGTTCGAAACGGTGTATGGAATCCTTTCGGGACTATTTTTAGAATACCTCAGGATTATTTCGCGATAGTGATCGGAATCGTTTGAAAACTGTTTATATATTAAATATTTTGAGATTATTAGAGGACCGTTTCGGCATTATTTGAGGAACATTTTCGGGACTATTTCAAATTTTTCTATGACTATTTCGAGACCGTTTAGAGACTGTGTTCGAGATTTTCTTGGGTCTGTTACGGATCAGTTTCTGAATTATTTTCATAATAATATCGTCCAAACTTTTTGAGAACTATCTCCATATAATTTCAAGATTGTTTTTTGAAAGTATTTTACGATTAATTAGGGAATCATATCGGAAGATCTGGCACCGAATATCTTTTAACTATCACCGGATCTGTTTGTTCTTTTCGGAACTAATTCAAGACCATTAAAAAAGGATTTCAGGGGAATATCGGATCCTCCTTTTTTAAGAACTCCACTATATCCTTCCTTCTGCTTATCTCCGCTACTGTGAGTATTTCGCGATTTATTGGGACTATTTAAAGATTATTATGTGGACGATCTAGTTATTTTTTTTTAAGATCATATCTTGACATATCGTGTTAACTGGGACGCGGTTTTAGGCTAGTTTTACGAATATGTGAAAGATGAAAAGACGTTTAAATCCACAACAAATTAACACCTTATTAACAGTTAACGAAAGATATTGATTATGTCAGCCCATTTAAGTTCGAACAGTGTTGTTGCTCAGAATTTCGTGCACTTCTCCCAGCTCTGGTTTTTGGCAGTATACAATAGAAACTATTAGCAGTTTGGAAACAGATAAAACTTCATAAAAAACACATTCATTGTACACACATCAATTTGATAACACAATTCAACTGTGTAAATATACATACATATGTACATATAACCAAGCAATTAATAGGAAATTTTCTTTTGAAAAAGTATAACAAAATGTTTTGTCAATGCCACGTTCATTTCATTTCGCTGGTATATGCGTCAATTTGAATCTGTTTGTTTAGCTAATTGAAACTTTCCATTATAGTTATTTATTAAATATGCTCATTAGGTTCATATATCAGAAAATTTGTATGGGAAGGTGTAAATGCTCTACAAGCTTTTTATACCTTCCATGAAAATGAAATTTTTATATATTAAGTTTGTCACGAGTCTTAAAAGTCATTAAAGGAGAAAAGATAGACCCACCGATAAGTATACCGAAATGATCAGGATGAAGGGCTGAGTTGATTTAGCCATATCCGTCTGTCCGTCTGTATGTTTGTGTGCAAACTAGTTTCTCAATTTTTGAGATATCTTGATAAAATTTGGTTAGTTGGTATATTTATGTGTCCAATTAGACATTAATCGGAACCGGGTGGATCGGACCACTATTCCATACATAGACCCCCCATACAATCGATTTTTCAGAAAAGAGGATTTTTTCCATATCTTCCTCAATTTATCAGGTCGAAGCTTCAAACTTCACCGAATGCTTACGTTTGCGGTATATATTGTTGAGATAAGTGATTCATGGTCAAAGCTATTTCATGCAGGCCACAAAAAACGTGAAAGTATGCATCCTCACACAAAGTACCTACATATTTTTATACTCAGCGTGCTTTGTACACAGAGTATATTAACTTTGAATGGATAACGGTTAGTTGTACATTTATAAAGGAATCGAGATAGATATAGACTTCCATATATCAATATCGAAAAAAAATTAATTGAGCCATGTCCGTCCGTCCGTCTGTCCGTCTGCCCGTTAACACGATAACTTGAGTAAATATCTTCACCAAATTTGACACACGTGCTTATCTGGACCCGGAATAGATTGGTATTGAAAATGAGCGAAATCGGATGATAACCACGCCCACTTTTTATATATATAACATTTTGGAAAACACACAAAACCCGATTATTTAGTAAATAATATAACTAGAATGTTGAAATTTGACGTGTGGACTGATATTGAGACTCTTGATAAAAATTTGAAAAACATTTTAAAATGGGCGTGGCACCGCCCACTTGTGATAAAATCAACTTTACAAATATTTTTAATAATAAATCAAAAATCGTTAAACCTATCGTAACAAAATTCGGCTGAGAGCTTGCCTTTAATATAAGGATCGCTTTGAAGAAAAATTTACGAAATCGATTTAGGACCACGCCCACTTTTATATAAAAGATTTTTAAAAGGGTCGTGGACGAATAAAATAAGCTATATCTTTGCAGAAAAAAACTTTATATCAATGGTGTTTCATTTCCCAGTGGATTTATAACAATAAATAGAAAGAACTTAAAATTAAAAAAATGGGCGTGGCAATGCCCCTTTTATGACTAAGCAATTTTCTATGTTTCGGGAGCCATAAAGCGAAGAAATATTAACATATCTTAATGAAATTGTGTACACATATTTTCCTTATAGCAAAAAATATTTCTAGTAAAAATGGACGGGATCCGTTAAAGACCACGGCAACTTAGATATAAAACAAGCTTGAAAGGGTCGTAGACTAGAATAATAAGCTATAACTTAGCAAAAAATAGTTTTGAATCAATGATATTTCACTTATCAAGTTTTACTGTAAGGGAACGTACCCAAATTACATGACCCCTTTAGGGGGGAGGGGGTTTATTTAGGTATTACACCTGGGCACAGTAGAGAGGGGAGGGATTGAGACTTTGTCCCGTAGTCAATAATCTCTAGAAAATCTGCAATTTTTTTGTGGAATTTATTTCGCGTCCAAAATTTGCATGAAAAATCATTAGAAAAACGTGCACGGGGGGAGCTTAAAATAACTACAGGTGATCACCGAGAGGTGGGAGGGGGATAAAAAGTTGTAGAAAAAGGGTCACGTAGTTTGGATACGTTCCCTAAGAGGAAATGTGGAGACATTTTTCTTTTATAAGGGCGGTGCCACGTGTTATGTAGAAAATTAATTTATCTGAAATGAAATGTACAATTTAAATTCACGCTGAGTATATAATGTTCGGTTACATCCAAACTTAGACACTTTTGCTTGTTTATTTTTTTTTATCTTAAAAATCGATTAGGCATGTACATCTGCTCACTATATATTTCATATCTTATACCGCCGCTTATTTGGATATTGCGAATGGGATAAGATTGTTGTTCAGCCCCGTTCATGAGAGGTATGAAGTCTTCGGCACAGCCGAAGACAGTCCCGTTCTTACTTATTGTATTTGCCATAAACAAATTTTAGTTTTAGTAGGCACTTTCAGCCAAAAATTTACACAAGCTATAACTGATCGAGACGGCCGCCGTGGTGTTATGGTAGCATGCTCCGCCTACCACCCCGAGGGTCCTGGGTACAACTCCCGTGCAGAGTAACATAAAAAATGAAGAAACACTTTTTTTAATCAAAAAAAAATTTGAAAAAAGTTTTTCTAATCGGCGTCGCCTCTGGAAAGTGTTTAGCATATTCTCCCAATGTATTTCTGCCATGAATGCAAATTGAAAGATAAGCTCGGCCTAAAACCTCTTCGGAGTCTAGCGCGCCTTGCATTTATTTATTTATAATGGACCGAATGAACACAAACAAGATTTTTTATTGTGTAGCCTTGACTTTAATTAAGATGTATTGTTGTTATCTAAAATTCCTGAAATTTTGTCTGAAAGTTGTTTGCTTATTTTTTTTTTCACATTGCTCAATTGGGTATAAATAGCGCCCGCAAAATTAATCTCAGTGTCTTTGTACTTAAAAAGTGATCAAAAGTTCTTAAATTGAAATGGATAAACGCAGTATTTTCACGATCCTTTTTATTGTTCTACGCTTACTCAAAACGAATGCTGAGTTTCGCGTAATAAATGGAAATGAAATAAAAATAAAGGACAGCCCACATTCGGTATCGATATTTCATGGTTCCAAGTATAAATGCGCTGGTTCCCTAATCTCTTTGAGTTCGGTGGTTACAGATGGGGATTGCGTAGTCACCGAGGGGCGCGCGAAAAATAATCTCAAAGTTATAGCTGGTGTAGGCGATATAGTTGCAGGTAAACACCGTGGTCAAAAACGCGATGTGTGCAGTGTATTTTGTTATCCACCGTGTAATACAAGACAAATAGTTTTCGAAATAGCTGTGGCTAAAGTGTGTTCCGATTTTGAAGGTCCTAATATAAATCCTGTTCCGCTTTGCAATACCGTATTACAACCGGACATGGATTTGAAAGTTAATGGATGGGGTTCAAATATTGAAAATTATATGGATCATAGTCATATTCTCAGAACTACTAAAATGCCTATAATACAAAGGGATCAGTGCCTCCACTTCTACTTACATACATATTCTATTCGTCTACCAGACACAGTCCTTTGTGCTGGAGGTATTATAAGTAAACTGGGTTATAGAGATGATGGAGCAGGGGCGCTTGTGAATAACCATCTTTGTGCGGTGGCACACTATATTGGTGATCGGATCTATACTCCGGGTATATTTACAAATTTAACAGATGAAGGAATTAAACGATTTTTATGTGACTTTACATCTCGAAGGGTGTTGTTATAAATTCACTGTTGATTGGAATATCACCCTTACTCGACAGAACACCGAACTTCGAAACATTTTGAGATAGGTCGTTTCCGAAACAGCAGTTGAGATATGGTGAAATTTTACTCAGCAGTCGAACTGGCGATATTTGTTTTATATATAATTTACAAATAAAATATTATGATTGTGAATAAATAAATATTTTTGATTTTATACCTTAAATTGTGAGACCAAAGTTTGATCACAACTGTAAAGTCCCCACGTGTATGAATAGATCATGAGATAGAAAGAAAATTACGGAACAAATATTTTGAGGTCCTGGCAAACTCCATGTTAAACCCTGATCCAACCAACTCTATGGAAGTCAACTTAATCGGTTATTTAAGTCATAGAGTAACACCTTAGTCTTAACGATACAATAGCCAACCAAATAGTTTTTGGTTTTCACCCATACCCATAATCTGTAAATTTTCGCGCTGACGAATTTATTCACATGTTGGAGATTATATTTTTCGTTTCGAAATTTTTTTCCATTTTCTTTTACGTGAAGTTATCACATATTTTAGGTTAAGGCACCAATAACAGATGCCAGTATACACAGATCTATGGTTAAGTCAAAATATGATTACAAAATGGGCGTTATGAATATGGAAATTTTTCCAGAGCTTTAAAGAGCTGATATTTTACCAAGCTATGATTTTACTTTGGCATAAGCTGTCGCTGGATCTCAAAGTGTTTTGAAAACCCTCAGAATTGGAGCCGCCTAAATGTAGCCTCCAATTTACGCTGTGGTTGTTTTTAGTTTTTCCTACAAATCGGAGGGACGGGATCTACATGTTTAATGCCGACAGAAATACACTCGGAGTGTTTGCAAACTATTGCCAAGGGGCGATCCCGCTTAGGTTAGGTTAGGTTTGGTAGCTACCCTGATAGCTCACTTGGACAACGTGAAGGTCCGTTGTGATACCACATACAATAAAATCAAATAACGGTGACGTAGACATAGTTACTTAGAGAATCGTTGGGTAGCAACGATAAAGTTCCGTAATGATACCGATCTCAACTTGGATAAATCCTCGGGAGATCCAAGTGAGTCGCGACCGAAGTCCTTTCGCCTTATTCTGGCAAAAGCTGGGCAATCAAGCATAAAGTGATTTAATCATTCCACCTCATCATCCTCCAGACAGCTGCAGCAGGATGGAGTTTCCAGTATATTCAGACCTACCGCATGGATACCAATGGGACAGTGCCCTGTCAAAATATCAATGACCATTGATAGATGAGCCTTAGTGAACCCAAGTACTTCGGCCGACCTCCTGCCATCCACTTTCGGTCAGAAAGATCTTGCTACCCTGCAAGAGGTGGTGTCCGGAGTAAAGGTTGTATAGGGAGCAGTTATCGGCATACAATAGTCCGTCTTGTCCGGGATAAATTCGAACATATTAAGAAAGCTAGATTGCCCGAAATCAGAAAGCCCATAGCCCATATCACGAAGCCTGACCAACGACCGGGACGCGGCTGCCTTTTCCGCAATATCTACTGGATGTATGGACATCATGGTATTCAGTGCCAAGGTAGGTTTTATTCTGAGGGCGCCACTGATACCGAACAGTGCCTTCCGTTGCACTGACACTAACATTTTAGAGGTGCTCGCCGCCTCCAGTGCGTTCCACCAGACCAGCACCCCATAGAATAGCATCTCCCGGCGAGAGTCCCCATCTATTTCCGATAGCCCCCCTGCAGCAGTACAAGGCAACCGCGGCCTTCCTGGCCCTACCTTCCACATTAGGTCTCCAGGACAGTTTCTTGTCCAAAACAATCCCTAAATATTCAACCCTATCAGAAAGACCCACGGGACCCTCCAATCGTGGGAGTTCTGAAATCGGGCATCTTATATCTCCTTGTAAAAAGAACCAGTTCCGTTTTTCCTGTGTTGACCGCCAAGCCACATGATTCATCCCACCTAGCCACAGTATCCAAGTAGCCCTGCAGAACATCGCGCAGGGTGCCCAGAAATTTGCCTCTGACAACCATTGGCTTCCCGCATCACAAGAAGCTCGTTGACTACAACAACCAAGGGCAGAGGAGATATGACACCCCCCTGTGGCGGGCCCCTGCACAACTTCCTCTCAATTATGGCCCATCCGCACTCCGCTGCGACAATTCTGCTGTATAGAACTTTGCTAATAGATTCAACCAGAGCCGCCTCCACTCCTAAACCCACCAGAGCTCTTTCGATTGCCCCTGGTAAGACATTGTTAAAAGCCCACTCGATGTCTAGAAAGGCACCCAGAGCAAACTCAGCAAGTGAAATCAAACAAGATTTTTATTGTGTAGCCTTGGCTTTATTAATATGTATTGTTGTTATTTAAAATTCCTGAAATTTTGACTGAAAGAATTTTGCTTATTATACTCAGTTGAGCAGAGCTCACAGAGTATATTAAGTTTGATTGGATAACGGTTGGTTGTACATATATAAAGGAATCGAGATAGATATAGACTTCCATATATCAAAATAATCAGGATCCAAAAAAAATTTGATTGAGCCAAGTCCGTCCGTCCGTCCGTCCGTCCGTCCGTCCGTTAACACGATAACTTGAGTAAATTTTGAGGTATCTTGATGAAATTTGGTATGTAGGTTCCTGAGCACTCATCTCAGATCGCTATTTAAAATAAACGATATCGGACTATAACCACGCCCACTTTTTCGATATCGAAAATTTCAAAAAACCGAAAAAATGCGATAATTCATTGCCAAAGGCGGCTAAAGCGATGAAACTTGGTAGATGGGTTGACGTTATGACGCAGAATGGAAAATTAGTAAGATTTTGGACAATGGGCGTGGCACCGCCCACTTTTACAAGAAGGTAATTTAAAAGTTTTGCAAGCTGTAATTTGGCAGTCGTTGAAGATATCATGATGAAATTTGGCGGGAACGTTACTACTATTACTATATATGTGCTGAATAAAAATTAGCAAAATTGGATGAAGAACACGCCCACTTTTTAAAAAAAATTTTTTTTAAATTCAAATTTTAACAAAAAATTTAATATCTTTACTGTATATAAGTAAATTAAGTCAAAATTCAACTCCAGTAATGATATGATGCAACAAAATACAAAAATAAAAGAAAATTTCAAAATAGGCGTGGCTCCGCCCATTTTCATTTAGTGTGTCTAGAATACTTTTAATGCCATAAGTCGAACAAAAATTTACCAATCCTTTTGAAATTTGGTAGGAGCATAGATTCTCTGACGTTAACTGTTCTCTGTGAAAATGGGCGAAATCGGTGGAAGCCACGCCCAGTTTTTATACACAGTCCACCGTCTGTCCTTCCGCTCGGCCGTTAACACAATAACTTGAGCAAAAACCGATATATCTTTACTAAACTTAGCCCACGTACTTATCTGAACTCACTTTAGCTTGGTATATAAAATGGCCGAAATCCGACCATAACCACGCCCACTTTATCGATATCGAAAATTACGAAAAATTAAAAAAATGCCATAACTCTATACCAAATACGAAAAAAGGGATGAAACATTGTAACTGGATTGGTTTATTGACGAAAAATATAACTTTGGAAAAAACTTTGTAAAATGGGTGTGACACCTACCATATTAAGTAGAAGAAAATGAAAAAGTTCTACAAGGCGAAATCAACAGCCCTTGGAATCTTGGCAGGAATACTGTTAGTGTTATTGAATATATAAATAAATTAGCAGTACCCGACAGATGATTTTCTGGATCAGCTGATCCACATTTGGTCGATATCGCGAGAACGCCTTCACATAAACATCTAAAGGCCACTCGCTTTTAAACCCCTCATTAATACCTTTAATTTGATATCCATATCGTACAAACACATTCTAGAGTCAACCCTGGCCCACCCTAATGGCGATATCTCGAAAAGGCGTCCACCTGTAGACCTAATGCCCACTCCCTCTTAAAATGCTCAGTAACACCTTTCGTTTGATACCCATATCGTAAAAACATTCTACAGTCAGCCCTGGCCCACCCTAATGGCGATATCTCGAAAAGGCGTCCACCTATAGACCTAATGTCCACTCCCTCTTAAAATGCTCAGTAACACCTTTCCTTTGATACCCATTTCGTACAAACATTCTAGAGTCACCCCTGGCCCACCCTAATGGCGATATCTCGAAAAGGCGTCCACCTATAGACCTAATGCCCACTCCCTCTTAAAATGCTCAGTAACACCTTTCGTTTGATACCCATATCGTACAAACATTCTAGAGTCACCCCTGGCCCACCCTAATGGCGATATCTCGAAAAGGCGTCCACCTATAGACCTAATGCCCACTGCCTCTTAAAATGCTCAGTAACACCTTTCGTTTGATACCCATATCGTACAAACATTCTAGAGTCACCCTTGGTCAACCTTTATGGCGATATCTCGAAAAGGCGTCCACCTATAGAACTGAGGATTACTCCCTTTTAAAATACTCATTACCACCTTTCATTTGATACCCATATCGTACAAACGCATTCTAGAGTCACCCTGGCCCACCCTAATGGCGATATCTCGAAAAGGCGCCCACCTATAGACCTAATGCCCACTTTCTCTTAAAATGCTCAGTAACACCTTTCGTTTGATACCCATATCGTACAAACATTCTAGAGTCACCCCTGGCCCACCCTAATGGCGATATCTCGAAAAGGCGTCCACCTATAGACCTAGTGCCCACTCCCTCTTAAAATGCTCAGTAACACCTTTCGTTTGATACCCATATCGTACAAACATTCTAGAGTCACCCTTGGTCCACCCTTATGGCGATATCTCGAAAAGGCGTCCACCTATAGAACTAAGGATTGCTCCCTTTTAAAATACTCATTACCACCTTTCATTTGATACCCATATCGTACAAACACATTCCAGAGTCACCCCTGGCCCACCCTAATGGCGATATCTCGAAAAGGCGTCCACCTATGGACCTAATGCCCACTCCCTCTTAAAATGCTCAGTAACACCTTTCGTTTGATACCCATATCGTACAAACACATTCTAGAGTCACCCCTGGCCCACCCTAATGGCGACATTTCGAAAAGGCGTCCACCTATAGACCTAATGCCCACTCCCTCTTAAAACGCTCAGTAACACCTTTCATTTGATTCCCATATCGTACAACTAGAGACACCCCTGGTCCACCTTTATGGCGATATCTCGAAACGGCGTCCACCTAGGGAACTAAGGATCACTCCTTTTCAAAATACTCATTAACAGCTTTCATTTGATACCCATATCGTACAAACATATACTAGAGTCACCCCTGGTCCACCTTTATGGGGATTTCTCGAAAAGGCGTTCACCTATAGAACTAAAGCCCATGCCCTTTTAAAATACTCATTATCACCTTTCATTTGATACCCATATCGTACAAACACATTCTAGAGTCAGCCCTGGTCCACCTTTATGGCGATATCCCTAAATGGCGTCCATCCATAGAACTATGGCCTACTCTCTCTTAAAATACTCTTTAATACCTTCCATTTGATACACATGTCATACAACCACATTCCAGGGTTACCCTAGGTTCATTTTCCTACATGGTGATTTTCCTTATTTTGTCTCCATAGCTCTCAACTGAGTATGTAATGTTCGGTTACACCCGAACTTAGCCTTCCTTACTTGTTTTTTATTCACATTGCTCAATTCTTGCCTTTTAGTCCCGTTCTATTCTCTTTGTACTGCAACGAGCTAAATGAGTATTTGTGTGTGTGTGTGTGTGTAGGGGGGGGAGGGTGTCAAGGTTAATAACATTAATGTGAAAGTGCTTATGTACGCTGATGATCTCGTCTTGCTTGCGGTATCACCTGAACAGCTAGAGGAAATCGTAAACTCCCTTCACAACTATTGTAGTCAATGGGCACTAACTGTCAATTTGAACAGCTTAGAAAAGGCGGTAGAGCCCCCTGCTTATGAAAAAGAATATACGGTAGCGAGGTTATTGAAGTAGTTAACGAATACAAATACTTTGGTGCGCTTCTCACTTGTCAACTACCTTTGAATAAACATTTGGACTCAAAATTGGTGGATGCTAAAAATGCTATTAACGCAACGTGGCTGAGATATATTAATAAACCTCGCATCTGTTTGCCGCAGAAAATAAAAATCTTCGAGGCAGCTTCCAGGTCCATTATATTTTACGGCGCGCAGGTATGGGGGAGTCAACGAGTTCGACCAAGTTGAGAAACTTCTTAGATTTTTAATAAAGAAACTGATCTTCCCTCGCTCTACGCAAAACTACATGTTGCATCTGGAAACAGCCTGTACATTAGGCCGGGTCGATTTGTGGGGAGGCAAAAAAATCGCCCATTGCTCTGTGAAAATCATATTCCAGGGCGCAAAATAAGAAACTTTGCCGAAGGAACCATACCTCTAAAACGAATTCTGATGCCCCCCCCCCCCTCCCTTTGGGTCGTAGGGCAAATTTTGAAAAATCCCACTTTGAAATGCCTATGTGTTTTCTTTTTGGAGTTTATTTTTCTCTTTAGAAATTTATTTAGTAAGAACATATGTAAATGAAAAAATGAATTTAACTTAGTAATAGAAAATAAATTAAAAAAAATTATTAGAAATTAGCGTTTTTACAACCCCCTTTTAAAACCAAGGCATCACAGTGATGCATTTGCATGTCGTAAACATAGTTACGTGGGTTTTTATTCAACCGTTTTAAAAAATGAAGGTATCACTGTGACACAATTGCAGATCGTAAAATTGCTTGTGTTGTTTTTTTTAAGCCACCACAAGGCACAGCAGGTAGAATTGAAATTGCCCCTACCCAAAAGTTCGACCCAAAGGGGGGACATCAGAATTCGTTTTAGAGGTATGGTTCCTTGGGCAAAGTTTCTTATTTTTATCCCTAGAATACGATTTTCACAGGGCGATGAGCGATTTTTAAATCGACCCGCCCTACTGTACATGCTCTATATCGCTAGTTGGTTTAGCCTATCACATGACAGACTTCCGCGTATTCAAGAAGAGGAGACTGCCAACCTGGGGATTTCTTGGATAAGCAATTGGAAAGAACTTTCTAACTCCGTCAGTCTACCTTTCATTACGCAATTGCCATCACGTAATATACATACATACCTTCACTTCCTCGCTCTTAGAACGCTTAGCTGAGTATAATACAAATAGGTTCATTGAAATGGCTCGGAAATCTGCTACCCACGACCTTTAACCGGCCCTAGTGGAGTTGGAGAGTTCGTATTTCACTGATGATTACAATGAATATGCAGCCAGTCTGATTCCTCAGGCACGTGGAGATTTGCTGAATCTAAACGCAAGAATCTATAAAAACATATCGTCTCCACTTTGCACAGTATGTAACTTGGAGTAGCCAGAAGAAGTTTTTCACTTTATTGGCACATGCCCGATAGATAACAACATTTGTTCTCTTTACTTTGGTGAAAGAACTTTAGATAGTGATGGTTGTCAATGGATTTAACTTCAAGGCTCTGGCCAAGTGTCTCGCGGTGATAGCTTTAAAATTAGGGACTTATTATTAAATGTATTTTCGTAGCTCTTTAGTATTTTATATAACACGTGGTCCGACACACAACATACTTTGTTATTGTCGCTAGTATCTAGTTACTTTATTTATTTAAGTGTTTCGATGTACGCAATAGCATAACGTTAGCTTAATGTGAAAACGTGATAAGTCAACTTTTACAAATTTTACAGGAGACGAAAAAAATTAATAATTTTTGAAATGACTTTTTTTCAAAACTGTGAATGAGGATACCTTAGTTGTAATACTTTTGAGTGTAGAAGCTTTGAAAAAGATAAATAAAAATCATGTATGTTAACCCAGCAGCTAATTTATGACTTAGAATAATTTCAGCTCTCAAAACAAGTTTTTTCTTAGCACTTTTTACTCAATATGTTTCCCCATCACTCCTCACCTTTAATGATTAAAATATAACACTAAAACTATATACATATTTCACAAAAAAGTTAAGTTGTTTGGCGTGGTGAACGGTCGTGTTTTTTGACCGCTCTATAAACGATGTTAATTTTTCTCAAAGCTAAAACTTTTATCCACTTGTTGACTCAAGTGTAATCAAAAAATTTTACTTACCTGTATGTAACGGAAACTTTGAGCTTTATTTTGACCGGTTTCTAGAAGTCTGATTAATTTGAAACTTTGCATACGTATCAAGGACCGATGACAATGCATTAATGTGGTGATGTGATGACATAAGGTCAACGTCCATAAGGTCAATTGGCCTTATTACCACTTTGAATGGCCATAAGTTTTATTGAAACTTTGCACACGTATCAAGGCGCAATGAAAATGCAATAATGTGATGGTGGGGTGATATAAGGTTAACGGACATAAGATCAATTGAACTTATGACCACCCCAAATGGCCATAGATTTGAAACCTTGCACATAATGCGAAGAACGCATTCCTTTATTAATGATAGAAGGTGATGCATGGTACATCTACGAAAGAGCATACTGGAGCCTTTTTTAACACACTTTTATTAGCTGTATCTATCTATGTATCTACGTATCCATGTATGTATGTAACGGAATCTGGAGTGGAGCCGAGAGCCCCGGTAATGCAGAGCTCCGAACTCCGTTGCACCTTTTGAAGCATTTTAAGATAGGTACTCTTAGCTAGTGCAGGCCACCAGACCAAGGCACCATAAAGAAGAATCGGGCGCACAATGGCTGTGTAAACCCAGTAGGTCACCTTAGGGGAGAATCCCCAGGAGGTGCCAATTGCCCTCTTGCAGGTGAAAAGCTCTGCTGCTGCCTTCTTGGATCGCTCCACTATATGGTCACTCCCTAATAGCTTCCTATCCAGAATGACTCCCAAATACTTGACTTGATCGCTAAACGCTACGAACGTACCGCCAATTCTTGGCGGTGTAAGATTTGGTACTTTGTACCTCCTCGTGAAGAGGACAAGCTCGGTTTTATTCGGGTTGACTTCCAAACCTGTGGCGGGTTGTACTCCTGGAACAGCTCCAGGATGTCAGCTGGGTCCGTTGGCGTCACTGGAACCCAGGAATTAGCCCTTGGTCGTGAGGGGATATCACGCGCCTCCACTACCTTGAGGAGCGCGCCCGGATATACCATCCCTATCAGCGTGACGGCGGCCCTATAGAGGTTTACCGACCTGGCGTCGTCACAGGCAATTAGCTTGAAATTGCCCTGGAACCACCCTGCATCGGTGTAAGATGGCGGTGGACCAGGGTTGTCTTTCTTAATCTTAACGGCCACCGTAGGGAGCGCGGCCTCAATCCACTTCCCCTGTTGTTTCGGGAGCCTGCCATCTTCGCTGCTCTCGTCTATAATGCCAATGATCTGCCGACCCTTGGCAATTTCGGCGAAAGACCGCGTCCAGCCCCTCCTGCGTCTTAGCCCTTTTCTGTGTCGTGGGGTTGGATTCAGCCATGGACCGCTGGCGTTGCGAGGTTTCATCACTATCGACTAAAACTTTTAAAATCACTTGAACTAAAAAATTAAAAATAAATAATAGTTCAAAAAAACTAAAAAACACGCTTTTATAGCTAACCGTACTAAAAAATAGAAAATAATTTTCAATTAAAAAGAGTTTATATAACAGTAGTAGAAGGTCAAACAATCATATATAGTTAATCAACTCAAAATAAAATTATAATAAAATTTAAGTTATTAACAGAATAACTTAATTCACAGTAAAAAGCGTGGGGTGCATTTGACTACATTTCATACCTTTCCTCTCAGATAGTTGTCAATAGAATGATTGTAACATTCAATATCAATCAACCCACGCTTTTTACTGTGAATTAAATTATTCTGTTAATAACTTAAATTTTATTATAATTTTATTTTGAGTTGATTAACTATAAATGATTGTTTGACCTTTTACTACTGTTATATAATCTCTTTTTAATTGAAAATTATTTTCAATTTTTTAGTTCGGTTACCTAAAAAAGCGTGTTTTTTTTTTAGTTTTTTTAAAATATTACTTATTATATCGTGAATTTCAATTATAATGTGAGACAGTGGCTTTATAAAATATATTTTCTTTAACTCCGGCATACGAAGTCATAATAAATAAATTTGCTATTTTGCTCAATTTATGCATAAGTGAGACAGTGACTCTTTTTTACCGTACTAATTTTTGTTGCTTTGCACGGCTTGCTCTCTAAAATGCCGTGTTTCCAAAGAGAGTAGATAATAAGAGGCACCAGCTGTGAATGTCGGGCAGAACTTCGATTTGACAATGTACCTACAAAGAGCAAAGAGAGTAGATAATAAGAGGCGTCATATCGATATTTCGAAAAACGACTGCGTTTTATATGAAATTTGCCAATGTACCAATTCTTGGGCTCGGCCATTCCGTCTCTTCCTAATTTTCGTAAATTGTTGTCTCATATTTTTGTTTCGCCTGACGAAAACAAAGTAGAGAAGAAGTCAAAATGAGTGACATTGAGACATTGGGTTATTTTCTGCATTTGAGCTTTTTGAAGTTTTGTTTACTTTTGTTCAAATGCTTAGAAAATGCAATCATCCATCGTACCAAATATCCATTTTGATAAGGTACCGCCTGCATTTATCAGCCTTCGCTTGTGTTGTTTGTTTTTCGGTCTTAGCGTTAGTAATTTGCTCCTTGTGTCTGCTATTTCAAGTAATAAGATACTACGATGTCCGTCATTTTGTTTAAAATGTCTTCTATCCTGGTAATATTAATCATGTGGAATATAATTTCAGTATCTTTCACGATTTCTTGCGTCTTAAATTGAATGTCTGTAAATCCTGACTGATCCTTAATTTTAGTCACGACGATCTCACAATAGGATTTAGACGTCCATTGTATCATCAATATTATCATCATTATTATCTTTAAATTTAAGAGGTCTTTTAATATTACATGGATGAATACCCTTGAGACTTTTCTTCTTATATTTTGGTTGTTCCTTGTGCCTTAATGCTTTATAATTTTTTATAAAGCCTCTTCTCCTAGTTTGTACGTAGCTTTCTCGTTTCTTGTTAAGTTTATGGATAAATTTTCCCTTAGATAACTCCATATTTTGTCTAATTTTTTCTTTACTAACCTTGCCATTTTGTACTTCTACCGGGATACCTTTTATTGTTGAATGATATCTTTCATTATAAGTTCTTATTGATTTTTGCATAATTTGATTGATTGGTAATTTCTTGTTCAAATAATATATTATCCTAAATATCTCAGCCACAGAGTTGTGCATTCTTTCAATATCTGCATTTCCTCTGTGGCTATTAGGTTTCGTCAGTTGTAGTTCGATTCCTTCTTGATCCAAAAATTCCTTCAAACGTACTGTTTTGAATTCATTTTCCGCTATTATTTTCTCTTGTTTGCCATTTTCGAAAAATGATTTTCTAACTGTTCAATTATTGTAATGTGATTTCTATCTGTTAAGGCATATACCGCTCCAAATTTGGAGAATTTGTCTATTATTGTTAGAAAATGAAACCGCTTTATAACGTAAGTGTCTATATGTATTACTTGATTTATATCCGATTGTGTTTCAGTGTAAAAAAATTTACGTTTGATGGGATTTCGGTCATACTTAACTTCTTTACAAATGTCACATTGGTTAATGACTATTTGTACCAATTCCATTAACTTTGGAAAATAAATTTTTTCTTTAATTTTATTATATGTCTCCTGGATGCCTGAATGCATACTCTCTTTTACGTGGTACAGTGATATCTGTTTCACTGCCTCTACCTCCGTTTCAATTTCCCTTGTCCTCATTGTACATTTATAGAATTTTAATTGGTTTTCATCTGAAAACATTTCCCTTAACTTATGTTGGACAATGTTGTATTTCGTATCGGTAAGCTATCAGTATATTCCAACTGATCCTTTGGTGATATACTTTCTAAAGATTTCTCCCATTGTATTAAAATCGCTTTCCGCCATAAAAGTTATTCTTTTTCCATGTAACTGTTTAATTACTTCGATCTTGTTATTAGTTAAAATAATTTGTGTTTTATATTTGTTTACAATTTCTTCTTTGATAATAAAATTGATCCTGAAGATTTTCTTCCGCTGAATGCATTGTAGCCATCGTCTCATCTTCTAAGTTATTTATCGTTTCCGAATCAATTTTATTATCCTTGACTATTGGTAAATCCCTACATTTATCAATTTCTTTCACACTTTACATTTTATCAACTTCATTATCTATTCTACTCAAAAAATTTGCTACTTGATTTTCCTTCCCTTTTGAGTATTCTATGTTGAACTGATACTCTCCTAATTTTAGAAGCCATCGTTGATGTCTAGGTGACATGTCCTTTCCTTTATATTTAGCATGTAGGTATTTTATTGGCTGATGGTCTGTAAAAATTTTAAACTTTCTTCCGTAAAGGTATGGTCGTAAATAATTAACACTCCATAAAATCGCTAGAAATCCTTTATCTGTAGCAGAGTAATTTTTTTCGTGATCATTTAGTGCTCTGGAAATATAGCATATCGGATACCCTTCTTGTGACAAAACAGCATCGATTGCATAGTTCGACGCATCGGTAGTTAGAGTAAATGGTTTATCAAAATTAGGATATCACAAAATTGGGTGAGAACTAATTAGTATTTTCAATTTTTCGAATGCTTCTATATAGGTTGGATCCTTAGTATTGATCTTTACGTTTTTTTTTTTAAGTATTTTGTTATAGGATGTGCTACTCGTGCGTAGTCTTTTATAAATTTCCGGTAGTAACCTGTCACTCTTAGGAAACTTTTTATTTGTTTCTCCGTTTTAGGTAACTGTAACGCTTCTATTACCTTTATTTTATCCGGATTTGGTTTTAAGCCATTTTCTGTTAAAATGTGCCCCAAAAATTCAGTTTCTTTTTTCATGAAATTGCATTTGTCAATTGATCCTTTGGCAAAAGTAAAGAAAAATATTTGTTCAAGGCTGATCTCATTTCATTTAGCTAGAATATGCATAAATACCTTGAATTCTGTGAATAGGTAGTTCACTCTCCCAACTATGGTTTTGTGGCAGTAGAGAATAGAACATACTAAGCAGTTTGGAGACAGATAAAACTAAATAAGTGTACCCATTGTTTCTTTGTATTTACTCATTAAAAATAAAGTTGTTGGTACACGTTTCAAATTAATAACATAATTCAACTCTGCGAGCACACATATTATCAAACAATTGTTAGGAAATTTCCTTTGGCAAAAGTAAAGAATAATATTTGTTCAAGGCTGATCTCATTTCATTTAGCTAGAATATGCATAAATACCTTGAATTCTGTGAATAGGTAGTTCACTCTCCCAACTATGGTTTTGTGGCAGTAGAGAATAGAACATACTAAGCGGTTTGGAGACAGATAAAACTAAATAAGTGTACCCATTGTTTCTTTCTATTTACTCATTAAAAATAAAGTTGTAGGTACACGTTTCAAATTATTAACATAATTCAACTCCGCGAGCACATATATTATCAAACAATTGTTAGGAAATTCCCTTTGGCAAAAGTAAAGAATAATATAAATCTAGAAACGGATCTGAAACAGCCCAAGAAAGATCTCCAACACAGTACCTAAACGGTCCTGAAATAGTCCTAGACAAATTTAAAATAGTCCCGAAATTGCTCCTCTAATAATCCCGAATCGGTCCCTTAATAGTCTCAAAGTATCTAGTCTATACTCAGTCCATAAACGATTCCGAGCACAATCCCGAACTAATCCTGAGGTATTCTAAAAGTAGTCCCGAAAAGATTCCATACACGGTTTCGAACTGGCCCAGCTATTTCGGATTTCATCCTGAAAAATATCCCAAACTGTCTTGTTATAAACTCGGGAGTACGGAAATGGTCCCAAAATGGTGCCGAAGTTCTCCTGTAAGTAACCAGAAGACACAATCTTTTATAAACCGTGAACCGTGCATACATACATATATTATAAAAGTGACATTGGGGTGTTCGATGTCTGGATAAACCAAAGTAATAAGGACTTAGGAAAACGGTTTATATAAGTGGCGCGCACGTTATATGGATTGGAAAGCTGACAGAAAAGGAGTCAACTTACCAATATATGTATAGTCAATTAATTGCGCTCCACCGTTATATATTTATTTCTCATAAATATTTTTACAATTTCTATGTCAAAACTTCAAAATCAAAGTTCTGCAAAAATATGCCTTTATATAAGGATATATATTTCGCTGATTTTGTCCATTTACATATATAAAGATAATGCTTACAATTTTTATATTCCTTTTATTATGTTTATTAAAATGGGCTACATATATTTCAATCTGACTTATCACAACTGTATCCAGAAGGGACTATAGGGGATCAATTATGCTCCAATGTAGACAAACCAGATCATTCGGAGACCGCTCTCTTTGGGGGTTAGGTTAGGTTGAACAGGCCGGTCCACGAGGACCTCACATAGACAGATTGAGTCCGTAGTGTTACAAGAAGTTTGTTTTAACGACCAAACTGAAAAACCCTATCAAAACCCAGGACCTATATTTTAAGAAAATACTAAAGCTTCCTCCTAATAGCTGGAGTCTAACCTGGCAAGTGCAGGTACGAGCACAGAACGTACTCGTTCGTTTCCTCCTCCAACCCGCACTTCCTGCATCTGCTATCACTGACCAACCCTAATTTAAAGGCACCTGACGGCAAAAGGCGGCGTCCAGTAAGAATACCCGTCATGGGTCTACAGTCCTCTCTTTTTAATGATAGAATCAACTTTGTTAGTCTAAGGTTGTAACACCTACACATAATCTTCGACAATTTACAGCCCCGCGCTTGAACCCACGCCTTTTCCGCTTGGTCGATCATGTGCACCTCTCGCCTTCGCTTAATCTCGCCCAATCAAATTGGGACGTCTACGGAGGAAGCTTCAAGGGATGCGCCCTTTTTAGCTAGTTCGTTCGCTTTTTCATTCCCATCTATTCCCATATGCCCTGGGACCCAATATAGATGTATGCTTCTCCCTGTCCCGATTCTCTCCAGAGACTGCTTACACTCTAACACGCATTTAATTGCTGCTTGACTGTCAATGTAAAAGTTGACACGGTTGCAGCTTAAGCTATTCCCTTCCAGGGTTTCTACTGCTTTGGCTACGGCTAATATTTCCGCTTGGAAAACGCTACAGTAATCCCGCAGCCTGCAGGATCTGCTTATTTCCGGATCAGCACAGTATACCGCAAACCCTACTCCTTTCACTACTTTGGAATCATCTGTGTACACATTTATCGCCTCGTCCGCCATTTGCGCACCCTTGCGCCAACCGTCCACCTCTATTGTGGCCTTAAAATCTCCCTCGAAGGGCACATAGGGAATCACATAGTCTGTTCGTCTTGTGATTGATTACGCTATACTACTATGGCCATATGGTCGGCGCTCAAGCTGCTCCGGGGTACCGAGCCTTGTTGCAGTTGTTAATGCTATGTTTTTTGCTACCAGGCCTACAGGTGGAATATGCAAAATGGCATACAGTGCAGCCGCCGGGGTTGTTTTCAAGGCTCCCGTAATGCTAAGCATCGATAGTCTGCATATCCCCTCTAATTTTTTGAGGTATGTTGTTTTTTGTGTGGCTTTCCACCAAACAAGACCTCCATCGTATAGAATACGGCTTACACTCGTTGTAAAAACCCAATGAGAAAGAGAGGGCGATAAGCCTCACGTACACCCAGCATTCTTTTACATGCATAGAGTGCCGTGGAGGCCTTCTTCACCCTCTCCTCCACGTTGAGCTTCTATGACAGCTTACTGTCTATGATGATTCCTAGATATTTTGTGCAATATTTCTCCTGTAAGGTCAGCCCTCCTAATTTAGGCCTGGTCCAATTTGGGACCTTGTACCTCTTTGCAAACAAGACCATATCCGTCTTCTCCTCATTGTCTTTCAACCTGATATTAGACGCCCAAGTATGAATATCCCGAAGCGCCCGATCCATCAAAGAACTAATCGTTGGGAGGCACTTTCCACTTATGACAATTGCAACGTCATCTGCGGAAGCCGTAAGTTTTCCGGGACCCTCATCGAATCGCCTGAGCAGTTGGTTGATGACCAGCGTCCACAGCAGAGGTGATAGCACCCCTCCCTGCGGCGTGCCCCTGTCCACTGCTTTCCTGGCCTCGTACAGTCCCCATTGTGATGTAATCTTCCTGCAATTTAACATGCAGCCGATCCATCTGATTAAGGCGGGATGTACTTTAATGTAATTAAGACTATCCATAATCGCCCATTTAGAAACATTATTGAAAACCCCGGCAATGCCTAAGAAGACTCCTAGAGCATACTCCTTATATTCCAGTGATTTCTCCATGCTTATTAACACCCTATGCAATGCGGTGTCTACCGACTTGCCTTTGGTGTACGCATGCTGTGTTGTGGAGAGCAGCTTTTCATCCATGTTGGACTTTATGTACACATCTATCAGCCTCTCAAAGGTTTTGAGCAGAAATGACGTTAAGCTAATGGGTCTATATTCTTTGGGATACACGTGACCGATCTTCCCCGCCTTTGGGAGGAAAGTTACACGAAAGTTCTCCAAGAGTGCGGTGCATAATTAAGCCTTATGCACCCATCGAATATTATTTTAAGCCATTCCGTGACCGCCATACTTGAAACTTGTAGCATGGCCGGGAAGATACCGTCTGGGCCCGGCGATTTAAACTTAGAAAACGTTTTCACTGCCCATTCGATCTTGGTATCGGTCACCAAGCCCGGCACTACCCGCTACCTGATCGAAGTGTGAGTGATGTCTGCTGGCTCTTCTAAACCGTCTCCCGATGGGAAATGTGTGTCGAGAACCACCTCGAGGGATTCCTCACTATTACGTGACCATTCCCCGTTCTCTTTCTTTATTAGTCCCTGGACTATGTTTCCCTTGCTAGGACGTTTTTCAAACGTGCTGTTTCGCTGGAGTACTCTATGTCCGTACAGAAACTTCCCCATGAGATTCTCTTCGCCCTGGAAATTTCACGCTTGTAGATTCTCAGTAGATCCCTGTACTCGTCCCGACACGCTTCGTTTTCGGCGGTCTTTGCGAGCTTAAACATTTCTTTTACTTGTCTTATTAGAATACTCAGGTCATTTCTCCACCATGGCGGCCTTGCTTTTCCCCTGAATCTTCTTAGAGGGCAAGCTTTCTTATACGCAGTCATAATCTCTCTTTGGAGATTAGTCGCACTATTTTAATCTTTGGGGAAAACATGGCTGGATTGACCAGTGTCCTGGATGTGAGCACTCTACGAGGTCGAAATATCGACCCGGACCACTTACCTTGTGGCAGAAAATTTACGTAAACGTCGCTGTACAGTAAAGAAAGTGTCTGCAGGTACACAAGGAAAGGTTGCCGGCGAAAAGCTGCTCACGAAACAGGCAGCTGATGATTAATACACTCGGCTCTCACACCTGCGCACCGAAAGTTATTTTCGGCCTGATAATAAGGTTGAGTTTTGGGAGTATTTTGCTCTCTCAGAACGTACCGCCTCTGCTGACACCATAGGTTTTCAGGAAGGCCGCAGAAAGACAACTTTTACGATGAGTAATGTCGGGCTGCCTCGAAAAAAGGACATTGCCTAAAGGGCCACGTTGCGCACATACGCAGAGGTATTTAAAAGGAAAAGACGTGTGGCACAGCGAAAAGACTTGTGTGCGAGGCGCTTCAGATGCTGGCTGCAAGAAATGACGGCCGAAAGCTCTACCAAAGAATCTGACCGATGGCGGAAAGTTTCAAGGCCGGGGCAGATTCCTGCAGAAATGATAATGGTGACGTTGTAACTGACATGCAGGGTGTGTTGTGGAGGAAGCACATATTCTCATTGCTAGCTAGTGAGGGAAAAGACAAACCCGATAGAATAATTGCCCTGATGTAAAATACATTATGACGAACTGAGAATGGCAATATCCCGGCTAAAGAATAACAATGCGCCGGATAACAAACAGACCACCCGCAGAGCTTTTCAAACATGCAGGTGAAAATTTTGTGAAGAGCAAACATCGACTAATTACTATGCAAAATACAGATGTAAGAGCGCATGTATTCAGATTAAAATTTAAGTGTGCTCTGCCAAATCCACAAGACAAGCAATCCGACAAAACGCGCTAATTTCCACTGAATCAGCCTTCTTAACATAGCTTATGAGGTTCCATGAAGCATACTATGCAAAAGACTGAAGCTTAAAGTCAAAGAACTAGCTAGCCCTTCCTTATCAGCGCGCCTGCAGACCTGGTAAATCTAATATGGACCAGGTCTTTACGATGCGCTAGATCCTTAAGAAGATAGAAGAATCGACGTACGCCATCATTGACTTGAAAGCAACGCGAAAAGAAGTTGCTTGTATAGAAACATTTTAGATTGTTTCTTAAATTTGAGGAACTGGTTTTTAATTCAACAATTCAATTACAGAGTTTAATATTATATTTCAAATTAATTAATAGGATGAGATTTTACGTTTTTAGTTTCTCCGATTGGTACGCTTCGCTTTCTCGTTAACTACTACTGTCCTTCGTTAATTTGTTTCGTATCGCCATGTTTCAACTGGGTTGCCAGTGAGAGTGACAACAGGGTCGTTATTGTTAATTCGATAGTAGGGTTGCTTACACTTGTGTGCTGCTTTGACTGTATTTAGGTATGCTGCAAAGTTAGTAAGGCTGCGCCAAATGACATAGAGCAACGCCAACAAAATACCTAAATATTGAGACGAACCTCCCCGGGTCATTCGAAACCAAAGCTGACTTGATATAAGGCGACTATTTTCGTGCGACTTTTTTAAAACTCATGCTAGAGAAGATAAATCCTATTCTCTCCTGAACATATAAAGTGGCAAAAAAGTGGGCCTTGCGGTAAATGAGAATAAGACGAAATACTTGCTGTCAGCCAAGAAAAACTCAGCGCATTTGCGCTTTTGCCATGTCACTGTTGATGGATATAAATTCGAAAACCATTATTAACAGCGAAAACCCTGCCAGCTCAGAAATCAAACGGAGTAGATCTCTTGCCAACAAGTGCCAATTTAGACTGAGTAGCCAATCGCAAATTAAAGTTTTCTCTCAACGAACAAAAAACACGCTCTACAAGTCGCTCATCATGCCGAAGTATTACACAGAATCATGGACTGTGCCTAGAACGGGCGACATGGAATTTGAAGTGTTCGTGTGAAAAGTTCTCCGAAATATTTATGGCACTGTCCGTGATGCCGACGGCGAGTATCAGAGGAGGTATAATGGTGGTTGTATGAGCACCGAGAAAGAAGGCGCTCCTGACTAGAAAGTATTTCGATCGACATCGCACTTTGCAAGCCGAGGAAAGCGGAGACTTTCACTGAGTTGGAAAGACGTGGGTTCAAGCGTGGGGCTATAAAGTGTCGAAGATTATGTGTAGGTCTTACAAACTTAGAGTAACAAAGTTGCTTCTATTATTAAGAAGAGAGGACTGTAGACTCATGACGGGTATTCTGACTGGACACTGCCTTTAAATTTGGCAGATGTAAGAAGTGCGGTTTGGAGGAGGAAACAATCGAGCACGTTTCGTGCTCGTGTCCTGCGCTTGCCAGGCCAATACTCCAGCCATTAGGAGTGATACAACTGTCAGCTCTAGAACCAGCAAGTGGCTTAATGCCTAGAAATCTTCTAGTATTTCCTAAGAGGACGGAGTTATTTTATAACATACGTCCTGGTTTTCCAGTTTGGTTGTTAAAACAAACTTCTGGTAAAACTGCGGATTCATTCAGTCCATGTGAGGTCCTCATGGACCGGCCAGTTCAACCTAACCTAACCTCCCATGGAGCTACGAATCTGAAGCTTCGCAGATAGGCTAAGACATCAGGACAATGCAACAAAAAGGGGGAAAATCCGCTAGGTAGGGCACGGATCGAAATAATTAGATGAGAACTTAAACCGGCTTTTAGGTAATTCTCGATGAGCTAGAAACTTTAAATTTCACTTGATTCAGTTTAAAACGCATACCAAAAAGTTTCGCTTAGGGGCGCACGGGTTGAGATATTTAGAAACATTGTACGGAACGGATGGAATCTTGCGATCGATTCTTAAGTAACTTCTCATTGATCTACAAACGTGAAACTTCACATATAGGTTAAGACACTGTGACAAAGGAACAAAATGATAAAAAAATCCGTTAGGTGGAGCACGTATCGTAATAATTACATTAGAATTTGAAAATTTTAAATTTCGATATAGATTCGCCGATTACAAAAATTGTTTTCTAATTAAACAACTTTTCTCTTCATTCTTGATGTTTTTCTGCCCGGGGTGGTAAATTTTTAGGTGAAAGTGCCTGCAAACATTGACATTTTTTTATGGCATATACAAGAAGTTTATTAAGCGTTTATACCTTCCCATAAAAATTTTTTGATATATGAACCTAATGAGCTTATTTAATTAATAACTATAATGTAAAGTTTTAATTAGTTAAACAAACAGATTCATATTGACGCGTGTACCAGCGAAATGAATAGAACGCGGGTTTGACAAAACATTTTGCTATAGTTTTTCAAAAGAAAATTTCCTATTAATTGCTTGGTTATATGTGCATAAGAATGTATATTTGCACAGTTGAATTGTGTTATCAAATTGATGTGGGTACAATGACTGTATTTTCAATGAAGTTTTATGTGTTTCCAAACTGCTAGTAGTTTCTATTGTATACTGCCAAAAAACTAAATTCTGAGCAACAACACTGCTCGAACTTACGTGGCCCAATAAATCGCAAAACATTCGCAGACGCAGAGATAAGCACACAGTGAAACAGAAAGAAAGATTCACTGGTTTTCTTAAAAAGGTAGGGTCCAATACTACCCTGAAATACCTTTTTCTGAAATAATGCCGAAATATGTATGAAAACAACGAAAAGATCGGCGATAGCTAAAAACTGTTTGGTACCAGTCCTTTCGATATGATTCCCGAATCAGTATGAAGTACTTTTGAAAACCATCTTGAAACAATATGGAAATAGTCCTCAAAAAAGTCGACGATATTACTATGGAAGCAATCTAGGAACGGACCCAAAACAGCTCCGAAAAGATCTCGAACACAAACTCTAAACGGTCCTTAAATGGTCCTATAAAATCTTGAAATAATCCCGAAAATGTTCTTCAAATAATCCCGAATCGGTCCCTAATCTATAAACAGTCCTGAAACGATTCCGGACACAATTCCGAAATAATCCTGCGGTATGCATGAAGTAGTCCCGAAAAGATTCCATACACGGTTTCGTACTGGCCCAAATATTTCCGGTTTCATCGTGAAAAATATCCCGACCTGTCTTGTTATAATCTCGGGAGTACCGAAGTGGTTCCAGAATGATGCCGAAATTATCCTGTGAGTAACCAGAAGACACAATATTTTAGACCAGGCATGCTTAACCAACGAACCGATATGATATCGTTACGATAATTAACGTAAATAAACGAAACTAGGTCATTTCGTTTCATTTATTAACGTTAAGAACGTCAAATTAACGAAATGAGTTTGTTCGTTTTCTGCCACATCAAATCGTTTATGTTGATTATTAATTTCAAACTATGCTGGCAAAGCTGATTGATGGCGGAATCATTAAAGGTGAAAGCCTTAGCCAAGCTGATTGCAACTTTTCTCATGAAGTTTGACAGTACGAATATTTCTCAGAGTATTTTTGACATTACCACCAACGAATTACACAAACAAATTACATGGAGTTTTTGTGTATGTCCGCTCGCTGTTACCACCTTACGGCTTCACTTATGGCTATAGCATTGCCAGCACAATTCAAACATAAAGTATCACGTTTTTGTTAACGTTTTTAACATTAACGAAAGCTTTTCGTTTCGGTTAAAAACGAGATACAATTTATCTTTATAATTGGTTTATCGATAAAATTTCGAAGTGTTTCAACGGAAACGGTGGAAATTTTTTGATAAACGATTAGCTTAACGTTAAGGTGCATCCCTGGGTTAAAATCATTTTCCATTTCCAAAAAAAAAAAATTTCAATATTTCAAAATGTTCAACTTTCAACAATACATCATCGATATTTAAATCATAAATCAACATTTAAGCAAGAAATTTTTACGTAACTTTTACATAAACACGATAAAATTCGAGGCTAATTTTGCAAAATTCATGTTTCTTGTGATGTCATTCACAAAATGTTTACCAAAACTTCTCTGATCCATTATTTAAAACGTCTTTATCGCCAATTTCCTTAAAGGCTCTAGCTCAAAAAGGACACAAAAGTATTTTCCTTCGTCGCCATGTAAGATCTACAGATCTATCGCTTAATATTTTATTAAATCTCAAACACGTCTTGCCTCTTCAAATATTACACAGCAAACTGATTTATTTAATTTTCGTATTTCTGATACAGATTTCTGAGAGTGCTATATAAATCTAATATTACTAGATACTACAATATCGATTATGTCCATTAACGGCATGACGCCGGATAAGTCCAGATTTAAATTCTCGCAATTGCAAAATATGATCTGAGTTGATCTGAGGTTTTGGCCTACAAAGTTCGCCACCGAAAATAAGAAAGTTGCAAACAAACCCTGACTGAAAGAAAAAGGCGATAGTTTTTAGAGAACATGAACATGGAGGGCTCGCATAGTATACTATATGCTTAACGTGAGTATTTGTCATGTAAGGCTCAACCTCACGGTTCTAATTGCATTATCAGCGGTCCAACGAAAAGCTTCATGGTACCGGCCAAACACTGCAGTGTCAATTGTTGGTAATATACAATGTCTCTCTAACAGGGTGTACCATACCATTGGTAGTGTGCTTTCTTCTTCTACAAGAGTAGGATGGTGTATATTGATAGCGGAGTGCACCGGGCGCGTACTGGCAAAGGCGATTACCGATTCTGTGTTGATTTCGCTCAGGGCCTTTTTATGCTTGTGTGGATCAATCTTATTCCGGATCTGACCATAGTGCTTATAGAGATGTTCCCTTAACCCCCTTGGAGACGGAACAAGATCAAACAGTTGTTTGCTAGGGTGTCCAGGTTTGTGACAACTAAGCAAAAAACTATCTGTTTAGCATTTTGTTATGCCCTTCAATTTGATTAATCATTGTCAACTTCGGCGAAGAAGAGATTGCATAGCTCCGTTGGGTACACTTTATTGTCAGCTTGCCCAAAATTGAACTCCTTCGCCTGCGAAGTAAAACCAGAGTCCCTGGGATTTTCCCCCGTTTGGGCCGAACCCAAGGCTTTTTGGAGTGTAATCGATACTTATGTCCTTTGCCGGATATAAATAAAATATAGATCAGGTACGCTCCGGTATCAAAGCACCATAAACCGTCATCTCGGAAACGACTAACATGAGCACACTGCTACAACACCAACAACAACCACATTAAACCTTCTAGGCCATCCCGCCCACAGGTCGCCAGAGCCATATTTAGAAGGCGATATGTGTATGATACATTCATATTTTTAACAGGAATCAATTCGCGTAGGTGAGGTTGCCAATTATAAAAAAAATAAATGTAAGGCGCGATAACCCCCGAAAAGATCTAAGGCCGAGCTTCTCTTCCAATTTGCGTCGTGCTCCTCTTGATTTTCCCCACAAATTGGCCGGACGGGACCTACATGTTTTATGCCGACTCCGAACGGCATCTGCAAGGCAGATGAGTTTTCACTGAAAGCTTTTCATGGTAGAAATACACCCGGAGCGCTTGCAAAACACTGCCGAGGAGCGACCACGCTTAGAAAAATTTTCTTCTAATGTAAAAAGCTTATTTCTAAAATTTTTTGATGTTGCTTTGCCCGGGGTGCGAACCCACGGCATTCGGTGTGGTAGTCGTAGCACGTTACCATCACACCACGGTGGCCGCCAGTTGCCAATTGGGTTGCGGAAACTCTAAAGCTATAAAGCTTTTTATTGCGCTTATCATGTCCTTGAATCCCGGAACTGCTGCCGTGCTCCCCACTGGTAGAGTCCTCAACAATGACCATGATAGGTTCGCGAAAGCGTTACACGTGTCCACAATGTTTCAATTTCGATTCATATACCACAAATAGATGGGATAGCCATGGTATTTTGATCGTATTTTACGATCGATATACCTACCGCGAGCATATTCATAACTCCTTACCCGCAGGGGATTATCGCATGGTCAATTATACTTGTCACGGTATAATAGCTTTCCTCATATAACAATAGCATGAAAGGAGAGAACGAAGCGGCACTAAAGACGGCACAACGGCGAAATCTGTTTGTTCGGAAGCTAAATTTGACGAAGGATAACGAAAACTCCTTTCAGTATACATTGTTTGATTCATTTCGGAAAGTTCTAACTTGCAAAGGTATATTTACTACTAAACGATGTTAACAAGTAAATCACGATTAATTTTTTACAGTATAAAGTTTGAGCTTTAGTTATGAAATATTCCTTTAAATTTTTATTTTATGCGCTCGTCAACGTACTGAAACTATTTCAACAATTTCTCAGTTAAAAATTATGCCAATTTCTGTTTTAATAGACTGTACTACATACATACGTGCATATTCACCCCAAAGCAAATATCATAACAAATACATTAAACAGTTCAATTAATAAATAAATATTCGTATATTTTTGGTAAGCTTTTCCGATCTATTCTGAACTAGTGCAAATAAAACAATTTATTTCACCTTACAGCTCGACGTTTCGCCAAATTTCCTTGGCTTCTTCTGGAGCAATTCTGTATTTATTAACAATAAAAACACAAAAACAACAACATTAATTTGGAATTATCACAATTACACATATTAACATTTAACATTGATTTATCTGTTTTCAAATTTTCACTTACATTTGAATTACGGCATTAAATTAAAGAAATAAAACATAATTTACAAGAACAAAGGTTAAAAAATATAGAAGATTAAAAAAATAAAATAAAAAATAAAACGAAACCATCTACTGTGGTACACTTGTCATACTAAAAGTAAAATTTTATAAACATAATATGTAATTGGCAGCGATACCATCTGTGTCCTCTTTCTTATTCATAGTCTTTTCCCTATTTTGCAAAATTCGTAGGCTTTCCAAGGTGTATCGTTTTTATACTCAGTTGAGCAGAGCTCACAGAGTATATTAAGTTTGATTGGATAACGGTTGGTTGTACATATATAAAGGAATCGAGATAGATATAGACTTCCATATATCAAAATAATCAGGATCGAAAAAAAATTTGATTGAGCCATGTCCGTCCGTCCGTCCGTCCGTCCGTCCGTCCGTCCGTCCGTTAACACGATAACTTGAGTAAATTTTGAGGTATCTTGATGAAATTTGGTATGTAGATTCCTGGGCACTCATCTCAGATCGCTATTTAAAATGAACGATATCGGACTATAACCACGCCCACTTTTTCGATATCGAAAATTTCGAAAAACCGAAAAAATGCGATAATTCATTGTCAAAGGCGGTTAAAGCGATGAAACTTGGCAGATGGGTTGACGTTATGACGCAGAATAGAAAATTAGTAAGATTTTGGACAACGGGCGTGGCACCGCCCACCTTTACAAGAAGGTAATTTAAAAGTTTTGCAAGCTGTAATTTGGCAGTCGTTGAAGATATCATGATGAAATTTGGCGGGAACGTTACTACTATCACTATGTATGTGCTAGATAAAAATTAGCAAAATTGGATGAAGAACACGCCCACTTTTTTAAAAAAAATTTTTTAAAATTCAAATTTTAACAAAAAATTTAATATCTTTACTGCATATAAGTAAATTAAGTCAAAATTCAACTCCTGTAATGATATGATGCAACAAAATACAAAAATGAAAGAAAATTTCAAAATGGGCGTGGCTCCGCCCATTTTCATTTAGTTTGTCTAGACTACTTTTAATGCCATAAGTCGAACAAAAATTTACCAATCCTTCTCAAATTTGGTAGGGACATAGATTCTATGACGGTAACTGTTCTCTGTGAAAATGGGCGAAATCGGTGGAAGCCACGCCCAGTTTTTATACACAGTCCACCGTCTGTCCTTCCGCTCGGCCATTAACACAATAACTTGAGCAAAAACCGATATATCTTTACTAAACTTAGCCCACCTACTTATCTGAACTCACTTTATCTTGGTATAAAAAATGGCCGAAATCCGACCATAACCACGCCCACTTTATCGATATCGAAAATTACGAAAAATGAAAAAAATGCCATAATTCTATACCAAATACGAAAAAAGGGATGAAACATGGTAACTGGATTGGTTTGTTGACGCAAAATATAACTTTGGAAAAAACTTTGTAAAATGGGTGTGACACCTACCATATTAAGTAGAAGAAAATGAAAAAGTTCTACAAGGCGAAATCAACAGCCCTTGGAATCTTGGCAGGAATACTGTTAGTGGTATTGCATATATAAATAAATTAGCAGTACCCGACAGATGATTTTCTGGATCACCTGGTCCACATTTTGGTCGATATCGCGAGAACACCTTCACATATACATCTAAGGGCCACTCGCTTTTAAAACCCTCATTAATACCTTTAATTTGATATCCATATCGTACAAACACATCCTAGAGTCACCCCTGGCCCACCCTAATGGCGATATCTCGAAAAGGCGTCCACCTATAGACCTAATGCCCACTCCCTCTTAAAATGCTCAGTAACACCTTTCGTTTGATACCCATATCGTACAAACATTCTAGAGTCACCTCTGGCCCACCCTAATGGCGATATCTCGAAAAGGCGTCCACCTATAGACCTAATGTCCACTCCCTCTTAAAATGCTCAGTAACACCTTTCGTTTGATACCCATATCGTACAAACATTCTAGAGTCACCCTTGGTCCACCTTTATGGCGATATCTCGAAAAGGCGTCCACCTATAGAACTAAGGATTACTCCCTTTTAAAATACTCATTACCACCTTTCATTTGATACCCATATCGTACAAACACATTCTAGAGTCACCCTGGCCCACCCTAATGGCGATATCTCGAAAAGGCGTCCACCTATAGACCTAATGCCCACTCCCTCTTAAAATGCTCAGTAACACCTTTCGTTTGATACCCATATCGTACAAACATTCTAGAGTCACCCTTGGTCCACCTTTATGGCGATATCTCGAAAAGGCGTCCACATATAGAACTAAGGATTACTCCCTTTTAAAATACTCATTACCACCTTTCATTTGATACCCATATCGTACAAACACATTCTAGAGTCACCCCTGGCCCACCCTAATGGCGACATTTCGAAAAGGCGTCCACCTATAGACCTATTGCCCACTCCCTCTTAAAATGCTCAGTAACACTTTTCGTTTGATACCCATATCGTACAAACATTCTAGAGTGACCCCTGGCCCACACTAATGGCGATATCTCGAAAAGACGTCCACCTATAGACCTAATGCCCACTCCCTCTTAAAATGCTCAGTAACACCTTTCGTTTGATACCCATATCGTACAAACACATTCTAGAGTCACCCCTGGCCCACCCTAATGACGATATTTCGAAAAGGCGTCCAATTATAGACCTAATGCCCACTCCCTCTTAAAATGCTCAGTAACACCTTTCGGTTGATACCCATATCGTACAAACATTCTAGAGTCACCCTTGGTCCACCTTTATGGCGATATCTCGAAAAGGCGTCCACCTATAGAACTAAGGATTACTCCCTTTTAAAATACTCATTACCATCTTTCATTTGATACCCATATCATACAAACACATTCTAGAGTCACCCCTGGCCCACCCTAATGGCGACATTTCGAAAAGGCGTCCACCTATAGACCTATTGCCCACTCCCTCTTAAAATGCTCAGTAACACTTTTCGTTTGATACCCATATCGTACAAACATTCTAGAGTCACCCCTGGCCCACCCTAATGGCAATATCTCGAAAAGGCGTCCACCTATAGACCTATTGCCCACTCCCTCTTAAAATGCTCAGTAACACTTTTCGTTTGATACCCATATCGTACAAACATTCTAGAGTCACCCCTGGTCCACCTTTATGGCGATATCTCGAAGCGGCGTCCACCTATGGAACTAAGGATCACTCCTTTTCAAAATACTCATTACCACCTTTCATTTGATACCCATATCGTACAAACACATTCTAGAGTCACCCCTGGTCCACCTTAATGGCGATATCTCGAAAAGGCGTCCACCGATAGACCTAAGGCCCACTCCCTCTTAAAATGCTCAGTAACACCTTTCATTTGATACCCATATCGTACAAACAAATTCTAGAGTCAGCCCTGGTCCACCTTTATGGCGATATCCCTAAATGGCGTCCATCCATAGAACTATGGCCTACTCTCTCTTAAAATACTCTTTAATACCTTCCATTTGATACACATGTCATACAACCACATTCCAGGGTTACCCTAGGTTCATTTTCCTACACGTTGATTTTCCTTATTTTGTCTCCATAGCTCTCAACTGAGTATGTAATGTTCGGTTACACCCGAACTTAGCCTTCCTTACTTGTTTCTCCCTAGCTTCTTTGTCTATTATTTTCGTGTTTTCGAAGTCGGCGACGTGGTTGTTTGTTATTACGTGTTGTGAGAGAGCTGTATTTTGTTTTTGTTTCCTAATATCAGCCTCATGTTCGGCTAATCGTGTACCCAAAGCGCGCTTAGTTGTTCCTATATAAACTTTGTTGCATTTTTCTTCGCTATTCCCTTTGCATTCTATTTTGTAAACCACATTTCTTTGTTGTTCTCTGTTTATAGGGGTTTTTGTTTTTGTAAAGCATCTTGATAATGTGTGGTTGGATTTGTAAGCTATTTTGATGTTCTGTTGTTTAATTACGTCTTGTGTTAAATTTTCTGTTAGCCTGGGAATATGAGTGACACTGTGATATTGTTTTGTTTCATTGTTTGTTGTTGTTGCTAGTGATTGGTTTTGTTGAATTTGATTTAATTTTTGTTCTATAAGGTCAGATATAGGGTAGTCAGGATAATTATTTCTTTTAAGCGTCATTTGTATTTTTTTTTTGTTGTCGTCATGAAATTGCTGATGGCTTATAGTCAAGATTTTGTGTATGAGGTTTTTGGCGGTGTTAATTTTATATTTTCGTGGTTGTGATGAAAAAAAGTTTATTAGGCGCCCAGACGCTGTTGGCTTAGAGTACCAGTCTAATACTAAGTTATTGTTTGTTTTATGTATGCGGGTATCTAGAAAAGGTATGCTGTTGTTTTTTTCCCTTTCCATCTTGAATTGTAGTCTGTTATGGTATTGGTTCAGCGTTTTAAGTATGACATTTGCATCATCTCTTTGGATAATGGCAAATATGTCGTCCACATACTTTACAATGAACTTAATGCCTTTCTGCTGCTTTTTGAGCTCCGAGTATGTGCTATTTAAAAGATCATCCATTATTATATCCGCGATCGTGGGGGAAAGGGGGTTACCCATCGGCATTCCAAAAGACTGACTGTATATATTATTGTTGCATATAAAATAATTGTTGTCCTTTAAGCAAAACTCTAAAATACTTTGAAATTTATTCCTCGACATGTTGGTATTGTTTTGAATCTTGTCCCATTTTTTCATGATTATCTTTATAGCAAGGTTCGTCGGTATGTTGGTAAAGAGGGAGATAACATCAAAGGATACCAAAACATCTTCATGGCTAATGATCGTATCTTTCAATCTCTCTTTAAATTCAAATACATTTTTGATGTTGAACTCCTCTGAAATTAAAGTTTTTAAGATTTTTCCTACATGTTTGGATAAGTTGTAGCATGGGACATTAATGGAGGACGCTATAGGACGCAAGGGCAAATCGGGTTTTTGTATTTTCGGTAGCCCGTACAGTCTTGGAGAGGTTGCCGCTGAGCTGGATAATTGTTGATTCTCTCTTTATGTTATGTATTTTCCTTTATAAAGCTCATCAACAATATTGTTGTTTTTTCTTTGTAATGTATTTGTTGGATCGACTCGAATAACTTTGTATGTGTTCTTGTCGCCTAGTACTTCGTCAATCTTTTGAGTGTAATCTGTCTTATATAAAACGACTGTTTTGTTACCTTTGTCCGCATCAGTTACAATTATATCTTCTTCGTGTGACTTTAAAAAGGATTTAGTTTTGTTTTAGGCTTATGTAATAAATTTTTGTGCGGAGTTGTGTTTTATGTGCCTCTTAAATTGTTGAATTTTGTAGCTTAGTTTGTTTCTGGCTACTTCTTTGTCATTTTCGTTCTCCATTCCTTGAATTATTTGTTCAACCTCTGCTATTAAATGTATTGGTGAAAAGTTCTTTCGTGTTGTTGGTAGTGTAAATTTTTTGCCAAGTGAGAGAAGCCATCAAAATAGCTTACAAATCCAACCACACATTATCAAGATGCTTTACAAAAACAAAAACCCCTATAAACAGAGAACAACAAAGCAATGTGGTTTACAAAATAGAATGCAAAGGGAATAACGAAGAAAAATGCAACAAAGTTTATATAGGAACAACTAAGCGCGCTTTGGGTACACGATTAGCCGAACATGAAGTTGATATTAGGAAACAAAAACAAAATACAGCTCTCTCACAACACGTAATAACACACAACCACGTCGCTGACTTCGAAAACACGAAAATAATAGACAAAGAAGCTAGAGAGAAAAAACGATACATGGAAAGCCTACGAATTTTGCAAAATAGGGAAAAGATTATGAATAAGAAAGAGGACACAGATGGTATCGCTGCCACTTACATATTATGTTTATAACATTTTACTTTTAGTATGACAAGTGTACCACAGTAGATGGTATCGTTTTATTTTTTATTTTTAATCTTCTATATTTTTTAACCTTCGTTCTTGTAAATTATGTTTTATTTCTTTAATTTAATGCCGTAATTCAAATGTAAGTGAAAATTTGAAAACAGATAAATCAATGTTAAATGTTAATATGTGTAATTGTGATAATTCCAAATTAATGTTGTTGTTTTTGTGTTTTTATTTGTTAATAAATACAGAATTGCTCCAGAAGAAGCCAAGGAAATTTGGCGAAACGTCGAGCTGTAAGGTGAAATAAATTGTTTTATTTGCACTAGTTCAGAATAGATCGGAAATGCTTACCAAAAATATACGAAAATCAATCAAACCGATCGGAAACCAATATATAAAATAATAAAAAAATATTTACTTAACACACAATCATACATATGTATATCATTACTAAATATTTACTTAACATACAATCATACATACATATGTATATCATTATTTACAAATATAACAACTATTTAACTCTTTTGCTCTGGTATAACATAATTTTCCACATAAAAGCATACACACATATATGTTACACTAATTAAATATGACAAATTTCTCATAAAAATTTTATAAGCAAAAAATTTGCATACATCATAAATTAAGTGAACTTTCCATACCACAATGTATTTAACAACAATTTAAGTAATAAATAAAAAAACAGTTAAAAGCAACTTTAAACATTTTCCACAGCAATTCACACAAGCAAATCAACCGAGACAGAAGAAATGTATACACGGACCTCATTTATGGCATATTGAAATGGCCTTCCTATACTCGCGAAAAATCATTTAAGAATTACGAATTGAAAAGTATAAAAAAATCAAAAACGTTTAAAAATAAACAATGTTTATTAAACATATATATTAATTACAGGAATTTGAAACTTCATGCTGAAAATTGCGTGTGCGTTCCTCTTCTGCCAGTTGAGGGTGTTTAAGTGCAGGATTCACCGGGCAATTCCTGACATAGAGGTCCGACGCCTGTTTGTGGGGTTCACTGAGGACCTGCTTGTGTTTTTTGGCTTCATGCGGCTGTGTTCTCAGGTGCCGTATTTCCTCATAATCTTTACGGATATGACTCCTTAAGCCCCTGGGCGGTGTTGGCTCATCAATCAGATGTCTGTTGGGATGCCCAGGTTTCTGGGTATTCAACAGGAACTGTTTGGTTAGCATTTCATTTCTCTCCGTTCTGGGGACAAAATAAGACAACCCGTGGCGGTTCTGAGGGCGGCATTTTGTTAGGCCTGTCGCTTCCTCCAGTAGGTATTCTTTAGGCTTGGCGACCATATCGGGGACGCGTAGCATACAATCGGCTGGCCAATTACTTTGTAAGTGGTAATGAGCGTTTTCTTACCTTTCCCCAAAGTACTGCCAGCAAGATATTTGAGGATTATATTACGGCTGTGGATTTTCGGTACAATTGCGGCTGCATGCTCACCAAAATATAGAGCCTGATCGAGCGTCACACCCATGGTTTTGTGGTGTAAGACAGTCGGTAGTGTAGTGCGATTGATGTGGATGGACGAGGAAACGATAGTAACTCCTTCTGGTGGCAAAGGTAGCACACCTTATTTAATTCTTCTTGGTTCTGATGTTGCGTGTCTAAATTGCAACAATGCGTGCCGGCCACCCAGATAATTTGCTGTACACCTTTTAAGACTAGGGGTAAAGGTAGACCCTTCCAGTTCTTGCAGTAACATTCCATGGTTGACCGTATCAAAAGCTTTTGATAGGTCTAGCGCAAAGAGCATTGTTCTATGGTGAGGGTTTTGATTTAAACCGCAATTTATCTGGGTGCTAATGGCATTTGCGGTGGTTGTGCTATGAAGTTTTCTAAAGCCATGTAGATGACAGGCTAGTTGCAAATTTGCTTTGAAATAGGGGAGCAAAATGGCTTGAAGCGTCTTGCCTACTGGCGATAGGAGAGATATCGGGGGATATGACTCTCCTATGTTAGCTGCTTTGCCAGTCTTTAGTAGCGGGACCACATTGACCATTTCCATTTTTCGGGAATGACAAAGGTGGAAAGGGACAGGTTGAAGACATGTGCTAAATATTTGAAACACACTTTTCCTAGGCTTTTAAGCATCGGCATAGCTATGCCGTCTGGGCCCACTGCCTTAGATGGTTTAGCTTGACCGATGGCATCCTCAACCTCTTTGGCGGTGATGTTAATTGGGGACGCACTGAATTTATGTTTATGTGCGTGTCTGTTGGCCCTCCGTCTAGCTTTGTCAACCGTAGAATTCATTATATATTGTCGGCAAAAAGCGCTCGCGTATTTTTTCGCATCCAACAGCACTTTATCGCCAAAGGCGATGGAAACTATGTCGTTGAGCTTGGATGGATTCGATAGGGACTACGGTGGACCAAAGCTTACCCACACCGGCAGAGAGGTTACAACTACTCAGATGCTCCTCCCATTTCGCCCGCTTGTGTTCATCCACAAGCAATCTGATGCGTTGGTTTATATCCCTTTATTTATTTATTTATATATTTCCTCTCAGATAGTTTCCAATAGAATGATTGTAACATTCAATATCACGCTTTTTACTGTGAATTAAATTATTCTGTTAATAACTTAAATTTTATTATAATTTTATCTTGAGGTTATTAACTATAAACGATTGTTGGACCTTCTACTACTGTTATATAAACCCTTTTTAATTGAAAATTATTTTCTAATTTTAGTTCGGTTTGCTATAAAAGCGTGTTTTTTTATTTTTTTAAACTATTATTTGTTTTTAATTTTTCTCTTCACGAGGAGGTACAAAGTATCAAATTTTACACCGCCAAAAATTGGGGGTACGTTCTTAGCGTTTAGCGATCAAGTCAAGTATTTGGGAGTCATTCTGGATAGGAAGCTATTATGGAGTGCACATATAGTGGAGCGATCCAAGAAGGCAGCAGCAGAGCTGTTCACCTGCAAGAGGGCAATTGGCACCTCCTGGGAATTCTCCACTAAGGTGACCTACTGTATTTACACAGCGATTGTGCGCCCGATTCTTCTTTATGGTGCCTTATTCTGGTGGCCTGCACTAGCTAAAAGTACCTATCTTAAAATGCTTCAAAAGGTGCAACGGATTTCGGAGCTCTGCATTACCGGGGCTCTCGGCTCCACGCCAGATTCCGTTACATACATACATGGATACATAGATATATAGATAGATACAGGCCAAGATAATAAAAGCGTATTAAAAAGGGCTCCAGTATGCTCTTTCGTAGATGTGCCATGCATCCACTTCTATCATTAATAAAGGAATGCGTTTTTCGCATTATGTGCAAGGTTTCAAATCTATGGCTATTTGGGGTGGTCACAAGTTCAATTGACCTTATGTCCGTTAACCTTATGTGACTCCACCATCACATTATTGCATTGCCATCGAGCCTTGATACGTGTGCAAAGTTTCAACCAAACTGATGACCATTCAAAGTGGTAATAAGGCCAATTGACCTTATGGCCGTTGACCTTATGTTACCACACCATCACATTAATGCATTGTTATCGAGCGTTGATAAGTGTGTAAAGTTTTAATCAAACTTATGGCCATTCAAAATGGTAATAAGGCCAACTGACCTTATGGCCGCTGACCTTATGTCACCACACCATCACATTAATGCATTGTCATCGACCCTTGATATGTGTGCAAAGTTTCAATCAAACTTATGGGCATTCAAAGTGGTCATAAGGCCAATTGACCTTATGGCCGTTGACCTTATGTCACCACACCATCACAATAATGCATTGTCATCGAGCCGTGTTACGTGTGCAGAGTTTCAATGAAACTTATGGCCATTCAAAGTGGTAATAAGGCCAATTCACCTTTTGGCCATTGACCTTATTTTTATTAATGCATTGTCATCGGTCCTTGATACGTACGCAAAGTTTCAAATTAATCAGGCTTCTAGAAACCGGTGAAAATTAAGTTCAAAGATTCCGTTACATAGATACGGGCCAAGCTAATAAAAGTGTGTTAAAAAGGGCTCCAGTATGCTCTTTCGTAGATGTGCCATGCATCCACTTCTATCATTAATAAAGGAATGCGTTTTTCGCATTATGTGCAATGTTTCAAATCTATGGCCATTTGGGGTGGTCATAAGTTCAATTGACCTTATGTCCGTTAACCTTATGTCACCCCACCATCACATTATTGCATTGTCATCGAGCCTTGATACGTGTGCAAAGTTTCAATCAAACTTATGGCCATTCAAAGTGGTAATAGGGCCAATTGACCTTATGGCCGTTGACCTTATGTCACCCCACCATCACATTATTGCATTGTCATCGAGCTTTGATACGTGTGCAAAATTTCAATCAAACTTATGGCTATTCAAAGTGGTAATAAGGCCAACTGACCTTATGGCCGTTGACCTTATGTCACCACACCATCACATTAATGCATTGTCATCGAGCCGTGATATGTGTGCAAAGTTTCAATCAAACTTATGGCCATTCAAAGTGGTAATAAGGCCAATTGACCTTATGGCCGTTGACCTTATGTCACCACACCATCACATTAATGCATTGTCATCGGTCCTTGATAAGTATGCAAAGTTTCAAATTAATCAGACATCTAGAAACCCGTGAAAATTAAGCTCAAAGATTCCGTTACATTCAGGCCAAGCTAATAAAAGCGTGTTAAAAATACAAAATATTTATACAGCTTTTTAAAATGACATTTCTGCCAGTGACGTAGTGAAGTTTTTTTGCGCCCACGCAAAATATTTTTAGAAAAACATATTTTGTTGAATACAATTTTTTTAATGAAAACTTTCTTTTTTACAATTTGATTTAACAAACAAAACTATATACTTATTTTATATATATTTCAACAAGTTTAAATTCAACAAGTTTATGAACACTATATGGGCAAATCCCGAAAACTTTTACTTTTTTGGATACTCGGGTTTTACATACGGGGAAAAACCTTAAGGCCAGAAAAAAGTACAAGGACATTAAGTTTGACCATTTGGCTATCAGATCTGATGATTTTAAAAATTAAGAAAGTTGATAGTAAATTTTTGCAGAACTCCGAAACGTAAAAAACGTCGATTTTTACACTTTTTCAAGCGATACGCTTGATTTTTTTTTTTTGAATTTTTTCGGTAAAATTTTGAGGCATCCATGAAACGCTATGGAATTTAAACTGAATGTTGTTTTTGAGATGGAGATTCTAAAAGTATGAGCAAAATGAATGTGCCCTCCAATACTCAAAACTATCATCAATCAAAGTAGCGATACTTTTTTTTTTTTTTTTTTGTCATTTTCAATATTGACAGTTTTTTGCTTATAGCTTTTTGAGGCAACTGGGTATTGAAATTTGGATTATGCACGATAATAGCCTATCAGGGACTACAAATAACTGGGGCTTCAAACACCGAAACATACTTCGTTCACATATCTATACGTTTTTAAAGTTTCAAAAGAATCGGTAGAAAGGTGTTAAAATAAATGTATTGCAAACTTTGCAGTAAAAAATATTTGGCGGTTATTCGGTTTTATATTTTTACCGATATCTACAAATCGGGTCTCGTGTATCAAAAAAATTTTACATAGCTAACAGCTGCATATATCTCCATATTTTGTTAAAATTTCGATATAATCGGTACAGAAGTGTTGAAATAAATGTATATTTAACACTGCGACCTCAATTTATATATATTTTGCTCGATCTTTTGACTATATCTTTTTGAGGCATTATGTAAGACGAGTAACGACGATGCACTATAGCTCCAATTTACCCCTCAATGTTCCTAACAAAAAGATATTTGCGTGATACCATGTTTCAAAAAAAAAAATTGTTTCTCCAAAAAAACCAAAGTTTAGCGGATTTCCCCATATACTCCCCCTTATTATTATTAAAAATAACAAAACAGCATATATGTTACAATAGCGACTTAAATTAAATTAACCATAATTACAGAAAGAAAAGTAAGGCATTCTGTAAAAATATATGTATTTTAGTATCGAATGCCATATCCGAATAAAATTGAATTCAAAAACATGTAAAATAGTGCGTGGGGTGAAGTTTGATTAAAAATAATAAGTAATAAAATATATTAATACAATATGTACATATATTTTTTTAAGTGCTATGGTTCAGCAAAATTTTGATGTCTTCGTGAGATTTCTCTAGTAGAAAAGATTTAACCTTTCCCAAAAACTCATTCAGATTTCTAGTGACAAGTATACATGCAGGCAACGCATTAAAAGCTTTACAAGAGACGATAGTAAAGAAGTTGTTGAAGTTGGTTGTTCGAGAGGTCGGGACATACACAAGTCCATATGAGTTTTGCCTCAAGTTATAACTATCCGATACCAGGCTATGTAAATACCCACAGCGAATGAAAAATATCTTTAACGTTTTATAGTAGTACATATGCTTAACAGGTATAACTTTCAGATCCCTAAACAACTCCATAGAGTGGTGAAAACGATCAACATTACATATTTTTCTTATGACCCATTTTGTGAATAGTTAGAAGCTGCTGGATTTTATTACCTGCAGCGCCACCCCAACAGGTTATACCATATTGGAGCTTGGAGTGGACTAAAGCGTAGTAAATAGTTTTAAGTGTTTCGTTTGAACAAACTTTTCTTAAATTGTAAAAATAACGAATGGAAGATCACAAGTAGGACTTCAAACGAGAAATATGCATAGACCAACTCAAGTTTTAGTCAACAATAACACCAAGATATTGGAAGTCGTTTACTTTTTCAATAGTGAAGCACTTATCGCAACAATTTACTTCAGCTTTAAACGATGCACAGAACAGAAAATTATTTAGTACAAAACGTTTGCAGTCAGTAGCATGGAATACAATGTCTATGTCAGGTGAGGATTTTGGATGCAAATTGAAATATATCAACTTCGTTTTCTTGCTGACACAGAGCTTATGTGCTGCAAACCACACTCTTAGCAAATGCACATCGTTATTGATTCCTGCTACTAAATCCAGATAGTTCGATGAACCATAGGCGATAGCAAGGTCGTCAGCGAAGGCTGTTACTTTTCCATACAATGGCAGCGAGAATATTGAATTAAGGTAAATCAAAAATAGAATAGGAACTAAGACAGATCCTTGAGGTACACCTAAGCTAATTGTAACTGGGTTACTTATACTACTTCCAACTTTTACTTTTTGAATTCTTCCTGACAAATAAGATTTAAACCAATTATATATAAACCCACGGAAGCCCGCAAAATACAATTTGTCTAATAAAATTTGGTGATCAACCATGTCAAATGCTTTAGTGATATCAACGAACAGTCCAGCACAGTTCTTTTTATTGTCTAGTTCCCTATATATGTGAGAACAAAAGTCCAGCAGGGCATCTTCTGTTGACCGCCCATATCTGAACCCGAATTGCATTGAGCTGAAATAGTTATTATTGTCAAGAAATGATAGGATTCGACCTTTAACCAGTTTTTCAAAAATTTTAGAAATTGAAGACAGTAATGAAATAGGCCTGTAGTTATTTATATCCGTTTTGTCACCCTTTTTAAATAAAGGAATGGCAATAGCGCATTTTAAATCTGAAGGAAATGATCCACCTAAAATACTCATATTAAACAAATGCGTTAGGATTTCAACTAAATTTAGTGCCACATATTTATGAGTCTGATTCGAAATTCCATCACAACCACATGATCTAGAGTTATTCAGAGAATTAATTGTTTTTAAAACTTCAATGCCAGTAAATGGCTCAAAAAAAAAACTATTTCCCGAATTCGAGAACTCAGGTATCAGAGCGGAGGATTCGAAAACAGGAGATTGCCCTATTGATAGAAAGTGATCATTGAAAAGGTTTGCCACTGTTGGAGGATCAGAAAAGCTCACGCTACCATCACATAAGACAATTGATGTATTATTAACTTTACAACTGCGATTCAGAAGACCGGTAATGATATTCCACTCCTTCTTTGGATTGCCATAGGAATACCTAAACTCATTTCGATAGAAATTATCACGCTCCACGTGTACTTCTTTTTTCAGTTCTCTACATAATTTCATATACCTGCTGCGAAGATTTGCGTTTGATGGGTGGTTTTTACACTTTTTTCCAAGCTTATTTTTTAGATGAATTTTTTGAGAAACTTTTTGCTAATCCATGGTTTTAACTTATAATCAGATCTGCGAGGGATAAAAGAAAAGCTAGCAGACTTAATGTGTCTGTTAAAAATGTTCAGAAAAATATTAAATGCCTTGGATACGTCTTTTTCAGAGTAACATTCATCCAAATTTTAAAATTTCAAAATTTATTTGCGTTAAACAACAACTAACCTTTTTATTATTGTTTTTTGCACAGGCCTTGCTTAGTAATACACCAGTCATAGTGTGATCTGTTATTCCGACATCAAGATTTAGGCTACGCAAACTACTGAGAAAATGATTACTAACACGACAGAAAACGTGATCCAAGCAGCTTCCAGACATACTACGAGTTGGTTCATTTAAATACGATGTTAGACCATGACCAGCCATTAGATTTAGGAAACTATCTATGGTAGGATTAGCGTTAAGAATATCTAAATTAAAGTCACCTAAGATGACAATATTGGCTGAATTTTCACTACGGAGAAGATTTGAGAACTCTTCCACAAATATCTGAACAGGTATCGCATGTAGCCTGTAAACACATATAAAAGTAAAGACTGCACCGGAAATACTTATTGAAACCTTTAGGATGTCAGCACTTGTGAGATTGCATTCAAAATAAACACACTCATACATATCCCGATCAAAAACTCCAACACCACCTGCAGAATAACTGTCATTAGTGTTCGCGAAAAAATTATAACCAGGTATAGTTAAATCATGAATTTCGTGGGAGTGTATCCAGATTTCAGACAAAAGTATTACGTCGGGATAGTTTTTAAACATCTCTAGATTGCATAACAATAAATCAAAATTTTTCCGAAGACTACGTATGTTTTGATGAATAGCAACAAACGAATCCGTAGAATTATACATCAAATCAAGATCATTAATAGGGCTGATTATAGCGAGGTTGTTTATATATAAAATATTTGAGAAAGCCATTTGAAATATGCAAGTATTAAATAATAATTAGAAAACTTCGTTACTTTTGACAAATCGTCAAAAGTACTAAGAATAACAACGTCGCTATTATCAGTCTTTTTCATCATTATTCTATCATGATTTATCCACAGGTACTTATAATTTTGTGCTTTTTTTGTTTTCTTCGCTACTGTAAGCAGCGGTCTGTTGTAGCTAGTGAGACTATCGTTTATGTAAATATTGGCGCTTTTCTGTCCATCACCAAAAAGCTGAGAAGTTAATTTCCCCTATTTAAATATATTGGATGTAAACTGAACGCCCTGATTACTTGTAATTTGTAAAGGTACTCCAAAACGGGGTATGTACTCTTTAAGGAAAACAGAAGCAACGGATTTTGCCGTTGCTTCTTTAAGAGGGTAAGCTTCTTGCCAGCGAGTATTTCGATCAATTATAGTTAATATATACCTGTAACCATTTGAAATCGACAAAGGTCCAACAATATCTGTATAAAGGTGCTCAGATCTACCTGCCAAAAATATATTGATTTTATTAAATGTCGTGTAGCTAATGTCGATGAGCTACGTTATGTCATTTAGAAAATTCTTCTCCACGGAAACTTTTTTGAAGTTGAGGATAGGAACATCTATTTCTTTTAATTTATAAATACCGTCTGGTTTTTTTATAAAATCTTTTAAAAATGCATCTTTTTTCTGCTTTTCATACAATATTCTACGGTTAAACTCACCACTATCTAACGGTTCTACCTCTGGAATGCGCGAAAGCATATCAGCTACCATATTTTCCTTGCCTGAGTTATGTTTTATGTCACTGGTGAATTGAGAAATATATTCAAGCTGTCTTGTCTGACGCGTACTACGCTCAACTTTTGAATCTATGACATACGTTAAAAGTTTGTGATTTGTATAAACTCTAAATTTTCGGTTTTCTAATATGTATCTTAAATGTTTAATAGTTGCATATATTGCTAATAACTCTCTATCAAAATCTCTGTATTTAGCTTCGGAAGCTGTTAATATCTTTAGGTAAAAAGCTAAAGGTTCCATTTTACTTTCAAAATGTTGTTCTAGAACATCTTCTGTTGCAACTACTGACGCATCTACTGATATGGAAAGATCTGCTTTCTTATCAAAATGATTTAAGAGTATATTTGATACAAAAATTTCTTTGACCTTTTCAAAAAAATTTAATTGTGCCAATTGAAGCGATGACTCTTTTGTTTCAAAGCAAATGTTACCATTGTGTGTATTCGGCTTAAGTATTCTGCTAATCTAGGTATATAGCGATGGTAATGATTCACCATTCCTATAAACTTTTGCATTTGTATAGCTGTTTTCAGACGGTTAAACTCACGAATGACTTTCCTTTTTCGTTAGTTGGGTTAATGCCTGCGTTAGAAATATTGTATCCTAGAAAATCTATTTGTGACGTACTAAAAATGCATTTGTTAGGCTTGATGTTTAAGCCGTATTCATCTAAAGTGTGAAATACTATTTTTAGATGTTGTACATGCTTCTCCTCGTTGCCACTTGCTATAAATATATCATCTAGATACACAAAAACAAAATATAATACTGTTTTCATACAGACGGCTTATTGAATAATAAAGGCAGTTTCTACATTAAGACGCTTATTGAGCTCAATCTTCCCTACAAAATTCGAATCTATAATAATTTCATTAGTAGCTAATCGAATGCCTAATGAAGTCAAAAGCACAATGCAACTCTGTTGGGAGCGTTCAGTTTATTAGTTTTTAGTGTGTTCAGTGCTTAAAAATGTCATTTGGCATAGCTTAAAAAGACATTAAACGGAAATGTGAAGCATCTCAAGGCTAAAATAATGACATATCAATTTTAAAAATCGAACATCAAATAACCAAGCTACAACGAAAAAAACTTTTCGGCTGTATTTCGAAAACTCAAAAAAAAATAAAAAAAAATGTTTCCGAAAACCTCTCAACATAATCTCTAAATTTAGGGGCGGACATTAGCAACTTTGTTTCGACCCAGTCTAATATACACGTTCACTTTTTTACTGAATCATTCCGTTTTGAAAACGCGCTTCGAAATTTTTTCGTCGAAAATTTTCGTACATTCAACCCTACACACCGCATAAAGCTCCTGGTTCGACAAATGAAGCTAAAGAAGCTCAATTAAATGTACTTATTTTTAGTTGCAAATTTACTTTATTTATGAAAATTTTCTATTTTAACAGTTTGATTTTTAACCAAAAAACTACTAAATTATTTTACATATTTTTTAATAAGTTTTAAATTGAACAAGTTATGAACACTACACCCTCTACGTCATCAACTTGGTAGTGTGTAGTAGCACACATTTTTCTGGGCTTGTACGATTATGCAAGCCTACTCTTGGGTTTTTAAATAAACTTGACTCAAAATCAAAAATCTTGTTAACATAGCATTTATCTGTTATTAACTGGTGCTTAACCGCCTCAGCGATGTTGACCGTTTCGCGGTAACTGACGCTAGTTGAAAGCACCAGAGGAGGTCAAGTCTTCCGCTACCTGCCTCTTCCAACTCAGTGAAAGTCACCGCTTTCCTCTGCTTGCAAAGTGCGATGTCGATCGAAATACTTTCTTGTCGGGAGCGCCTTCTTCCTCGGTGCTCATACAACTCACCATTATACCTGCTCTGATACTCGCCGTCGGCATCAAGGACAGTGCCATAAATCTTTCGGAGAACTTTTCTCACGAACACTCCAAATTCCAAGTCGTCCTTTCTAGGCACAGTTCATGGTTCTGTGTCATACATCACGACTGGCATGATGAGCGACTTTTAGAGCGTGTTTTTTGTTCGTTGAGAGAAGACTTTATTTTGCGATTGGCTGCTCAGTCTAAATTAGCACTTGTTGGCCAGAGGTATTCTCCGCTTGATTTCAAGGCTGGCAGGGGTTTCGTTGTTAATGCTGGTTTTCAAATAAAGAAGTCCTTCACAGTCTTGAATTTATATCTATGAACAGTGACATGGCCAAGGCGCAAATGCGCTGCTTCTTTCTTCCATGACAACAAGTATTTCGTCTTCTTCTCATTTACCACAAGGCTCACTTTTTTGCCTCTTTATATGTTCAGGAGAGAATAGAATTCCCTTTTATTAATGATTGTGCCATCACGGCGCATCAAAGGTGCTAGAATTATCTTCTCCAACATAAATTTTAAAAAATCACACGATAATAGTCGCCTTATCTCAAGTCCCCTTTGATTTCGAATGACTCGGGGAGGTTCATCTCAATATTTAGGTATTTTGTTGGCGTTGCTCTATGTCATTTGGCGCAGTCTTAAGGGCCCATTACTGATACTTAGCATAGACTTGACTTGACTTGGCGTAAACTTCGGAACTTAGCCACGATTTTACTTAGCGCATAAAATCTGGCATCATAATCAATAAATGCCAATTTGTATGACAAAATGTCAAAATGAAACGGAAACAAGCAAATGGCATCTCAAAATGTAAACGTCACTTAGAACCTACATAGAAAATCAAAATTCAAGAGACTTCTAAGTCAAGTTAAGTGTTGCTAAGTTTTGACTAATCAGTAACATGCAATGTTCATTTAACAGAACTGTAAGTGACAGTTCTCAATTCAAATGAAGTATATGCTAAGTATCAGTAATGGGCCCTTTACTAACTTTGCAGCGTACCTAAATACAATCAAAGCAGCATACAAGCAACTTCTTTTCGCACTGCTTTCAGATCGATGATGGTGTACGTCCATTCTTCTATCTTCGTAAGGATCTGGCGCATCGTGAAGATCTGGTCCATATTAGATTTACCAGGTCTGAAACCGCGCTGATAAGTTCTTTGACTTTATGCTTCAGTCTTTTGCATAATACGCTTCATAGAACCTTATAAGCTATGTTAAGAAGGCTGGTTCAGCGGTAATTAGCGCGTTTTACGGGATCGCTTGCCATGTGCATTTGGCAGAGCACACTTACATTTTAATCTGAAGGCATGCTCTCTTCCATCTATATTTTGCATAGCTGTAGATGCTTGCTCTTTACCAGCTTTTCACCTGCATGTTTGAAAAGCTCGGCGGGCGGTCCGTCGCTATTCTTCGTCTTGTTATTCTTTAGCCGGGATATTCCCATTCTCAGTTTGTCATAGTCGAGTGTCGGAATGTCTTTTATATCAGTGCAGTTATTCCATCGGATTTGTCTTCTCCCTCACTAGTTACCAATGAAAATAAGTGCTTCCTCCACAACTTCAGCATGCATGTCAGTTACCACGTCACCATTATAATTTCTGCAGGACTCTGCCCCGGTCTTGAAACTTTCCGTCATCGGTCAGATTCTTTGGTAGAGCTTTCGGCCGTCATTTTTTGCAGCCAACATCTGAAGCGCCTCGCATCCAAGCCGCTGTGCCTCACGTTTTTTCCTTCTAAATACCTCGACGTATGTGCGCAACGTGGCCCTTTAGTCAGCGTCCTTGTTTTTGAGGCAGCGTGACATTACTCATCGTAAAAGTTGTCTTTCTGTGGCCTCCCTGAAAACCTATGGTGTCAGCAGCGGCGGTACGTTGGGAGATAGCAAAATACTCCCACAGCTCAACCTCATTATCAGGTCGAAAATTACTTTCAGTGCGCAGGTGTGAGAGCCGAGTGTAGTAATCATCAGCTGCCTGTTTCGTGAATAGTTTTTCGTCGGCAATCTTTCACTGTGTACCTGCAGACACATTCTTTGCTGTACAGAGGCGTTTACGTATATTTGCTACCACAAGGTAAATGCTCCGAGTGCATATTTCGATCTCGAGGATTAATTTAACACTTTTCAGTGGTACGAAAGTAAATTACTTTCGATACATCACATGCAGTTCTTAATAAGAAGCACCTAACGCAGGCGATCTTGTAGCTTCCCTGCAAAAATAGTGCGACTAATCCCCAAAGAGAGCGGTCTCCGATTGATTTCTTTTGTCTACATTGTAGCATAATTGATCCCCTCTAGTCCCTTTTGAGTACAGTTGTGATATTTCAGATTGAAATCTATGTAACCCATTTTAAGAAACATAATAAAAAGAAAATAAAACAAGTAAGGAAGGTTAAGTTCGGGTGTAACCGAACATTACTTACTCATTTGAGAGCTATGGTGACAATATAAGGAAAAATGACAATGTAGGAAAATGAACCGAGGGTAACCCTGGAATGTGTTTGTATGGCATATGTATCAAATGAAAGGCATTAAAGAGTATTTTATGAGGGAGTAGGCCATAGTTCCATAGGTGGACACCATTTAGGGATATCGCCATAAAGGTGGATCAGAGTTGACTGTAGAATTTGTTTCTACGATATGGGTATCAAATTAAAGGTATTAATGAGGGTTTTAAAAGGGAGTGGTGGTTGTTGTATATGTGAAGGCGTTTTCCAGATATGGACCAAAATGTGGACTAGGGTGACCCAGAACATCATCTGTCGGATACCGCTAATTTATTTATATATGTAATACCACGAGCAGTATTCCTGCCAAGATTTCAAGGTTTTTTATTTCGCCCTGCAGAACTTTTTCATTTTCTTCTACTTAATACGGTAGGCGTCACACCCATTTTACAAAGGTTTTTTCTAAAGTTATATTCTGCGTCAATAAACCAATCCAATTACCATGTTTCATCCCTTTTTTCGTATTTATTATAGAATTATGGCATTTTTTTCATTTTTCGTAATTTTCGATATCGAAAAAGTGGGCGTGGTCATAATCGGATTTCGGCCATTTTTTATACCAAGATAAAGTGAGTTTAGATAAGTACGTGAACTTAGTTTAGTAAATATATACCGATTTTGCTCAAGTTATCGTGTTAACGGCCGAGCGTATGGACAGACGGACGACTGTGTATAAAAACTGGACTTGGCCTCAACCGATTCCGCCCTTTTTCACAGAAAACAGTTATCGTCCTAGAATCTAAGCCTCTACCAAATTTCACAAGTATTGGTAAATTTTTATTCGATTTATGGCATTAAAAGTATCCTAGACAAATTAAATGAAAAATGGCGGAGCCACGCCCATTTTTAAATTTTCTTTTATTTTTGTATTTTGTTGCACCATATCATTACTGGAGTTGAATGTTGATATAATTTACTTATATACTGTAAAGATATTAAATCTTTTGTTAAAATTTTGCTTTAAACAAATTTTTTTTTAAGTGGGCGTGGTCGTTCTCCGATTTTACTAATTTTTACTAAGCATACATATAGTAATAGGAGTAACGTTCTTGCCAAATTTCATCGTGATATCTTAAACGACTGCCAAATTAAAGCTTGCAAAATTTTAAATTACCTTCTTTTAAAGTGGGCGGTGCCACGCCCATTGTCTAAAATTTTATTAATTTTCTATTCTGCGTCATAAGTTCAACTCGCCTACCAAGCTTCATCGCTTTATCCGTCTTTGGTAATGAATTATCGCACTTTTTCGGTTTTTCGAAAATTTCGATATCGAAAAAGTGGGCATGTTTATAGTCCGATATCGTTCATTTTAAATAGCGATCTGAGATGAGTGCTCAGGAACCTACATACCAAATTTCATCAAGTTATCGTGTTAACGGACAGACGGATGGACGGACATGGCTCAATCAAATTTTTTTTCGATCCTGATTATTTTGATATATGGAAGTCTATATCTATCTCGATTCCTTTATACCTGTACAACCAACCGTTATCCAATCAAAGTTAATATACTCTGTGAGCTCTGCTCAACTGAGTATAAAAATTGTAAATCGAATATCACAATGAATTTTAGAGCTCTCAGCAACAGCTTTAATTTGATATCCATAATACATACACATTCTAGGGATATCCGGGTCCACGTTTTGGCCTATATCTCGAAACCCTAGTGACCCAGGAGAATTATCCTGTAATATAGCACTCATCAACAGCTTTCATTTGATATCCATATTGTATAAAAACATTCTAGGGGCACCCGGGTCCACGCTTTGGGCTATATCTCGAGACCCTAGCCTCCCAGTTGTATGAAAATTATCCCGTACTATAGAACTCATCAACAGCTTTCATTTGATATCCATATGGTATAAACACATTCTAGGGGTAACCGGGTCCACGTTTTGGCCTATATCTCGAGACCCTAGTCACCCAGGGGTATGAAAATTTTCCTGTACTATAGCACTCACCAACAGCTTTCATTTGATATCCATATTGTATAAACACATTCTAGGGGTACCCGGGTCAATGTTTTGATCTCAAGACCCTAGGCACGTAGCGAAAACAAAGGTAGACGTTGGCCGATTCTCAGACCTACCCAATATGCTCACAAAATTTCATGAGAATCGGTTCAGTCGTTTCGGAGGAGTTAAGCCTCTAAAACCGCGACAAAAGAATTTTATATAATAGATACAAAGACATATTTCTTGCTGAGCTTTGATTTTTAAATTTTGACATAGAAGTTGTAAAAATATTTATGAGAAATAAAAATATAAAGGTGGAGCGCAATTAGTTGACTATATATTTATAAGTTGACTCGTTTTCTGTCAACTTTCTAATCCATGTAACGAGCGCTCCACTTATATGAACCGTTTTCCTAAGTCGTTATTACTTTCGTTTAGCCAGACATCGAATACCTCAGAGAACCGTTTCGGGATTATTTGAGGAACATTTTTGGGACTAAGTATTTCAAATTTTTCGAGGACTATTGCGGGACCTGGGAATTTTTTTTAATAATTTGGGAAAAATTTAAACAACGTGACATCAGGACGGACAAGGCGACAGCTGTTTCGATAATACTTTGTAAATCTCTTCCAAACTTTTTCTCCCGGGAGTGGGATTTGAACCCGCACTCCCACGATGGTTGAAGTGTTACAAACGCATTCAGCCACGTCATGCCTTACAAGCCAACCTAATAAAACCTCACTGCGTTTTTTTAGCGCACGCAAACAACCGGCGTTTTTTGCCCTAACCCAAATAAGCATGCGTTGCGACAATGTAAAGCATGTGTGCAAACGTCAAATCTAAATGTCACGCAGAACAAAAATTGGGAATGGAGTTAGGTTTTCACGCAGCAAATTCAATTTGAGTTACTCTCATACAAGTTGTATGTGCATGAGACATTTTTGACAGAAAATGACTTGCGTGCGTTTATATTAGGTTGGCTTGTTAGTTGTTGTAAAGTTTTTCCCAATTGCCTTCTTTGCATATATTATTCTTTTCCACACTACATACTTTGTATGTAATTATGTGTTAATGTTATGCTTGTTGGTAAGGCGGTTTCTACGAAACTTGGTATTGTTGCTGTTTTTGTCAGCCTTTTGCACTCCATCGGTGGAACCTCCGCAGCCATGTAGCAAGATGCTAGGAGAAATGCCTGCTTATTATTTTGCTTAACGGCCACCATTTACCATGACTACAGCTCGCACCCGTCCTTCCGTTTGCGCGTAGTAAACACCACATCCGCGCGCGTTGAGCCTAGAAACCTTTCCTCCCGATAAGAGCCAAGGCTCCTGGATCAGCGCCACGTCAAGCAAACCCCCCTCAAATGTTAGGAGGGGTTTGCTCGCTACCACTTTACTGTGTTGGAGGTTTATCTGTAAAACTCGAAGCACTATTGGCCTGTTTTCCCCCTCCAGCACGTTCGTCGTGACGTCTTCGTCCTCTCCTTGCCCTTTTGGTTTAGAGTATTCGAGGCCTTCTTTAGCCTCTCGTAAATGCTGTGCCGGGTGTTCGTCTGTGCGACTCGCAGCACCATTTCGCTTTCTGACCTCCTCTACCACCTTTGTGGTGACGTCGGCTACCGCTACTTGTTCTTTTCTCTTAGGCTTTTGAGGTCCTTTTCGACCTCGCCTACTTCTAGCGTGTTAGGATTGTTATCCTCGGGACTTCTTTTCCTGAATCGCATGAAAAATTTGCCTGTAGCCCAGGACATTTCGACAAGCTGCGTGTACAATATATCATCCGCCTGCTTGTTCATTTGGAAGTTGTAGCTCAATGGTAAGTTACTTAAAAATCGATCGCAAGACTCTCTCCGTTCCGTACAATTTTTCTAAATATCTCGATCCGTGCGCCCTCTATCGAAAATATTTAAATTTATCGAAAATTTTAAACAAAAAAGGCAACTCTTAGAGACCAATTGTACAGCGAACAACGGAACATTCATATGGCGTAGCAGCTAAAAAAGGCTTGCACTGATATGAATGTTGGAGACTCGTGTTCAACGCTCAGCTCCCGAAAAGCTAGCTGATGAAGAAGTGAAATTCAGAAACATGTCCTAGTAACCATCGCCGTTTGTAAACTTACAATTTTTCTCTAATATTAATTACAAAAACCATTGTATAAAGCAATATGAGCAAAGCTCGCTAATTAAATACATATGATCATATTGATATAATAGTAACAGCGGAAGTATTAAAAACAAATACTGTAAAAATCCGAACAAATGTTACTAAGCTTTCAAAAGCACGCCTAAAAATCATATCCACACCATTAGGAATAAACTACATACAGAGTGTATGTGCCTACATGGTGATCAAAAGGAATATAAACAAAAAAGGCAACTCTTAGAGACCAATTGTACAGCGAACAACGGAACATTCATATGGCGTAGCAGCTAAAAAAGGCTTGCACTGATATGAATGTTGGAGACTCGTGTTCAACGCTCAGCTCCCGAAAAGCTAGCTGATGAAGAAGTGAAATTCAGAAACATGTCCTAGTAACCATCGCCGTTTGTAAACTTACAATTTTTCTCTAATATTAATTACGAAAATATTTTATGCGTTTTATACTATCATAGAGCTTATAACAAGACAGTTTGGGATATTTTTCTGGATGAAATCGGAAATATTTGGGCCAGTTCGAAACGGTGTATGGAATCCTTTCGGGACTATTTTTAGAATACCTCAGGATTATTTCGCGATAGTAATCGGAATCGTTTGAAAACTGTTTATATATGAAATACTTTGAGATTATTAGAGGACCGTTTCGGGATTATTTGAGGAACATTTTCGGGACTATTTCAAATTTTTCTATGACTATTTCGGGACCGTTTAGAGACTGTGTTCGAGATTTTCTTGGGTCTGTTACGTATCAGTTTCTGAATTATTTTCATAATAATATCGTCCAAACTTTTTGAGAACTATCTCCATATAATTTCAAGATTGTTTTTTGAAAGTATTTTACGATTAATTAGGGAATCATATCGGAAGATCTGGCACCGAATATCTTTTAACTATCACCGGATCTGTTTATTCTTTTCGGAACTAATTCAAGACCATTAAAAAAGGATTTCAGGGGAATATCGGATCCTCCTTTTTTAAGAACTCCACTATATCCTTCCTTCTGCTTATCTCCGCTACTGCGAGTATTTCGCGATTTATTGGGACTATTTAAATATTATTTTGTGGACGATCTAGTTATTTTTTTTTAAGATCATATCTTGACATATCGTGTTAACTGGGACGCGGTTTTAGGCTAGTTTTACGAATATGTGAAAGATGAAAAGACGTTTAAATCCACAACAAATTAACACCTTATTAACAGTTAACGAAAGATATTGATTATGTCAGCCCATTGAAGTTCGAGCAGTGTTGTTGCTCAGAATTTCGTGCACTTCTCCCAGCTCTGGTTTTTGGCAGTATACAATAGAAACTATTAGCAGTTTGGAAACAGATAAAACTTCATAAAAAACACATTCATTGTACACACATCAATTTGATAACACAATTCAACTGTGTAAATATACATACATATGTACATATAACCAAGCAATTAATAGGAAATTTTCTTTTGAAAAAGTATAACAAAATGTTTTGTCAATGCCACGTTCATTTCATTTCGCTGGTATATGAGTCAATTTGAATCTGTTTGTTTAGCTAATTGAAACTTTCCATTATAGTTATTTATTAAATATGCTCATTAGGTTCATATATCAGAAAATTTGTATGGGAAGGTATAAACGCTCTACAAGCTTTTTATACCTTCCATGAAAATGAAATTTTTATATATTAAGTTTGTCACGAGTCTTAAAAGTCATTAAAGGAGAAAAGATAGACCCACCGATAAGTATACCGAAATGATCAGGATGAAGGGCTGAGTTGATTTAGCCATATCCGTCTGTCCGTCTGTATGTTTGTGTGCAAACTAGTTTCTCAATTTTTGAGATATCTTGATAAAATTTGGTTAGTTGGTATATTTATGTGTCCAATTAGACATTTATCGGAACCGGGTGGATCGGACCACTATTCCATACATAGACCCCCCATACAATCGATTTTTCAGAAAAGAGGATTTTTTCCATATCTTCCTCAATTTATCAGGTCGAAGCTTCAAACTTCACCGAATGCTTACGTTTGCGGTATATATTGTTGAGATAAGTGATTCATGGTCAAAGCTATTTCATGCAGGCCAAAAAAACGTGAAAGTATGCATCCTCACACAAAGTACCTACATATTTTTATACTCAGCGTGCTTTGTACACAGAGTATATTAACTTTGAATGGATAACGGTTAGTTGTACATTTATAAAGGAATCGAGATAGACATAGACTTCCATATATCAATATCATCAGTAACGAAAAAAAATTAATTGAGCCATGTCCGTCCGTCCGTCTGTCCGTCTGCCCGTTAACACGATAACTTGAGTAAATATCTTCACCAAAGTTGATACACGTGCTTATCTGGACCCGGAATAGATTGGTATTGAAAATGAGCGAAATCGGATGATAACCACGCCCACTTTTTATATATATAACATTTTGGAAAACACACAAAACCCGATTATTTAGTAAATAATATAACTAGAATGTTGAAATTTGACGTGTGGACTGATATTGAGACTCTTGATAAAAATTTGAAAAACATTTTAAAATGGGCGTGGCACCGCCCACTTGTGATAAAATCAACTTTACAAATATTATTAATAATAAATCAAAAATCGTTAAACCTATTGTAACAAAATTCGGCTGAGAGCTTGTCTTTACTATAAGGATTGCTTTGAAGAAAAATTTACGAAATCGATTTAGGACCACGCCCACTTTTATATAAAAGATTTTTAAAAGGGTCGTGGACGAATAAAATAAGCTATATCTTTGCAGAAAAAAGCTTTATATCAATGGTGTTTCATTTCCCAGTGGATTTATAACAATAAATGGAAAGAACTTAAAATTAAAAAAATGGGCGTGGTACCGCCCCTTTTATGACTAAGCAACTTTCTATGTTTCGGGAGCCATAAATCGAAGAAATATTAACATATCGTGATGAAATTTTGTACACATATATTCCTTATAGCAGAAAATATTTCTATTAAAAATGGACGGGATCCGTTAAAGACCACGGCAACTTAGATATAAAACAAGCCTAAAAGGTTCGTAGACTAAAAAAATAAGCCATATCTAAGCAAAAAATAGTTTTGAATCAATGATATTTCACTTATCAAGTTTTACTGTAAGGGAACGTACCCAAATTACATGACCCCTTTAGGGGGGAGGGGGTTTATTTAGGTATTACACCTGGGCACAGTAGAGAGGGGAGGGATTGAGACTTTGTCCCGTAGTCAATAATCTCTAGAAAATCTGCAATTTTTTTGTGGAATTTATTTCGCGTCCAAAATTTGCATGAAAAATCATTAGAAAAACGTGCACGGGGGGAGCTTAAAATAACTACAGGTGATCACCGAGAGGTGGGAGGGGGATAAAAAGTTGTAGAAAAAGGGTCACGTAGTTTGGATACGTTCCCTAAGAGGAAATGTGGAGACATTTTTCTTTTATAAGGGCGGTGCCACGTGTTATGTAGAAAATTAATTTATCTGAAATGAAATGTACAATTTAAATTCACGCTGAGTATATAATGTTCGGTTACATCCAAACTTAGACACTTTTGCTTGTTTATTTTTTTTTATCTTAAAAATCGATTAGGCATGTACATCTGCTCACTATATATTTCATATCTTATACCGCCGCTTATTTGGATATTGCGAATGGGATAAGATTGTTGTTCAGCCCCGTTCATGAGAGGTATGAAGTCTTCGGCACAGCCGAAGACAGTCCCGTTCTTACTTATTGTATTTGCCATAAACAAATTTTAGTTTTAGTAGGCACTTTCAGCCAAAAATTTACACAAGCTATAACTGATCGAGACGGCCGCCGTGGTGTTATGGTAGCATGCTCCGCCTACCACCCCGAGGGTCCTGGGTACAACTCCCGTGCAGAGTAACATAAAAAATGAAGAAACACTTTTTTTAATCAAAAAAAAATTTGAAAAAAGTTTTTCTAATCGGCGTCGCCTCTGGAAAGTGTTTAGCATACTCTCCCAATGTATTTCTGCCATGAATGCAAATTGAAAGATAAGCTCGGCCTAAAACCTCTTCGGAGTCTAGCGCGCCTTGCATTTATTTATTTATAATGGACCGAATGAACACAAACAAGATTTTTTATTGTGTAGCCTTGACTTTAATTAAGATGTATTGTTGTTATCTAAAATTCCTGAAATTTTGTCTGAAAGTTGTTTGCTTATTTTTTTTTTCACATTGCTCAATTGGGTATAAATAGCGCCCGCAAAATTAATCTCAGTGTCTTTGTACTTAAAAAGTGATCAAAAGTTCTTAAATTGAAATGGATAAACGCAGTATTTTCACGATCCTTTTTATTGTTCTACGCTTACTCAAAACGAATGCTGAGTTTCGCGTAATAAATGGAAATGAAATAAAAATAAAGGACAGCCCACATTCGGTATCGATATTTCATGGTTCCAAGTATAAATGCGCTGGTTCCCTAATCTCTTTAAGTTCGGTGGTTACAGATGGGGATTGCGTAGTCACCGAGGGGCGCGCGAAAAATAATCTCAAAGTTATAGCTGGTGTAGGCGATATAGTTGCAGGTAAACACCGTGGTCAAAAACGCGATGTGTGCAGTGTATTTTGTTATCCACCGTGTGATACAAGACAAATAGTTTTCGAAATAGCTGTGGCTAAAGTGCGTTCCGATTTTGAAGGTCCTAATATAAATCCTGTTCCGCTTTGCAATACCGTATTACAACCGGACATGGATTTGAAAGTTAATGGATGGGGTTCAAATATTGAAAATTATATGGATCATAGTCATATTCTCAGAACTACTAAAATGCCTATAATACAAAGGGATCAGTGCCTCCACTTCTACTTACATACATATTCTATTCGTCTACCAGACACAGTCCTTTGTGCTGGAGGTATTATAAGTAAACTGGGTTATAGAGATGATGGAGCAGGGGCGCTTGTGAATAACCATCTTTGTGCGGTGGCACACTATATTGGTGATCGGATCTATACTCCGGGTATATTTACAAATTTAACAGATGAAGGAATTAAACGATTTTTATGTGACTTTACATCTCAAAGGGTGTTGTTATAAATTCACTGTTGAGTGGAATATTACCCTTACTCGACAGAACAGCGAACTTCGAAACATTTTGAAATAGGTCGTTTCCGAAACAGCAGTTGAGATATGGTGACATTTTACTCAGCAGTCGAACTGGCGATATTTGTTTTATATATAATTTACAAATAAAATATTATGATTGTGAATAAATAAATATTTTTGATTTTATGCCTTAAATTGTGAGACCAAAATTTGATCACCACTGTAAAGTCCCCACGTGTATGAATAGATCATGAGATAGAAAGAAAATTACGGAACAAATATTTTGAGGTCCTGGCAAACTCCATGTTAAACCCTGATCCAACCAACTCTATGGAAGTCAACTTAATCGGTTATTTAAGTCATAGAGTAACACCTTAGTCTTAACGATACCATAGCCAACCAAATAGTTTTTGGTTTTCACCCATACCCATAATCTGTAAATTTTCGCGCTGACGAATTTATTCACATGTTGGAGATTATATTTTTCGTTTCGAAATTTTTTACATTTTCTTTTACGTGAAGTTATCACATATTTTAGGTTAAGGCACCAATAACCGATGCCAGTATACACAGATCTATGGTTAAGTCAAAATATGATTACAAAATGGGCGTTATGAATATGGAAAATTTTCCAGAGCTTTAAAGAGCTGATATTTTACCAAACTATGATTTTGCTTTGGCATAAGCTGTCGCTGGATCTCAAAGTGTTTTGAAAACCCTCAGAATCGGGGCCGCCTAAATGTAGCCTCAAATTTACATTGTGGTTGTTTTTAGTTTTTCCTACAAATCGGAGGGACGGGATCTACATGTTTAATGCCAACAGAAATACACTCGGAGTGTTTGCAAACTATTGCCAAGGGGCGATCCCGCTTAGGTTAGGTTAGGTTTGGTGGTAGCTACCCTGATAGCTCACTTGGATAACGTGAAGATTCGTTGTGATACCACATACAATAAAATCAAATAACGGTGACGTAGACATAGTCACTTAGAGAATCGTTGGGTAGCAACGACAAAGTTCCGTAATGATACCGATCTCAACTTGGATAAATTCTCGGGAGATCCAAGTGAGTCGCGACCGAAGTCCTTTCGCCTTATTCTGGCAAAAGCCGGACAGTCAAGCATAAAGTGATTTAATCATTCCACCTCATCATCCTCCAGACAGCAGCAGCAGGATGGAGTTTCCAGTATATTCAGACCTACCGCATGGATACCAATGGGACAGTGCCCTGTCAAAATATCAATGACCATTGATAGATGAGCCTTAGTGAACCGAAGTACTTCGGCCGACCTCCTGCCATCCACTTTCGGTCAGAAAGATCTTGCTACCTTGCAAGAAGTTGTGTCCAGAGTAAAGGTTGTATAGGGAGCAGTTATCGGCATACAATAGTCCGTCTTGTCCGGGATAAAGTCGAACATATTAAGAAAGCTAGATTGCCCGAAGTCAGAAAGCCCATTGCCCATATCACGAAGCGTGACCAACGACCGGGCCGCGGCTGCCTTTTCCGCAATATCTACTGGATGTATGTTCATCATGACATTCAGTGCCAAGGTAGGTTTTATTCTGATGGCGCCACTGATACCGAACAGTGCCTTCCGTTGTACTGACACTAACATTTTAGAGGTGCTCGCCGCCTCCAGTGCGTTCCACCAGACCAGCACCCCATAGAATAGAATCTCCTGGCGAGAGTCCCCATCTATTTCCGATAGCCCCCCTGCAGCAGAACAAGGCAACCGCGGCCTTCCTGGCCCTATCTTCCACATTAGGTCTCCATGACAGTTTCTTGTCCAAAACAATCCCTAAATATTCAACCCTATCAGAAAGTACCAACGGTACCCTCCAATCGAGGGAGTTCTGAAATCGGGCATATTATATCTCCTTGTAAAAAGAACCAGTTCCGTTTTTCCTGTGTTGACCGCCAAGCCACATGATTCATCCCACCTAGCCACAGTATCCAAGCAGCCCTGCAGAACATCTCGCAGGGTACCCAGAAATTTGCCTCTGACAACCATTAGCTTCCCGCATCACAAGAAGCTCGTTGACTACCACAACCAAGGGCAGAGGAGATATGACACCCCCTGTGGCGGGCCCCTGCACAACTTCCTCTCAATTATGGCCCATCCCCACTCCGCTGCGACAATTCTGCTGTATAGAACTTTGCTAATAGATTCAACCCGAGCCACCTCGACTCCTAAACCCACCAGAGCTCTTTCGATTGCCCCCGGTAAGACATTGTTAAAAGCCCCCTCGATGTCTAAAAAGGCACCCAGAGCAAACGCAGCAAGTGAAATCAAACAAGATTTTTTATTGTGTAGCCTTGACTTTAATTAATATGTATTGTTGTTATTTAAAATTCCTGAAATTTTTACTGAAAGAATTTTGCTTATTTTTTATTCACATTGCTCAATTCTTGCCTTTTAGTCCCGTTCTATTCTCTTTGTACTGCAACGACCTAAATGAGAATTTGTGTGTGTGTGGGGGGTGTCAAGGTTAATAACATTAATGTGAAATTGCTTATGTACGCTGATGATCTCGTCTTGCTTGCGGTATCACCTGAACAGCTAGAGGAAATCGTAAACTCCCTTCACAACTATTGTAGTCAATGGGCACTAACTGTCAACTTGAACAGCTTAGAAAAGGCGGTAGAGCCCCTGCCGACGAAAAAGAATATACGGTAGCGAGTTCATTGAAGTAGTTAACGAATACAAATACTTTGGTGCGCTTCTCACTTGTCAACTACCTTTGAATAAACATTTGGACTTAAAATTGGTGGATGCTAAAAATGCTATTAACGCAACGTGGCTGAGCTATATTAATAAACCTCGCATCTGTTTGCCGCAGAAAATAAAAATCTTCGAGGCAACTTCCAGGTCCATTATATTTTACGGCGCGCAGGTATGGGGGAGTCAACGACTTCGACCAAGTTGAGAAACTTCTTAGATTTTTAATAAAGAAACTGATCTTCCCTCGCTCTACGCCAAACTACATGTTGCATCTGGAAATAGCCTGTACATTAGGCCAGGTCGATTTGTGGGGAGGCAAAAAATCGCCCATTGCTCTGTGAAAATCATATTCTAGGGCGCAAAATAAGAAACTTTGCCGGAGGAACCATACCTCTAAAACGAATTCTGATGTCGCCCCCTTTGGGTCGTAGGGGCAAATTTTGAAAAATCCCACTTTGAAATGCCTATGTTTTTTTCTTTTTGGAGTTCATTTTTCTCTTTAGAAATTTATTTAGTTAGAACATATGTAAATGAAAAAATTGATTTAACTTAGTAATAGAAAAGAAATTAAAAAAAAAAATATTAGAAATTAGCGTTTTTAAAACCCCCTTTTAAAACCAAGGCATCACTGTGATGCATTTGCATGTCGTAAACATAGTTGTGTGGGTTTTTATTCAACCGTTTTAAAAAATGAAGGTATCACTGTGACACAATTCCAGATCGTAAAATTGCTTGTGTTGTTTTTATAAGCCACCACAAGACACAGCAGGTAGAATTGAAATTGCCCCTACCCAAAAGTTCGACCCAAAGGGGGGACATCAGAATTCGTTTTAGAGGTATAGTTCCTTCGGCAAAGTTTCTTATTTTGATCCCTAGAATATGATTTTCACAGACCAATGAGCGATTTTTAAATCGACCCGCCCTACTGTACATGCTCTATATCGCTCGTTGGTTTAACATATCACATGACAGACTTCCGCGTATTCTAGAAGAGAAGACTGCCAACCTGGGGATTTCTTGGATAAGCAATTGGAAAGAACTTTCTAACTCCGTCAGTCTACCTTTCATTACGCAATTGCCATTACGTAATATACATACCTTCACTTCCTCGCTCTTAGAACGCTTAGCTGAGTATAATACAAATAGGTTCATTGAAATGGCTCGGAAATCTACTACCCACGACCTTTAACCGGCCCTAGTGGAGTTGGAGAGTTCGTATTTCACTGATGATTACAATGCATATGCAGCCAGTCTGATTCTCCAGGCACGTGGAGATTTGCTGAATCTAAACGCAAGAATCTATAAAAACATATCGTCTCCACTTTGCACAGTATGTAACTTGGAGTAGCCAGAAGACGTTTTTCACTTTATTGGCACATGCCCGATAGATAACAACATTTGTTCTCTTTACTTTGGTGAAATAACTTTAGATAGTGATGGTTGTCAATGGATTTAACTGCGAGGCTCTGGCAAAGTTTCTCGCGGTGATAGCTTTAAAATTAGGGAAATGCATTTTCGTAGCTCTTTAGTATTTTATATAACACGTGGTCCTACACACAACATACTTTGTTATTGTCGCTAGTATCTAGTTACTTTATTTATTTAAGTGTTTCGATGTACGCAATAGCATAACGTTAGCTTAATGTGAAAACGTGATAAGTCAACTTTTACAAATTTTACAGGAGACGAAAAAAATTAATAATTTTTGAAATGACCTTTTTTTCAAAACTGTGAATGAGGATACCTTAGTTGTAATACTTTTGAGTGTAGAAGCTTTGAAAAAGATAAATAAAAATCATGTATGCTAACCCAGCAGCTATTTTATGACTTAGAACAATTTCCGCTCTCAAAACAAGTTTTTTCTTAGCACTTTTTACTCAATATGTTTTCCCATCACTCCTCACCTTTAATGATTAAAATATAACACTAAAACTATATACATATTTCACAAAAAAGTTAAGTTGTTTGGCGTGGTGAACGGTCGTGTTTTTGACCGCTCTGTAAACGATGTTAATTTTTCTCAAAGCTAAAGCTTTTATCCACTTGTTGACTCAAGTGTAATCAAACAATTTTACTTACCTGTATTTTACATTTTTAACACGCTTTTATTAGCTTGGCTTGTATGTAACGGAATCTTTGAGCTTAAAGTCTGTTTAATTTGAAACTTTGCACACGTATCAAGGCTCGATGGCAATGCATTAATGTGATGGTGTGGTGACATAAGGTCAACGGCCATAAGGTCAATTGGCCTTATTACCACTTTGAATGGCCATAAGTTTGATTGAAACTTTGCACACGTATAAAGGCTCGATGACAATGCATTAATGTGATGGTGTGGTGACATAAGGTCAACGGCCATAAGGTCAATTGGCGTTATTACCACTTTGAATGACTATAAGTTTGATTGAAACTTTGCACACGTATCAGGGCTCAAAAACAATGCATTAATGTGATGGTGTGGTGACATAAGGTCAACGGCCATAAGGTCAATTGGCCTTATTATCACTTTGAATGGCCACAAGTTTGATTGCAACTTTGCACACGTATCAAGGCTCGACGACAATGCATTAATGTGATGGTGCGGTGACATAAGGTCAACGTCCATAAGGTCAATTGGCCTTATTACCACTTTGAATGGCCATAAGTTTGATTGAAACTTTGCACACGTATCAAGGCTCGATAACAATGCATCAACGTGATGGTGTGGTGACATAAGGTCAACGGCCATAAGGTCAGTTGGCCTTATTATCACTTTGAATGACCATAAGTTAGATTGAAACTTTGCACACGTAATGTGATGGTGCGGTGACATAAGTTCTACGGCCATAAGATCAATTGGCCTTATTATCACTTTGAATGGCCATAAGTTTGATTGCAACTTTGCACACGTATCAAGGCTCGATGACAATGCATTAATGTGATGGTGCGGTGACATAAGGTCAACGTCCATAAGGTCAATTGGCCTTATTACCACTTTGAATGGCCATAAGTTTGATTGAAAATTTGCACACGTATCAAGGCTCGATGATAATGCATCAACGTGATGGTGTGGTGACATAAGGTCAACGTCCATAAGGTCAATTGGCCTTATTACCACTTTGAATGGCCATAAGTTTGATTGAAACTTTGCACACGTATCAAGGCTCGATGACAATGCATTAATGTGATGGTGCGGTGACATAAGGTCAACGTCCATAAGGTCAATTGGCCTTATTACCACTTTGAATGGCCATAAGTTTGATTGAAACTTTGCACATGTATCAAGGCTCGATGACAATGCATTAATGTGATGGTGCGGTGACATAAGGTCAACGTCCATAAGGTCAATTGGCCTTATTACCACTTTGAATGGCCATAAGTTTGATTAAATCTTTGCACACTTATCAAGGCTCGATGATAATGCATTAATGTTATGGTGTGGTGACATAAGGTTAACGGCCATAAGGTCAATTGGCCTTATTACCAATTTGAATGGCCATAAGTTTGATTGAAACTTTGCACACGTATCAAGGCCCGATGACAATGCATTAATGTGATGGTGCGGTGACATAAGGTCAACGTCCATAAGGTCAATTGGCCTTATTACCACTTTGAATGGCCATAAGTTTGATTAAATCTTTGCACACTTATCAAGGCTCGATGACAATGCATTAATGTTATGGTGTGGTGACATAAGGTCAACGGCCATAAGGTCAATTGGCCTTATTACCACTTTGAATGGCCATAAGTTAGATTGAAACTTTGCACACGTATCAAGGCTCGAAGACAATGCATCAATGTGATGGTGCGGTGACATAAGTTCAACGGCCATAGGATCAATTGGCCTTATTATCACTTCGAATGGCCATAAGTTTGATTGAAACTTTGCACACGTATCAAGGCCCGATGACAATGCATTAATGTGATGGTGCGGTGACATAAGGTCAACGTCCATAAGGTCAATTGGCCTTATTACCACTTTGAATGGCCATAAGTTTGATTGAAACTTTGCACACGTATCAAGGCTCGATGATAATGCATCAACGTGATGGTGTGGTGACATAAGGTCAACGTCCATAAGGTCAATTGGCCTTATTACCACTTTGAATGGCCATAAGTTTGATTGAAACTTTGCACACGTATCAAGGCTCGATGACAATGCATTAATGTGATGGTGCGGTGACATAAGGTCAACGTCCATAAGGTCAATTGGCCTTATTACCACTTTGAATGGCCATAAGTTTGATTGAAACTTTGCACACGTATCAAGGCTCGATGATAATGCATCAACGTGATGGTGTGGTGACATAAGGTCAACGTCCATAAGGTCAATTGGTCTTATTACCACTTTGAATGGCCATAAGTTTGATTGAAACTTTGCACACGTATCAAGGCTCGATGACAATGCATTAGTGTGATGGTGTGGTGACATAAGGTCAACGTCCATAAGGTCAATTGGCCTTATTACCACTTTGAATGGCCATAAGTTTGATTGAAACTTTGCACACGTATCAAGGCTCGATGACAATGCATTAATGTGATGGTGCGGTGACATAAGATCAACGTCCATAAGGTCAATTGGCCTTATTACCACTTTGAATGGCCATAAGTTTGATTAAATCTTTGCACACTTATCAAGGCTCGATGACAATGCATTAATGTTATGGTGTGGTGACATAAGGTCAACGGCCATAAGGTCAATTGGCCTTATTACCACTTTGAATGGCCATAAGTTAGATTGAAACTTTGCACACGTATCAAGGCTCGAAGACAATGCATTAATGTGATGGTGCGGTGACATAAGTTCAACGGCCATAGGATCAATTGGCCTTATTACCACTATCAAGGCTCGATGACAATGCATCAACGTGATGGTGTGGTGACATAAGGTCAACGTCCATAAGGTCAATTGGCCTTATTACCACTTTGAATGGCCATAAGTTTGATTGAAACTTTGCACACGTATCAAGGCTCGACGACAATGCATTAATGTGATGGTGCGGTGACATAAGTTCAACGGCCATAGGATCAATTGGCCTTATTACCACTATCAAGGCTCGATGACAATGCATCAACGTGATGGTGTGGTGACATAAGGTCAACGGCCATAAGGTCAATTGGCCTTATTACCACTTTGAATGGCCATAAGTTAGATTGAAACTTTGCACACGTATCAAGGCTCGAAGACAATGCATTAATGTGATGGTGCGGTGACATAAGTTCAACGGCCATAGGATCAATTGGCCTTATTACCACTATCAAGGCTCGATGACAATGCATCAACGTGATGGTGTGGTGACATAAGGTCAACGGCCATAAGGTCAATTGGCCTTATTACCACTTTGAATGGCCATAAGTTTGATTGAAACTTTGCACACGTTTCAAGGCTCGATGACAATGCATTAATGTGATGGTGCGGTGACATAAGGTCAACGTCCATAAGGTCAATTGGCCTTATTACCACTATCAAGGCTCGATGACAATGCATCAACGTGATGGTGTGGTGACATAAGATCAACGTCCATAAGGTCAATTGGCCTTATTACCACTTTGAATGGCCATAAGTTTGATTGAAACTTTGCACACGTATCAAGGCTCGACGACAATGCATTAATGTGATGGTGCGGTGACATAAGGTCAACGTCCATAAGGTCAATTGGCCTTATTACCACTATCAAGGCTCGATGACAATGCATCAACGTGATGGTGTGGTGACATAAGGTCAACGTCCATAAGGTCAATTGGCCTTATTACCACTTTGAATGGCCATAAGTTTGATTGAAACTTTGCACACGTATCAAGGCTCGATGACAATGCATTAATGTGATGGTGCGGTGACATAAGTTCAACGGCCATAGGATCAATTGGCCTTATTATCACTTTGAATGGCAATAGGTTTGATTGCAACTTTGCACACGTTTCAAGGCTCGATGACAATGCATTAATGTGATGGTGCGGTGACATAAGGTCAACGTCCATAAGGTCAATTGGCTTTATTACCACTATCAAGGCTCGATGACAATGCATCAACGTGATGGTGTGGTGACATAAGGTCAACGTCCATAAGGTCAATTGGCCTTATTACCACTTTGAATGGCCATAAGTTTGATTGAAACTTTGCACGCGTATCAAGGCTCGATGACAATGCATTAATGTGATGGTGCGGTGACATAAGGTCAACGTCCATAAGGTCAATTGGCCTTATTACCACTTTGAATGGCCATAAGTTTGATTAAAGCTTTGCACGCGTATCAAGGCTCGATGACAATGCATTAATGTGATGGTGTGGTGACAAGGTCAACGGCCATAAGATCAGTTGGCCTTATTACCACTTTTAATGGTCATAAGTTTGATTGAATCTCTGCACACGTATCCCGGCTCGATGACAATGCATTATTGTGATGGTGTGTTGGCATAAGGTCAACGACCATAAGATCAATTGGCCTTATTACCACTTTTAATGGCCATAAGTTTGATTGAAACTTTGCACACGTATCAAGGCTCGATGACAATGCATTAATGTGATGGTGTGGTGACAAGGTCAACGGCCATAAGATCAGTTGGCCTTATTACCACTTTTAATGACCATAAGTTTGATTAAAACTTTGCACACTTATCAGGGCTCAATAACAATGCATTAATTTGATGGTGTGGTGACATAAGGTCAACGGCCATAAGGTCAAATGGCCTTATTACCACTTTGAATGGCCATAAGTTTGATTGAAACATTGCACACGCATCAAGGCTGACAATGCATTAATGTGGTGGTGTGGTGACATAAGTTCAACGGCCATAAAATCAATTGGCCTTATTACCACTTTGAATGGCCATAAGTTTTATTGAAACTTTGCACACGTATCAAGGCTCAATGAAAATGCAATAATGTGATGGTGGGGTGATTTAAGGTTAACCGACATAAGATCAATTGAACTTATGACCACCCCAAATGGCCATAGATTTGAAACCTTGCACATAATGCGAAGAACGCATTCCTTTATTAATGATAGAAGGTGATGCATGGTACATCTACGAAAGAGCATACTGGAGCCTTTTTTAACACACTTTTATTAGCTGTATCTATCTATGTATCTACGTATCCATGTATGTATGTAACGGAATCTGGAGTAGAGCCGAGAGCCCCGGTAATGCAGAGCTCCGAAACTCCGTTGCAACTTTTGAAGCATTTTAAGATAGGTACTCTTAGCTAGTGCAGGCCACCAGACCAAGGCACCATAAAGAAGAATCGGGCGCACAATGGCTGTGTAAACCCAGTAGGTCACCTTAGGGGAGAATCCCCAGGAGGTGCCAATTGTCCTCTTGCAGGTGAACAGCTCTGCTGCTGCCTTCTTGGATCGCTCCACTATATGGTCACTCCATAATAGCTTCGTATCCAGAATGACTCCCAAATACTTGACTTGATCGCTAAACGCTACAAACGTACCGCCAATTCTTGGCGGTGTAAGATTTGGTACTTTGTACCTCCTCGTGAAGAGGACAAGCTCGGTTTTATTCGGGTTGACTTCCAAAATTGTGGCGGGTTGTACTCCTGGAGCAGCTCCAGGATGTCAGCTGGGTCCGTTGGGGTCACTGGAACCCAGGAATTACCCCTTGGTCGTGAGGGGATATCACGCGCCTCCACTACCTTGAGGCGCGCTCCCGGATATACCATCCCTATCAGCGTGACGGCGGCCCTATAGAGGTTTACCGACCTGGCGTCGTCACAGGCAATTAGCTTGACATTGCCCTGGAACCACCCTGCATCAGTGTAAGATGGCGGTGGACCAGGGTTGTCTTTCTTAATCTTAACGGCCACCGTAGGGAGCGCTGCCTCGATCCACTTCCCCTGTTGTTTCGGGAGCCTGCCATCTTCGCTGCTCTCGTCTATAATGCCAATGATCTGCCGACCCTTGGCAATTTCGGCGAAAGACCGCGTCCAGCCCCTCCTGCGTCTTGGCCCTTTTCTGTGTCGTGGGGTTGGATTCAGCCATGGACCGCTGGCGTTGCGAGATTTCATCACTCCCGACTAAAACTTTTAAAATCACTTGAACTAAAAAATTAAAAATAAATAATAGTTCAAAAAACTAAAAAACACGCTTTTATAGCTAACCGTACTAAAAAATAGAAAATAATTTTCAATTATAAAGAGTTTATATAACAGTAGTAGAAGGTCAAACAATCATATATAGTTAATCAACTCAAAATAAAATTATAATAAAATTTAAGTTATTAACAGAATAATTTAATTCACAGTAAAAAGCATGGGGTGCATTTGACTACATTTCATACCTTTCCTCTCAGATAGTTGTCAATAGAATGATTGTAACATTCAATATCAATCACCCCACGCTTTTTACTGTGAATTAAATTATTCTGTTAATAACTTAAATTTTATTATAATTTTATTTTGAGTTGATTAACTATATATGATTGTTTGACCTTTTACTACTGTTATATAATCTCTTTTTAATTGAAAATTATTTTCTATTTTTTAGTTCGGTTACCTAAAAAAGCGTGTTTTTTTTTAGTTTTTTTAAACTATTATTTATTATATCGTGAATTTCAATTATAATGTGAGACAGTGGCTTTATAAAATATATTTTCTTTAACTCTGGCATAATAAGTCATTATAAATAAGTTTGCTATTTTGCTCAATTTATGCATAAGTGAGACAGTGACTCTTTTTTACCGTACTAATTTTTGTTGCTTTGCTCAGCTTGCTCTCTAAAATGCCGTGTTTCCAAAGAGAGTAGATAATAAGAGGCACCAGCTGTGAATGTCGGGCAGAACTTCGATTTGACAATGTACCTACAAAGAGCAAAGAGAGTAGATAATAAGAGGCGTCATATCGATATTTCGAAAAACGACTGCGTTTTATATGAAATTTGCCAATGTACCAATTCTTGGGCTCGGCCATTCCATCTCTTCCTATTTTTCGTAAATTTTTGTCTCATATTTTTGTTTCGCCTGACGAAAATTAAGTAGAGAAGAAGTCAAAATGAGTGACATTGAGACATTGAGTTATTTTCTGGATTTGAGCTTTTTGAAGTTTTGTTTACTTTTGTTCAAATGATTACAAAATGCAATCGTCCATCGTACCAAATATCCATTTTGATAAGGTACCGCCTGCATTTATCAGCCTTCGCTTGTGTTGTTTGTTTTTCGGTCTTAGCGTTAGTAATTTGCTCCTTGTGTCTGCTATTTCAAGTAATAAGAGGTCTTTGTATTTTGCTTTCGTTGATACTACGATGTCCGTCATTTTGTTTAAAATGTATTCTATCCGGGTTATATTAATCATGTGGAAGATAATTTCAGTATCTTTCACGATTTCTTGCGTCTTAAATTGAATGTCTGTAAATCCTGACTGATCCTTAATTTTAGTCACGACGATCTCACAATAGGATTTAGACGTCCATTGTAACATCAATATTATCATCATTATTATCTTTAAATTTAAGAGGTATTTTAATATTAAATGGATGAATACCCTTGAGACTTTTCTTCTTATATTTTGGTTGTTCCTTGTGCCTTAATGCTTTATAATTTTTTATAAAGCCTCTTCTCCTAGTTTCTACGTAGCTTTCTCGTTTCTTGTTAAGTTTATGGATAAATTTTCCCTTAGATAACTCGATATTTTGTCTAATTTTTCTTTACTAATCTTGCCATTTTGTACTTCTACCGGGATACCTTTTATTGTTGAATGATATCTTTCATTATAAGTTCTTATTGATTTTTGCATAATTTGATTGATTGGTAATTTCTTGTTCAAATAATATATTATCCTAAATATCTCAGCCACAGAGTTGTGCATTCTTTCAATATCTGCATTTCCTGTGTGGCTATTAGGTTTCGTCAGGTGTAGTTCGATTCCTTCTTGATCCAAAAATTCCTTCAAACGTACTGTTTTGAATTCATTATCCGCTATTATTTTCTCTTGTTTGCCATTTTCGAAAAATGATTTTCTAACTGTTCAATTATTGTAATGTGATTTCTATCTGTTAAGGCATATACCGCTCCAAATTTGGAGAATTTGTCTATTATTGTTAGAAAATGAAACCGCTTTATAACGTAAGTGTCTATATGTATTACTTGATTTATATCCGATGGTGTTTCAGTGTAAAAAAATTTACATTTGATGGGATTTCGGTCATACTTAACTTCTTTACAAATGTCACATTGGTTAATGACTATTTGTACAAATTCCATTAACTTTGGAAAATAAATTTTTTCTTTAATTTTATTATATGTCTCCTGGATGCCTGAATGCATACTCTCTTTTACGTGGTACAGTGATATCTGTTTCACTGCCCCTACCCCGTTTCAATGTCCCTTGTCCTCATTGTACATTTATAGAATTTTAATTGGTTTTCATCTGAAAACATTTCCCTTAACTTATGTTGGACAATGTTGTATTTCGTATCGGTAAGCTCTGAGTATATTCCAACTGATCCTTTGGTGATATACTTTCTAAAGATTTCTACCATTGTATTAAAATCGCTTTCCGCTATAAAAGTTATTCTTTTTCCATGTAACTGTTTATTTTCTTCGATCTTGTTATTAGTTAAAATAATTTGTGTTTTATATTTGTTTACAATTTCTTCTTTGATAAAAAAATGATCTTGAAGATTTTCTTCCGCTGAATGCATTGTAGCCATCGTCTCATCTTCTAAGTTATTTATCGTTTCCGAATCAATTTTCTTATCCTTGACTATTGGTAAATCCCTACATTTATCAATTTCTTTCACACTTTACATTTTATCAACTTCATTATCTATTCTACTCAAAAAATTAAGTATTCTATGTTGAACTGATACTCTCCTAATTTTAGAAGCCATCGTGTATTTTATTGGCTGATGGTCTGTAAAAATTGTAAACTTTCTTCCGTAAAGGTATGGTTGTAAATAATTAACACTCGATAAAATCGCTAGAAATTCTTTATCTGAAGCAGAGTAATTTTTTTCGTGATCATTTAGTGTTCTGGAAATATAGCATATCGGATGCCCTTCTTGTGACAAAACAGCACCGATTGCATAGTTCGACGCATCGGTAGTTAGAGTAAATGGTTTATCAAAATTAGGATATCACAAAATTGGGTGAGAACTAATTAGTATTTTCAATTTTTCGAATGCTTCTATATAGGTTGGATCCTTAGTATTGATCTTTACGTTTTTTTTTTAAGTATTTTGTTATAGGATGTGCTACTCGTGCGTAGTCTTTTATAAATTTCCGGTAGTAACCTGTCACTCTTAGGAAACTTTTTATTTGTTTCTCCGTTTTAGGTAACTGTAACGCTTCTATTACCTTTATTTTATCCGGATTTGGTTTTAAGCCATTTTCTGTTAAAATGTGCCCCAAAAATTCAGTTTCTTTTTTCATGAAATTGCATTTGTCCATTGATCCTTTGGCAAAAGTAAAGAAAAATATTTGTTCAAGGCTGATCTCATTTCATTTAGCTAGAATATGCATAAATACCTTGAATTCTGTGAATAGGTAGTTCACTCTCCCAACTATGGTTTTGTGGCAGTAGAGAATAGAACATACTAAGCGGTTTGGAGACAGATAAAACTAAATAAGTGTACCCATTGTTTCTTTCTATTTACTCAATAAAAATAAAGTTGTAGGTACACGTTTCAAATTATTAACATAATTCAACTCTGCGAGCACATATATTATCAAACAATTGTTAGGAAATTTCCTTTGGCAAAAGTAAAGAATAATATTTGTTCAAGGCTGATCTCATTTCATTTAGCTAGAATATGCATAAATACCTTGAATTTTGTGAATAGGTAGTTCACTCTCCCAACTATGGTTTTGTGGCAGTAGAGAATAGAACATACTAAGCAGTTTGGAGACAGATAAAACTAAATAAGTGTACCCATTGCTTTTTTGTATTTACTCATTAAATATAAATTTGTAGGTACACGTTTCAAATTAATAACATAACTCAACTCTGCGAGTACATATATAAACAAACAGTTGTTAGGAAATTTCCTTTGGCAAAGGTAAAGCAAAATATTTGTTCAAGGCTTAGCTCATTTCATTTAGCCGGAATAGCATGTATAAAAAGAGCAAAATTTGTTTGTTCAACTAATTAAAAAAAAATATGTTCTTTGTATAGCTTTAACTTAAACCGTTTTTCTCATGTCAAATTCCAAGAAACTAGAAGAAAAAGTGTTTGCTTATTTATTATTCACACGACTGAATTTGGTATAAATAGCGCCCACAAAATTTATCATACTTTATACTTAAAAAGTTTTTAAAGTAAAAGGTCTTAAAGTAAAATGGATTCAGGCATTTTTTTGGCGATCCTGTCTCTCGTTCTTAGTTGGCATTTTACCCAGACGAATGCGCAACTTCGCGTTTTAAATGGAGAACCCATAGCAATTGAGCGGACCCCACACACGGTAGCTATTTTTTCTGAAGGCCAGTATGTTTGTGTTGGTTCGTTAGTAAATATGGAATCGGTGGTGACAGCTGCGCGCTGCGTAGTCGACCGAAATGATAAAAAGTTCATCGTTCTAGCTGGTGAAGAAAATAGACGTCGGATAAACGAAAAAGGAGTAGAAAAACGCGACGTACTTAAAATATTTTATAATGAGATATCCTATATTCATAATGAAGGACATATGGACATAGCTATGTTAAAAGTGGATCCATGCTTTCATGCGACTGAAAGAATAAAAGCAATACCTCTTTGTCAGCATGACTTATGTGTTGACTCAGTGGATGTTAGTGGATGGGGTGAGTTAACTTCATTTAGTAAGAGAGCTGGTAATATTCTCACAACTTCTAAATTGGTTGTAAAAGACAAAGAAGACTGCGGTCTTCTCTACTACAGATATCATATATTTTTACGGGATTCCTCAATTATGTGCGCTGGAACGTCAGAAAAAAAACCGACTTCTGGAGATATTGGAGCAGCGGGCGTTTCTCAAGGACAACTTTGTGCGGTGGCACTTTTTGGTCATGAAGACATCGGTCCCTATGTATTTACAGATATAAGAGATCCAAATGTTTTAGACTATTTAAACAAACATATAGGGAGTGAATGGAGGTGGAATTTATAAATTGGCTGTTAAGTGGAATATCACCCTAACTCGACTGAAAGCCGAATTACGAATTATTTTGAGTAAGGGCGTTTTACAAGCAGCAGTTGAGATATGGTGATATTCCACGCAGCATTCTAAATAGCTATATTTTTTTTCTTGTGTCAGGTAGAAATAAATTTTAATGATTACGAGTAAATAAATATTTTTGATTTTATGCAATAAAAGGGCGACGCGTGTAAATGCCTTTTGCTGTGAGCCCAAATTTATTTCACGCCTGTAAGGTTCAATCATGTATGCATAGGTTGTAGGATATGCACTTGTTATTTGTTATGGCCGTGCAACAAGGCTTACCAGTCGCTTCTTCGCTCTGCCAACCGGCACCAATTGGTCACACCAAGGGAGCTTAAATCGTTTTCCACCTGATCCTTCCAACGGAGTGGGGACCGCCATCTTCCTCTGCTTCCATAGGCGGGAAACACATTTTTAGCCGGAGCTTCTTCTTTCATTCGCATAACATGACCTAGCCAGCGTAGCCGCTGCGTTTTAATTCGCTGGACAATATTGCTTTTTGCGTAAAGCTCGTACAGCTCATCGTTAAATCTTCTTCGGTACTAGCCATCGCCAACGCGTAGAGGTCCACAAATCTTTCGAAAAACTTTTCTCTCGAACACTCCCAGAGCCGTTTCATCTGCTGTTGTTATGGTCCATGCTTCTGCCCCATATAGCAGGACGGGTACGATAAGTGACTTGTAGAGTATGATTTTCGTTCGCCGAGAGAGGACTTTACATTTCAATTGCCTACCTAGTCCAAAGTTGCATTTATTGGCAAGATTGATTCTTCGCTAGATTTCCGCGCTGATGTTGTTGTAAGTGTTGATGCAGGTTCCCAAATAAACGAAGTCTTTTACTATTTCGAAATTATGACTGCCAACAGTAGCGTGGTTCCGAAGCCGCATATGCGCTGACTCTTTGTCGGATGACAGCAAATACTTCGTTTTGTCCTCATTCACCATCAAATCCATCTTTACCGCTTTTTTTTTAGTTTGGAGTAAGCATCATCAGCATATGCCAGCTATTGCACGCTTTTATAGAATATTGTTCCAGAGCGGTTAAGTTCTGCCGCTAGAATAAATTTCTCTAGCATCAAATTAAATATATCGTGCGATAGGGGGTTCTCCTTTAGTTTCGAACGGCTCGGAGAGGTCCTTCCAAATTCTGACTGAGCTAATGGTCTTGCTCAACGTCGTTTTGCACAGCCGTATAAGTTTTGCGGGGAAACCAAATTCGGACATAGCGGCTTATAGGCAGCTCCTTATCGTGCTGTCGAAGGCGGCTTTAGAATCGACGAAGTGGTTGTTTTTGTTGTTGTTATAGCTGTGCTTCGCCCCATCCAATAGGTGCGGCCGATCACAAATTGTCATCAATATCCTCCAACGGGAGTCCAAGGAAACTTGCTGTTTCAACAGGGGTGGACCATAATGAAAGGGGTGTTAGAGGCGTTAGCTTCACAATACAGTTGAAGAGATGGTTGGTGTTATATGGGGACACGTTACAAGCAGGACATATGTTTTGTATGTTGGTGTTGATTCTGGATAGGTAAGAGTTCAACCTGTTACAGTACCCAGATCGAAGTTGAGCTCGAGTGAGTCGCGTTTCCCTAGGGAATGGGAATGTGCATTCCTCTTCTGGAAGTTTAGGGTATTGTTCTTTGAGTACCGGATTCACCGGGCAATTCATGACATAGACGCCTGTTTGTGGAGTTCACTGAAGATCTGCTTATTTTTTTCGCTTCATACGGCTGTGTTCTCAGGTGCCGTATTTCCTCATAATGCTTACGGAGATGACTCCTGAAGCCCCAGGGCGGTGTTGGCTCATCAATCAGATGTCTGTAGGGATACCCAGGTTTCTGGATATTCAACAGGAACTGTTTGATTAGCATTTCATTTCTCTCCCTAATGGGAGTATTCTCGCCTCATTATGTAGATGGTGTTCTGGGGACATAAGAAGACAACCCGTGGCGGTTCTGACAGCAGTATTTTGGCAGGCCTGTAGCTTCTTCCAGTGGGTAGTCTTTAGGCTTAGTAACCATATCGGGGACGCGTAGCATGCAATCGGCAGGCCAATTGCTTTGTAAGTGGTAATGAGCGTTTCTTTATCTTTTCCACAAGTACTGCCAGCAAGAGATTTGAGGATCTTATTACAGCTCTGAATTCTAACTATTGAGAGGACGAAAAAGAGTAAAATGGGCTCTCAGTCAGTCAAATATAGTCAGAATATCTTTTTTTGGGTAATTTTGAACAAATGTCAAACGATCAGCTGTTTTGCATTTCACAAAACTAAATGTACAGTCATATGATTTGATCAGAAAAAAAAAACCTATTTTAATTACTATCTGCATATAAGACCAACGTAACTCCACTAAGTAGTTGATTTCTATATTTTCGTATTTTTTTAACTTCTGATATTCATTTTAATTTTGTATTAAATAAGTAAAATATTGAGAATCTAAGGAGCTCATCATCGAAAAATCTCACATCTAATCTCGGAGAATTTAAGACAGCTGCAATAAATATTTTGATTGAAAATGTGGTATACTTTGACTGGCATTAAGTAAAAAACAAGAGGGGAAAAAGATATTAAATTTTCTCGTACTTATTATTATTACTGCAAAACTGAAATATGCGCTACATAAATTTCTCACGATTAAAACGTGTTTGGATTACAAAAATGTCTGCATCTTCAAAAAATACAAGGTGTGATTATATAATTATAAAAATAAAGTATAGAATGTGCAGAAAAAAAAAAAAAAAAAAAAAAAAAAGATGACATAATAATGAAATGAAATAAGAGTAGCACAAGAATTCAGATGTTTGACAAGAAATGGAGGAAATAAATTACAAAAAAAAAATATAATGATAACATTATGGAGCGGTGCTGCCACTTAACTTTCAAGCTATACATTTTAAATTTGCACGATAGGGTGATGCGGAATGTAGGTGTAGAGGGAGTGTAGGCGTTATGTATGGGATTGGTCGAAGGAAATGAAAGTAACGAAAAGTAAAGGCAGGGGAAAATTAAAAAAAGGAGAGAGGAAAGAAAAAATTAGAGAGACCAAAATAGAAGCCGAACAGCGCGCTATCGATTTTTTAGCGAAGTGTGAACAGTGCGCGATCAATAACTACCGTTAATGGCGAGTGATCGGATTTTAAATGCCGGGTTATCGGTGCGTCATCTATTTTTTTACGAGATATCGATATGTTCTCCATTTGTTATCGACGGAATGAGAAGGATTGCTGAGTTATCTATAAATTATATAAGTTTTTGTTGTGTTAGCACAGCTTCGCCCCATTCAATGGGTGCAACCACACATAAATTGTCGTGAAAATCCTCTAACGGGAGTCCAAGAAAACTTGCAGTTTCAATAGGATTGGATCATAGGGATACATGCTGGGCATACAATACGTATGTCGAGGTTGATGCTGTACAAGTTAGAGTTTAGCCTCTGGTAGTCTGTTTTCTTCTGCAAGGGTTGGACCCAGCAAAGGTGTTTACAGCTTCCCTGTGAATTAGGCCAAGGGCCTCCTTATATGGATAAAAAAACTGAATGATTTTCCTTTATCCCTCTTGGAAGCGGGGATAGATCAAGCAGCAGTTGTTTTCTGAGATGTGCTGGCTTGTGCTTCTGCTTAGCATTTATTATGCTCTTTTGCGTTGAGCTATTTTGCCTTACCATGTAGATGATGTTTAAAGCTCATAAGAATATAACCTGTGGCAGTTCTGAGTGCAGTATTTTGGCAAGCCTGCAGCCTTTTCCACTATGTATGTTTTTATGTTAGGCGACCAATGTAATCCCATCAACGTTATCGAGGATTATCGATGAATTATCGAAAAGTTATCGAACACACGAGAAGGTGAGAACGTGAAAGAAAATTGATTGATTTGTTATCGAAAAGTTAACGATTTGCTAATGATGTGTTACCTATTTGTTATATGTGACCCAGTCTATGAAAAGGTGGCTTATGACTCAAAAAAAATTACCACTGCTAAGAAACTGAAGAAATACATTGTTTAACTTTAACAGCTGTTTCTCGCAATTTGTTTTTTGAGTCATAAGCCACCTTTTCACGTAAAAAGGCTTTTGACAGCACCCTACTAGAGTTTAGCCGCCGCAGACGTTCGACCTTTTCCCATAGTGGATGACAAATGGTGTTGTAACTTTGTATATACCGCCGTTTCGCTGTATAAGCTACCATCGCGGACAACTTTGCAGAATGTGTTTTCTGGTCGTTTCGAAGTTATGAAGACAATATTACATATATATGGGGTATTCCATCCCATTTCGACCAATTTTGAACCCGACCGCTTTAGAATTGGCTGAAAGTTTTTCTTCTTTTTCTAGCTTACAAAAGACGTTTTTCAGAAGTTTGATATAATTTTCTGTTAATCTGTCCACCTGTCGTCGTCCTACTTTCGTGTACAACCTTCGTCGTGCTTGTTAGTTGGTCACCTTTTTTAAAAAAATAAGTTTTTAAACCTTTTTATAATTTTTTCAACCTCCTCTCTTTCTTCCTTGTTTAAGTGGTCAAGTCTTATTCTGCTCCAGTCAAACTTGTTTGCTTCTAATATATGAATTTCAAGATTTTTATACGGGTTACTTTCAAAATAAGTTGTTTTTTCATTAAGTGTTATACATCCATCCACTAAATTGATTGTTGTGTTAAAACAATTGAGTAGATCGATGCCTATTATAAAATTATATTTTCTGCCTTTTAATGGAGTTACTTTCCACTTAACTCTTGCATAATTCGGAAGATTAAATTCCGTTGGGGCTTCCGTCAATACTTCATATTTAATTATATCATTTTTAGTTATTGTACTAAATGCGATTGGATTCTTCAGCAAAATTTTTTTGAAATCGTTTATATCACTATCGATTAAACTTATACTTGCTCCAGTATCAATCAGAGCAAAATATTTCTTGTTCCGCAATGTAAGCGTTATGATGGGATGACAGTCCGAGCTGGTCCCTCGAAAAAATTTTGCTCCTCTTCATCTGGGTTTTTATTAAATTGGGTCCTATAATATTCACAATTATTTAATTCTTCTTTTCTTTCTTCTTGGTTTGCCCGAATTTTTTCTAAATTATCAATCTCCATCGTTTCCGCTCGGTTTTGCCTAGGTTGATTACCGCGATTTTCTCCGAAATTTAGCCTAGGGTTTCCTACCTTTGGGTACCTCTGAAGTTGATCTGAACTACTTCTGTAGTTATTATTTTGGTAATAATTTTAAGGACTTTGCCTCCTTTGTAATGACACATTTTCCCTATTTTAATATGACCCTTGCTGATTTTGTCTTACTTGTGCTGAGATTCCTTGATTATTTCTAAAATTACCAGAGCTTCTCTCGCCTTGGCCTGTGTTTTTATTTGGAACTTGTGGCCTTTGGTTATAGTTTTTCTTCGGCCAATCTCTATACATTTCTTCCCTTCTATATATTTTTCTATATTCGGGTCGGATACACGTATCCTCGAATCTTCTTTGATTCATTATGGATATAATTTGGCCTAATTCCCTACATTCATATATTTTGTCTAGCAACGTGCTCTGTGTCATCTCCTTCGTTATGTTTACTAAGAGACTATCTATGTTAGTGAGATATATTCCCTGTCCTCCCCTATAGTATACTATAAGCTCATCGGCTTTATACTTGATATTTTGAATTTCAACAGCCAGTTCACTTACCGAGTTCACCTTAAGGGCTGTGATCCGTTTATAGATCTCGTGAGGCTCCGTGTCGGGCTTGTATATCATCTTTAACACTTCTTTTATCAGTTGCCAGTCGTCTGGGCGAGGGATATTTATTACTACGTTTTTCGCTTCGCCCTGTATGGTCCGGTAGAAGATCATCCTCGTCGCCTCCTTCTTCTCGTTTTCGTTGTCTATTGTTTACAACAGGTATTCTGTGCTCGAGAAGAAAGAGTTTACCGATACATCGCCTCGCCCGGTGAAAATTGGTATCTGGGCGATGTTCTTCGACAGCCCGTCTGTCCTCGTATGGTCCGCTCTGTGTTGCAGCTCCAGGTATGCTGCCTCAGCGCCTCCAACTGTTGTTCACGTCTTGCCAGTTCCTCGACCAGATCTACTGGTGCCATTTGAGCTTGATCTTGAGCCATTGCCCTTCTTAAGTCGTATTCTCTTTGCCTTTCTGTTCCTATTTTTTTTTTTTTTGCACTATCACTTTTTATTTATGTCCGCTTTTGTAGGTGGTGCACTACCATCCTGTTGTGTTTACTGCACTGCCACTTATTTTAATACTTTGTGGGTGGTGTTCTACAAGTTTATTGTGATCACTGCACTGCCACTTTGTGGTGCTGATAACAAGTTTTATTTTGTTTTTATTTATTTTATATCCTAGAGGGTCCGGCCAACTCCTGAGTTGACTACGGAATCGCAAAATTGTATACGGGTGTTAATTAGTATTATATATTTTAAGGGGAACGTTTTCCGTAACCGATCCTTTTTATTTTAAAAGGACTTTCGACTGCGCCAGATTCGTTGCTTAAGTCGCGGCGGGGCTTTTTAAAAAGGAAGAAATAAATCAAAGGCAGAATACGCTTAAGAAAATCAACACGACTGACTAGAGTGTAACTCTGAATCAAACTGAACTTTCACTTTATTACAGTCAATAATGAAACTTACAATTTGCTGATAATAATATTAATGCTTATTGCTAAATGAATGATATTATTGCTTACTAAGTAGAATTAACTAGCTGTGTTCTTAATGTTTTGTTAAATAGCACAATTCCCAGAATTGCCAGTTGACAACTTTAATTTAGACCGGATATTAATACTTTTGTTTATTTGTGATTTTTAAAATGAATTGGTCAATATCGTCTACTGCTGACTCTGCACTTATATAACTTGGCGAGCTATTGACCTTATTTGGTAGAGTAGCGGAATTATACGTAACTCGCGCGAACTTCAGTAAAAAGGAGCGGAGCTTCACAAATTTCTAGTAGGTCACTTCCACCACACCAAAAACTTTAACACAATTTTTAACATAATTTAATCAGACAAATATACTGATTGGAGTTTTAGATAGTAAAAGTTAAAATTCTGAACACATTAGCTGAATAAAAAGTGTATAAATAATTATTAAATAACAAATACAGACAGTGGTAGTTTAACAAATTCTGCTGTGGTAAGTGGTGAATGTGAGCTACTAGAGGTTTTGTGAAGCTTGCTCCACACTATTTTTCGTCCCTGCAACATCTTTATTCTTCGCTCCGTCTTTGTACATACATTGCATTTGCTGCGTTATTTAACTTCGGGGGTACGTTTATAGGTATGTTTATAGGATGTACATATGTATGTATTTTCATATCGTATCAGCTTGACATATGTATGTACATACATATTTATGCGTGTTGCCAACGTAATGCAACATATATGGTTAAGAATGCATACATCTCTTGAAAAATACTCTTTCGTTAAAAATATTGAACATTTCCTTAAAGTTCTTAAACAAAAGTTTTATTTTTTGGTATTTTTGCACTTATCACTATCACTACATAGTTTAAAACAAAGTCCTTTTTCTGTCCCTATGTCGGTTTGAATGCTTAAACCTTTAAAACTACGCAACGGATTTTGATGCGCTTTTTTTACTAGATAGAGTGATTGCAGAGGAAGCGTTATATGTATAATAACACCCATTAAATAGTGGAGAAATACTGTTATTTTGGAAGTTTCTAATGTGATATATATACATATATAAGAGAAAGTGGTGTTAGTTACACTATTTATAACGCGACAAGAACGGATGAGCAGATATGGCTGAAAATTGGTGGAGGGGTAGCTTAGAACCAAGAGATAGACATAGGATACTTTTTATCCCGTTCTGGCTAGGGTCTCGAGATCGAAACGTGAACCAGGGTAACACAAGGATGTGTTTTTACATTATGGGTATCAAATGGAAGCTGTTTGTGAGTACTTTGATACGGGGTACTTTTCGTACCCGTGGGTGACTAGGGTCTCGCGATATAGGCCAAAACGTGCATCAGTGTAACACTATGATGTGCTTTCACATTACGGGTATCAAACTGGAGATGTTGATGAGTGCTTTAGTACAGGGTAGTTTTCATACCTATTCGTGACTAGCTTCGCGAGATTGAGGCCAAAACGTGGACCTGGGTACCCCTAGAGTGTGCGTAATATGAATATCAAATGAAAGCTGTTGTGATATTCGATTTAGTCTCATCAGCCTGGCAAAACTGATAAATATGCATAAGAAGCCGAAATAAAGACATGAATTAATAATACCCACATACCTATTTACATACGCCCTATTCGCTTTGCCCGAAATTTGGTATATAAATTTGCCTATATTAGTATTTACGATGCTGGGACAAGGATTAGGACTAGGACTGGGACTGAGACTCGGAGTGGGACTGGGAATCGGAATGGGACTGGAACAAAATACATACCACACTATGGGACTGGCAATAAGGGATGAAGAATAATGAGAAAAACTTGAGAGAAGAGAAAAAAGGGAAGGAGAAGGAGACTGAGAAAGAGTTAAAGTGAGACGGAGGGAGGAGTGAATAAAAGGATTACGCAAAAATGAAGAGGGGTTGAGGGCAGGAGAAGGAAAAAGCTTATTAAAATGTATGCAGATAGACCAAATTTAGGGCAGAACAACGTCTGAAGGGTCTGCTAGTAAATAAATAAATGCAAGGCGCGATAACCTCCATAGAAATTTTAGGCCGACCTTATCTTCCAATTCGCGTCGTGCTTCTTTTAATTTACAAATTGGCGGGACGATACCTACATGCTTTTACGCCGATTCCGAACGGTATCTGCAAGGCAGATGAGTTTCACACTTCCGAGGGGCCATTGATGTTTCTCTGCCAGGGAGTTGAACCCAGGACCACCAGGCTGGTAGGCGGAGCATGCTACCATAAAACCACGGCACACAGTGGAACGAAATTGAAAATTTGAGGCTTAGGACTTTAAATGTACATTTTCATATTCTGTGATCTTTTCCATAATTTATCGTTATATAACATTTTTTCGTAAAACCTAATTTAAAAAAGTTATGACAGTTTTAGTAACATACCCTAACGAGCATATGTGTACATCTAGGTATTTTTTGCAATTTCCAGCAATTTCGGCTTCACTAAAATTTTTTTTACTATTCAGACTGGTCTATTGGTAGACGTGGTAAAGCCAGGGCACGGTACAATGAATGATGGAAATACCGCTAGACGATTTTTCGTTGCCATTAAAACTACCGCCTCTATAACTGGTGTTAGTGAAAATCTCATTCAAAGATTCTCTATAATATTAGGGGCGCTTTCATGTGGGTGTTCAATAAATGTACAAAAGTTCAACATGTACGCCAGAGAAACCATTGGAGTTTACGTCAAACTATATGAATGGTATTACATGCCTTCAAGTGTACATAAAATCTTAGTACACGGAGCTTTAACAATAGAGCATTTTGGATCCATCCCTATCGGAAAGTTGTCCGAAGAAGCCGCTGAATCCAGAAATAAAGATTTGAGAGCATATCGTCGGGAACATGCAAGAAAAATTAGCCACAGAGCCACAAATGAGGATATTTTAAATAATTTGTTAGTTACTTCTGACCCATTTATTTCATTCAGGAGATCGAAATTACCTAGTAAGCATGAGGAAATATCCGAGGAAGTGAAATCTCTACTACTCCTACCGCAAAACCTCGACTATGATGCAGAAAACTAAATATTTTAGTTTCTCAATTTTAATTGGTTACGAATATACATACTACATATGAAACGCAACATTTACTTAAAATAATAAAACTTGTTTTTTTTAGTGTTTTCTTTGGTCATATACCTATATGTATATTTGCAGATTTCTTTAATTACTCTTTTGGTACTAACGAACAAGCTGGAATAGCTAAATTTTTATTTGAACCTTGTTTGGATTGTTAAATGCAAATTCAACATAAAAAAATTAAATGCATAATATGAATTATCAAATATTTTTTGTTTACTAAAAAAAAACCAAAAAAAAAAAAAACCCGAAACTTTTCGGACCATGAAACTGAGTACATTGCATAGTATATAGCCCAAATTATATAAATAAACTAGAAGACCCGGCAGACGTTGTCCTGCCCTAAATTTGGCCTATCTGCATACATTTTAATAAGCTTTCTCCGTCTGACCCTGCCCTCCCCCCTCTTCACTTTTTCCTAATCCTTTTATTCACTCTTCCCTCCGTCTTTTTCGCTTCATCTATCTCCATCTTCGTCTCATTCTATCTCTTTCTCAATCTCCTTCTCTTTCTCTGTTTTCTCTTCTCCCAATTCCTTCTCATTCTTCTGCATCCCTTATTGCCTGTCCCAGAGGGTGGTATGTATTTTATTCCAGTCCCAGTCCCAGTCCCAGTCCCACTACGAGTCTCAATCCCACTCCAAGTCTCAGTCCCGTCTCTGGATAATATATTACTCTGTACCAAAGCGCTCATCAACAGCTTTCATTTGATATCCATATTGTATAAACACTGTCTAGACATTCACTGGCCCACGTTTTGGCCTATATATCGAGACCCTTTTCTTGTAGTAACGCAACATGTGTGAAAGTTTGAACAAAATCGACCGACGCAACTCTTCAAACACCGGCGACCAACTAGCACACATTTTAGCCTTTCCTTTTATATATATAGATTTTTATTTTTCACACTTCACTATAATATTAAAACGAAATGCAGATTTTCGTTGCTTTTGAAATTCGGCTTAAAAATTGCACATGGAACAACTAAAGACTCGCCTGAATTAAAAAAAATGTAATAGTACCTCTAAATCGCGGGCCCCCTCAGAAACCCTCCCCCCCTCTCGGCGGGCCTGGTGATGTGCTATACTTGATATCATTCGCTATAATATTTTTTATTGATAAGCAGCTTGTTTAATTAAACACCAACCAATTACACGGAAGTATATCCGCACCACCTGAAAATATGAGTGCCACTGCGTATACGTAACATTTTAATATTACGTATAAACAAATAAAAAAAATTGCAATAAAATAATATTGCGACTATAAACTGAGATATAACCTATTCTATATTTCAAGTTAGATCAAACTACATACGGGGTGCAAAACAAATTCAAAATCGGTTCAGTAGTTTAGGAGTCCATTGGCCTCAAACTTGTGACACGTGTTTTTTATATATTAAGATTAATGAGGTTTTGAGGAAATGTGAGGAAACTGAGTAAACGGTAAACATGTGATTTTTCCCATACATAAAATTTTTTTATTTACTATAACTTTTTTGTTTAAGACTTTATGAAAAAATACTCATATATAAAAACGTCATGTAATGAGACTTAAGATCGATCCCCATCAAAGTTTTTGTGTTATTAACTAATATTTTTTTAATTTCCCTAAGTCCACTGAAAGCCAAATCCAGCCCACTGTAAGGCGGCCGCCTCGATCAATTATAACTTGTGTAAATTTTTGGCTGAAAGTGCCTGCTAAAATTCAAATTTTATTTAGGACAAATACAAAAAGCTTATTAAGCGTTTATACTTTCCCATACAAATTTTGTGATATATGAACCTAATGAGCATATTTAATTAATAAAGAAAGTTTTAATTAGTTAAACAATTATATTTAAATTTACGCATGTACCAGCGAAATGAATAGAATGCGGCTTGGACGGCAAAACATTTTGCTATACTTTTTCAAAAGAAAATTTCCTAGTAGATAATTGTTTGTTTATATATACATATGTATATTTGCACAGTTGAATTGTGTTATCAAGTTGATATGTATACAATGATTGTATTTTCAATGAAGTTTTATCTGTTTCCAAACTGCTAATAGTTTCTATTGTATACTGGCAAAAAACTAGTACACTAATATCTGAGCAACAACACTGCTCGAACTTACGTGGCCCAATAAATCACAAAACATTCGCAGACGCAGAGATAAGCACACAGTGAAACAGAAAGAAAGATTCGCTGGTTTTCTTAAAAAGGTAGGGTCCAATACTACTCTGAAATACCTTTTTTTGAAATAATGCCTAAATATGTATGAAGGCAACGAACAGATTGGCGATAGCTAAAAATTTTCGGCACCAGTCCTTCCTATATGATTCCCGCATCGGTATGAAGTACCTTTGAAAACCGAAACAAAATGGAAACAGTCCTCAAAAATCCCAACGATATTATTACGAAGGCAATCTAGAAACGGATCTGAAACAGCCCAAGAAAGATCTCTAACACAGTACCTAAACGGTCCTGAAATAGTCCTAGACAAATTTAAAATAGTCCCGAAATTGCTCCTCTAATAATCCCGAATCGGTCCCTTAATAGTCTCAAAGTATCTAGTCTATACTCAGTCCATAAACGATTCCGAGCACAATCCCGAACTAATCCTGAGGTATTCTAAAAGTAGTCCCGAAAAGATTCCATACACGGTTTCGAACTGGCCCAGCTATTTCGGATTTCCTCCTGAAAAATATCCCAAACTGTCTTGTTATAAACTCGGGAGTACGGAAATGGTCCCAAAATGGTGCCGAAGTTCTCCTGTAAGTAACCAGAAGACACAATCTTTTATAAACCGTGAACCGTGCATACATACATATAATATAAAAGTGACATTGGGGTGTTCGATGTCTGGATAAACCAAAGTAATAAGGACTTAGGAAAACGGTTTATATAAGTGGCGCGCACGTTATATGGATTGGAAAGCTGACAGAAAAGGAGTCAACTTATCAATATATGTATAGTCAATTAATTGCGCTCCACCGTTATATATTTATTTCTCATAAATATTTTTACAATTTCTATGTCAAAACTTCAAAATCAAAGTTCTGCAAAAATATGCCTTTATATAAGGATACATATTTCGCTGATTTTGTCCATTTACATATATAAAGATAATGCTTACAATTTTTATTTTACTTTTATTATGTTTATTAAAATGGGCTACATATATTTCAATCTGACTTATCACAACTGTATCCAGAAGGGACTATAGGGGATCAATTATGCTCCAATGTAGACAAACCAGATCATTCGGAGACCGCTCTCTTTGGGGGTTAGGTTAGGTTGAACAGGCCGGTCCACGAGGACCTCACATAGACAGATTGAGTCCGTAGTGTTACAAGAAGTTTGTTTTAACGACCAAACTGAAAAACCCTATCAAAACCCAGGACCTATGTTATAAGAGAATACTAAAGCTTCCTCCTAATAGCTGGAGTCTAACCTGGCAAGTGCAGGCACGAGCACAGAACGTACTCGTTCGTTTCCTCCTCCAACCCGCACTTCCTGCATCTGCTATCACTGACCAACCCTAACTTAAAGGCACCTGACGGCAAAAGGCGGCGTCCAGTAAGAATACCCGTCATGAGTCTACAGTCCTCTCTTTTTAATGATAGAATCAACTTTGTTAGTCTAAGGTTGTAACACCTACACATAATCTTCGACAATTTACAGCCCCGCGCTTGAACCCACGCCTTTTCCGCTTGGTCGATCATGTGCACCTCTCGCCTTCGCTTAATCTCGCCCAATCAAATTGGGACGTCTACGGAGCAAGCTTCAAGGGATGCGCCCTTTTTAGCTAGTTCGTTCGCTTTTTCATTCCCATCTATTCCCATATGCCCTGGGACCCAATATAGATGTATGCTTCTCCCTGTCCCGATTCTCTCCAGAGACTGCTTACACTCTAACACGCATTTAATTGCTGCTTGACTGTCAATGTAAAAGTTGACACGGTTGCAGCTTAAGCTATTCCCTTCCAGGGTTTCTACTGCTTTGGCTACGGCTAATATTTCCGCTTGGAAAACGCTACAGTAATCCCGCAGCCTGCAGGATCTGCTTATTTCCGGATCAGCACAGTATACCGCAAACCCTATTCCTTTCACTACTTTGGAATCATCTGTGTACACATTTATCGCCTCGTCCGCCATTTGCGCACCCTTGCGCCAACCGTCCACCTCTATTGTGGCCTTAAAATCTCCCTCGAAGGGCACATAGGGAATCACATAGTCTGTTCGTCTTGTGATTGATTACGCTATACTACTATGGCCATATGGTCGGCGCTCAAGCTGCTCCGGGGTACCGAGCCTTGTTGCAGTTGTTAATGCTATGTTTTTTGCTACCAGGCCTACAGGTGGAATATGCAAAATGGCATACAGTGCAGCCGCCGGGGTTGTTTTCAAGGCTCCCGTAATGCTAAGCATCGATAGTCTGCATATCCCCTCTAATTTTTTGAGGTATGCTGTTTTTTGTGTGGCTTTCCACCAAACAAGACCTCCATCGTATAGAATACGGCTTACACTCGTTGTAAAAACCCAATGAGAAAGAGAGGGCGATAAGCCTCACGTACACCCCAGCATTCTTTTACATGCATAGAGTGCCGTGGAGGCCTTCTTCACCCTCTCCTCCACGTTGAGCTTCTATGACAGCTTACTGTCTATGATGATTCCTAGATATTTTGTGCAATATTTCTCCTGTAAGGTCAGCCCTCCTAATTTAGGCCTGGTCCAATTTGGGACCTTGTACCTCTTTGCAAACAAGACCATATCCGTCTTCTCCTCATTGTCTTTCAACCTGATATTAGACGCCCAAGTATGAATATCCCGAAGCGCCCGATCCATCAAAGAACTAATCGTTGGGAGGCACTTTCCACTTATGACAATTGCAACGTCATCTGCGGAAGCCGTAAGTTTTCCGGGACCCTCATCGAATCGCCTGAGCAGTTGGTTGATGACCAGCGTCCACAGCAGAGGTGATAGCACCCCTCCCTGCGGCGTGCCCCTGTCCACTGCTTTCCTGGCCTCGTACAGTCCCCATTGTGATGTAATCTTCCTGCAATTTAACATGCAGCCGATCCATCTGATTAAGGCGGGATGTACTTTAATGCAATTAAGATTATCCATAATCGCCCATTTAGAAACATTATTGAAAACCCCGGCAATGCCTAAGAAGACTCCTAGAGCATACTCCTTATATTCCAGTGATTTCTCCATGCTTATTAACACCCTATGCAATGCGGTGTCTACCGACTTGCCTTTGGTGTACGCATGCTGTGTTGTGGAGAGCAGCTTTTCATCCATGTTGGACTTTATGTACACATCTATCAGCCTCTCAAAGGTTTTGAGCAGAAATGACGTTAAGCTAATGGGTCTATATTCTTTGGGATACACGTGACCGATCTTCCCCGCCTTTGGGAGGAAAGCTACACGAAAGTTCTCCAAGAGTGCGGTGCATAATTAAGCCTTATGCACCCATCGAATATTATTTTAAGCCATTCCGTGACCGCCATACTTGAAACTTGTAGCATGGCCGGGAAGATACCGTCTGGGCCCGGCGATTTAAACTTAGAAAACGTTTTCACTGCCCATTCGATCTTGGTATCGGTCACCAAGCCCGGCACTACCCGCTACCTGATCGAAGTGTGAGTGATGTCTGCTGGCTCTTCTAAACCGTCTCCCGATGGGAAATGTGTGTCGAGAACCACCTCGAGGGATTCCTCACTATTACGTGACCATTCCCCGTTCTCTTTCTTTATTAGTCCCTGGACTATGTTTCCCCTTGCTAGGACGTTTTTCAACCGTGCTGTTTCGCTGGAGCACTCTATGTCCGTACAGAAACTTCCCCAAGAGATTCTCTTCGCCCTGGAAATTTCACGCTTGTAGATTCTCAGTAGATCCCTGTACTCGTCCCGACACGCTTCGCTTTCGGCGGTCTTTGCGAGCTTAAACATTTCTTTTACCTGTCTTATTAGAATACTCAGGTCATTTCTCCACCATGGCGGCCTTGCTTTTCCCCTGAATCTTCTTAGAGGGCAAGCTTTCTTATACGCAGTCATAATCTCTCTTTGGGGATTAGTCGCACTATTTTAATCCTTGGGGAAAACATGGCTGGATTGACCAGTGTCCTTGATGTGAGCACTCTACGAGGTCGAAATATCGACCCGGACCACTTACCTTGTGGCAGAAAATTTACGTAAACGTCGCTGTACAGTAAAGAAAGTGTCTGCAGGTACACAAGGAAAGGTTGCCGGCGAAAAGCTGCTCACGAAACAGGCAGCTGATGATTAATACACTCGGCTCTCACACCTGCGCACCGAAAGTTATTTTCGGCCTGATAATAAGGTTGAGTTTTGGGAGTATTTTGCTCTCTCAGAACGTACCGCCGCTGCTGACACCATAGGTTTTCAGGAAGGCCGCAGAAAGACAACTTTTACGATGAGTAATGTCGGGCTGCCTCGAAAAAAGGACATTGCCTAAAGGGCCACGTTTCGCACATACGCAGAGGTATTTAAAAGGAAAAGACGTGTGGCACAGCGAAAAGACTTGTGTGCGAGGCGCTTCAGATGCTGGCTGCAAGAAATGACGGCCGAAAGCTCTACCAAAGAATCTGACCGATGGCGGAAAGTTTCAAGGCCGGGGCAGATTCCTGCAGAAATGATAATGGTGACGTTGTAACTGACATGCAGGGTGTGCTAAAGTTGTGGAGGAAGCACATATTCTCATTGCTAACTAGTGAGGGAAAAGACAAACCCGATAGAATAATTGCTCTGATGTAAAATACATTATGACGAACTGAGAATGGCAATATCCCGGCTAAAGAATAACAATGCGCCGGATAACAAACAGACCACCCGCAGAGCTTTTCAAACATGCAGGTGAAAATTTTGTGAAGAGCAAACATCGACTAATTACTATGCAAAATACAGATGTAAGAGCGCATGTATTCAGATTAAAGTTTAAGTGTGCTCTGCCAAATCCACAAGACAAGCAATCCGACAAAACGCGCTAATTTCCACTGAATCAGCCTTCTTAACATAGCTTATGAGGTTCCATGAAGCATACTATGCAAAAGACTGAAGCTTAAAGTCAAAGAACTAGCTAGCCCTTCCTTATCAGCGCGCCTGCAGATCTTTACGATGCGCTAGATCCTTAAGAAGATAGAAGAATCGACGTACGCCATCATTGACTTGAAAGCAACGCGAAAAGAAGTTGCTTGTGTGCTGCTTTGACTGTATTTAGGTATGCTGCAAAGTTAGTAAGGCTGCGCCAAATGACATAGAGCAACGCCAACAAAATACCTAAATATTGAGACGAACCTCCCCGGGTCATTCGAAACCAAAGCTGACTTGATATAAGGCGACTATTTTCGTGCGACTTTTTTAAAACTCATGCTAGAGAAGATAAATCCTATTCTCTCCTGAACATATAAAGTGGCAAAAAAGTGGGCCTTGCGGTAAATGAGAATAAGACGAAATACTTGCTGTCAGCCAAGAAAAAATCAGCGCATTTGCGCTTTTGCCATGTCACTGTTGATGGATATAAATTCGAAAACCATCATTAACAGCGAAAACCCTGCCAGCTCAGAAATCAAACGGAGTAGATCTCTTGCCAACAAGTGCCAATTTAGACTGAGTAGCCAATCGCAAATTAAAGTTTTCTCTCAACGAACAAAAAACACGCTCTACAAGTCGCTCATCATGCCGAAGTATTACACAGAATCATCGACTGTGCCTAGAACGGGCGACATGGAATTTGAAGTGTTCGTGTGAAAAGTTCTCCGAAAGATTTATGGCACTGTCCGTGATGCCGACGGCGAGTATCAGAGGAGGTATAATGGTGGTTGTATGAGCACCGAGAAAGAAGGCGCTCCTGACTAGGAAGTATTTCGATCGACATCGCACTTTGCAAGCCGAGGAAAGCGGAGACTTTCACTGATTTGGAAAGACGTGGGTTCAAGCGTGGGGCTCTAAAGTGTCGAAGATTATGTGTAGGTCTTACAAACTTAGAGTAACAAAGTTGCTTCTATTATTAAGAAGAGAGGACTGTAGACTCATGACGGGTATTCTGACTGGACACTGCCTTTAAATTTGGCAGATGTAAGAAGTGCGGTTTGGAGGAGGAAACAATCGAGCACGTTTCGTGCTCGTGTCCTGCGCTTGCCAGGCCAATACTCCAGCCATTAGGAGTGATACAACTGTCAGATCTAGAACCAGCAAGTGGCTTAATGCCTAGAAATCTTCTAGTATTTCCCAAGAGGACGGAGTTATTTTATAACATACGTCCTGGTTTTCCAGTTTGGTTGTTAAAACAAACTTCTGGTAAAACTGCGGATTCATTCAGTCCATGTGAGGTCCTCATGGACCGGCCAGTTCAACCTAACCTAACCTCCCATGGAGCTACGAATTTGAAGCTTCGCAGATAGGCCAAGACATCAGGACAATGCACCAAAAAGGGGGAAAATCCGCTAGGTAGGGCACGGATCGAAATAATTAGATGAGAACTTAAACCGGCTTTTAGGTAATTCTCGATGAGCTAGAAACTTTAAATTTCACTTGACTCAGTTTAAAACGCATACTAAAAAGTTTCGCTTAGGGGCGCACGGGTTGAGATATTTAGAAAAATCGTGCGGAACGGATGGAATCTTGCGATTGATTCTTAAGTAACTTCTCATTGATCTAAAACGTGAAACTTCACATATAGGTTAAGACACTGTGACAAAGGAACAAAATGATAAAAAAAATCCGTTAGGTGGAGCACGTACCGTAATAATTACGTTAGAATTTGAAAATTTTAAATTTCGATATAGATTCGCCGATTACAAAAATTGTTTTCTAATTAAACAACTTTTCTCTTCATTCTTGATGTTTTTCTGCCCGGGGTGGTAAATTTTTAGGTGAAAGTGCCTGCTAACATTGACATTTTTTTATGGCATATACAAGAAGTTTATTAAGCGTTTATACCTTCCCATAAAAATTTTTTGATATATGAACCTAATGAGCTTATTTAATTAATAACTATAATGTAAAGTTTTAATTAGTTAAACAAACACATTCATATTGACGCGTGTACCAGCGAAATGAATAGAACGCGGGTTTGACAAAAAATTTTGCTATAGTTTTTCAAAAGAAAATTTCCTATTAATTGCTTGGTTATATGTGCATAAGAATGTATATTTGCACAGTTGAATTGTGTTATCAAATTGATGTGGGTACAATGACTGTATTTTCAATGAAGTTTTATGTATTTCCAAACTGCTAGTAGTTTCTATTGTATACTGCCAAAAAACTAAATTCTGAGCAACAACACTGCTCGAACTTACGTGGCCCAATAAATCTCAAAACATTCGCAGACGCAGAGATAAGCACACAGTGAAACAGAAAGAAAGATTCACTGGTTTTCTTAAAAAGGTAGGGTCCAATACTACCCTGAAATACCTTTTTCTGAAATAATGCCGAAATATGTATGAAAACAACGAAAAGATCGGCGATAGCTAAAAACTGTTTGGTACCAGTCCTTTCGATATGATTCCCGAATCAGTATAAAGTACTTTCGAAAACCATCTTCAAACAATATGGAAATAAATAAAAATAAAAAAAACTCGACGATATTACTATGGAAGCAATCTAGGAACGGACCCAAAACAGCTCCGAAAAGATCTCGAACACAAACTCTAAACGGTCCTATAAAATCTTGAAATAATCCCGAAAATGTTCTTCAAATAATCCCGAATCGGTCCCTAATCTATAAACAGTCCTGAAACGATTCCGAACACAATTCCGAAATAATCCTGCGGTATGCATGAAGTAGTCCCGAAAAGATTCCATACACGGTTTCGTACTGGCCTAAATATTTCCGATTTCATCGTGAAAAATATCCCGACCTGTCTTGTTATAATCTCGGGAGTACCGAAGTGGTTCCAGAATGATGCCGAAATTATCCTGTGAGTAACCAGAAGACACAATATTTTAGACCAGGCAAACCAACGAACCGATATGATTTCGTTACGATAATTAACGTAAATAAACGAAACAAGGTCATTTCGTTTCATTTATTAACGTTAAGAACGTCAAATTAACGAAATGAGTTTGTTTCGTTTTCTGCCACATCAAATCGGAATCAAATCGTTTATGTTGATTATTAATTTCAAATTATGCTGGCAAAGCTGATTGATGGCGGAGTCATTAAAGGTGAAAACATTAGCCAAGCTGATTTCAACTTTTCTCATGAAGTTTGACAGTACGAATATTTCTCAGAGTATTTTTGACATTACCACCAACGAATTACACAAACAAATTACATGGAGTTTTTGTGTATGTCCGCTCGCTGTTACCACCTTACGGCTTCATTTATGGCTATAGCATTGCCAGCACAATTCAAACATAAAGTATCACGTTTTTGTTAACGTTTTTAACGTTAACGAAAGCTTTTCGTTTCGGTTAAAAACGAGATACAATTTATCTTTATAATTGGTTTATCGATAAAATTTCGAAGTGTTTCAACGGAAACGGTGGAAATTTTTTGATAAACGATTAGCTTAACGTTAAGGTGCATCCCTGGGTTAAAATCATTTTCCATTTCCAAAAAAAAAAAATTCAATATTTCAAAATGTTCAACTTTCAACAATACATCATCGATATTTAAATCATAAATCAACATTTAAGCAAGAAACTTTTTACGTAACTTTTACATAAACACGATAAAATTCGAGGCTAATTTTGCAAAATTCATGTTTCTTGTGATATCATTCACAAAATGTTTACCAAAACTTCTCTGATCCATTATTTAAAACGTCTTTATCGCCAATTTCCTTAAAGGCTCTAGCTCAAAAAGGACACAAAAGTATTTTCCTTCGTAGCCATGTAAGATCTACAGATCTATCGCTTAATATTTTATTAAATCTCAAACACGTCTTGCCTCTTCAAATATTACACAGCAAACTGATTTATTTAATTTTCGTATTTCTGATACAGATTTCTGAGAGTGCTATATAAATCTAATATTACTAGATACTACAATATCGATTATGTCCATTAACGGCATGACGCCGGATAAGTCCAGATTTAAATTCTCGCAATTGCAAAATATGATCTGAGTTGATCTGTGGTTTTGGCCTACAAAGTTCGCCACCGAAAATAAGAAAGTTGCAAACAAACCCTGACTGAAAGAAAAAGGCGATAGTTTTTAGAGAACATGAACATGGAGGGCTCGCATAGTATACTATATGCTTAACGTGAGTATTTGTCATGTAAGGCTCAACCTCACGGTTCTAATTGCGTTATCAGCGGCCCAACGAAAAGCTTCATGGTACCGGCCAAACACTGCAGTGTCAATTGTTGGTAATATACAATGTCTCTCTAACAGGGTGTACCATACCATTGGTAGTGTGCTTTCTTCTTCTACAAGAGTAGGGTGGTGTATATTGATAGCGGAGTGCACCGGGCGCGTACTGGAAAAGGCGATTACCGATTCTGTGTTGATTTCGCTCAGGGCCTTCTTATGCTTGTGTGGATCAAACGTATTCCGGATCTCACCATAGTGCTTATAGAGAAGTTCCCTTAACCCCCTTGGAGACGGAACAAGATCAAACAGTTGTTTGCTAGGGTGTCCAGGTTTGTGACAACTAAGCAAAAAACTGTCTGTTTAGCATTTTGTTATGCTCTTCAATTTGATTAATCATTGTCAACTTCGGCGAAGAGACTGCATAGCTCCGCTGAGTATACTTTATTGTCAGCTCGTCCAAAATGTACTCCTTCGCTTGCGAAATAAAACCAGAGTCCCTGGGATTTTCCCCTGTAGAGGCCGAACCCAAGGCTTTTTGGAGTGTAATCGGAATCTGGAGTGTAAAAACGTATGCCCTTTGCCGGATATAAATAAAATATAGATCAGGTACGCTCCGGTATCAAAGCACCATAAACCGTCATCTCGGAAACGACTAACATGAGCACACTACTACAACACCAACAACAACCACATTAAACCTTCTAGGCCATCCCGCCCATAGGTCGCCAGAACTATATTTAGCAGGCGATATGTGTATGATACATTCATATTTTTAACAGGAATCAATTCGCGTAGGTGAGGTTGCCAATTGGGTTGCGGAAACTCTAAAGCTATAAAGCTTTTTATTGCGCTTATCACGTCCTTGAATCCCGGAACTGCTTCCGTGCTCCCCACTGGTACAGTCCTCAACAATGACCATGATAGGTTCGCGAAAGCGATCGATTCATATACCACTAATAGATTGGATAGCCATGGTATTTTGATCGTATTTTACGATCGATATACCTACCGCGAGCATATTCATAACTCCTTACCCGCAGGGGATTATCGCATGGTCAATTATACTTGTCACGGTATAATAGCTTTCCTCATATAACAATAGCATGAAACGAGAGAACGAAGCGGCACTAAAGACGGCACAACGGCGAAATCTGTTTGTTCGGAAGCCAAATTTGACGAAGGATAACGAAAACTCCTTTCAGTATACATTGTTTGATTCATTTCGGAAAGTTCTAACTTGCAAAGGTATATTTACTACTAAGCGATGTTAACAAGTAAATCACGATTAATTTTTTACAGTATAAAGTTTGAGCTTTAGTTATGAAATATTCCTTTAAATTTTTATTTTATGCGCTCGTCAACGTACTGAAACTATTTCAACAATTTCTCAGTTAAAAATTATGCCAATTTCTGTTTTAATATACTGTATTACATACATACGTGCACATTCACCCCAAAGCAAATATCATAACAAATACATTAAACAGTTCAATTAATAAATAAATATTCGTATATTTTTGGTAAGCTTTTCCGATCTATTCTGAACGAGTGCAAATAAAACAATTTATTTCACCTTACAGCTCGAAGTTTCGCCAAATTTCCTTGGCTTCTTCTGGAGCAATTCTGTATTTATTAACAATAAAAACACAAAACCAACAACATTAATTTGGAATTATCACAATTACACATATTAACATTTAACATTGATTTATGTTTTCAAATTTTCACTTACATTTGAATTACGGCATTAAATTAAAGAAATAAAAAATAATTTACAAGAACAAAGGTTAAAAAATATAGAAGATTAAAAATAAAAAATAAAACGATACCATCTACTGTGGTACACTTGTCATACTAAAAGTAAAATGTTATAAACATAATATGTAAGTGGCAGCGATACCATCTGTGTCCTCTTTCTTATTCATAGTATTTTCCCTATTTTGCAAAATTCGTAGGCTTTCCAAGGTGTATCGTTTTTTCTCTCTAGCTTTTTTGTCTATTATTTTCGTGTTTTCGAAGTCAGCGACGTGGTTGTGTGTTATTACGTGTTGTGAGAGAGCTGTATTTTGTTTTTGTTTCCTAATATCAGCTTCATGTTCGGCTAATCGTGTACCCAAAGCGCGCTTAGTTGTTCCTATATAAACTTTGTTGCATTTTTCTTCGCTATTCCCTTTGCATTCTATTTTGTAAACCACATTTCTTTGTTGTTCTCTGTTTATAGGGGTTTTTGTTTTTGTAAAGCATCTTGATAATGTGTGGTTGGATTTGTAAGCTATTTTGATGTTCTGTTGTTTAATTACGTCTTGTGTTAAATTTTCTGTTAGCCTGGGAATATGAGTGATAATGTGATATTGTTTTGTTTCATTGTTATTGTTGCTAGTGGTTGGTTTTGTTGAATTTGATTTAATTTTTGTTCTATAAGGTTTATATCTGGTAGTCAGGATAATTATTTCTTTTAAGCGTCATTTGTATTTTCTTTATGTTGTCGTCATGAAATTGCTGATGGCTTATAGTCAAGATTTTGTGTATTAGGTTTTTGGCGGTGTTAGTTTTATATTTTCGTGGTTGTGATGAAAAAAAGTTTATTAGGCGCCCAGACGCTGATGGCTTAGAGTACCAGTCTAATATTAAGTTATTGTTTGTTTTATGTATGCGGGCATCTAGAAAAGGTATGCTGTTGTTTTTTTCCCTTTCCATCTTGAATTGTAGTCTGTTATGGTATTGGTTCAGCGTTTTAAGTATGATATTTGCATCATCTCTTTGGATAATGGCAAATATGTCGTCCACATACTTTACAATGAACTTAATGCCTTTCTGCTGCTTTTTGAGCTCCGAGTATGTGCTATTTAAAAGATCATCCATTATTATATCCGCGATCGTTGGGGAAAGGGGGTTACCCATCGGCATTCCAAAATACTGACTGTATATATTATTGTTGCATATAAAATAATTGTTGTCCTTTAAGCAAAACTCTAAAATACTTTGAAATTTATTCCTCGGTATGTTGGTATTGTTTTGAATCTTGTCCCATTTTTTCATGATTATCTTTATAGCTAGGTTCGTCGATATGTTGGTAAAGAGGGTGATAACATCAAAGGATACCAAAACATCTTCATGGCTAATGATCGTATCTTTCAATCTCTCTTTTAATTCAAATACATTTTTGATGTTGTACTCCTCTGAAATTAAAGTTTTTAAGATTTTTCCTACATGTTTGGATAAGTTGTAGCATGGGACGTTAATGGAGGATGCTATAGGACGCAAGGGAAAATCGGGTTTATGTATTTTCGGTAGCCCGTACAGTCTTGGAGCGGTTGCCGCTCCGCTGGATAATTGTTGCTTCTCTCTTTGTGCTATGTATTTTCCTTTATAAAGCTCATCAACAATATTGTTGTTTTTCCTTTGTAATGTATTTGTTGGATCGACTCGAATAACTTTGTATGTGTTCTTGTCGCCTAGTACTTCGTCAATCTTTTGAGTGTAATCTGTCTTATATAAAACGACTGTTTTGTTACCTTTGTCCGCATCAGTTACAATTATAGCTTCTTCGTGTGACTTTAAAAATGATTTAGTTTTATTGTAGGCTTCTATAATAAATTTTTCGGCGGAATTGTGTTTTATGTGCCTCTTAAATTGTTGAATTTTGTAGCTTAGTTTGTTTCTGGCTACTTCTTTGTCATTTTCGTTCTCCATTCCTTCAATTATTTGTTCAACCTCTGCTATTAAATGTATTGGTGAAAAGTTCTTTCGTGTTGTTGGTAGTGTAAATTTTTTGCCAAGTGAGAGAAGCCATCAAAATAGCTTACAAATCTAACCACACATTATCAAGATGCTTTACAAAAACAAAAACCCCTATAAATAGAAAACAACAAAGCAATGTGGTTTACAAAATAGAATGCAAAGGGAATAACGAAGAAAAATGCAACTAAGTTTATATAGGAACAACTAAGCGCGCTTTGGGTACACGATTAGCCGAACATGAAGCTGATATTAGGAAACAAAAATAAACTACAGGTCTCTCACAACACGTAATAACACACAACCACGTCGCTGACTTCGAAAACACGAAAATAATAGACAAAAAAGCTAGAGAGAAAAAACGATACACCTTGGAAAGCCTACGAATTTTGCAAAATAGGGAAAAGACTATGAATAAGAAAGAGGACACAGATGGTATCGCTGCCACTTACATATTATGTTTATAACATTTTACTTTTAGTATGACAAGTGTACCACAGTCGATGGTATCGTTTTATTTTTTATTTTTAATCTTCTATATTTTTTAACCTTCGTTCTTGTAAATTATGTTTTATTTCTTTAATTTAATGCCGTAATTCAAATGTAAGTGAAAATTTGAAAACATAAATCAGTGTTAAATGTTAATATGTGTAATTGTGATAATTCCAAATTAATGTTGTTGGTTTTGTGTTTTTATTGTTAGTAAATACAGAATTGCTCCAGAAGAAGCCAAGGAAATTTGGCGTAACGTCGAGCTGTAAGGTGAAATAAATTGTTTTATTTGCATTAGTTCAGAATAGATCGGAAAAGCTTACCAAAAATATACGAAAATCAATCAAACCGATCGGAAACCAATATATAAAATAATAAATAAATATTTACTTAACACACAATCATACATATGTGTATCATTATTTACAAATATAACAACTATTTAACTCTTTTGCTCTGGTATAACATAATTTTCCACATAAAAGCATACACACATATATGTTACACTAATTAAATATAACAAATTTCTCATAAAAATTCTATAAGCAAAAAATTTGCATACATCATAAATTAAGTGAACTTTCCATACCACAATGTATTTAAAAACAATTTAAGTAATAAATAAAAAAATAGTTAAAAGCAACTTTAAACATTTTCCACAGCAAATCACACAAGCAAATCAACCGAGACAGAAGAAATGTATACACGTCCTCATTTATGGCATATTGAAATGGCCTTCCTACACTCGTAAAAAATCACTTAAGAATTACGAATTGAAAAGTATAAAAAAATCAAAAACGTTTAAAAATAAACATATATATTACTTACAGGAATTTGAAATTTCATGCTGAAAATTGCGTGTACGTTCCTTTTCTGCCAGTTTAGGGAGTTTAAGTGCAGGATTCACCGGGCAATTCCTGACATAGAGGTCCGACGCCTGTTTGTGGGGTTCACTGAGGACCTGCTTGTGTTTTTTGGCTTCATGCGGCTGTGTTCTCAGGTGCCGTTTTTCCTCATAATCCTTACGGAGATGACTCCTTAAGCCCCTGGGCGGTGTTGGCTCATCAATCAGATGTCTGTTGGGATGCGCAGGTTTCTGAGTATTCAAGAGGAACTGTTTGGTTAGCATTTCATTTCTCTCCCTGATGGGGAGTATTCTCGCCTCATTATGTAGATGGTGTTCTAGGGACATAAGAAGACAACCCGTGGCGGTTCTGAGGGCGGTATTTTGGCAGGCCTGTAGCTTCTTCCAGTAGGCATTCTTTAGGCTTGGCGACCATATCGGGGACGCGTAGCATGCAATCGGCTGGCCAATTACTTTGTAAGTGGTAATGCTTGTTTCTTTACCTTTCCCTCAAGTACTGCCAGCAAGATATTTGACGATTATATTACGGCTGTAGATATTCGGTACAATTGCGGCTGCATGCTCACCAAAATATAGATCCTGATCGAACGTCTCACCCATGGTTTTGGGGTGTAAGACAGTCGGTAGCGTAGTGCGATTGACGTGGATGGGCAAGGAAACGATAGTAACTCCTTCTGGTAGCGAAGGTAGCACACCTTATTTAATTCTTCTTGGTTTTGATGTTGCGTTCCTAAATTGCACCAATGCCTGCCGGCCACCCAGATAATTTGCTGTACACCTTTTAAGACTAGGGGGAAGGGTAGACCCTTCCAGGTTGAGGGTATCAAAAGCTTTTGATAGATCCAGTGCAACGAGTACTGTTCTATGGTGAGGGTTTTGATTTAAACCGCAATTTATCTGGGTGCTAATGGCATTTAGCGCGGTGGTTGTGCTATGAAGTTTTCTAAAGCCATGCAGATGACAGGCTAGTTGCCACTTTGCTTTGAAATAGTGGAGCAAAATAACTTCAAGCGTCTTGGCTACTGGCGATAGGTGAGATATCGAGCGATATGACTCTCCTATGTTTGCTGGTTTCGCAGGCTTTAGTAACGCGACCACATTGGCCATTTCCATTTTTCGGGAATGACAAAGGTGGAAAGGGACAGATTGAAAACATGTGCTAAATATTTGAAACACTCTTTTCCTAGGCTTTTAAGCATCGGCATGGCTATGCCGTCTGGGCCCACTGCCTTAGATGGTTTAGCTTGACCGATGGCATTCTCAACCTCTTTGTCGGTGATGGTAATGGGGGATGCACTTTGTCAACCGTAGAATGCATTTTATATTTTCGGCAAAAAGCGCTAGCATATTTTTTCGCATCCAACAGCACTTTATCGCCAAAGGCGATGGAAACTATGTCGTTGAGCTTGGATGGATTCGATAGGGACTTTACGGTGGACCAAAGCTTACCCACACCGGCAGAGAGGTTACAACTACTCAGATGCTCCTCCCATTTCGCCCGCTTGTGTTCATCTACAAGCAATCTGATGCGTTGGTTTATATCCCTTATTTGGGGGTCGCGGGGATGCAGCTGCCTTATAAGGTCACGTTCTCTCGCTAAGTTTGCGGCCTCCGCCGGAAAATGAGGCCGAATTTCGGGAACTCTTCGGCGGATTCAATGACCTTGCGGAAAGCACACTCCCGTTGGCGAGCATCAGTCGGAATAGGGAGGGCAGCAAAGCGGTTGTCTGTAAAGGATTTGTATTCATCTCACTTTCCTTTTTTAAAGTTTATGAAAGTGCGTTTTTCGGTGACGATGAAGTCGGTGGTACGCTCGAGCGAAATAAGTATTGGCAGGTGGTCGGATACCAATGTTACCATCGGCTTCCAGTTGACGCAGTTTACGAGTCCTGCGCTCACGATTGATATATCTGGCGAACTGTGACAGGTTGCTACCATACGAGTGGTATAATATTGCACTGAGTTGTGTATGATAAACGCGAGTCCGCCCCCATTTCCACTCTCGCGATCTTTCCTGTGGACGCAGAACAGGTCTCAGAGCAGATATTGCTGTGAGTTTAGTCTCTCGAATGGCAGCAATGAGGAGGTTGTGCCGCTTCATGAAATCGACTATCTCCGTAATCTTGCCATTTAATCCATTACAGTTTAACTGCAGAATTCTTAAGTGCATCGGTGGAGACGTCGTTACTCTAGGAGTAAGTGACAGGTGAATACGCCTGGGATGTGAAAGGCTAGGACGCAATTACTGTTTTGGCCCTGGGACTGGACGTCCCTGGGTAAGCATTGGGGTACCCGGGGTATTTGGGTTTGCGGCCTGGTAACATGGTGCAATGAAGCCTGTCGGGGTGTTTCCGTCGCGGAGACCAGAATATATAGGAAAGTGGCACCGTCCAAGGCAGGAGCTGCATTGGGCGGATGTCGCAAAAATTTACATTCTGTGCTGGCAAAAGGTGCAAAAGGTAGTAGGGACTAAGAGTCTGTTTCCCTGACCTACACGATTGCTGCCGGAAACGAGGGGGGAAGAAGACGGCGTAGGTACCACATTACAAATGAAAAGGTAGTTGGTGTCACGTGGGGACACGTTGCATGCAGGACATACATTATGTATGTCGAGGTTGATTCTAGACAAGTAACAGGTATATTTGACCTGTTGCATTATCCAGAACGAAGTTGTGCCAGAGTGACTTGTGTATCCCTTGGTAGTGTGCTTTTTTCTTATACAAGAGTAGGATAGTGTTTATTAATAAATAAAAAACAAGCAAAACGTTTCCTTCTAGATTCCAGGAATTTGAACAATAACAAGTAAGGACGGGACTGTCTTCGGCTGTGCCGAAGACTTCATACCTTTCATGAATGGGGCTGAACAATAATCATATGCCGTTCGTAATCTCCGAATAATCGGATGTATACCTAAACGATTTTTAAGATAAATATAAAATAAAAAATAGGTAGGTACTTTGTGTGAGGATGCAAAGTTTCAGGTTTTTTGTGGTCTGCGTGTAAAAACTATGACTACGAATCACGTATTTAAACAATATATGACGTAAACGTAACTATTTGATGAAATTTGATGAATTTTGAAGCTTCTATCAGTAAAAAAGGGGCAAAAAAATACAGTTTATATGGGGTATATAATATATATACCACCGATCTCTACGCTTTTTTCACACAACAATATATGCTATACACGTAAGCATTTGGTGAAATTTGAAGCTTATAGCTGTTAAAATGGGGTAGAAATTGCGAAAAGTTTCTTATCTGAACAATCGGTTGTATGAGATATATACTATATATACAACCGATCTCTATGATTTTTTCAGACAACAATATGTGCTATATACGTAAGCAATCGGTGAAATTTGCAGCTTATAGCTGTTAAAATGGGGTAGAAATTGCGAAAAGTTTCTTATCTGAACAATCGGTTGTATGAGATATATACAATATATATACAACCGACCTCTATGATTTTTTCAGACAACAATATATGCTATATACGTAAGCAATCGGTGAAATTTGAAGCTTATAGCTGTTAAAATGGGGTAGAAATTGCGAAAAGTTTCTTATCTGAACAATCGGTTGTATGAGCTATATACTATATATAAGTTAACGCCACATACTCTGAAATTGGGCTCCAAAACTGCCCACATATAAATATGTAACTATCCATACGAAAACAGTATGCAATGCTGCGTAAGCATGCGACCTAAAAGTAGGTCACACGCGCAATTACTCAATAGCTGACCGTGCATTACTATTCATTGGAAATGAGGAAGTAAATAAAGCGACAACAACAACAAGAGGAATCACCTGCCAACCAACGTGACTTCATACGATAAGTAGAAGTAAGAAACATATTGTAAAGTTAGTAATTAAGTTGCGATGATCAAATAAAGAACAACGACTTCGTGTCGTCATAAAATTATATTTTTTTTAGTTTCTCACTAGAGAACTAATAACTTATACAACCGATCTCTATAATTTCTTCAGACAACAATATATGCTATATACGTAAGCAATCGGTGAAATTTGAAGCTTATAGCTGTTAAAATGGGGTAGAAATTGCGAAAAGTTTCTTATCTGAACAATCGGTTGTATGAGATATATACTATATATACAACCGATCTCTATGATTTTTTCAGACAACAATATGTGCTATATACGTAAGCAATTGGTGAAATTTGCAGCTTATAGCTGTTAAAATGGGGTAGAAATTGCGAAAAGTTTCTTATCTGAACAATCGGTTGTATGAGATATATACAATATATATACAACCGACCTCTATGATTTTTTCAGACAACAATATATGCTATATACGTAAGCAATCGGTGAAATTTGAAGCTTATAGCTGTTAAAATGGGGTAGAAATTGCGAAAAGTTTCTTATCTGAACAATCGGTTGTATGAGCTATATACTATATATAAGTTAACGCCACATACTCTGAAATTGGGCTCCAAAACTGCCCACATATAAATATGTAACTATCCATACGAAAACAGTATGCAATGCTGCGTAAGCATGCGACCTAAAAGTAGGTCACACGCGCAATTACTCAATAGCTGACCGTGCATTACTATTCATTGGAAATGAGGACGTAAATAAAGCGACAACAACAACAAGAGGAATCACCTGCCAACCAACGCGACTTCATACGATAAGTAGAAGTAAGAAACATATTGTAAAGTTAGTAATTAAGTTGCGATGATCAAATAAAGAACAACGACTTCGAGTCGTCATAAAATTATATTTTTTTTTAGTTTCTCACTAGAGAACTAATAACTGGCGCCCAACGGCCCAGTCGCGTAAGTTTCCGCAAGTAGTAAAAAGGCCCTCAAGTAGTGTCTCGCGTTTCGTGTGACAAAAAAAAAAGTGGCCCTAAAGAAGCGCCCCAACGCACTGGACAGGAAACCCGGTGGTAAAGCTCTGAAGAACACAGCCACCAACCCGCAGAAGAAGCCAGCGAGACTGCCAATAGTAGCGAGATGCAAAAAGGACTACCAGCCTTGTTCGCCGCGGGATTATTAATGTAAGAACAAATTAGATAATAAGTGAAATTTAGTGAAACTTTAAGTGCAAATTTAACAAACAAAGAAAAATAAATAATAATTGAAGTATCTAAGTAAAAATTTTTTAAACTTTTAAGAAAATTTTAATAAGTGCAAATTTAGGAAAAAAACACGCAAAACAAAAAAAATAATAATTAGGTATTTAAGTAAAATTGTGTAACTTTAAGATAACAGGTACAATCCTTTTAATAAGTGCAAATTTCAAAAGTGAAAATATAATAAAAGTTTAACCCCTTTTTCTTAAATTCCTTCAATAATTTTTTCTCGAAATTTTACCAAAAAATTTTTTTTAGTGAATTTTTTTTTTTCTCCTCGATATTTATTACTTCTCATGAACAACAGGCTCGTACAGCCTATAAAATAAAAATAACCTTTAGGATAATAATAAAACAACTCTGCGATTCACCACAAAAGGGACCCTCCAGGGATTGTTAAACTAAATCCACAAAAACATACAAAGCTAGCGAAAAGTATAAAATAAAAAAAAATAAAAAAAAACAATTAAAATGGCTCATAATAATTTGATGAGACCGCCTGTGCTAGGGAATATTAATGCAGCCCCTGCAGGACCACTATCGCCACCACAACCCCCTGGCGACCCTATCCAACAAGTGGCTAATCCCACTCCTGAATTCAAAAACCTTATAAAGGACTTAATGAGAGAGATTTTAAGTACGGACGAAAGTAGAATGATTAGGGATGCTCTGCACCCAACTCAGCAACCTATGACCGATCAAATGATCGAAGACCGATTCAGGAATAACCTGGCCGACATGGACAAGGTACCTGACGTGGTTAGATCCTTGCGAGAGTTTGGTGGAAACCCAGCTGAGTTCAGCAGCTGGAAGAAAAGTGTTGAACGAATATTAAGGATTTATGAGCCATGCGCAGGCTCACCGAAATATTTCGGCATCCTTAGTGTAATTCGTAATAAAATCGTAGGCAGTGCTGACGCAGCACTAGAGTCCTAAAATACCCCCCTTAACTGGAAGGCTATTTCCCGATGCCTTACCATGCATTACGCGGACAAAGGAGATCTTAGCACACTCGAATATCAAATGACCTGCTTAATACAAGGTCGGAAATCTGTGCAAGAATTTTATGGTGAGGTTTATTCACACCTCTCACTAATATTAAATAAAATATCCTGCATGGAAATCAGCGAAGAGTGCATGCGTGTCCTCACACACACATACCGTGACAAGGCGCTAGACACCTTTGTCAGAGGACTATCAGGCGATCTATCGAGACTTCTCGGCATGAAAGAGCCGGCTGATCTGCCTGAAGCATTGCATTTGTGCATCAAGTTAGAGAATCAAAATTTCAGGGCAGCACATGCCAACAGCCAACAATACGGCTTGCCTAAACGGCCCACAATACCACCACCGATTTTCGAGATACCATATCAGCAACGGCCCGCACTTCCACCAAGAAAGAACCCTAATCAGCCATTCTACCCGCACCTTGCCCATCTACCTCAAGCAATTCCTACCTTTACCCGAGCTTCCCAAAAATTTCCCCAATACCAACAATTTCCACCAATACCAACAATTCCTCCAATACCAACAATACCCAAAGAATCCGAACATTCAAACTCCCAACTACGCTCTGCAACAACCCCCTAGACCCAACCAGTTCAACAATCCTCCACCAAGATCCACCCAACCAAAACCCCCAGTCCCAATGGACATAGACGAATCTCTCAGGACAAATAACGTGAACTACATGAATAGACCGACCAATAACTTCCTTGGCGGAAAACGGCCCACACCTCCTTCCAATCAAATGGGAAGCAACCTGACGAACCAGATGAACAGACATTCCAGGATTACTACAACCAATACACTGCACACGATAACAACACCATTGACAGCCTCCCTCAAGAAAACTCATACGAATTCTCCGACATTCATTTTTTAGGCTAACGAATTCCACGCTACCATATTTCCAATGCAAGGACAGTAGCGGGAAAGTTCTAAATTTCTTAACTGACACGGGTTCAAATAAAAACTACATTCAACCAAATCTCGCGAAAAAACGTATTCCCAACGAGGAAATTTTTTATGCAACCTCAGTAGGAGGAAACGTTAAGATAACTCACCATAACTTTATTAACCTTTTCGGTTTAAAAGACGAGAACCTTAAATTTTTTATATTACCCACACTTAAATCATTTCACGGTATTATCGGTAACGACAGCCTAAAACAATTAGAAGCCGTAATTTTTACTTCAAAAAATCACATGCTAATAAAACACAATAGGAAAATAGCCATTAAACAACAAAAATCAAAATCAGTAAACAATATCGAAATAAGAACAGACCATCTTACGGATGAACAAACGGGAAAACTCCGAAATTTATGCTACTCATACCCACAACTTTTTTCTGACCCGGATGAAAAATTAACGTACACCACCGCGGTAAAAGCCGAAATAAGAACTACAAACCAAGATCCGGTATATTCAAGATACTACCCATACCCAATGTCCCTTAAGGACGAGGTAGAAAAGCAAATATCAAAATTACTTGAGGATGGGATACAATACAATTCTCCCATCTGGATAGTTCCAAAGAACTACCGCAAACTAAATTCAATCACAATACCCGACCGCTACCCAATCCCAGACACCAATGAAGTTCTTTCACAACTCGGAAAGAACAAATTCTTTACAGTTCTCGACTTGAAAAGTGGCTTTCATTAGATCCCTTTAGTTGAATCCGATATCGCAAAAACAGCTTTTTCAGTCAATAATGGTAAATACGAATTTACCAGACTACCTTTCGGCCTTAAAAATGCGCCTTCCATATTCCAACGAGCATTAGATGATATTCTTAGAGACTACATCGGAAAAATATGCTTTGTCTACAAAGACGATATCATAATTTTCGGAAAAGACGAAGACTCTCATTTGAAAAACGTGGAAACAATTTTCAGGACCCTACAAGATGCTAATATTAAAATCCAACTTGATAAATGTGAATTTCTCAAAGAAGAGGTTGAGTTTTTGGGATTTGTTGTCTCCAAAAATGGCATAAAAACAAACCCAGCAAAAGTGAAAGCAATTCTAGACTTTCCACCGCCTCAAACTATAAAAGAACTTCGATCCTTTCTAGGACTTTCCGGTTATTACCGACGTTTCATTAAAGACTACGCAAAACTCGCCAAGCCCCTGACGGTACTTTTGAGAGGCGAGGAGGGACGTATGTCCAAAAATCTTTCAGCTAAAATAAAAATTTCTCTCGACAATAACGCAATGGAAGCGTTTAATAAATTAAAAAATTCACTAGCATCCTCTGACGTTATGTTACAATACCCCGACTTCGAAAAAGAATTTCACTTGACAACCGACGCATCAAACCACGCCATAGGAGCAGTCCTAGAGCAAGGTGGTAAACCCATAATGTTCATCTCCAGAACATTTACGAGGACCGAGGAAAATTACGCAACTAACGAAAAGGAACTTTTAGCCATAATATGGGCTTTAAAAACCTTTAGAAATTATTTGTATGGTTCAACCACAATAAAAATTTTTACAGACCATCAACCTTTGACATACTCACTCAGTAATAGAAATACTAACAGTAAACTAAAAAGATGGAAATCAATATTGGAAGAATACAACTATGAGATAAAATACAAACCTGGCAGTACCAATATTGCCGCAGACGCACTTTCTCGACCACCACAACAAATAAATTCTTTGTCTGCAACCCAACACAGTGACGAAAGTTCAGCCCAAAATTTAATACCGTATACAGACGCACCTATCAATGCATTTAAAAATCAAATTTTTATTTCTACTGGCGAAACCTCTTCATACCAATTTAAATTACCTTTTCCCACTTACCATAGACATATTATTATTGAAAGAGACCCTACAGAAAAACTCTTACCACATTGTTGAAAAGATATCTCAACCCTACAGTAACAAATTGCATAAAAACCGAAGACAACATTTTAGGGAAAATACAAACAATTTACCAAATTCATTTTAGCAAGTACAAAGTACGTTATACCCGAAAATTCATTAGAGACGTTACAAATGAATTAGAACAGGAAACGGAAATTATCAACGAGCATAATAGAGCTCATCGCAATCCCACCGAAAATAAAGCCCAACTCTTAGAAAGATGTTACTTCCCACAAATGAACGCCAAAATAAAAAGAATTGCAAAACAGTGCAAAATTTGCTTAGAAAATAAGTATGAGAGGCATCCAGTAAATCCTATCCTGAAACCAACTCCCATTCCTAATTACCCAGGTCATATAGTTCATATAGACCTATACCATACTAACAACAAAGTAGTGCTAACGGCCATGGATATATTTTCCAAATACGCTCAAGCATAAATCGTGCGCTCCAGAGCAACGGAGGCCCCCTTAAGAAGTCTCTTGACAACATTCGGAATCCCAGAAAATATCGTTATGGACAACGAAAAATCCCTAAACGCAGCCCCTATAACTTTTATGTTAGAAAACGAATACGGTATCGAAATATTTAAAACTCCTCCATACAAAAGTTCTATAAACGGGCAAATAGAACGATTCCATTCCACACTTACCGAAGTGATGCGTTGCACTAAAGCAGAAAACACCCACACCGACTTTAAGGACCTCCTTAATAGAGCCATATTCAAGTATAACTATTCCATTCATTCCACTACCAAACGTAAACCAGTAGAAGTATTTTTCGGAAGAACAGTAGGACCAAACCCAATGACATTGGACAGAGAAGAAAATATCCAAAATCTTAAAAATAAACAGGAAAAATACTTGCGACTTCATAATAAAGATAGGACCGAGTTCAGGACATACAGCAATAAACAAAAGACTAGGAAACAAACTAACACCCCGATATAAAAAGGAAACAGTACTAGAAGACCAAGGCAACACAATTTTGACACAATCTGGCCGCACCGTTTATAAAAGCCATATCAAAAAGTAAATCACAATCTTCTTTTGCAGGATCCTATTCGCCACCTGCAATGCGGAAACCCAAATTTTGGACTATACGACCAGTCCCATAGTAACGATAGACACAGGAACCGCGAAAGTTCAAATTGGAACATTTCGACTAATACACACTATTGACCTCGACCAGTACGACTCCCTACTCGACGACATACACGCCACAATAGAACATGACATAACTAGGAAAAGCCGAAGTCACCCATTCCTTTCCCAAGAGGAGAAATCCATCCGATCCCTCCTATACCAACTGAGACCCAGGAAAACCAAAAGAGCCATTGAACCACTTGGCACAGCCTGGAAATGGCTCGCTGGATCCCCTGACCACGAAGATTTTAAAATACTAACCGATAAAGTAAGTAACCAATATAGCGAGTAATAATGAACCAACAAGTAGTAATAAATAAATCTATTTTAGAAAGAATAAATAATTTAACTCATATTTTCAAATACAATTTTAAGCGAAATGAAATCGGGCGATGCTCTTAAATTAGAAATAGAAAAAAATATTGAAAGGAAATTGCAATTCATTAAAGAAGAATTAATAAACATAGATTATTCAATACAATGGGCAAAAGCAGGAATTATAAACTCATTCATATTATCTAACGAAGAATTAATTGTAATTGAAGAAGCACTAGAAAAACAAAACATGCCCTATTTAAATTTAATCGAAGCAATTGAATTTAGCGATGTTAAAATTGCATCAAACTTATCGTCCATTATTTATATTGTAAAATTCCCTTTAACAAGCAAAGAATCTTGTAAATTAATAAAAGCCAAAGCTGTAAAACAAGGCTATAAAGCAATTAAACTTGAATATGAAAATTTAATAATTTGTAATAAGGAAATATTTGGTGTAAGAGATAGTTGTAAGAATATAAACAATTTAATTTTATGTAAGCAAGATAGCATAAAAGAAGTCACGTTAACCACCTGCATAACCTTTTAAAAGGATATTCATCCAACTGCACCCTAATAAATAGTCACCATATGCCCACGATAGAAGAAATAATGCCCGGATTATTATTTATCAATAGTTACAATGGACCCCTAAAAATAGACAACAAAGAAATCAATCTGAATGGTACATTTTTGATCAAATATGATAATTCAAGCTTATCAATTGAAGGCAAACATTTCGTTAATAAAAATCAACTGTTTGCGAAGCCCTTACCAGCAATAGTCAAATCGACAAATGCTACAGCGAATCTCGAGGAAGTTCTTTCCTTACAATATTTGAAAGAGCTCAATATAGCGAACATCCAAAAAATAGATGATGTCAACTTGAAATACAAAATAAGCATTTTCACATGCTCTTCTATAATCACGTTATCGCTGATCATCCTATTGGCCACCATGATTGCCAAAAATTTAACTCTAAGAAGAAAATGAGAATAAACATTCAAGTCAATACTAGCAGTTCAAAGGAAACCCCCACTGTACCTACAAATGAAATGCCATCCAACGAGGACGCTGCATACTTTAAAGGGGGAGGAGTTAACGCCACATACTCTGAAATTGGGCTCCAAAACTGCCCACATATAAATATGTAACTATCCATACGAAAACAGTATGCAATGCTGCGTAAGCATGCGACCTAAAAGTAGGTCACACGCGCAATTACCCAATAGCTGACCGTGCATTACTATTCATTGGAAATGAGGAAGTAAATAAAGCGACAACAACAACAAGAGGAATCACCTGCCAACCAACGTGACTTCATACGATAAGTAGAAGTAAGAAACATATTGTAAAGTTAGTAATTAAGTTGCGATGATCAAATAAAGAACAACGACTTCGAGTCGTCATAAAATTATATTTTTTTTTAGTTTCTCACTAGAGAACTAATAACTTATACAACCGATCTCTATGATTTCTTCAGACAACAATATATGCTATATACGTAAGCAATCGGTGAAATTTGAAGCTTATAGCTGTTAAAATGGGGTAGAAATTGCGAAAAGTTTCTTATCTGAACAATCGGTTGTATGAGATATATACTATATATACAACCGATCTCTATGATTTTTTCAGACAACAATATATGCTATATACGTAAGTATTCGGTGAAATTTGAAGATTCTAGCTGTGAAAATGGGGCTAAAATTTGCGAAAATATATATATATATATACTATATATACCACCATATATATACTATATATACCACCGATCTTTATGATTTTTTCAGACAACAATATATGCTATATACGTAAGTATTAGTTGAAATTTGAAGCCTCTAGCTATTAAAATAGGGCAGTAATTACGAAAAGTTCCTTATCTGAACAATCGGTTGTGGGGGATATATACTATATATACGACCGATCTCATCAATTTTTTCAGGCAACAATATGTGCAATATACGAAAGTATATGGTGAAGTTTGAAGCTTCAATCTTTTAAATTGGGTAAGATATTACAAAAATCCTCTTTTTCTGAAAAATCGGTTGTATGGAGGATATATGCTATAGTGGTCCGATCCGGCCGGTTCCGACAAATGTCTAATCGGACACCCAAATACACTCGCTCACCAAATTCTATGAAGATATCTCAAAAATTGAGGGACTAGTTTGCATACAAACAGACAGACGGACAGACGGACATGGCTAAATCAACTCAGCTCTTCAACCTGATTATTTCGGTATACTTAATGGTGGGTCTATCTATTTTCCTTTAAGGACTTACAATTTTCGGTTTCGTGACGAAATTAATATACCATTTCATTTTCATGAAAGATATAAAAACACTTCCTCATTTGAATTAAAGCAATTTATAGAACGGAAAATTTTAATTTTTTTTAACTCAACATATTTAACCTTGAGTAAATTTTTGGTTAGAAGTGCCTAATTAAAATTTCAATACCCTTAATAATGAAAAATACAAAATATTTATACAGCTTTTTAAAATGACGTTTCTGCCAGTGATGTAGTGAAGTTTTTTGCGCCCGCGCAAAATATTTTTAGAAAAATATATTTTGTTGAATACAATTTTTTTAATGAAAACTTTATTTTTTACAATTTGATTTAACAAACAAAACTATATAATTATTTTATATATATTTCAACAAGTTTATGAACACTATATGGGCAAATCCCAAAAACTTTTACTTTTTTGGATACTCGGGATTTACACACGGGGAAAAACCTTAAGGCCAGAAAAAAGTACAAGGACATTAAGTTTGACCTTTTGACTATCCGATCTGATGATTTTAAAAATTAAGAAGGTTGATAGTAAATTTTTGCAGAACTTCGAAACGTAAAAAACGTCGATTTTTATACTTTTTCAAGCGATACCCTTGATTTTTTTTTGTTGAATTTTTTCGATAAAATTTTGAGGCATCGCTGAAACGCTATGGAATTTAAATTAATGTTGTTTTTGAGACGGAGATTCTAAAGGTATGAGCAAAAATAATGTGCTCCTCCAATACTCAAAACTATCATCAATCAAAGTAGCAATACTTTTTTTTTTTGTCATTTTCAATATTGACAGTTTTTTGCTTATAGCTTTTTGAGGCAACTGGGTATTGAAATTTGGATTATGCACGATAATAGCCTATCAGGGACTACAAATAACTGGGGCTTCAAATTCGATGTGCCCCTTTCAGTTTTGAAGGTAGAGGCAGAAAAGTGGAAGCACTTGATTGCGTAAATTTTTCTCAGGAGCATGTTTTTTTGTGGGCACTGCTACAATTTTACTTTTATCACTTCATACCCGTTTGTTAATTTTTTCTCTACACCACAGTTGTATACCATAAATTGCCTCATCTTGGAATATTCACGCAAGGAAAGTTTGTACATGGGGCAAATATAAGTAATTTCCGACAAAAATTGGCAATCGTCAAAAAGTGTAGAAAAAAATGTTTCTTTTTTTTTAAACCAGGTTTTATTTAAAAGTAAATGAAAAGCAACACAAATTTGGTAAAAAATAAAAAAAATAAATAAAAAATTTGTCTACCCTTTTTGAGGATTGCCTTTTTTTGTCAAAAATTTCGTATATTTGCCCCATGTACAAACATCAATAACTTTCTTTGCGTGAATATTCCAAGATGAGGCAATTGACGGTATATTACTGTGGTGTAGAGAAAAAATTAAGAAACGGGTATGAAATATTTGACGGTTATCCGTTTTCATATTTTTGCCGATATCTCTAAAAAACCGGGTTTCGGGTATTCACAAAATTTTACCTAAATATACCCCACATAGATATGTACATCGTGATAAAATTTCAACACGTCCGGTTAAGAAGTGTTTATATTTTTATCAATATCTCCAAATCCGGATCTCGGGTATTAAAACTTTTTTACCGAAACATACTTTGTTCACATATCTATACGTTTTTAAAGTTTCAAAAGAATCGGTAGAAGGGTGTTAAAATAAATGTATTGCAAACTTTGCAGTAAAAAATATTTGGCGGTTATTCGGTTTTATATTTTTACCGATATCTACAAAACCGGGTCTCGTGTATCAAAAAAATTTTACATAGCTAACAGCTGCATATATCTCCATATTTTGTTAAAATTTCGATTCAATCGGTACCGAAGTGTTGAAATAAATGTTCATTTAACACTGCGACCACAATTCATATATATTTTGCTCGATCTTTTGACTATATCTTTTTGAGGCATTATGTAAGACGAGTAACGGCGATGCACTATAGCTCCAATTTACCCTCAATGTTCCTATCAAAAAGATATTTGCGTGATTCCATGTTTCAAAAAAACTATTTTTTTCTCCAAAAAAAACTAAAGTTTATTGGATTTCCCCATATGGGGAGTATATATAATAGTTATTATTATTAAAAATAAACGATGAAAATTTAAATTTATAATTATTTAAATATATTGGACGTAAACTGAATGCCATGATCACTTGTAATTTGTAAAGGTACTCCAAAACGTTGTATGTACTCTTTAAAGGAAACAGAAGCAACTGATTTTGCCGTTGATTCTTTAAGAGGGTAAGCTTATGGCCAGCGAATATTTCGATCAATTATAGTTAATATATACCTGTAACCATTTGAAATCGGCAAAGGTCCAACAATATCTGTATGAAGCTGCTCAAATCTACCTGCCAAAAATATTTAGATTTTATTAAATGTCGTGTAGCTAATGTCGATGAGCTACGTTATGCCGTTTAGAAAATGCTTCTCTACGGAAACTTTTTTGAAGTTGAGGATAGAAACATCTATTTCTTTTAATTTATAAACACCGTCTGTTTTTTTTTTATAAAAGCTTTTAAAAATGCATCTTTCTTCTGCTTTTCCTACAATATTCTACGGTTAAACTCACCAGTATCTAACGGTTCTACTTCTGGAATGCGCGAAAGCATATCAGCTACCATATTTTCCTTGCCTGAGTTATGTTTTATGTCACTGGTGAATTGAGAAATATATTCAAGCTGTCTTGTCTGACGCGTACTACGCTCAACTTTTGAATCTATGACATACGTTAAAAGTTTATGATTTGTATAAACTCTAAATTTTCGGTTTTCTAATATGTATCTTAAATGTTTAATAGTTGCATATATTGCTAATAACTCTCTATCAAAATCCCTGTATTTAGCTTCGGAAGCTGTTAACTTCTTTGAGTAAAAGCTAAAGGTTCCGTTTTACTTCCAAAATGTTGTTCTAGAACACCTTCTATTGCAACTACTGATATGGAAAGATCTGCTTTCTTATCAAAATGATTTAAGAGTATATTTGATACAAAAATTTCTTTGACCTTTTCAAAAAAATTTAATTGTGCCAATTGAAGCGATGACTCTTTTGTTTCAAAGCAAATGTTACCATTGTGTGTATTCGGCTTAAGTATTCTGCTAATCTAGGTATATAGCGATGGTAATGATTCACCATTCCTATAAACTTTTGCATTTGTATAGCTGTTTTCAGACGGTTAAACTCACGAATGACTTTCCTTTTTCGTTAGTTGGGTTAATGCCTGCGTTAGAAATATTGTATCCTAGAAAATCTATTTGTGACGTACTAAAAATGCATTTGTTAGGCTTGATGTTTAAGCCGTATTCATCTAAAGTGTGAAATACTATTTTTAGATGTTGTACATGCTTCTCCTCGTTGCCACTTGCTATAAATATATCATCTAGATACACAAAAACAAAATATAATACTGTTTTCATACAGACGGCTTATTGAATAATAAAGGCAGTTTCTACATTTAGACGCTTATTGAGCTCAATCTTCCCTACAAAATTCGAATCTATAATAATTTCATTAGTAGCTAATCGAATGCCTAATGAAGTCAAAAGCACAATGCAACTCTGTTGGGAGCGTTCAGTTTATTAGTTTTTAGTGTGTTCAGTGCTTAAAAATGTCATTTGTCATAGCTTAAAAAGACATTAAACGGAAATGTGAAGCATCTCAAGGCTAAAATAATGACATATCAATTTTAAAAATCGAACATCAAATAACCAAGCTACAACGAAAAAAACTTTTCGGCTGTATTTCGAAAACTCAAAAAAAAATAAAAAAAATGTTTCCGAAAACCTCTCAACATAATCTCTAAATTTAGGGGCGGACATTAGCAACTTTGTTTCGACCCAGTCTAATATACACGTTCACTTTTTTACTGAATCATTCCGTTTTGAAAACGCGCTTCGAAATTTTTTCGTCGAAAATTTTCGTACATTCAACCCTACACACCGCACAAAGCTCCTGGTTCGACAAATGAAGCTAAAGAAGCTCAATTAAATGTACTTATTTTTAGTTGCAAATTTACTTTATTTATGAAAATTTTCTATTTTAACAGTTTGATTTTTAACCAAAAAACTACTAAATTATTTTACATATTTTTTAATAAGTTTTAAATTGAACAAGTTATGAACACTACACCCTCTACGTCATCAACTTGGTAGTGTGTAGTAGCACACATTTTTCTGGGCTTGTACGATTATGCAAGCCTACTCTTGGGTTTTTAAATAAACTTGACTCAAAATCAAAAATCTTGTTAACATAGCATTTATCTGTTATTAACTGGTGCTTAACCGCCTCAGCGATGTTGACCGTTTCGCGGTAACTGACGCTAGTTGAAAGCACCAGAGGAGGTCAAGTCTTCCGCTACCTGCCTCTTCCAACTCAGTGAAAGTCACCGCTTTCCTCTGCTTGCAAAGTGCGATGTCGATCGAAATACTTTCTTGTCGGGAGCGCCTTCTTCCTCGGTGCTCATACAACTCACCATTATACCTGCTCTGATACTCGCCGTCGGCATCAAGGACAGTGCCATAAATCTTTCGGAGAACTTTTCTCACGAACACTCCAAATTCCAAGTCGTCCTTTCTAGGCACAGTTCATGGTTCTGTGTCATACATCACGACTGGCATGATGAGCGACTTTTAGAGCGTGTTTTTGTTCGTTGAGAGAAGACTTTACTTTGCGATTGGCTGCTCAGTCTAAATTAGCACTTGTTGGCCAGAGGTATTCTCCGCTTGATTTCAAGGCTGGCAGGGGTTTCGCTGTTAATGCTGGTTTTCAAATAAAGAAGTCCTTCACAGTCTTGAATTTATATCTATGAACAGTGACATGGCCAAGGCGCAAATGCGCTGCTTCTTTCTTGGATGACAACAAATATTTCGTCTTCTTCTCATTTACCAAAAGGCTCACTTTTTTGCCTCTTTATATGTTCAGGAGAGAATAGAATTCCCTTTTGTTAATGATTGTGCCATCACGGCGCATCAAAGGTGCTAGAATTATCTTCTCCAACATAAATTTTAAAAAATCACACGATAATAGTCGCCTTATCTCAAGTCCCCTTTGATTTCGAATGACTCGGGGAGGTTCATCTCAATATTTAGGTATTTTGTTGGCGTTGCTCTATGTCATTTGGCGCAGTCTTAAGGGCCCATTACTGATACTTAGCATAGACTTGACTTGACTTGGCGTAAACTTCGGAACTTAGCCACGATTTTACTTAGCGCATAAAATCTGGCATCATAATCAATAAATGCCAATTTGTATGACAAAATGTCAAAATGAAATGGAAACAAACAAATGGCATCTCAAAATGTAAACGTCACTTAGAACCTACATAGAAAATCAAAATTCAAGAGACTTCTAAGTCAAGTTAAGTGTTGCTAAGTTTTGACTAATCAGTAACATGCAATGTTCATTTAACAGAACTGTAAGTGACAGTTCTCAATTCAAATGAAGTATATGCTAAGTATCAGTAATGGGCCCTTTACTAACTTTGCAGCGTACCCAAATACAATCAAAGCAGCATACAAGCAACTTCTTTTCGCACTGCTTTCAGATCGATGATGGTGTACGTCCATTCTTCTATCTTCTTAAGGATCTGGCGCATCGTGAAGATCTGGTCCATATTAGATTTACCAGGTCTGAAGCCGCGCTGATAAGTTCTTTGACTTTAGGCTTCAGTCTGTTGTATAACACGCTTCATAGAACCTTATAAGCTATGTTAAGAAGGCTGGTTCAGCGGTAATTAGCGCGTTTTACGGGATCGCTTGTCATGTGCATTTGGTAGAGCACACTTACATTTTAATCTGAAAGCATGCTCTCTTCCATCTATATTTTGCATAGCTGTCGATGCTTGCTCTTTACCAGCTTTTCACCTGCATGTTTGAAAAGCTCGGCAGGTGGTCCGTCGCTATCCTTCGTCTTGTTATTCTTTAGCCGGGATATTCCCATTCTCAGTTTGTCATAGTCGAGTGTCGGAATATCTTTTACATCAGTGCAGTTATTCCATCGGGTTTGTCTTCTCCCTCACTAGTTACCAATGAAAATAAGTGCTTCCTCCACAACTTCAGCATGCATGTCAGTTACCACGTCACCATTATAATTTCTGCAGGACTCTGCCCCGGTCTTGAAACTTTCCGTCATCGGTCAGATTCTTTGGTAGAGCTTTCGGCCGTCATTTCTTGCAGCCAACATCTGAAGCGCCTCGCATCCAAGCCGCTGTGCCTCGCGTTTTTTCCTTCTAAATACCTCGACGTATGTGCGCAACGTGGCCCTTTAGTCAGCGTCCTTGTTTTTGAGGCAGCGTGACATTAATCATCGTAAAAGTTGTCTTTCTGCGGCCTCCCTGAAAACCTATGGTGTCAGCAGCGGCGGTACGTTGTGACAGAGCAAAATACTCCCGCAGCTCAACCTCATTATCAGGTCGAAAATTACTTTCAGTGCGCAGGTGTGAGAGCCGAGTGTAGTAATCATCAGCTGCCTGTTTCGTGAACAGTTTTTCGTCGGCACTCTTTCACTATGTACCTGCAGACACATTCTTTGCTGTACAGAGGCGTTGACGTATATTTGCTACTACAAGGTAAGTGGTCCGAGTCCATATTTCGATCTCGAGGATTAATTTAACACTTTTCAGTGGTAAGAAAGTAAATTACTTTCGATATATCACATGCAGTTCTTAATAAGAAGCACCTAACGCAGGCGATCTTGTTGCTTCCCTGCAAAAATAGTGCGACTAATCCCCAAAGAGAGCGGTCTCCGATTGATTTCTTTTGTCTACATTGTAGCATAATTGATCCCCTCTAGTCCCTTTTGAGTACAGTTGTGATAATTCAGATTGAAATCTATGTAGCCCATTTTAAGAAACATAATAAAAAGAAAATAAAACAAGTAAGGAAGGTTAAGTTCGGGTGTAACCGAACATTACATACTCAGTTGAGAGCTATGGTGACAATATAAGGGAAAATGACAATGTAGGAAAATGAACCGAGGGTAACCCTGGAATGTGTTTGTATGACATGTGTATCAAATGAAAGGCACTAAAAAGTATTTTATGAGGGAGTGGGCCATAGTTCCATAGGTGGACGCCATTTAGGGATATCGCCATAAAGGTGGATCAGGGTTGACTCTAGAATTTGTTTGTACGATATGGGTATCAAATGAAAGGTGTTAATGAGTATTTTAAAAGGGGTGATCCTTAGTTCCATAGGTGGACACCTTTTCGATATATCGCCATAAAGGTGGACCAGGGGTGACTCTAGACTTTCTTTGTACGATATGTGTATCAAATGAAAGGCGTTAATGAGTATTTTAAATGAGCTTAGTTCTATAGATGGACGCCTTTCGAGATATCGCCATAAAGGTGGACCAGGGGTTACTCTAGAATGTGTTTGTACGATATGGGTATCAAATTAAAGGTATTAATGAGGGTTTTAAAAGGGAGTGGTGGTAGTTGTATATGTGAAGGCGTTTTCCAGATATCGACCAAAATGTGGACTAGGGTGACCCAGAACATCATCTGTCGGGTACCGCTAATTTATTTATATATGTAATACCACGAGCAGTATTCCTGCCAAGATTGCAAGGTTTTTTATTTCGCCCTGCAGAACTTTTTCATTTTCTTCTACTCAATATGGTAGGTGTCACACCCATTTTACAAAGTTTTTTTCTAAAGTTATATTCTGCGTCAATAAACCAATCCAATTACCATGTTTCATCCCTTTTTTCGTATTTATTATAGAATTATGGCATTTTTTTCATTTTTCGTAATTTTCGATATCGAAAAAGTGGGCGTGGTCATAATCGGATTTCGGCCATTTTTTATACCAAGATAAAGTGAGTTTAGATAAGTACGTGAACTGAGTTTAGTACCGATATCTCGATTTTTGTTCAAGTTATCGTGTTAACGGCCGAGCGAAAGGACAGACGGTCGACTGTGTATAAAAACTGGGCTTGGCTTCAACCGATTCCGCCCTTTTTCACAGAAAACAGTTAACAGTTATAACACAAGGATTTGTAAATTTTTGCTCGACTTATGGCATTAAAAGTATCCTAGACAAATTAAATGAAAAATGGCGGAGCCACGCCCATTTTTATACCTTTCATGAAAATGAAATGGTATATTAATTTCGTCACGAAACCGAAAATTGTAAGTCCTTAAAGGAAAATAGATAGACCCACCATTAAGTATACCGAAATAATCAGGTTGAAGAGCTGAGTTGATTTAGCCATGTCCGTCTGTCCGTCTGTCCGTCTGTGTGTTTGTATGCAAACTAGTCCCTCAATTTTTGAGATATCTTGATAAAATTTGGTGAGCGGGTGTATTTGGGTGTCCAATTAGACATTTGTCGGAACCGACCGGATGGGACCACTATAGCATATATCCTCCATACAACCGATTTTTCAGAAAAAGAGGATTTTTGTAATATCTTACCCAATTTAACAGATTGAAGCTTCAAACTTCACCATATACTTTCGTATATTGCACATATTGTTGCCTGAAAAAATTGATGAGATCGGTCGTATATATAGTATATATCCCCCACAACCGATTGTTCAGATAAGGAACTTTTCGTAATTACTGCCCCATTTTAAGAGCTAGAGGCTTCAAATTTCAACGAATGCTTACGTATATAGCATATATTGTTGTCTGAAAAATCATAGAGATCGGTTGTATATATTTTACATACCCCATATAAACTGTATTTTTTTGCCCCTTTTTTACGGCTAGAAGCTTCAAAATTCATCAAGTTTCATCAAATAGTTACGTTTACGTCATATATTGTTGAAATACGTTATTCGTAGTCATAGTTTTTACACGCAGACCACAAAAAACCTGAAACTTTGCATCCTCACACAAAGTACCTACCTATTTCTTATTTTATATTTATCTTAAAAATCGTTTAGGTATACATCCGATTATTCGGAGATTACGAACGGCATATGATTATTGTTCAGCCCCATTCATGAAAGGTATGAAGTCTTCGGCACAGCCGAAGACAGTCCCGTCCTTACTTGTTAAATTTTCTTTTATTTTTGTATTTTGTTGCACCATATCATTACTGGAGTTGAATGTTGATATATTTTACTTATATACTGTAAAGATATTAAATCTTTTGTTAAAATTTTGCTTTAAAAAAATTTTTTTTAAGTGGGCGTGGTCGTTCTCCGATTTTACTAATTTTTACTAAGCAGACATATAGTAATAGGAGTAACGTTCGTGCCAAATTTCATCGTGATATCTTCAACGACTGCCAAATTACAGCTTGCAAAATTTTAAATTACCTTCTTTTAAAAGTGGGCGGTGCTACGCCCATTGTCCGAAATTTTAATGATTTTCCATTCTGCGTCATAAGATCAACCCACCTACCAAGTTTCATCGATTTATCCGTCTTTGGTAATGAATTATCGCACTTTTTCGGTTTTTCGAAAATTTCGATATCGAAAAAGTGGGCGTGTTTATAGTCCGATATCGTCCATTTTAAATAGCGATCTGAGATGAGTGCTCAGGAACCTACATACCAAATTTTATCAATTTACCTCAAAATTTACTCAAGTCATCGTGTTAAAGGACGGACAGACGGACGAACGGACTGACGGACGGACATGGCTCAATCAAATTTTTTTTCGATCCTGATGATTTTGATATATGGAAGTCTATATCTATCTCGATTCCTTTATGCCTGTATAACCAACCGTTATCCAATCAAAGTTAATATACTCTGTGAGCTCTGCCCAACTGAGTATAAAAATTGTAAGAATTTTCTTTATATATATGGACAAGATCAGCGAAAAATATATATTTACTAGTAGACCCGGCAGACGTTGTTCTGCCCTAAATTTGGCCTATCTGCATAAATTTTAATAAGCTTTTTCCGTCTAACTCTGCCCTACCCCTCTACGCATTTTCCTAATCTTTTTATTTACTCCTCTCTCCGTCTTTTTCGCTTCATCTCCATCTTCGTCTCATTCTATCTCTTTCTCAGTCTCCTTCTCTCTTTTCTCTTCTCTCAAGTTTTTCTCCTTCTTCTTCATCTCTTATTGCCAGTCCGAGAGGGTGGTATGTATTTTGTTCCAGTCCCATTCCGAGTCTCAATCCCAGTCCCACTCCGAGTTTCAGTCTCAGTCCCAGTCCTAGTCCTAATCCCAGTCCCTGTCCGTCTCTGGTATACTTCCCGGAAAAAAGCATCGTAAATAAATCGAATAGGACCTATGTAAATAGGTACATATGGGGGTATTATTAATTCTTGTCTTTATATCGGCTTCGCATGCATATTTATCAGTTCTCCAGGTTGATGCGGCTAAATCGAATATCACAATGAATTTTAGAGCTCTCAGCAACAGCTTTCATTTGATATCCATATTGTATAAACACATTCTAGGGGTACCCGGGTCACGCTTTGGGCTATATCTCGAGACCCAAGCCTCCCAGTTGTATGAAAATTATCCCGTACTATAGAACTCATCAACAGCTTTCATTTGATATCCATATTATATAAAAACATTCTAGGGGTACCCGGGTCCACGCTTTGGGCTATATCTCGAGACCCTAGCCTCAACAGTTGTATGAAAATTATCCCCTACTATAGAACTCACCAACAGCTTTCATTTGATATCCATATTGTATAAACACATTCTAGGGGTACCCGGGTCCATGTTTTGAGCTCAAGACCCTAGGCACGTAGCGAAAACAAAGGTAGACGTTGGCCGATTCTCAGATCTACCCAATATGCTCACAAAATTTCATGAGAATCGGTTCAGCCATTTCGGAGGAGTTAAGCCTCTAAAACCGAGACAGAAGAATTTTATATATTAGATATAAAGACATATTTCTTGCTGAGCTTTGTTTTTTAAATTTTGACATAGAAATTGTAAAAATATTTATGAGAAATAAAAATATAACGGTGGAGCGCAATTAATTGACTATATATTTATAAGTTGACTCGTTTTCTGTCAACTTTCCAATCCATGTAACGTGCGCTCCACTTATATGAACCGTTTTCCTAAGTCGTTATTACTTTCGTTTAACCAGACATCGAATACCTCAGAGAACCGTTTCGGGATTATTTGAGGAACATTTTCGGGACTAAGTATTTCAAATTTTTCGAGGACTATTGCGGGACCTGGGAATTTTTTTTAATAATTTGGGAAAAATTTAAACAACGTGACATCAGGACGGACAAGGCGACAGCTGTTTCGATAATACTTTGTAAATCTCTTCAAAACTTTTTCTCCCGGGAGTGGGATTTGAACCCGCACTCCCACGATGGTTGAAGTGTTACAAACGCATTCTGCCACGTCATGCCTTACAAGCCAAACTAATAAAACCGCACTGCGTTTTTTTAGCGCACGCAAACAACCGGCGTTTTTTGCCCTAACCCAAATCAGCATGCGTTGCGACAATGTAAAGCATGTGTGCAAACGTCAAATCTAAATGTCACGCAGAACAAAAATTGGGAATGGAGTTAGGTTTTCACGCAGCAAATTCAATTTGAGTTACTATCATACAAGTTGTATGTGCATGAAAAATTTTTGACAGAAAATGACTTGCGTGCGTTTATATTAGGTTGACTTGTTAGTTGTTGTAAAGTTTTTCCCAATTGCCTTCTTTGCATATATTATTCTTTTACACACTACATACTTTGTATGTAAATATGTGTTAATGTTATGCTTGTTGGTAAGGCGGTTTCTACGAAACTTGGTATTGTTGCTGTTTTTGTCAGCCTTTTGCACTCCATCGGTGGAACCTCCGCAGCCATGTAGCAAGATGCTAGGAGAAATGCCTGCTTATTATTTTGCTTAACGGCCACCATTTACCATGACTACAGCTCGCACCCGTCCTTCCGTTTGCGCGTAGTAAACACCACATCCGCGCACGTTGAGCCTAGAAACCTTTCCTCCCGATATGAACCAAAGCTCCTGGATCAGCGCCACCTCAAACGAACCCCCCTCAAATGTTATGAAGGGTTCGCTCGCTACCACTTTACTGTGTTGGAGGTTTATCTGTAAAACTCGAAGCACTATTGGCCTGTTTCCCCCCTCCAGCACGTTCGTCGTGACGTCTTCGTCCTCTCCTTGCCCTTTTGGTTTAGAGTATTCGAGGCCCTCTTTAGCCTCTCGTAAATGCTGTGCCGGGTGTTCATCTGTGCGACTCGCAGCACCATTTCGCTTTCTGACCTCCTCTACCACCTTTGTGGTGACGTCGGCTACCCCTACCTGTTCTTTTCTCTTAGGCTTTTGAGGTACTTTTCGACCTCGCCTACTTCTAGCGTGTTAGGATTGTTATCCTCGGGACTTCTTTTCCTGAATCGCATGAAAAATTTGCCTGTAGCCCAGGACATTTCGACAAGCTGCGTGTACAATATATCATCCACCTGCTTGTTCATTTGGAAGTTGTAGCTCAATGGTAAGTTACTTAAAAATCGATCGCAAGACTCCCTCCGTTCCGTACGATTTTTCTAAATATCTCGATCCGTGCGCCCTCTAGCGAAAATATTTTATGCGTTTTATACTGTCATAGAGCTTATAACAAGACAGTTTGGGATATTTTTCTGGATGAAATCGGAAATATTTGGGCCAGTTCGAAACGGTGTATGGAATCCTGTCGGGACTATTTTTAGAATACCTCAGGACTATTTCGCGATAGTGATCGGAATCGTTTGAAAACTGTTTATATATTAAATACTTTGAGATTATTAGAGGACCGTTTCGGGATTATTTGAGGAACATTTTCGGGACTATTTCAAATTTTTCTATGACTACTTCGGAACCGTTTGATCTGTTACGGATCAGTTTCTGAATTATTTTCATAATAATATCGTCCAAACTTTTTGAGAACTATCTCCATATAATTTCAAAATTGTTTTTTGAAAGTATTTTACGATTAATTAGGGAATCATATCGGAAGAACTGACACCGAATATCTTTTAACTATCACCGGATCTGTTTGTTCTTTTCGGAACTAATTCAAGACCATTAAAAAAAGGATTTCAGGGGAATATCGGATCCTCCTTTTTTAAGAACTCCACTATATCCTTCCTTCGGCTTATCTCCGCTACTGCGAGTATTTCGCGATTTATTGAGACTATTTAAAGATTATTTTGTTGACGATCTAGTTATTTTTTTTCAAGATCATATCTTGACATATCGTGTGGACTGGGACGCGGTTTTAGGCTAGTTTTACGAATATGTTAAAGATGAAAAGACGTTTAAATCCACAACAAATTAACACCTTATTAACAGTTTACGAAAGATATTGATTATGTCAGCCCATTTAAGTTCGAGCAGTGTTGTTGCTCAGAATTTCGTGCACTTCTCCCAGCTCTGGTTTTTGGCAGTATACAATAGAAATTATTAGCAGTTTGGAAAAAGATAAAACTTCATAAAAAAATACATTCATTGTACACACATCAATTTGATAACACAATTCAACTGTGTAAATATACATACATATGTACATATAACCAAGCAATTAATAGGAAATTTTCTTTTGAAAAAGTATAACAAAATGTTTTGTCAATGCCACGTCCATTTCATTTCGCTGGTATATGCGTCAATTTGAATCTGTTTGTTTAGCTAATTGAAACTTTCCATTATAGTTATTTATTAAATATGCTCATTAGGTTCATATATCAGAAAATTTGTATGGGAAGGTGTAAATGCTCTACAAGCTTTTTATACCTTCCATGAAAATGAAATTGTTATATATTAAGTTTGTCACGAGTCTTAAAAGTCATTAAAGGAGAAAAGATAGACCCACCGATAAGTATACCGAAATGATCAGGATGAAGGGCTGAGTTGATTTAGCCATATCCGTCTGTCCGTCTGTATGTTTGTGTGCAAACTAGTTTCTCAATTTTTGAGATATCTTGATAAAATTTGGTTAGTTGGTATATTTATGTGTCCAATTAGACATTTATCGGAACCGGGTGGATCGGACCACTATTCCATACATAGACCCCCCATACATAAACCCCCCATACAACCGATTTTTCAGAAAATAGGATTTTTTCCATATCTTCCTCAATTTATCAGGTCGAAGCTTCAAACTTCACCGAATGCTTACATTTGCGGTATATATTGTTGAGATAAGTGATTCATGGTCAAAGCTATTTCATGCAGGCCACAAAAAACGTGAAAGTATGCATCCTCACACAAAGTAACTACATATTTTTGTACTCAGCGTGCTTTGTACACAGAGTATATTAACTTTGAATGGATAACGGTTAGTTGTACATTTATAAAGGAATCGAAATAGATATAGACTTACATATATCAATATCATCAGTATCGAAAAAAAATTAATTGAGCCATGTCCGTCCGTCCGTCTGTCCGTCTACCCGGTAACACGATAACTTGAGTAAATATCTTCACCAAATTTGATACACGTGCTTATCTGGACCCGGAATAGATTGGTATTGAAAATGAGCGAAATCGGATGATAACCACGCCCACTTTTTATATATATAACATTTTGGAAAACACACAAAACCCGATTATTTAGTAAATAATATAATTAGAAGGTTGAAATTTGACGTGTGGAATGATATTGAGACTCTTGATAAAAATTTGAAAAAAATTTTAAAATGGGCGTGGCACCGCCCACTTGTGATAAAATCAACTTTACAAATATTATTAATAATAAATCAAAAATCGTTAAACCTATCGTAAAAAATTCGGCAGAGAGGTTGCCTTTACTATAAGGATTGCGGTGAAGAAGAATTAACGAAATCGGTTTAGGACCACGCCCACTTTTATATAAAAGATTTTTAAAAGGGTCGTGGACGAATAAAATAAGCTATATCTTTGCAAAAAGATCTTTATATCAATGGTATTTCATTTCACAAGTGGATTTATAACAAGAAATAGGAAGAACTTAAAATTTAAAAAATGGGCGTGGCACTGCCCCTTTTATGACTAAGCAATTTTCTATATTTCGGGAGCCATAACTCGAAGAAAAATTAACATATCGTAATGAAATTGTGTACACATATTTTCCTTATAGCACAAAATATTTCTATTAAAAATGGACGGGATCGGTTAAAGACCACGGCAACTTAGCTATAAAACAAGTTTAAAAGGGTCGTAGACTAGAATAATAAGCTATAACTTAGCAAAAAATAGTATTGAATCAATAATATTTCACTTATCAAGTTTTATTTTAAGGGAAAATGTGGAGACATTTTTCTTTTAAACGGGCCGTGCCACGAGTTATGCGGAAAAGTAATTTATCTGAAATGAAATGTACAATTGAAGCTCACGCTGAGTATATAATTCTCGGTTACACCCGTACTTAGACACCTTTACTTGTTTATTTTTTATTTATCTTAAAAATCGATCTGTTCACTATATATTTGATATCTTATACCGCCGATTATTTGGATATTACGGTTGGGACAAGATTGTCGTTCAGACCCATTCATGAAAGGTATGAAGTCTTCGGCACAGCCGAAGACAGTCCCGTCCTTACTTATTGTATTTACCATAAACAAAATTTTAGTTTTAGTAGGCACTTTCAGCCAACAATTTACGGACGCCGCCTTGGTGTTATGGTAGCATGCTCCGCTTACCACACCGAGGGTGCTGGGTTCAACTGCCGTGCAGAGTAACATAAAAAATGAAGAAACAGTTCTTTTAATTAGAAAATTAATTAGAAAAAAGTTTTTCTAATCGGTGTCGCCTCTCGGAAGTGTGAAGCATACACTCCCAATGTATTTCTGCCATGAATGCAAATTGGAAGATAAGCCCGATCTGAAATCTCTTCGGAGTTTAGCGCGTCTTGCATTTATTTATTTATTTTATTTATAACGGTCCGATTGAAAAGAAACAAGATTTTTTATTGTGTAGCCATGGCTTTAATTAAGATGTATTGTTCTTATCTAAAATTCCTGAAATTTTGACTGAAAGTTGTTTGCTTATTTTTTTTTTTCATATCGCTGAATTGGGTATAAATAGCGCCCACAAAATTAATCTCAGTGTCTTTGTACTTGAAAAGTGATCAAAAGTTCTTGAATTGAAATGTATACACGCAATATTTTCGTGGTCCTCGTTATTGTTCTACGCTTACTCAAAACAAATGCGGAGTTTCGCATTTTAAATGGAAAAAGAATATATATAGAAGACAGCCCACATTCGGTATCGATATTTCAACTTTCCGAGTATCAATGCTCTGGTTCTCTAATCTCTTTGAGTTCGGTGGTTACAAATGGGGAATGTGTAGTCACACAAGGACGCGCGAAAGGAAATCTCAAAGTTAGAGCTGGTGTAGACGATATAGGAGCAGGTATAGACCGTGGTCAAGAACGCGATGTGTGCAGTATATTTTGTGATCCACCGTGTGATGGAAGACAAGTAGCTGACGAAATAGTTGTGGCTAAAGTGGGTTTCGATTTTGGCCGGCGTCCTAGTATAAATCCTGTTCCGCTTTGCAATACCGTATTACAGACGGACATGGATTTGAAAGTTAATGGATGGGGTTCAAATACTCAAGATAATGACGTTCATAGTGATTTTCTCACAACAACAACAATGCCTATAATACGAAAGGATCACTGCCAGAACTACTACTTATCTAAAATCAATTTGGTTCTACCAGACACAATCATTTGTGCTGGATGTAGTGGAAGTTACCTGGGTTATGGAGAAGATGGAGCAGGGGCACTTGTGGATGACCATCTTTGTGCGGTGGCACACTATATTGGTGATCGGATCTATACTCCGGGTTTTTTTACAAATTTAACAGATGTAAGAATTAAAGCATTTTTAATTCGCCATACATCTTAAAGGGTGTTGTTATAAATTCACTGTTGAGTGGAATATCACCCTTACTTACGACAGAACACCGAATTTCGAAACATTTTGAGATAGGTCGTTTTCGAAACACCAGTTGAGATATGGTGACATTCTACTCAGCAGTCGAACTGGCGATATTTGTTTTATATATAATTTACAAATAAAATATTATGATTGTGAATAAATAAATATTTTTGATTTTATGCCTTAAATTGTGAGACCAAAGTTTGAGCACTACTGTAAAGTTCCCACGTGTATGAATAGATCATGAGATAGAAAGAAAATTACGAAACAACTATTTTGAGGTCCTGACAAACTCCATGTTAAACCCTGATCCAGCCAACTCTATGGAATTCAACTTAATCGGTCATTTAAGTCATAGAATAACACCTTAGTCTTAACGATACCATAGCCAACCAAATAGTTTTTGGTTTTCACCCATACCCATAATCTGTAAGTTTTCGCGCTGACGAATTTATTCACATGTTGGAAATTATATTTGTCGTTTCGAAATTTTTTCTTTTACGTGAAGTTATCACATATTTTAGGTTGAGGTACCAATAACCGATGCCAGTATACACAGATATATGGTTAAGTCAAAATATGATTACAAATTGGGCGTTATGAATATGGAAAATTTTCCAGAGCTTTAAAGAGCTGATATTTTACCAAAATATGGTTTTAATTTGGCAAAAGTTGTCGGTGGATATCGCACTGACGAAACTGTTTTGAAAACTCTCAGAAATCGCAGCCGCTATTAACACCGAGGAGATGTAAGCCCAAATGTCGTTTCCAATTTACGTTGTGGTTCTTTTTAGTTTTTCCTACAAATCGAAGGGACGGCACCTACATGTTTAATGCCGACAGAAATACACTTGGAGTGTTTGCAAACTATTCCCAAAAGGCGATCCCGATTAGATTAGGTTAGGTTTGGTGATAGCTACCGTGATAGGGGTAGCCCACTTGGACAAAATGATTGTGATGCCACATACAATAAAATAAAATAACGGTGACGTAGATATAGTTACTTAGAGAATAATTGGGTAGCAACGATAAAGTTCCGAATGATACCGATCTCAACCTTGGATAAATCCTCGGGAGATCCAAGTGGGTCGCGACCGAATTCCTTTCGCCTTATTCTGGCAAAAGCTGGGCAATCAAGCATAAAGTGATTTGATAATCCCACCATAAAGTGATTTGATGACCCCACCATAAAGTGATTTGATGATTCCACCTCCTACTATCCACTTTCAGCCAGAAAGATCTTGCTATCCTGCAAGAGGTGGTGCCGCCCGACGTTTGCTGAGCTGACCCGACGCACAGCTATGGAGGAGCAAACTGCAGGTGGCCAGCGGAATCCCGAGATCCCTACAGCCATCTTCATTCGGTTCAGTTATACCGATGCGGGCTAAGAGATCCGCTTGGCAGTTGCCTGGAATGTCACTATGGCCCAAGACCCAGATAATATTAATTATAAAATAGTTCGATGCACGCGCAAACGAGGTCAGGCACTCGAGGTCAGGCACCACCCTCGAACGCACTGTAGTTGAACTCGAGGCCTTGATATAGCCGCTTGGCTATCAGAATAGATGTTGAATTCCCTAACCGTAGAAACACTGGATAGCATTTTATCAACCGCCTTCTTAATCCCAGCAACTTCCGCTTGTAATACACTGCAGTGATCATCCAACTTAAACTTGCGGCTTACATTTAGCTCTTGAAAAACAGAACGCCCCCCCCCCAACGTTTCCGACCACTCCCTGCCCCAGATAAATGCGATTTACGCCGAGACCACCCCCAGCCGCCCTAGAGTGCTGAAGAATGATTTGACGGATTTCCATCAACATCACTTTTCTTCCGCACCCCATCCTCGTCGGATTCGCCTTCGGACGCTAGGAGATCCTCCTCCCTGCCGTTGACGAGACGTCAACCCTGTTTTCGCTGTCCGAATTAGCGGGGTCTGCAACCACAGCCATGGGTGCTAGCTCCCCTGCCGACGCCTCCCCTTCCCGAACAGTCCCTGGGGGAGAGCAGCCATCTCCCTGGAATCGACGTGGTAGATTTTGAGGACCACGCGCTCGAGACCATAGGAGATAACCCCCCTCATGTCAGAGAGAGGACCGGTGGACTCTGCTTTTAGCAGAATCAACATTTCCCGACGGGACCCAACGGTCTCCTCTACTCTCCGTACCCTCCAATTAGGCGTCGGAAGGTTGGGTTTGCAGTTTCGCATCTACTCTGAGAGGGTCCGGCTGGCAACCACACTCGAGCCCTCGGTCGAAGGTGGGGATCCCTCCTTTCCACGGCCTCGATCCTAGCTCCCTTGCATACCTCCCCAACCAAAGAAATTATTCTCTTAAAGATACAGGCCGACCGCTTGTCAGCAAAAGTAATCAATCTAAATCCATGATACCATCCCGAGTATTCGAAGCATGGCCGCGGACCTGGGATCTCCATAACGACGGTCATATAGGCTGCTGATATGGCGCTGGCGACCCACAGCTACTCCTCTCGGGAGATGGCACCATCCTCCCCTACTCCTATCCAGGACACCGAGGGTGATGGAGCATTTTCACAGAAGACAGTTATCATCATAGAATCTATGCCCCTACTAAATTTCACGAAGATTTGTAAATGTTTGTTCTACTTATGGCATTAAAAGTATTCTAGACAAATTAAATGAAAAAGGGCGGAGCCACGCCCTCAATTAAATAGCAACATTTTGATCACCTCCCTTTTTAACTTTTTATACTCAGCTGAGCGGAGCTCACAAAGTATCCCTCGACGTTGACGATAATGTGCTCTTTGTTGCGAAAAAATGCCCGAGCGCTTTTTTCCAGCAGTAAGTAGTGCATTGCTCGATTACCAAATCCAGACGACAGGCCAAAAGACGCGCACATAAACACAAACACGGTGCGTCTCAAATCACCATCACTGCCATAGAGTTTGAAAAAACTATCAAACTTGCTAAGCCATCAAAAACGGGAGTCCTGGCCGATATTGCCATGTTAATACCACAATAATTTGGCAAAGAGGGATTTAGTTACCTGGCGTTGGTCTTCAACCTGTCTCTGCTCACATTTGTCATCCTTGAAAAATGCAAAATGGCGAGGTTGGTGCCCCTTTAGAATACTGGGAACCAGGCAACGAAGGAGATTCATATCACCCGATAGCTCTCCTATCGCCATTAGCCAAGACACTTGAACTCATCCTGCTCCCCTATTTCACCTCAACATAGGGTTTTTAACCAGTAGCATGGTTTTCGAAAACTACATAGCACCCGGTTCTGGAAACTCGGATTCGAAAAAATACTATTTCTAAAAAGCACTCAGATTCGAAAACTTTACCTGAACTGAAAAATACTCGGGTTTGAGAAAACAAGCGTATCCGAAAAAGTACCCAGTTCTGAACTAATTTTCTAGAAAAAGTAAGCGTTTCTGAAAAAGTCGTTCGAAAAGCACTGAAATAGATATCGGACTGAACCAAAAACCTCACCATAGAACAGTAGGCGTAACGCTAGACTTATGACCTTTTACAGTCAAGCACAACATGTTACTGCTAGAAACGCAAACGGACTACCCTTCCAACTAGCCTCAAAAAATGGAGCGCAAATTATTTGTGTGGTCGGCAGCTGTCGGTCAAGTTCAGAAGCATATATCAAAATTAAGAAGAATAAAACAAGGTTATGCCGCATGATCGTGTCCAACCCCATTTTTGTAAAATTTTTACATATCGAAGCTTCCTTCCCCCATAAGAAGGAGTTACCATTCTTTCCTACGCTGATGACTGCACGAGAATTCGAACAGGTCGTGGCTCTTCTAAGCTTTGCTGTAAAAATAGCAACTCTTTCGCAAGTTTTTCCAGTTTATCACCTTGTGAAATTAGGTACTATCACTGACTAAATCTTCAACGACCTTATTTACGACGTGAACACTGCAAATACCGGCATTAACCTACCAACTGTGCGACGCCCTATATTTTGGCGTGCATGTAACCGCTATTGTATCTTAATTTCAGAACCGTAACAAAGTCATAAAGTCGCTAGCTGACAGCCCTTATTAACCACCTACAAAGCAATTGGCCAGCCGTTTGTGTGATACGCGTCTCGAATATGGTGGCCAAGCCTAAAAGAACACACTGAAGGAAGTTGTAGGCCTGTAAAAACACCGCGCTCCGAACTGCCAAGAGATACCTTCAAATATGTGCTCAAACCTTATTAAATGCTCGCTTCCACCCAAATTTAGTCCTCTATTTTATTTTAACTTGTAGTATGAAACAAAACTAATATTACGTGGAACTTTTTTTTTGAATCCTTTTGATTTATTGGATACTTCAAACTCTGAATAGGGTTCGCTAGGCAATACCTTTTTTTCTCCAGTTTAAAGAGTCTCTTCTGCTATTCAACGTGCTCTATTAATGTGTTACGTTTGATACGTAATGGCACATAAATAATTTTACGTTAATACCTACATAAATATCCTGAACATTTAACCCTAATCAATCCATATACCAAATATTACTCATACGCCATGGCATACTAATCAATAAATGAGGATTGCACAATTCATAGACAGTAACGCAAATTAGTATAGTATTTTAATATTTATATTCCACCAAATGTTAAACAGAAGAGTTAACCAATGTTATGCAGCCATGTGTTTTGTGGTTATTATTGTCAATATTTTATTTATTGCGGTATATACAACGATTAAAGTTTGATGCAACATAGAGCAAATTATTTGCATATAACGAACAAAAAAGCAGCCTGTAGTCAAAACAGCTAGTTCAATACTAGAAGAATACTAGTTTGCCGAAAATTCCAACTAGTTAGAGTTCTGTTCATAAAGGCAATTGGTATTCTTAACACGACGTTGTCCTACGAAATTCCAATTACCAGTCTCTGCATCAGCCACATACCTGTTGACAAACTACTCATTATATGCACCAGAATCGTGGTTTGGTTGAACTGGCCGGTAAATAAAGACCTCGCATAGACTGAATGTGTCCATAGTGTTACCAGAATTTGTTTGACGACCAAACAGAATAACCCCAATCTTGTGCCAGGAGTTATTATAGAATAGCTCCGTCCTCTTGGCAAATGCTAGAAGGCTTCTAGAACCCAGTTCAATTGCTGCCTAATGATCTGTCAACTCTGGCGCCCCTAATGGCTGGAACCTTGCCATGGCTAGCACAGGACACGAACACAGAACGTGCTCAACCCTTTCTTCCTGCTGCTCCTACACCTGCCTACACGAGACCCAACTTATAGGCATGTGACGTCGGAAGGCACTGTCCAATCAGCATGCACATCGTGAGCCTTAACTCTTTTCACTTCAGAAGTTTGAACCACTTTTTGAGTCTAATATCGTAGGCTATGCACATGAGTTAAGAAATTTTGTAGCCCGCGCTTTTGTCCACGCCTTTTCTGCTTGATGGAACATATCCGCTCTTGTCTTTTCTTTATTTCTCCCAAACGTCGTTTCAGCGAGTGTTGCATACTCATTTGCCAACTCGTCGGCCTTTTCGTTACCTTCTAAATTTTAGAAATAAATTTTTTCAATTAGAAGAAAGTTTTTCTAAGCGGGGTCGCTCCTCTCGGCAGTGATTCGGCAAACACTCCCAGTGTATTTCTGCCATGAAAATCTTCTCAGTGAAAACACATTTGCCTTGCAGGTGCTGTTCGGAGTCAGCATAAAACATGCCAGTTTGCAGGAAAAATTAAAAAGGAGCACGACGCAAATCGGGAGAGAAGCTTGGCCTTAAATCTGTTCAGAGGCTATCGCGCCTTACATTTATTTATATATTATTGAATTTAAAAATGTCGTGCTTTCAAACGCATCAGACGCCTTCATCATAAACTCAGCTTATTTCTTCTTAATTATGATCTTTTTTTAACTTGACTATCGTGTTCTTTAAATACCAAGTTATCGGAAAATTGCTTTTAGACGATGTGAAAAAATGAGAAATCAAAATAAGCATATCAATTCAATATTCCATTAAATGTAGAAAGAGAGAACACAAAAAAACTCATTTCTTAGTAACTAAAAAGTCAAAAAAGTGCCAAGTTTCCGCTCATTTAATATACTCGTTGGCCAATAGTGATTTGTTGCGACCAAACTGAAAGGCTTCAAAGCTTTTAAAACCAGCTGCAAGCCATCAACAACAACTGACCCATTTTTTAAAGGAAGCAACAAAGAGTGACATAAACAGTATTTATTGTTGTTTTTGCTGTGTGCAAGAAAAGCGAAGTAATAAGAAAACAAGTAAGGAAGGCTAAGTTCGGGTGTAACTGAACATTACATACTCAGTTGAGAGCTATGGAGACAAAATAAGGGAAAATCAAATCGTAGTAAAATGAACCTAGGGTAACCCTGGAATATGTTTGTATGACATGTGTATCAAATGGAAGGTATTAAAGAGTATTTAAAGAGGGAGTGTGCCATAGTTCTATAGGTGGACGCCATTTAGGGATATCGCCATAAAGGTGGAACAGGGCTGACACTAGAATTTCTTTGTACGATATGGGTATAAAATGAAAGGTGTTAATGAGGATTTTAAAAGGGAGTGGCGCTTAGTTGTATATGTGAAGGCGTTTTCGAGATATCGACCAAAATGTGGACCAGGGTGACCCAGAACATCATCTGTCGGGTACCGCTAATTGATTTATATATGTAATACCACGAACGTTATTCCTGCCAAGATTCCAAGGGCTTTTGATTTCGCCCTGCAGAACTTTTTCATTTTCTTTTACTTAATATGGTAGGGGTCACACCCATTTTGCAAAGTTTTTTTCTAAAGTTATTGAACAATTGTGGTGTGTCGCAAACTCGGCAAAGGAGTGGAGGCACCACAATTGTGTTAAGATTAAATTTAAAAGAAAAGAAAAAGAAAGGCGAGAGATATTTCTCATTATAATAATTTCTTTATTATAGTGAAAGTTAAATTCGAACAATAAATTACCTTTTATAATAATATGTGGCGGGGCTCCTCGGACGGTGGTAGCTGTGTGGTTCGCTCAACGATCGCTGGAAAAGTAGACGGTTGCCTTGTCGAGGACAACCGTTGAACCGCGGAAAAAGTCTCCGGTTTTAAGGGGAAGCTTCCCCACATAGTTGTACCGGCATGCATGTATATGTGTACGGACAACATAACCCTACCTATGTACACATATACATGCAGGTGGGCGAACTAGGGGTCGATAAAGTGGTGCTATTAGGGTGGCGCAAGTTAAGAAGAATTTAGGCTTCGGGCCTAAACAGTTATATTTTGCGTCAATAAACCAATCCAATTACCATGTTTCATCCTTTTTTGGTATTTGGTATAGAATTATGGCATTTTTTTAATTTTTCGTAACTTTCGATATCGAAAAAGTGGGCGTGGTCATAGTCGAATTTCGGCCATTTTTTAAACCAATACAAAGTGAGTTCAGGTAAGTACGAGAACTGAGTTTAGTAAAGATATATCGATTTTTGATCAAGTTATCGTATTAACGGCCGAGCGGAAGGACAGACGGACGACTGTGTAAAAAAACTAGGCGTGGCTTCAACCGATTTCGCCCTTTTTCACACAAAACAGTTATCGTTCTAGAATCTAAGCTCCTACCAAATTTCACAAGGATTGGTAAATTTTTGTTCGACTTATGGCATTAAAAGTATTCTAGACAAATTAAATGAAAAAGGGCGGAGCCACGCCCATTTTGAAATTTTCTTTTATTTTTGTATTTTATTGCACAATATCATTACTGGAGTCGAATGTTGACATAATTTACTTATATACTGTAAAGATATTGAATTTTTTGTTAAAATTTGACTTAAAAAAAAAATTTTTTTTTAAAGTGGGCGTGATCGTTCCCCGATTTTGCAAATTTTTATTAAACATACATATAGTAATAGGAGTAACGTTTCTGCCAAATTTCATCATGATATCTTCAACGACTGCCAAATTACAGCTTACAAAACTTTTAAAATTACCTTCTTTTAAAAGTGGGCGGTGCCACGCCCCTTGTCCAAAATTTTACTAGTTTTCTATTCTACGTCATAAGGTCAACAGACCTACCAAGTTTCATCGCCTTGTCTGTCTTTGGCAATGAATTATCGCATTTTTTCGGGTTTTCGAAATTTTCGATATCGAAAAAGTGGGCGTGGTTATAGTCCGATATCGTTCATTTAAAGTAGCGATCTGAGATGAGTGCCCAGGAACCTACATACCAAATTTCATCAAGATATCTCAAAATTTACTCAAGTTATCGTGTTAACGGGCAGACGGACGGACGGACATGACTCAATCAAATTTTTTTCGATACTGATGATTTTGATATATGGAAGTCTATATCTATCTCGATTCCTTTATACCTGTACAATCAACCGTTATTCAATCAAAGTTAATATACTCTGTGAGTTCTGCTCAACTGAGTATAAAAATTTGTATATTCGAATCTGATCGAAAATTAATAATTTGGTTTTTATTTTTGTGATTTAATTTTTCACAAAGTGTCCTGCCACCCAAGAAAGTTTCGCATTTTCCAACTAGAGTTGTGGATTTCGGTAAAAATATGGTAGTTGAAAAAATTTTTGTTGCGAAAAAATTCAAACCTTTCAAGTTTTGAACGATTTTCTTGCAATTCGTACTTATTTTGCAATATTTTTCAATAAAGTATTCGTGAAATCAGTAATTATAAACAGTGAAAAAAAAAATTGGAACGGATCATGTTGCACTAAAACACCCATATTGGTGTAAAAAAAAAATGTTTCGCTATGGCAATACCGCGTAGATGACAAAAGCGAAAAGTAATTACATAGTAAACATGCCGGTAAGTAAAAATTGAGAAATTTTGTAATTTATTAATTGTATGATTTGACTAACTTGTATTTACTTTTCTTTTCAGATTTTGCCAATTAAATATTGTCCCTGTGTGTACATATGTATGTATATACACTATGCTGCAATTAACACCCAAGAAGGTATTTATGTTGCAGTATTACCGGTTGCTGCACATGCAGCAACAACAAAGAGTAGGCCAGAAAAAACCTTAAGGACTAATTAATGGAGGGCGTCCATCAGGTTTGCATATTTTAATTGATTAGGAAATCCGAAATTAAATGCTTAGTGCACAATTGTGTTATTTTGAGTGAAAAATAAGCACGTTATTTGTATTGTTTTTGGTTCATTTGCTGTGTCTCACCATAACCTACAAAAAATGTTGTAAGTTATTATGAGAAATAAGAAACAGCAATTAAACTAAAAATATTATTTTCGATTCCGGTTTAAAATAAATATGTAAATTTTTTTGCAATTTCAATGCTACGCATTATTAATACTCTGAACGAGTGGTGGGTTTATGCCCGATTGCATGTGAGGTTTATACCTACTTGCGAATTTGGTTTTTAATGAAAAATAATGGAATTTAATAAGAAAAAATCCTTATGTATTGTAGTTGTCCAATTACACCAACTTGACGTGAAATTTTGTCAAGTTGTACCTTGTAATTGAAACATTATTAAAACGTTTTGTATTTAGGTACATTTGAGGAAGAAAATAGAAATGGTCGATTTTTGAAATGAAAATGGCGAATTGAGTTTATTTTCATTTTCTAAATTCTGATTTTCGATTAATTTTTATTTTATGCCGATAATTCTAAGTGACATTACATATTTTAAAGAAGTGGAATGTCCTAATTTGGTCATCGGTGTATACCTCTCCACTTGTTTCATTGGCTGGTGGAAGTAGAACCAGTTTGGCCAAGGGCCTTGTAATTTGACCTTTTTCAGTCGTGATATCGACAACTCGTACAAGGTCGTCTGGTCCCGGGTGGAGTTTGACCACTCTTCCAAGTCTCCATTCGTTTGGAGCTACATTGTCGTCTTTCACGACGACGAAACCCCTATTTTGATGTTTGCTTTCGGGTGTTTCCATTTAACCCGCTTTTGCATATCTAAGAGATATTCTCTTTTCAAAATGTTTGATGCAAAGCTTTTAATTTATGCCACCTATTGACTATGGAGGCAGGATTCTCATTGGAATCTATTTCTGGAGGAGCGAGAAGATGTCCGCCTACCAGGAAATGACCAGGGGTTAAGGGTTCTAAGTCGGTCGATTCGTTCGACGCTGGACTTAATGGTCGCGTGTTGAGGCAAGCCTCTATTCGACAAAGTAGGGTTGTGAATTCCTCAAAGGTATATTTATCCCTACCTGCCACTTTTCGAAAGTGGCTTTTGAAACTTTTTACTCCTGCTTCCCACAGACCTCCCATAGGAGGAGAGGCAGTGGGCATGAAATGCCATTGCAGAAGTTGATACTTAGACAATGCGTTCTCACGCGAATCAGCTATAAATGCCCTAAACTCAGATCTAAGTGATCGTGAGGCTCCGACAAAGTTAGTCCGATTGTCGGAATATATATTTTTCGGTAAATCTGGAAAATTCCGCGAGAAAGGATTGGGTGCTAAGGTCGGTTGTGGCTTCCAAATGCATGGATTTCGTAGTAAAGCAGACAAACAGACAGACATAACCTTTCGAAATCCGACATCCTCTACCTCTATAACTGTTTATGTCGAATGGTCCTGCAAAATCTACCCCTGAATTAGTAAATGGTCGGGGAAAATGTGGTACGTTCCTTGGGAAGGTTACCCATAAGTTGGGTTTGTACACGTTTTTTATAGATGTGCAGACCTTACAATTGTGAATAATGAATTTTGTCATATTTTTAACCCTAGGAATCCAGTAATGGGTCCTAATAAGCCTAAACATTAGTTGATTTTCTCTATGTAAAGAGATTTCATGGATAAACTGAACTAAAAGGCGAGAAATTTTGCATGTGTAAGGTAGGATTATTAGATGGCGTTCATTGTATGGTAGGTGTAGAGCCGCCGGATGCGACCACCAGTCCTTATAATGCCATACTTGTCTAAGAAAGGGTCAAGAGGAAGCACTTCGCTTTTACAATCTACTAGCTTGCCTGACTTCAAATTTTTGTATTCTGTGGGATAAAACTGTTATTGCGACATCTTAACTAAGCGTTGCGTAGCGATTTCGATTTGATCTGATGAAACCAGATACGACGTTTTATTAAAATTATCTTTTGTCTTTGGATGAGTTCTTTCGAGAAATCTCAAGACATAATATATCACCCTTAAGGCTCTGGGTAGGTTCGAAAATATATCCAGAATATCAAAATCCGTTTTGGTTGTTACTGCATGTGCTTGCGCTCGTTTCTCCTCGATGGTGGTGTTGTATGTTATGTCTTGTGTAGGCCATTTTGAGATGTCTTCTTGTAACCAAGAAGGTCCCTGCCACCACAAGGAATTGTTGACCAGTTCATGTGCTGGGAGTCCTCTGCTAGCCATATCGGCTGGATTTGATCCCGAATTCACATGACGCCAATTATCCTTTCCGGCCTTTTCGACGATTTTCGTAATACGGTGTGCTACGAAAGTTGACCACGAACAAGGGGGCTTTCGTATCCAAGCCAGTACAATCGTCCATAAATAGGATTTTGGGTTCCCTAATTTGAGATTTGCTGCTAATGTTTCCATCATTTCGGCGAGTAGCACTACTCCACATAATTTCAATCGGGGAAGGGAGATAGTTTTTACAGGAGCTACTTTAGTTTTCGCCAATAGCAAATTGTTTTGAACTTGGTCGTTTGATTCGACGCGAAGGTATATTGCCGCAGCATACGCTTTCTCCGATGCATCGCAGAATCCGTGTATTTCCACATTGTTGGTTGGAGAAAAGTGTGTCCAGCGCGGTATCCGAATGTTATCAATTTCGGGATAGTTTTCCATAAAAATTTTCCAACGTTCGGTAGTAGTTGGTGATACTTCTTCATCCCACTTTGTGCCTTCAAGCCAAATGTTTTGCATAATGATTTTGGCTACGATGACTATTGGATCAAGCTATCCTAACGGGTCGAAAAGTTTTGCAATTGCTGATAAAATCGTTCTTTTGGTCAAAATCTCATAATTTTCCATGGGCTTTGCGATGAAGTAAAATTCATCCTTATGTGCATTCCACCTGATTCCTAGTGCCTTCACTGAACTTGCGTCTTCGAATTCCAGGAAATCTTTGTTAAGGAGATGTTGTCTAGGGATATCCTTTAGCATTTGGTCGGAATTAGCTGTCCATTTTCTTAGTGGAAAGCCGGCTGATTGCAATGCTTTAAATATCTCATCTCTGGCAGTAATTGCTGATTGGATGAAGTGTCCACCAGCAAGAATATCATCCACATACATGTATTTTCTTAGTATTGTGGATGCAATTGGAAAGGTGTCTTCGACGTCCTTTGCCAATGGTAAAAGTGCCCTTATTGCTAGATAAGAAGCACAGTTAACCCGAATTTCACAGTCTTTAGTTCGTAAAGGCTGACAGAGCTTTCAGAGCTAGTACGGAATACTATGCGCTGGTATTTGGTTTGGTTAGGTTGTACCATAATTTGTCATTTTCTCGATATCGCTGTTGAAGACATATTTGTAAAGTCTCAAGCGAAGTATAAGAATAGTTAGGTCAGCTTGTAGTGTAGGACCTGTATACAAAACGTCGTTCAGACTTATTCCGTTTGCGGTCGGACTAGATGCGTTGAAAACAACGCGAACTTTCGTGGAGGTACTTTCTTCCTTGATGACGGCGTGATGGGGTAGAAAATAATGGTCAGAGGAGTCTAGTGGCACACAGCTGTTGATCCTTGACATATGTCCTAATTCCTCGTATTCGGTTACAACTCGATTGTACTCCGTTTGTAAAGTAGGATTTTTCGCGAGGCGTGTCTCGTTCCGGAAGAACTGAGAGCATGCTCTTTTAAGAGAAAGCCCTAGGGATATATTGGAAGGAAATTCTCGTTTAAAAGGTAATGAGACTGTGTATTTCCCGGTATTATCCCTATTGGTGGTACTTCTGTATAATTACTCGCAGTATTGTTCGTCCGCATTAAAGTGTTTGTTTTTAGGGATTTCTTCGAGTTCCCAAAAGGCGGATAATTGCTTATCCAATGACACGTCACTGTAATAGGAGACGATTTTTTTGGTTGCTCTTGAACATTTGTACGGCCTGTAAGTATCCAGCCGAAAACAGCTTCTTGTGCTAAGATCGTACCTAGGACATTCTTCTGCAATCCGTTCAAGATAATTTGAGGGTAAATGTTCCCTCCAAGAACTAGATCCACTGGTTCGTTGACAAAGAATCTTTTATCTGCCAACTCGAGATCAGTGAATGATTGTCTGTTCATCGCACTGATCTGGCATGTTGGAAGATCTCCTGTAAGCTTTGGCAGGAGAAGAACTTTTGTGTTCACAGAAAATAATGGGTCAATTAGTGACAGCAACTCTATTGAACAAGCCTCTTTGACCTGTGCAGAGAATGAGTTACTTATACCGGAAACTTGAGCGCGAATTTTCTTCGATGGCAGGTTAATTCGACGTTTGAGACGTTCGGTAATAAATTAACATTCAGAACCAGAACCAATTAGGGCTCTGGCTGAAAAATTAGTATTGTTGTATTGTATGTTGACACGAGCGGTGCCTAACAGTACACCAGCGGTATTATGCGCATGGCAAGATTGCACATTGGAGTTTTGCTTGTCATTGGACTTTGAATTTTGTCTCTCTCGTGCTTGTCGCGATGTTGAAGAGGTATCATCGTCCTTACTTGTATGAACTGCTTTTTTTTTGTATATGTAGAAGCGTGTTGTGTAGAGAATGGCATGTACTACAGTTATAAGAACTAGTAAATTTCGACACAGTATGTCCAGAAGACAAACAATTCAGGCAGCTGTGATTGTTTTTAATAAATTCAATTCTACGGGCAAGTGTCAGTTTGAGGAATTTAGCGCAGGTTCGTAGTTTGTGGTCATTCGTGTGACACATTTTGCAATTAAAATTCTTTATGCTTGTTTGGAAGCTGTCAACCTTTTTATTATGAGGTTTAGGGGGTTTGGTATTTTGGGGCTTAAAACTTTTCGAAGTTTTATTACCTCTGTGACCAGACACGTTTTCTAACGCAAGAAATCTATCGGATAGGAATTTATTCATGTCTTCCCATTTTCCTATATCAGTTTTGTTCCCTAAAGACTGTTCCCAAAGTGAAAGGCTGGTTTCGGGCAGTTTTTCTGCGCACAGGTACACAAAAAGTGAATCCCATAAATCTATCTTATGCTCTTTTAATGCATCATGCAATTATTTAATTTTAATTGTACATCTTTAATAGATTTACCGCAATCCGTTTCAATAGGTTTTATTCCGAATACAGTGTCGAGCTGAGCCTTAATTAAACTACGCTTGTTTTCATTCCTTTCAGTGAGGTTCCTCCACGCTTTTTCAAACCCTTCATTTGTGACAGGTGCGTTGCTAACAATTTCCTTGGCCTCCCCCTTTGTTTTCTGATTGAGGTAATATAGTTTCTCAATCGGGTAAATTCATTCATTCATCCATTTATTTATTTAATACACATATAAGACATGGTCTTTTACAGTGTCATATTTGAAATGTTTACTTAATACTAGTACAAATTTATTACTTATTTATATATTTAATATTAGTTACTGACAGAGCGAGATTCAAAAAGTGAGATCAATTCAAAAAGTTAGATGAAGTAAGACAAAAGCATAGATATTTTTCATAAGTTCATTAACAAAGGATCTGCTGTACAGCTAACTTGAAGCGCTTAGGATTTAGTTCTGACTTTACTTTATTAAGCAAGGCATTCCAAAATTGCACAGCTCTAGCGAAAAACATTCTGGATGTCACCGAGTACTTAAAGTGCGGTATAATAAGGTTGCAAGTACGAGTTGACCGCGCAAACGAAAGCTTCGAAAACAGACATTCTGGGGAACGTGAGTAAATAATTTTATGTATAAAAAATAGGAGACGGCGATCAAAGAACGAAAATAAACTACATTCACGAATCGTTCCTGAGAAGCCGGAAATGTGATCGTATTTCCTTTTAAGAAAAATATATCAGGCGCAATTATTAATTATAAGTTGATATTCCCTCATGGAACCTTTATCAAGGCAAACATATATCAGCTCATGGTACGATATTATTGGTAGTAATAGAGTTTTAACAAGTTTAAGCTTGGCATCTTCACTAATAAGATTGGCCGTTTTCCAAAAATGTCTCAATATATAATATAACCTACTAATTGATGAATTTACATGATCAGCGGAAGTAAGATACTTATTTAGTATGAATCCAAGCGTTTTAACAGTCTTCTCAAATTTCACAACATTCCCATTAAGTATTATTGGAGAAACGTCATCCAGATTATAAGAATAATGAGAAATGGCAATCGCCTGTGTTTTATATGCATTAAGAAAGAGTTTATTATTGTTAGACCATTCATTTATAGCTTTTATGTCTTCATTTATTCGACAAACAAGATCCTCCACTAACCCCAGAGGTGCCGAGAGGTATACTTGCGCATCATCAGCATAAAGATTCGTAGATATATTTTGACAACATTTCTCTATGCCATTTATATACAAGCTAAATAAAATTGGACCAAGAATAGATCCCTGAGGTACACCAGATTTCACCGGCAATGAGCTGGATTTACTATCTCTACACACTACCCTCTGATACCTGTTTGTCAAGTAGCTATTTATGAGCCTTGCAGCATCCCAACTGAAACCAAAGTATGTTTGAAGCTTATGAATAAGAATTTTGTGGCAGACAGTGTCAAAAGCCTTGGAGAAATCCAACAGTGCAAGAATTGTCAGGTCGCCGTTATCAAAGGCCGTATATCTTCCATTACCTTAAGAACAGTCGTTGAACAGCTATGACTCCTACGATAACCTGATTGGTTTTGTGAAAGCAGATTTTCTTTTGTCAGATAGTTCATAATTTGGCTCAATAAAAGTTTTTCAAAAATCTTCGGTAGACACGGAAGAATACTGACAGGCCAAAAATCAGATGGTTGGGAGGCATTAACTTTTTTCGGAACAGGTACAATATTAGCTACTTTCCAAGGATCAGGAAAATTTAAGGAAGTTAGTGAAAAGTTTAGAATATGTGTAAAAGGCGCAATAATATAAGGTAAAATTAATTTAATGAATTTTAAACTGATCTTATCCTCTCCCGTACCGTTCGATTTTATTGAAAGAATGGCTTGTATTATTTCAGCCTCAGTTATATTTGAAAAATTAAATATTTGACCAGGATCATTAGAAGAATCTTCACTGGATTATCCCCTTCTGATAATTTCACAGCAAAGAAGTCATTCAAAACATCAGCATCAACCAAGCATTCGGAGTTAAGATTGGGCTTAACACCAAGTTGTTTTAAGTTACTCCAGAGAATCTTGGGTTCTAGGCTTACATCAAGTTTGCGATGGAAATAACACCCATTGGCCTCCCTGGTGATACTAGTAGCTCTATTTCGCAATACTTTGTAAGCCTCCCAATGTTCGACTTTAGACGTTTTCTTCCAAAGCGAATGGCTTTTATTTCTTGCTTTTATAGCCTGAAGTACTACGCTATTGAACCATGGCTGTTTATTATTCTTAACTTTAATTTTTCTAAGTGGAACATATTTATCGAACAAGTAATTAACTAAGAACGAAAAATATTCAGCTTTATCATTAATATCTGCAGAAAACCAACAGTCGCTCCAAGGAAGTGCAGATGCTTCAGTGGCTAAGTCTCTGATATTTATTTTTTTGAAGTCTCGAAAATTTATGTAGTTTTCTGAAACATTAAATTCTGAGTGCATAACTAAATTATAGCTTAGAAAAATTAAGTCGTGGTCGCTAATACCACTCAGGGAAATTTGGTCAACTAACTTCGTAAACTTCGTCTACAATGAGGACCAAAACGAGTAGGAAGCTGGTTTACAACTTTAAGCCCTAAGCCTGACATATCTTCAAGCAAGTTTTCGGAACGATCATTTTCAACAAGCAAAGCTATATTTAAATCTCCACACAGTAGTATATGTTCGTAAGTGGCACTATATTTATGTATACATTGAAAGAGGTTATTTAAGTCATACGACTTATTTGGATTATACACGCATACAACAAGGCAACGCTCGTAATTACTGTAAAATTCCACCATCAAAAACTCTACAGGATCGGAATTATCTGATTTATTTATTATTTTACACTGCAACGTCCTCTTGTGGTATATCGCAATACCTCCACCTCGCTTACCTTGCTGTCTGTCATTTCTAATCAGACAATAGTCAAGAAACCGGTTATCATTATCATTCATGTCATTTTGAAACCAAGTTTCAGTGACACACAGAACATCGTCGTTCGAAATGTAAATGGCCGTAAACATATCTCGCAATGTTGGCCAAGACAAATAGTCACCCTTGAAGAGTTCGGTATCACATGGAGGGACGCCTCCCTGATGGTGTTTGCGATCAGTCTGTTTTTGGGCAAGCTGGTCAATTTGCTTCTGCTTTATTAAGGGTCTCTGTCTGAGCCGACATAGCAGAGATACATTTAAAATAACTAGCCATAGAAAGCTTATGCTTCTTTTTTATGGCTTTAATTTCTTCTTTGGACAAACGCGTTTTTGGTTTTTACCCACATATTTTTTAACTCTTCTTGTTGAAAGGAAAGAGTGTGTTTATCGAGATCAGTCACGTTACCGATATCTGATTTGAATTCTACAATTGCCTCAGCAGAGAGTATGTATGCATCCATTTTGACTTAAGATATGTATACAGATAGAAATCCGGGAGATTTAATGTATACTTTTGAGGTAAAAACCTTTTGTGGCCCTCTCTGCTCAGCTAGTGTTATGTAATTAAGTATCACAAGTAAGGTGGAAACCCTCAATTGCGTAATAATAGGTGTTAAAAATCCACCGACTTGTATAACTAGCTAAGCTACTGAAAAGAGAGCTAGAGAAAGGAGGGCAACAAAAGCAAAAGCAGACTAAAATGTAATGCACTTTTTAATTTTCAATATATATTTAATTTAGTGTAATTTTGTATGCGCGGATTTATATAAAAACGCCGATTCGCCACCCACACAGATATAAGGGTTATTTTTTACAACAAAAAACCTGGACTTCGTTGTGTTAATCCACTATATGTAAGCCGCAAAAGATAAGGCAAAGTGTAAAAAATAATAAGCAACAAATAAACAGTTAAAATTACTGGTGAATTTTTTGTTGGGTATGTGAACCAAAGTGAAGTGCTGTTGTTGTTGTTGAAAATTAACAAACAACGAAACTAAAAAGAATGTATGGTTATGTGAAACCGAAAATAGTGCAGTTTAAGTTGAAATTCAAATTATTTCTACTAAAAATTCTGCACTATGCTACCTTAAGCTGTGTCAGCAGAACCTTACCGGGGGTGGGGGGATAATGCTGATAGACAAAAGGCCTTTTTAACACTTAATCCACTTTAAAAATTCACTTAAAAAAATTGTGCGCTGTAAATTATAACCACGTACCTTGATTGTTGTTGCGGCTATCTGTGCTTGGTAGTTGGTTTGCAAAGATGAGTTTGTTTTTATTTCATATGCTGCTCAATCTCGAAGGTCTTGTTTGTTGTGCCAAAAATTTTAATAAGGTAATCTTGATTTGCCTTTTGTGTGATGTGGACTGTATATGTAGATCAAGTTCTGGCCGGTTGTAAAAAATCTCACGGTGAGAAAGGACGAATGTATATTCTCGCACGGTGCGTGGTTGCACGGAGAATATATATATGTAACAAAAGAAATAAAAAGGCAAATATTTGTATTAATAATAATGACAATGATGGATTTATTATTTGTTAAGTTAGTACAATATTTTACCTTTCGTATAAATTGATATGTGGCGGGACCGCAGCAGTTGACCTTCTTCCATCGTGGTTGAAATTGAACAGAAAATGGAAAGTGATCTCCGTGTTGTCGAACCGGAGATCGTGCGAGGGTTTTCCAAGGGATATTTGTTATCCGATGGAAAACTCAGTTACCCGTGTTAGTGTTGCATATATGTGAACATACATGAATGTGTATGCATGAGGGTGTGCAGTACATGAAAGTATGTATGAAAAGTCCGTGCACTGCCTATAATGTAATAAACTTTAGCACGAATTGCTCTGATTTATCTAATTTGTTCATTCCATATATTCCACTGCGTGATCTTCGGCATAATAGATTATTTATCGAAAGAACTCAAAAAATTAATTATGCTATGAACCTATAACTAGGACTATAGTCCTAGACTTCTAGCAAATCGATTCAGTAGTGTTATTAATTTTAATAAAGCTTATATAGGTATAATCATATATGTAATACTCCTATATTGCTACAAAAGGCTAGGTACATTCCCAAACATTAAGAGTGCCGATATATTGCTGTTTAAAAGTTTTTGTTTTTGTATTCAATAATCGAATGTACCTAAATTTCAATTTTTTCTTGTCACACTTATGCTGCTACAATCGCAAAAATTTTATAGGCTGTCTTGTTTTGATTTCGTATTCAAAACACATTTCTGGCCTAGAAAGTTTAATGTGGTCATATAAATCGTTCCCGAGATGGTCGGGCTAGTACCTTAATAGTGCTTTGTTACCGGAACGTACCGGATCTATATCCGGCAAAGGACCACCAACATCGGTAACACTCCCTAAAGCCTTCGGGGAGTGTATTCATCGTTAATACAACAACAACAACAACAACAAAGCATGTACTCAGATTGATATCGAGCTTTAACCGCCAAATTGTTGTAAGGGACAAAATATCGATTTTTTTTTATTATCGAAGTCGATAGTGTTTGTCCCGATCTGTCATCTCCGAAAATTTCATAGTTCTATGTTTTACCGTTATAAAGTTATAGCAAAAACAATTTTGGTGTAAATGCGCAATACACTTTGTTTATATTTTTCCATGACCGCACATTGTTACTTACATCAAAAATATCTAGTGTGCTTTGTTGCATGCCGCAAAAAATATTTAATTCTAATAAACTAAATGCGCTTCACGGAGATAAGTTATATATAAAATAACATAATAAATAGTTCTTTGTGCGAATAATGGAAGCTTTTGAACCAGAGGTAATTATTTTGGCTGCAAGTAATAGGAAAAATTATACCTTTCTATTTAGGGCTTAGCAATAAATGGGTTTATCGTTGTTTTCTTTAGTTTACAAAGATACATGCTCTCGTCCCCTATAGTGAAAGTTAGTCCAATATTTCCATTGATGATGAAACGTGTGTTGGTAATAGGGGCTTTAAAAAGTCGAAAGTTATCCGAAAAAAAACCGCAAAACAAGAGTCGGAAATCCGCTGGCGTTAAACCGAACCCCTGTTTGAATAAAAATTGTGGAAACTCATGTGCGGACAAATTCACGGAATCAGATCGTGTGGCAATAAACGAGCACTTCTGGGGTATGGGGAATAAAATAAGGCAGCGGGACTGGATAATTTCATGTACGACACGTAAGTGTATTAAAAGAAGAAAATCCGAAAGTACTAAAAGGAAGTGGAGTTTTGAGTACACAATAAGTTTTAATAATATAAAAGCAAAAGTATGCCAAAAGTTTTTGCTTCACACTCTCAATGTATCTCAAAACATGCTAATCTATACTAGAAAGAATGCACAGTGTCTACAAACAACCAAAGAAGCTAACAAAAAAGTCTGATGAAAATAAAGTAGCACTTTTGAAATCTTTTATTACCCAGTTGCCTGTTGTACCTTCACATTACTGTCGTAATAAAAGCAGTAAACTTTATTTACCATTAGAATTCCAAAACATATAAACTCTGTATAAGTATTATTTAAGTAATTTAAGTCACATTAATAAGGAATCATCTAAGTTATCTTTAAGAGTGTTTAGAAAAATTTTTAATACCGCCTTTCACATTGGCTTCCATATGCCCAAAAAAGATAAATGTGCTTTATGTGAAAAATTTAAGAACTCGGACAGTGAAACTCAGATTCTTTTAAGGCAAACTGAAGAATTTCAAAAGCACCTTAAGGATAAAGAAACGTCAAAACAAATATTTTTAAATGACCAAAAGCAAGGTCGAACAAATTCTTCATTCTTATGTGCGAGCTTTGATTTACAAAAGGTACTTAATACGCCCCATTCAAAAAGTGTAAATTTGTTTTACTCGAGAAAATACGCCTACTACAATGAAAGCATTTATGAAAGTGTTACAAGAAATGGATATTGCTTTTTGTGGGGCGAAAAGGACGGAAAACGGGGATGTAATGAGATATGCACAGTAATTTTTAAGTACTTAAAACTCCTTGATAAAAAAGGAACGTATACCTTTATTAGCCTTTACTGTGACAGTTGTGCTGGACAAAATCGAAACAGAGCCATGCTTGCTATGTTCGCTTTTTTTTTAAATCCTGTACAAATATAAAAACCCTAAAAATAACCTTTCTATTACCCGGCCATACCATGATGCCAGTCGACTCTATTCATAGTACGATAGAGTCATTTACGCGCCAAAGAAATATTTCGGCTCCCAGCGAAGGGTATACCGTTATTTCCAATGCGAGAACTAACCCAAAAAATTACGAGTGTATAATAATGGAATATTCCGATTTCAAAGACTGGAAAAACTTTGCGCGTACTCTGTTCCCTACCTCAACCAAAATAGAATTTAACTCTCTTCGATCTGCTATGTTCCAAAAGGATTCCTCTCTTATGACTTTAAAGCATGGATATTGCAATACCTCACAGATTAAAGAATACAATCTAGCTTCAATGCGTCAATCCAAACGCAATATTTCCATTAGTAACGAAGGACCCCTTTCTCTCGCTATACCAAAACAGTTTCACAATGAGTTTTGTCTAAGCTTTGGCGATTCGGCGGGCGAATAGTTTTTTTGCTATTATATTATTTAAGTGGACTGTGTGTTATTTTAGAGAGGGAGGTTGCTATGCACCTGTTACACCTTGTATTTATTCATTGGGGGCGAGCACTGGGGGGCTCCAAGGTATTGGCTGCGGGTTGAGCCACCTTGTTTTTCTTTGAAAAACCCCGCTTTGGGATAAAAAATTTAAACTATGTCTTTAGAATATTTCACTAACCAGTTGAGAATTACAAGCACACTCAATGGCTAATGAAACAAACGAACGAAAAACGTTCATAGTTTAAGTTACTTAAACAAGTTTTTAAATATGCAACAAAGCGCAACAATTACAGATGAGTTACCTGAAACTGACGAGGAAGATACATTTTAGGTTTTAAATAACAAATAATAAGTTAATTTGTGAATTTCGGATTTTTGGTTTAATTTTGGCTAGCAATTGTTATTTACGGTCCCTGATATGCTTAAATTACTTTTAATGAACTATTCTTAATTTTATAAAATATACTGTAACGTTCTTTGAATGAAATACAAGTTTATATGTGAAAAAACTTTATGATTATTTTGATGTAAGTAACATAACATTTCAGCAGCAGGTGGTGAGTGTGCCAGCGAAATTGATGTAAGTAACAAAAAACACAACTACGACTTATTTTAGTTACTGAAATTGATTGCGTAATGTACTTAGAGCACAACTAGGGCTGTGTACAAAATTTAGTTCAAATTCTTTGCTTATTAACAGAGATAATTAAAAAAACCCTCCCCCTGTATAATTTGTTATTTGTCCCTTACACCAATTTGGCGGTAAAGGCTCGATATTATTGACAGGTTATTTTTAACTGCTGACGACTTAGCACATTTACACATCATCACATTTACACAATAAAAATATTTTTTTTTTTTTTGTGATCGATGTCTTTTGAATTAAGTTTTAAAACTGCATTAAAATGAAATTTTTCAAAAAAAGTGACTTAGCAAATTTTCACATTAAGCTAACGAAATATGTATCTGACTAAGGGCCTCATTCCGTATTACGAAACGAACGTTCGTTTCGCCTCAGAGACGAATCGCAAGTGTATTGCGCTATGTTAAACGATATTGACATATCATTTGACAATTGCTTTTGGCCTTCCTGTCTGACATAGAGTCAGAAATGTAAAGGAGGAACGAAACTTATAGAGAATACCATTGATAGACGAAATCGTTTGGAGGCGAATCTTTCGTCTGAATTATCGTTCGCAATACAGAATGATACGCTAAGAAAATAAAAATAAAACAAAATATGAACGAAAATAAAATCATACTTTTTAATTTATTGTAGTAGTAAAATATTAAAAAGAAAATAATAAAATTGTAGTTTATGTATTATATGTATTGTATATGAATGTATGTAACAATCTTTCGCCGGCATTCGTAATTGTGATAACTGCGCAGAGTTGCAAGCGAATACAAAGTAAAAAAGCTTTACCGAAATTATGTACTTGAAATAAGATTGCATTACAAATAAAAACAATTATTTTACTTTTTTCCCAAAATATTTCAAATGAGTGATAAATAAATAAATTAAATATTATAATTGATGGATTTGCGATGCAAGAAACAAAATATGAAAGTAGAATGTAAGAACAAGATTTGAGATGTAATTGCTTTTGGGCGAAGAAGAATTCATGGCTTAAGTCGATACAAGTTAGACGAGGTATTTGCTTATGTTGACTTAAGATGTTTTTGGCGCATGACAAAAGCAGAAGTTATATTTGTTAGTGGACTATAAAGTCTTGGTTGTGAAATGAAATGTTGGGAACTAAGTATGAAAATAGTGTAAATTTAATGAAATGATTTTAAAGATTCCACAAAAAAAAATTCCACCAAAACTTTTGCATTACCGTTGTTATTTGCGTTCGTCCAAAAGCAATGTTATTTACATAGTTTAAGAAAAATTTAGTAAAAAAATATGAGTTAAAAGTTATTTCAATTAAAATATAACATTAAAAAACTCCTGCTTTATTTTTATTGTGTAGCAGCTGCAATGAGTAAAAATATATAAAAATAAGTTTAAAACAAAAAAAAAAAAAAAAAAATTTAAAATGATAGTGCAAACAAAAAATACATACGTGCGTAGGTTAGGTTGCAAGGGCTGAGCTGGACACTATGGTGAGATAACTACAAATCCTTGAAAAACGAGGGGAATTTTGCCATCGATTTTTGAGTAACTTCCCGGTGAGCTGGAGATATGAAACTTGAGTCGTAAGTCAGAACTCGGTGACAATGCAATATTTTATCAAAAAAATTCCGCTAGCTGGCGCATGGATCGAGATTTTTTCGTTTCAGATTCCCTCACCTACTCCAAATGTTCATGCAATAGGGGGTCATAATTGCTGATCAGTTCCAAAATACAAAGAAAGTTTCCATTTTTTGGATTTCCGATCAATGTATTATCCCCTCTAAATGCCAGTCCTTTTTCTCCAAGAAATAAAACAACATTAAGAAATCTGCGAAGTATCTCTCCAGCGAGCTGCTTCATTTTTAAGGGTTTCCGCTAAGAGAGAATCCACTGAACTTGCATTTCGAATTCTCATTTCATATTGGGATAAGAGTGTTCAGCCCCATTTATGAAAGGTATGAAGTCTGCGGCATAGCCGAGGACAGTCCCGTCCTTACTTATTGTATTTGCCATAAACAGAATTTTAATTTTAGTAGGCACTTTCACACAAAAATTTACACAAGCTATATTTGATCGAGGCGGCCGCCGTGGTGTTATGGTAGCATGCTCCGCCTACCACCCCGAGGGTGCTGGGTTCAACTCCCGTGCAGAGTAACACAAAAATGAAGAAACACTTTTCTCAATTAGAAAATTTATTAGACAAAATTTTTCTAATCGGCGTCGCCTCTCGGAAGTGTGAAGCATACATTCCCAATGTATTTCTGCCATGAATGCAAACTGGAAAAGCTCGGCCTAAAATCTCTTCGGCGTTTAGCGCGCCTTGCATTTATTTATTTATTTTATTTATAAAGGACCGAGTGAAAACAAACAAGATTTTTTATTGTGTAGCCTTGGCTTTAATTAAGATGTATTGTTGTTATTTAAAATTCTCGAAATTTTGACTGAAAGGTTTTTGCTTATTTTTTATTCACATTGCTCAATTGGGTATAAATAGCGCCCACAAAATTAATCTTAGTGGCTTTGTACTTAAAAAGTAATCAAAAGTTCTTAAATTGAAATGTATACACGCAATATTTTCGTCGTCCTCGTTATTGTTCTACGCTTAATCAAAACTAATGCGGGTCCGCGTAATAAATGGAAATGAAATAAAAATAACGGACAGCCCACATTCGGTATCGATATTTTATGATTCCGAGTATGAATGCGCTGGTTCCCTAATCTCTTTAAGTTCGGTGGTTACAGTTGACGATATAAATGAATTAAACATAGGATGCGGTCAACAACGCGAGGTGTGCAGTGTATTTTGTGATCCACAGTGTGATGGAAGACCAATGGATTACGAAATAGCTGTGGCTAAAGTGAGTTTCGGTTTTGACGGTCCTAATATAAATCCTGTTCCGCTTTGCAATATCGTATTACAGCCGTACATGGATTGGTTAACGGATGGGGTTCTGCTAGGCAAGGTGTTATCGATCATAATGATTTGCTCAGAACTACTACAATAAATAAAAAAAAATAATAAATGTAAGGCGCGATAACCTCCGAAGAGATCTAAGGCCGAGCTTCTCTTCCAATTTGCGTCGTGCTCCTCTTGATTTTTCCCTACAAATTGGCCGGACGGGACCTACATGTTTTATGCCGACTCCGAACGGCATCTGCAAGGCAGATGAGTTTTCACTGAGAGCTTTTCATGGCAGAAATACAATCGGAGCGCTTGCCAGACACTGCCGACTACTACAATACCTATAATAAAAAGGGATCACTGCCTGCGCTACCTATCTGGATATACGAATTTTGCTCCACCAGACAATATGTTTTGTGCTGGAGGTTATATATGTAGACTGGGTTATGGAGAAGAGGGAGCAGGGCACTTTTTGATAACCATCTTTGTGCGGTGGCATACTTTCTTGGTGATGAGCTGTATGTTCCGGGTTTATTTACAAATGTATCAAATGAAAGAGTTAAACGATTTTTAAGTCGCCACACATCTCAAAGGGTGTTGTTATAAATTCACTGTTGAGAGGAATATCACCCTTACTCGACATAACAACGAGTTTCGCTGGCGAATTTATTCACATCTTGGATAATATATTTTTTGTTTCGAAATTTTTTACATTTTCTTGTTCATGAAGTTATCACATTTTTTAGGTTAATGCACCAATAACCGATTACAATGTACACATATCTATGGTTAAGTCAAAATATGTTTACGAATTGGGCGTTATGAATATGGAAAGTTTTCCAGGGCTTTAAGAGCTGCTATTTTACCAAAATATGATTTTACTTTGGCAAAGGATGTCGCTGGATGCCGCACTGATCAAACTGTTTTGAAAACTCAGAAATCGGAGCCGCTATTAACTTCAAGGAGATGTAAGCTTAAATGTCGCTTCCAATTTACGTTGTGGTTGTTTTTAGTTTTTCTTACAAATCGGAGTGACGGGACCTACATGTTTAAAGCCGACAGAAATACATTTGGAGTGTTTGCAAAATTATTGCCAGGGGGCGACCCCGCTTAGGTTAAGTTAGGTTTCGTGGTAGCTACCCTGATATGGGAAGCTCACTTGGACAACATTAAGGTCCGTTGTGATACCACATACAATATCCCCCTGTGGGTTAAGGGTTAGAATATGCCCACGGTAGATATACCGGTCGTAAAAGGCGACCATAATACCATGGCTAACCAATCCATGAGTAATGTGATTTTGCTCGAAAGGGAGCAGGGTGGACGCGGGTATCACCCTGTGGGGCCCTAGGCATGGTCCTTATAAAAACTGCTACCGCGGGAGCAGGAAAAGCCAGTTGTGACCTGTTGCACCGCATCGTGCGATGCTTGTATTCAGGTCTCATCTCCTGTCCTGGGATGGCCCCTTGTGGGAGCATCGCGGTGGCTGTGGTTTCAAATAAGAGTTCACTTTATGACACACTCTGAGTAGATTTGTTTTCCCTTGGGGCGTGCAAACCCATGGGAATTCGGTCTCTTGCTTGTCACTGCATACCCAATTTCATTGAGAAACTTACCCTGAAGGGCAGATGAAAGAGTTGGTCACATCCCATAATTGTGGCAACCGGAGTGTAAACTGTTGAGAGATGGTGAAACGTATGTCTATCGTCAGCCGAAAACAATCGATAATTGTACGAGTGGGCCGGTGCTCATCTCGTATTTTGAGAAGTTTGAAGCTGCTTTAGACTGCATTGCGAATAGGAAGCGTTCGCAGAATGGATGGCCGCATCCATAAAATGTGGCAGATTTGATGCTGTCAAATCACTGCAGTGTGGCCGACTGCTATGCGAAGATGTTGCTGGGGTAGGTACTCGGACCTTACAGGTATTTTTATTTTTTTTATTTTATTTTATTTTAATGGACGTTGTGGCAGCGCGCTGCCCTCAAGTGGCCCAATGAAACCAGGCTAATCCTGTTCACGCGATCGATTTATATATATATATAATAACTTTTTTTTTTTTTTTTTTAAATTGCCGAGTCTTTGATGGGCAGCGGTTTGTCAAGCGTCACGATCTGAGACTGCTCAGCTACAGAAGAAATTTCATCAGCCAAGCGTAATACTTAAAGAGAACAGAAGCAAACGTATTATACATTAATTTAGAGAGGTGAGAATAATCTTTTTTATAGAAAAAAGGGAGTCCGAGCTATCAAATGTGTTTGAGTGAGAGTTATAATCTTGGCATAAACGCCGAAAAGGTTCATTTTGTTCGAAATTCGTTCTACATTGTTTCAGCAGAAGAGGTTTGAAGTGTCTCGATGTCCGAGAGGGAACGCAAAAGTTCACTTCATTCAGAAGGAATGGGCTCGAAATTGATCCATTTAAAAGTTTTGTCATAAATATCACACCAAGCATTTCCCTTCGACTAGCAAGAGTTGGAAGATTGATAAGCTTTAATCGATTAGTATAAGGTGGAAGATTAGTTAAAGAGTCCCATTGGAAATTTCTTAAGGCAAATAGTAAAAATTGTTTTTGTATTGATTCGAGACTGTCTGCATGGACTTGATAACGCGGATTCCAAATTATCGAGCCGTATTCTAATATTGGCCTAACTAATGTTGTAAAAAGTGCTTTAGTTATGTAAGGGTCGTTAAATTCTTTTGACCACCGTTTAACAAATGCAAAAACACCTTTGCCTTTATTCACTGTAGCATTAATATGAAGATTGAAACTAAGTTTGGAATCCATCATGACTCCCAAGTCAATAAAATTATTTACAGTTTCTAGACTATAGTTGTTAATTGTATATGAAGCTGGTGGCGAAACTCTCCGAGAAAAACACATGAATTTACATTTTTTGAGATTGAGCGGCATATAATTTACATTGCACCAGGTAACCAAGTGATTTAAATCCATTTGAAGCAAGGAATGTTCCTCAACCGAGGCACATGATTTGAAAAGTTTTACATCGTCTGCGTACATCAAGATTTTTGAGTATTTAATTGTACCAGTTATATCGTTTATGAACAACAAGAACAGAATCGGACCAAGATGGCTGCCCTGAGGAACACCAGAAGAAACATTGATGACCCCAGAAAGTGTATTTTTAAAGATTACTTTTTGCGTACGATAACCAAGATACGAAGAAATCCAACATATAAGACGGGGTTGAAAACCGAGTTGACTGAGCTTATGAATAAGTAATGGGTGTGATACTTTGTCGAAAGCTTTACTGAAATCGGTGTAAATTACATCAGTGTGAAGGCCTTTTCTAAATCCATTAGAAACGTGGGTGGTAAATTCTAGTAAATTGGTGATAGGTGATTTGCCCTTACAGAACCCATGCTGCGAGCTTGCAATTATGGGGGAAATAGGGAATGTTAGGTGGTGGGTAACAATAGCCTCAAATAACTTTGGGATAGCGGATAACTTTGCTATGCCCCGGTAGTTTTCTATTGAAGACCTGCTTCCATTTTTATGAAGCGGAATAAGAAAAGATTCCTTCCATATTGTTGGGAAAACGCCATAAATTAAAGATAAATTAAATAAATCTGTTAGCGGCTGATAGATGTTTGCGGCACATTTTTTAAGAAAGTGTGTCGGGATCCTGTCGGGGCCGTATGAATATGATACTTTTAAAGTTTTTAAATAAGATAATACATCTTCTGAAGATATAAATGGAGCTCTGATTGAATAACATGAATCAATATGGTATGGGTATTCATTAGGTGGAACGTTGGTCTCAATAGAGTAATTTGATTTGAAAAATTCCGCAAAGAAGTCGGCGATCTCTTGATCATCGCTGGAAATATTATCTTGGAATTTCATGGATGATGGAAACCCTTTCACCCTGCGTTTAGAGTTTACGAATCCGTAAAATGCCTTCGGGTTGCAAGTTATATTTCTTTTCATTTTACAAAGATAAGCTTTGTAACACTTTTTGTTCAATTGAAAATACTTGCAGCGTAGAATCGAGTACTGTAAGTAATGGTTATGTAAACCCGTCTTTTTGAACACGAGCAAATAACAATTGAAAACTGAAAATATGTAAATGCCAATCAAATGCAACAACAAATATGCAAAGTGACTCGGCAAATATGTATGTATGTATGGATATACACACTTTATCAATTATTTTTAAGATACAATTTATTTTAGTAAAGAAAAGCAGAACTTTAAATTGCGAATGCAGTACACAACGTGTTTACACTTATTTTTAGCACAATAATTATTTTAACAAACAAATTTATTTATTTAAGACAAAATAAGGCACAGTAGAAATCAAAACACAACTTCACAGCTTGACGTTCGCACTTTATATGTGAGCGGAAAAGGTTGGACACATCCCTTTAATTTAGGTAGGAGTGTAATCGGAGTGAAAAATGGAGCATAATTGTTGCGTAATTGAGTGAAAATTGGAATGAAGGTAATAGTAGCAAAAATGGAAGCCAAAATGAAGCACAATATGGCGTGAGATGTTTGTCAACGTAGTGCGGTCTTAAGTGATCTCCAGAGACATTGCTGAGGCGGGCACGCAGTCCTCACAGGTCTGTGTGTAGAAAAGGTTGGTCACATCCCTTGATTTTAATTGTGATGGAGTATATGACGGAGCATAATTAGTGCAAGCTCACTCTGTTTGTCAACGTAGTGCGGCCTTTAAGCAATATCTAAGCAAAACCAGCTCAGTCGTCAACAATGTATTTTACATTGTTGTAACTCTGCAGGACAGGAAAGGTTGGTCACATTCCTAAATTGCGAAAAAACACAATATCTCAATCTAATTAACTTGTTAATCAGATGTCGAGATATCAAATCAATGAAAGAGGGACTCTGAGACAAGCACGGAACTCGCGGTGGAGTTGCCGTGCAACCGGGTGCCATTAACCCGAAATGGAAGGGGAGGGTGGATAGTCCTCCCCGACCAAACCAAGGCTGGTCGACTTGAACATCCAGCTCACCGATTGGTACCAACTTGTTAGGCCGAAGATCAACGGACATTGATCTGTGTTTGACACCGTGAGGTAGGTCTTCGGAGACAGGTACTCACGTTAAGCACTTATCGACCACATACAATAAAATAAAATAACGGTGACGTAGATATAGCTACTTAGAGAATCGTTGGGTAGCAACGATAAAGTTCCGAATGATACCAATCTCAACCGTGGCTAAATCCTCGTGAGATCCAAGTGAGTCGCGACCGAAGTACTTTCGCCTTATTCTGGCAAAAGCTGGGCAATCAAGCATAAAGTGATTTGATGATTCCACCTCATCATCCTCCATAGAGCTGCAGCAGGATGGAGTTTTCAGTATATTGAGACGTACCGCATGGATACCCATGGGACAGTGCCTTGTCAAAACGCAAATGCCCATTGATTGGTGAATGAATTTACTTAGTGAACCCAAGTAATTCGGCAGACCTCCTGCCATCCACTTTCGGCCAGAAAGATCTTGCTAGCCTGCAAGAGGTGGTGTCCGCCCAACGTTTGCTGAGCTGACCCGAGGCCCAGCTATGGAGGAGCAAACCACAGGTGGCCAGCGGAATCCCAACATCCCTACATCCATCTTCATCTGGTTCAGTTGTACCGATGCGGTCTAAGAGTTCCGTTTGACAGTTGCCCGGGATATCACTGTGGCCCGAGACCCAGATAATCTTAATTATAAAATAGTTCGATGTAGTCGCAAGCGAGGTTAGGCACTCCCAGACTACCCTCTATCTCACTGTAGTTGAACTCAAGGCCTTAATAGCCGCTTGGGTTTCAGAGTTGATGTTCAATTCCCTAACCGTAGTAACACTGGATAGCATTTTATCCCACCACCTCCTTAATCGCAGCAACTTCTGCTTAGAATACACTGCAGTGATCAGCCAACTTAAACTTTCGGCTTATATTTCCCTCATGAAAAAAGACTCCCCACCAACCTTTCCGTCAAACTTCGACCCATACTTGAACAAGTTAACCGGTCCCCAGAAGAATCCTCTTCCCCACTCCTCTATGGGCGGAATGACTGGGGTAAAAGTTGTATAGGGAGCAGTTATCGGCATACAATAGTCCGTCCTGTCCGGGATAAAGTCTAACATAGTAAGAAGGCTAGAGTGTCCGAAGTCAGAAAGCCCATTGCCCATATCACAAAGCCTGACCAACGACCGAGCCGCGGCTGCCTTTCCCACAATATCTACTGGATGTATGTTCAGCATGAAATTCAGTGCCAAAGTAGGTGCTGTTCTGAAGGCGCCACTGACACAAATCAGCGCTGTCCGTTGCACTGACCCTAACATTTTGGAGATGCTCGCTGTGTCCAGTGCTTTCCACCAGACCAGCACCCCATAGTGTAGAATCGGTTTGACCACCATCTCATAAAGCAATAATCCCCAAATATTTAACCCTTTCAGAAATTACCAACGGTGCCCCTCCAATGTCTTCTTGTAAAAAGAACCAATTCCGTTTTTCTTGGGTTGACCGCCAATCCACATGATTCAGCCCATCTAGCCACAGTATCCAGGCAGCCCTGCAGAACATTGCGCAGGGTGCCCAGAAATTTGCCTCTGACTAGGATAGCGAGGTCATCTGCATAGGCAACCACCCGACAACCATTGGCTTCCAGCCCCACAAGAAGCTCGTTGACTACCACAACCCAGAGCAGAGGAGATAGGACATCCCCTGTGGCGTGCCCCTGCACACCTTCCTCTCAATTATGGCCACTCTCCACTCCGCTGCGACAATTCTGCTGCATAGAAGTTTGCTAATAAATTCAACCAGAGCCGCCCCGACTCCTCAACACACGAGAGACCTTTGGATTGCCTCCGGGAAGACGTTGTTAAAAGCCCCCTCGATGTCTAGAAAGGCACCCAGAGCAAACCCTTTGTGTTCTAGGGACCCCCCTAGTTGCTTTACAATCGAATGGAAAGCCGTTTCCGTCGATCTGCCCTTGCAGTACGCATGCTGTGAAGCCGAAAGTAACCCCCAAGGAATCCTTTCCCATAGGTACAGGTCAACCAACTGTTCAAACATCTTAAGAAGAAATGACGAGAAACTGATTGGCCTCGAATCCTTAGGTGATGTATGGAGCTTCTGCCGGCCATCGGAATGAAGATGACCCTGACCGTGTGCCAAGACTTCGGCATATAGTTAAGCCTGAGGCAGTTAGTGTAGATGATGGCCAACCAGAGGCAGGGAATCCCCAAAAACGTTTGAAGTTGCGCAGGAATGATTCCATCCGGCCCGGAGACTTATAGGGCTTTAAAGAGCCTATAGCCCAGGTTAATTTACTTCCCGTGGTGGAATGGCAGGCATTTTTGCATAGCCAAAGACCGCCGACCATGCAGGCGAAGATATCTGCGCAACTGGGACATCGGGAAAATGTTTGTCCAGTAAAACCTTTAGAGACTCCTCGCTACTCATCGACGAGTCCCCACCATCATCTCTCAGATACCCCAGAGGGGCGGGATTCCTAGAGAGTATTTTTCTAATCATCCCGGCCATTGCAGCCTTCTACGTTTTCGCAGAAGCTTCGCCATGAATATCGCTTCCGTATCCCTATTTCATATTTATAAATCCCCAGACTCACCTTATAAAGCTCCCAGTCCGGGGGTAATTTACACTCTGTTGAAGAGCAACCTACTGGACGCTCTTAGGCCGTCAAGAGAATCAGACCACCAGGGCGGCTTGCCCTTCCCCCTGTAAATTTTCAACGGACAGGACAGTTGCTATTGCTTCGAGGTGAAGTTTTCCACCAGAACGTCTATCTCAGATTCGGACAGGTCGGAACTAACTGTAGGCGCCGCAGGCAATAGCTCTCCCAATTTCATACAATACAAGTCCCAGTTAGTACTTTTATGGTTCCTAAAAGTTTATTTACTGGGACGTTCTTCGTTCACCGATAACTGAATATAACGGTGATCAGAGAAGGAGTGCTCGTTGAGAACCCTCCAGCCATATATCCGATTTTCCAGTTCTCTACTAACAAGGGTGAGGTCCAGGACCTCCTCCCTTACCGCAGTAATACAAGTCGGGTCATTCCCCCTATTACATATACAAAGTCCCTCATCTACAATAAAAATAAATAAAGACTCACTTCTGACGTTCGTATCCGAGCTACCCCAGATGCTATGGTGGGCATTAGCACCGGCACCTATGATCACGCCAATACCTCTCCGCCTTGCTTCAGAGGTGATTTGGCCCGTATCGCAGGTGGTAGCCCCGCTACGTCCCCAAGGGGATATGTACGCTGACACTACCCACATTTCGTTTATGCCTCGCTCGAGGCAGACTGTGGTTACGTCAGCATTACTGAAATTAGAGAGAATAAAAGCCTTAAATTCCTACCTGTCTCCCCATGCACCAAGGAATTGAATTTTCGCGAATTTTTCCTCCTTAATCCAGAAATTTTTCTGCCGTTACTACTCAGCCACGGCTCTTGGGCAAGTACTATATCCACTCCGCCTTTTTCAAAGCAGAGCAACAATTTTCGGAAGCCGCCTTAGAGTACTGAAGATTGATTTGACGGATTTCCATCAACACCACTCTTCTTCCGCACCCCAGCCTTGGCGGATTCGCCCTCGGACGCTAGGAGATCATCCTCCCCACCAAAGAGACGTTTTACACTGATGACGGATCCCGCCATCGATGATTCGCCCTCGGAGGCTGGGAGCTCCGCCTCTGCCCTATCAGCCAGATGACCAACACTGATGACAGATCCCGCCATTGACGAGACGTCAACCGTTTTTTCGCTGTCCAAATTAGCGGTGTCAGCATCCACAACCATGGGTACTGGCTCCGCTACGGACGCCTCCCCCTCCCAAACAGTCTCTGGGGGAGAGGAGCCATCTCACCTGGAATCGGCGTGGTAGATTTTGAGGACCACTCGCTCAAGACCATAGGATATAACCCCCCTCGTGTCAGAGAGAGGACCAGTGGACTCTGCGTTTAGCAGAATCAACATTTGCCGACGTGGCCCAACGACCTCCTCCCCTCTGTGGACCCTCCAGTTATACGTCGGAAGGGTCCGGTTGCAGTAACGCATCAACTCTAATATTTTCTCCAGCTGAGAGGGTCCGGCAGGCAACCAGACTCGAGCCCTTGGTCGAAGGAGGAGATCCCTCCCTTCCACGGCCTCGAGCCTAGCTCCCTTCCACACCTCCCCAAACAAGGAAATTATTCTCTAAAGATATAGGCCGACCGCTCGTCAGCACAAGTAATCAATCTAAATCCATGATACCATCCAGAGTATTCGAAGTATGGCCGCAGACCTGGGCTCTCCATAACGGCGGTCATATAGGCCGCTGATATGGCGCTGTGACACAGAGCCACTCTTCTCGGGAGATGGCACCATCCTCCCTACTCCTATGCAGGACACCGGGGGAGATGGAGCCCGCTCATTTAACGATTTCGTTAAACGCAAGTGCGCCCCCACCTCCTCGGGCCCTTTTTGTCGTTCAGGAAATCCACTCATGCGACCTTTGCCGCTTCCTAGCGTCCAAACCCTGCTGCTCACTCGCATCGTTCGACACCGGTATGTGATGGTCGCCAGCTACGACGCTCCTGGCCCACTGCAGCGTCTGGGCATGCTTCTCAGAAATCTGAGCTGCATCCCTCCCGCCGTAGCGCTCCAAGGTCTTCTCGGTCAGGCGTCAATCACCCAGAGCTTTCCTACGCGGCGTCGATCGCCTACCGTTCCTGGCAGGCTTCGACCCCAGGGCTCCCTATTGGAAAGCCCCTCGCGACAGAGCCTCCTTACTGGTGCTGGGCTGCTCCCACACATTCCCTGGACCTCTCCCTTTCCCAGCCTCAGCCCCATATGGGTCTGCATTTGGTGTCGGTTTCGACCCCCCTCTACTACCCGAACTACCTGTACCTACGGGGTTTGAAGCCAATCTCCTGCGCTGATCCGTCTGATCAGCCCTTTTGATCCGGCTGGAGTTTTCTCTGCTGCCAGCGACCTGCTTCGGAGCGCTCTGCGCATGTCGCGTCCCTCCCACCATGACGACCTTCGCCGTCACTCCTACTCTCCTTTTTATTTTTAATGGTCGTGCCCATTCTAAGGAGTCGCCCCTAAAGGCGGCTATCCGGAGCCGTTTCGATAGGGTTTCACCCCGACCTACTAAGGTGGCAAAATACCGCACCTGGCAGCCCAAAGTCTAAATCAAAAGCCCTAACAATCCAGTTCATTACCATTAAGTACCGATTTTGACACTTAACAGAGTCCTCCCTCCCCTGAGCTCGGCACAATGACTCACGGGTACGGGTTTTATGGAGTTTTCCTCTCTAGATCCGCCATTATCAGTAGAAGGAGGAGCACCTCATGCAGGACGTGATAACTTATGACGCGTGAGAATTCGTCACTATGGCCGGTCTAAGACTGATAATAGTCCCTGATTCAGAGCCTGGCACCACGTATGATATCCAAGCCTGGCGAGCCCGCTTAGAAGAAGTTGTTTTATAATTAAAAAACGTGTTTCTTAGTTGTTGATGTTGCCGTGCGCGGGATTTTAAAGCAAGGCCTTCAGTGTGTTTAGCGGAGCACGCTACAACCAGCCCAGCGAACACAGTATCTAACGTTAGAAAAATATTGTGATTTTACATTAGAACTCTAATGTTGTTCTTGAGTGCATCTCTTATCGAGAACTAGGTCAGAGTACTTGGTTATAATTCGATTAGAGAATGATTTAAGAAACACTGAAATGCGATACTGTCACAGTTATCCATTATTCGTAGGACATGATGGGGCGAAAATTCACATTAGAAACCGATTTGATTAGAATTTCAACCCATTTCTCGATATCGAGAACAAAGTCCCCTTTTTGTCGAGAATGCTATAATTCTCGACAGTTTTGTTGAGATATAGCATGCCTCTTACGCTTCCTCTTACTTACTTACTTACTTAATTAATTGGCGCTTAACTGTCTAAACGGTTATGGCCGTCCAACAAGGCGCGCCAGTCTCTCCTTCGCTCCGCCAACTGGCGCCAATTGGTCACACCAAGGGAGTCTAAATCGTGAGTGAGGGCTGCCCTTTACCTCTGCTTCCATAGGCGGGTTCCGATAGAAACACTTTCTTGGCCGGAGCAGCATCTTCCATTCGCATAAAATGGCCTAGCCAGCGAAGCCACTGCGTTTTAATTGGCTGGACTATGTGGATGGCTGCGTATAGCTCGTACAGCTCATCATTAAATCTTCTTCGGTACTCGCCATCGCCAACGAGTAGAGGTCCATAAATCTTTCGAAGAACTTTTCTCTCGAACACTCCCAAAGCCGCTTCATCTGCTATTGTCATGGTCCATGCTTCTGCCCCATTTAGCAGGACGGGAACGATAAGTGACTTGTAGAGTGTGATTTTCGTTTGCCGAGAGAGGACTTTACTTTTCAATTGCTTACCTAGTCCAAAATAGCATTACGCTTCCTTTACCATCTTATATTTAGGATGCTGCAAGTCAAAGATTCTCTTTCGAAACATTTTGTTATACGTTTAAGGTGTTATGACATGCTTTGTTCCACAGATGTGATAGCTCAGTCGGTTCACTAGATTACTCTTCCTTTTATACTCAGCTGAACGGAGCTCACAGAGTATATTAATTTTGTTCGCATAACGGTAATACGTAACGGCATAAACTAATAGAGATAGATATGGACTTCTATATATCAAAATGATCTGGGCGAAAAACGAAATTTATTTAGCCATGTCCGTCCGTCTGTCAGTTAACACGATAACTTGAGTATGTTTTGAGATATCTTGATGAAATTTGGTACGTAGGTTCCTAGGCACTCATCTCATAACCACGCCCACTTTTTCGATATCGAAAATTTCGAAAAACCGAAAAAGTGCGGTAATTCATTAACAAAGACGGATAAAGCGATATGAAATTTGATAGGTGGGTTTAGCTTATAACGCAGAATAGAAAATTAGTAAAATTTTGGACAATGGGCGCGGCACCGCCCAATTTTAAAAGAACGTAATTTAAAAGTTTTGCAAGCTGTAATTTGGCAGCTGAATGTGTAATGTTCGGTTAAACCCGACCTTAACTTTCCTTACTTGTTCATTTTCATTTCTCTTCTCATTCCTTTCCTTTTGCCCTTAATCTACACTCCCTTCTCTTGTAATTTTGGCCCTCAATCCCAAACCCAATCCCAATCCCACTACCAGTCTAATTTCAACTCCCGCTCTCATTCCCATGCTTACTCCCTCTTCCACTCCCTCTATCTCTCCGACCTTAATTACCTCATACATATAAGAAATCTACAGACCAAATATTGGATACTCTTTCAAATAATTACGGATATATGCAAATCTACGTTTTGGTCCCACTCCCACTCCCACTCGTACTACCACTTATGTACATGCGTTCCATGATGGATTGATGTAAGCAGTTTCTCGCTCTAAAGCCCTTAGAAATAAAAATGTTGTTGCTTTACAAAGGCCTATTTTATTCAATGGAAAAAGTGTACTGCAAACAACACACCTCTAATTTGCAACGGCATCACTTGTTTCTCCAATTTTGTTTTGAATTATAAAATTCTGTGACAATTCAGAAAAAGATTTTATTTAATTGCAGAACTAAAGACATTTTCATGTTATCGTCTTTAAATTAAAGTGAGTTATATTGCGGATATTAAGAAACAGATTTATAATTGATATTTATTCTTTAAAATATGTTTTCAGAAATGAAATAAAAAAATAAGCGGAAATTGCATTACTGAATTCATTTATGTTCTATGATATGTTGCACAGCATAATATCTCTTCCCGACAATAGCGCAGCTTAACAGTAAAGCAAATATCGACCTTATGGACCATGAACAATAAAATTCCCCTGCAGATTATTGCAAATTGCTAGCATAACTTTGATGATCAGTAGGAACTTAGTCAACTGCCTTGACCTTTTAATTATGCTCAATTTGAAGTCACCATTTTCCCAAAGCCTTTTGAACATAAAAGTGGGAAAAAGTTCTTCCTGCTTTAAAGAAATGTCGGCTATAACTTCATTTTTTTAGAATAGTGGAAACGTCTCCAAATATATGTCGAATCGGCCCAATAGATGGTGCAGCTCATTCGTTTTATAATCTTCGGCGGCGAAGCCGGGCATTGTATTACTTACCAACTCTTGGCCAACCGCTGAAACATACCAGCACGAGCAAGTTTATTTCCCTAATCTTTGATTTTTGACATGTTTACATGGATTCGGACAAGTGGCAGCCGACGTAGTCTGATAATAGTGTACATGCCTACCACTCCGAAGGTCCTGGCTTCAAGTCAAATCCCGGAAAAATGAACATCATCCCAATTGTGTAGCCTTAGGCAAAAGTTTGGCAAAAACTCCGACATAGAAATTGTAAAAATATTTATGAGAAATAAAAATATAAAGGTGGAGTATAATTGACTATATATTGATAAGTTTACTCCTTTTCTGTAAACTTTCCAATCCATATAACGTGCGCTCCACTTATATAAACCATTTTCCTAAGCTGTTATTACTTTGGTTTAACCAGACATCGAACACCCCAAATTTCACTTTTATAAAATATGTATGTATGCACGGTTCAAGGTTTATCTAGGTGTTAGTCTAAAAGATTGTGTCTTCTGGTTACTTACAGGACAATTTCGGCATCATTCTGGGACTATTTCCGTCCCGAGATTATAACAAGACAATTTGGGATATTTTTCAGGATGAAATGGGAAATGTTTGGGCCAGTCCGAAAACGTGTATGGAATCTTTTCGGGATTACTTTTGGAATACCTCTGATTTATTTCGGTATAGTGCTCGGAATCGTTTCAGAACTGTTTATAGATTAGATACTTTGAGACTATTAGAGGACCGTTTCGGGATTATTTGAGGAACATTTTCGGGACTATTTCAAATTTTTCTAGGACTATTTCGGGACCGTGTAGATACTGTGTTCGAGGTTTTCTTGGATCTGTTTCGGATCCGTTTATGGATTATTTTCGTATTAATATCATCGAGACTTTTTGGGAACTAACTACATATAGTTTCAAGATTGTTTTTTGAAAGTAGTTCACGATTGTTTAGGGAATCATTTCGGAAGAACTGGTACCGAATATTTTTTAACTATCGCTGGATCTGTTCGTTGTTTTCAGAACTATTAAAAAGTATTTCAGGATAGTATCGGATCATCCTTTTTTTAAGAACTCCACTATATCCTTCCTTCTATTTATTACCGTATGCTTATCTCCGCGACTCCGTCTATTTCGCGATTTGTTGATACTAGTTAAAGCTTTTTCTGTGGACGATCTCGTTATTTTTTCAAGATCATATCTTGGCATATCGTGTGGAGTTGGACGCAGTTTTAGGCTAGTTTTACGAATATCTGAAAGATGAACAGACGTTTAAATCCACAACAAATTAACGCCTTATTAACACTTAATGAAAGATTTTGATTATATCGACCCATTTAAGTTCGAGCAGTGTTGTTGCTCAGAACTTCGTGCACTTCTGCCAACTCTGGTTTTTTGGCAGTATACAATAGAAACTATTAGCAGTTTGGAAACAGATAAAACTTCATTAAAAATACAGACATTGTACACATATCAATTTGATAACACAATTCAACTGTGCAAATATACATACATATGTATATATAAACAAACAATTAATAGGAAATTTTCTTTTGAAAAAGTATAGCAAAATATTTTGTCAAAGCCACGTTCATTCCATTTCGCTGGTATATGCGCCAATATGAATCTTTTTGTTTAACTAATTAAAACTTTCCATTATAGTTATCAATTAAATAAGATCGTATATCATAAAATTTGTATGGGAAGGTATAAACGCTTATATATAATATGAAGGTGCTTATGTACGCAGAGGATCTCGTCTTGCTTGCGGATCACCTGAACAGCTACAGGAAATCGTAAACTCCCTTCACAACTATTGTAGTCAATGGGCACTAACTGTCCACTTGAACAAGTCAAAAATCATGGTATTTAGAAAAGGTGGTGAGCCCCCTGCTCATGGAAATTAATCTACGGTATCGAGGTTATTGAAGTAGTTAACGAATACAAATACTTTGGTGCGCTCACTTGTCAACTATCTTTGAATAAACATTTGGACTCAAAATTGGTGAATGCTAAAAATGCTATTAACGCTGAGGTGGCTGAGCTATATTAATAAACCTCGCATTTGTTTGCCGCAGAAAATAAAAATCTTCGAGGCTGCTTCCAGGTCCATTATGTTTTACGGCGTGCATGTATGGGGGAGTCAACGAGTTCGACCAAGTTAAGAAACTTCTTAGATTTTTAATAAAGAAACTGATTTTCCCTCGCTCTACGCCAAACTACATGTTGCAACTGGAAACAGCCTGTACATGCTCTATATCGCTCGTTGGTTTAACCTATCACATGACAGACTTCCGCGTATTCTAGAAGAGGAGACTGCCAGCCTGGGGATTTCTTGGATAAACAATTGCACAGAACTTGCTATTCAATATGCAATTTCCATCACCTAATATACAGACCTTCACATCCTCGCTCTTAGAACGCTTAGCAGAGTATAATACAAATAGGTTCATTGAAATGGCTCGGAAATCTACTACCCACGACCTTTATCCGGCCCTAGTGGAGTTGGAGAGTTCGTATTTCACTGATGATTACAATGCATATGCAGCCAGTCTGATTCTCCGGGCACGGGAAATTTTGCTGAATCTAAATGCAAGAATCTATAAAAACATATCGTCGCAACTTTACACAGTATGTAACATGGAGTAGCCAGAAGACGTTTTTCACTTTATTGGCACATGTCCGATATATAACGACATTCGTTCCCTTTACTTTGGTGAAAGAACTTTAGATAATGATGATTGCCAATGGATTAAACTTCGAGGCTCTGACCAAGTTTAGCTTTAATTTTAGGGACTTATTATTAAATGAATTTTCGTAGCTCTTTAGTATTTTATATAACACGTGGTGCGTCGCTAGTATCTACTTTATTTATTTAAGTGTTTCGATGTACGCAATATCATAACGTTAGCTTAATGTGAAAATGTGGTAAGTAAACTTTTACGAATCTTACAGGAGCGAAAAAAAATGAATAGTTTTTGAAATGACCTTTTTTTCAAAACTTTGAATAAGAATACCTTAGTTGCAATACTTTTGAGTGTAGAAGCTTTGAAAAAAAGAAATAAAAAATAATGTATGCTAACCCAGCAGCTATTTTATGACTTTTATGACAATTTCCGCTCTCAAAACAAATTTTGCTCCTGACTTTGCACTTTTTACTCAATATGTTTCCCCATCAATCCTCACCTTTAATGATTAAAATATAACACTAAAACTATATACATATTTCACAAAAACTACTATCTATTTTTCAAATTATTTTATCCGTTCTGATCTGGACTCTTTTGCCGGATGATGCGCAGACAATAATTTATTTTTAAATTCAAAGAAATGCTGTGTTTTCTTATTCCAAAAAGGCTGTGGCAGTTGTCTTTATCTAACTATCAAACTAAATCCTACATCTTTGTCAAGAGGGTAAAGACTTGGGTGTAATTTTTGACTCCAAACTCTCTTTTTCTAGTCACATTGACTTCGTTGTTTCAAAATTTGTTGCAATGGTTGGGTTCAGTAGACGTAACACCAGTCACTTTAAAGACCCAATGACGTTGAAGGCACTTTATATATCGTTGGTCAGAAGTGGTCTTGAATATTGCTTAATAATATGGAATTATTTCTATGAATCTAACTCCTATAAAACTGAGAAAGTTCAAAAAATTTTTATAAAAATTGCTTTACGTATGCTTCACTGGCCAGACGGCCTCCCATTTATTTTATTTATTTATTCATTTATTTAATAGTCTACAAATTGAGCAATTTAAACAGACTAAATAGCAAATAGCAGTACATTTACAAATAGTATGTCTTATACAAAACGAACGTGCAGTGTAAAACATTAAGTAAACGATCTTAAGAGTTATAGTTACATATTTGATATTAAGAGGCGACATGTATAATTATATGCGCGATAATTTAAATAAATAACTTAACTTTACAAGAGGGTATGAGTTTTGTATACGTATGCCCAGTAAGGGGCAGACGAAGGTGCTCAGAAGGGAGCTGACGCGAATTGCTCAGAAAGGAGCTGATTGCCCAGTAGGGGACTAACGGAAGGTGCTCAGAAGGGAGCTGACGCGAACCGCTCAGAAAGAGCTGCTATATTATATATACATAAAATGGAGTAACAGTAAGTTATAGTTAGTTATTTGAAATATGTAAACATATATATGTACTAATTTAACTCAAATAAAATACACCTCTTTATTTTGAAAAGCGAGTCCGACGTATCAAAATTACTATAATGCTTGTTAAAATATAGGCACAAACAACGAAGAGCTTCGTGCATTTCGAAATTCGACCTACATGTGCTCAAAAAAAGCGGATGGAAACGCCTTGATAGCCTCATGGGAACATTAAATTTGAACTCGCTAAGTAAAAATGGGGCTATGCACCGTTCCACTCAATAATTTCACCATAAACAACATACCAAGCATTTCCCCGCAACTCTCGAGAGAAGGGAGGTTTATAAGCTTTAACCGACTGCTGTAAGAGGAAAGATTTCTTGTTGGATCCCACGCCAAATGACTCAAAGCAAAAAGTAGGAATTGTTTTTGAACCAATTCAAGCTTGTCACGATAGATTTGATACCGCGGGTTCCAAACGATTGATGCATACTCCAATATGGGTCTCAGTAAAGCAGTAAAGAGAGATTTTGTAACGTAGGGGTCATTAAATTCCTTAGACCATCGTTAAACAAAAGCAAGAACTCCTTTCGATCGGGTCACGCAAGTTTCAATATGAAATTTAAAGTCAAGTTTTGGGTCCAATGTAACACCCAGGTCAATAAATTTAGTGACTTGCTCCAACCGGTAGTCACCAACCGTGTAATTGTGCATTTGAAATGATTTTCTACCAAAACTCATGAATTTACATTTATTTAGGTTGAGGCTCATATCATTAATATTGCACCACTTGACTAAACTATCGAGTTCTTCTTGAAGGAGCAATCTGTCTTACGGAGTGAGATCAGGATTGATATGCCGAGAAAGATTATGCGCTATGAGAACCAAGATGTGCCACTTAACTTCAGTTTGGAAGAAGGATTCAGCAGTAATCGAGTGCTGGTGAAAGAAATTCGATAAAAACCACAAAAGTCAAAGACAGCAGATCGGGCAAGGGTTGATGGAAAGAATGGGCCAAACAAATTAAAACCAAAGGTACCTGCGAGAAAAACACTGGCATTGACAAAACCTAATGGCGACACTAAAACGACTGAAGGAATTTTCCAGAAAGAATGCAAGGGTGGTTTCAAGCCAGCGCGCAGTTCTGTTGTGAAACGTCAAGACGATGCTGATGATGCAAAGTAAACCCGTCAAGATCAAGCTCTGCGAAGTTGTTCATTGGCCAAACAACAGAGTGTGAGGGAACGGCCCAGGGTAATGAGTAGTAAGATGAAACGCAGGTACGATGAGAACAATAATTCGAAAGGTTTCTTGAAGGGAGATTTGGTACTGCTATACAACCCTCACCGGCGGAAAGGTGTTCCATCCGAATTTTGGTGCAGTTGGGAAGGCTCGTACAGAGTTGTGAAGTGGATCAGTGATGTCATCTACCGCATACAAACAATTGGGAAACCACGAAATAGAAGGGTGGTTCAATTGGAGAGGCTATCAGCGTTTAGATCGAGAGATTTGTCTGATCGGGACGATCAGACTTTATTGGTATAAAAAATGGTCGCAATCCGACTATGACCACGCCCACTTTTTCGATATCGAAAATTACGAAAAATGGAAAAAATGCCATAATTTTATACCAAATACGAAAAAAGGGATGAAACATGGTAATTGGATTGGGTTGTTGACGCAAAATATAACTTTAGAAAAAAACTTTGTAAAATGGGTGTGACACCTACCATATTAAGTAGAAGAAAATGAAAAAGTTCGGCAGGGCGAAATCAAAAGCCCTTGGAATATTGGCAGGCATACTGTTCGTGGTATTACATATATAAATAAATTAGCGGTATCCGACAGATGATGTTCTGGGTCACCCTGGTCCACATTTTGGTCGATATCTCGAAAACGCCTTCACATATACAACTAAGGAGCACTCCCTTTTAAAACCCTCATTAATACCTTTAATTTGATACCCATATCGTACAATCAAATTCTAGAGTAACCCCTGGTCCACCTTTATGGCGATTTCTCGAAAAGGCGTCCACCTATAGAACTAAGGCCCAACTTGAACCCCCAAAACCCTCCCCCTGCGGCCGGGGCTGCAGCAAACATATCGGCAACTGTGGCATCGTTACTTGAAACCAATTCTTTAAATTTCATGACGGATGCGTATCCAGTAGTCTTTCGTTTAGTGTTAACAAAATTGAAGAACGACTTGGGATTAGAGGAAAGTTGCAGCTTAATCTTATTAATGTAGTATTTGTAACACTATTTGTTCAAAGAACTATTTTTATGACGTAGAATAGAATATCTGCTATAGTCATTTGGAAGTCCAGATTTTTTATATCTCTTAAACCAACGCGTTTTCTTATTTTTTAAGCAGTGTAATTCCTTGGTGCACCAACCAGTATTTACTGAAACTCTAACGCTATTAGTTTGGGGGATACATGCACGGAATATGAGGTGTAAAGCACTAGTAAAATGATGAACCCTCTTGTCAACATCTCCACTATAATCGGGCCAAACTATAATGGAAAGCTCATTTCTTAACTTCCTGAAGTCAGTTTTCCTAAATAAAAACCTAGCAGCAGACAAATTATTATAGGTGTTACGTTGTTTTGGAAGGCTAAAGGTTTCAGCAATTAACTCCAATGCAGGGTGATATACATCTTCAGGAAGTACCAACGGGTCAGTTCGGACTAAAGAGGATCTAGAATTATCGCTGACATAACAAACTTATTCAGAATGCCGTTAGCCTGAAAAAGCCCACTATCTGGAAGGTTGTTTAAGAACTCTTTAAAGATTTCTCGAGAAGAACAGGGAACCAAGCAACCATCAATCAGATTCCACGTTACACACGGTAAATTAAAATCACCAAGAACTACAATCAAGTCAGAAGAAGTAGCTCAAGAAGTCACAGACATTATAATCGAAGCGTGTTTGTTGTATAACTGTAGGTCAGATTGCGGAGGAAGGTAGCTAAAAGTAATGTATAAATGCATAGATAAGAGTTTGATACGATGGAGACACCACCAGCGACTTTACTTTGACGATCTTTTCTAAAAATTTCGTATCTAACATAGAATTTCAGAGTTGAGCAGATGAGGTTTTAGCCAGGTTTCGGTAAATGCCAGTACATTAAAAGTAAGGTCATAGCTGCTAAGAAAAAGATCTATTAGTTTAGTGTTCAAGCCCATCACATTGTGGTAATAGAAGTTGATGCCAAGGTCTACAACTAGTTTTTTGAGGCAGAAATAGGTCGTGGAGTGTGAGCGACATTTCTAGACCTAGACGTAAATTCGTGGACTAACGCTCCATCTGGCCAGAAAGGCGTATCCAAAAGCATCTCAAAACAATCTGCAGAAACATCTATCTTGAAAGAAGAGATGCATCTATCATGGTCAAATGTAAGTTTTCTTATATGCAGTTCATTCGTCTTTATTTTTGACGATATAAAACGATTTATATCGTCTGCAGTTGTATCACTTGAGAAGCGGGATACAAAGTTAGCTTTGATTGGAGTAATAACTATAAGTTGTCTTCCAACCGTTATTTCCGCATTATTAGGGCTTGATAAATTCTGAGTTGATGGAGCCATCAAAGTTGTCATATCTTCTGGAACGCTGGGTCGTACCTGCTTCCAAAATTTATATACCAATACCAATAGGCACAAATTGCTTGGTCTTCAGGCTTTGCATGACAGAACAACTTTTATCTCACTCATGCTTGCCTATAATGTAATAAACTTTAGCACGAATCGCTCTGATTTATCTAATTTGTTCATTCCATATATTCCACTGCGTGATCTTCTGCATAATATATTATTTATCGAAATAACTCATAAAACGAATTATGCTATGAATGAACCTATAACTAGGACTATACATCTAGCAAATCGGTTCAGTAGGCTTTTTAATTTTAATAACAGCTTATATAAGTATAAGCTTGAATTGTTTTCTATTTTTAACTAGTCTGTAAGAAAGCATGTAGTTATCGACATGTAAGAATGGAAGTAGATTACGGTCAGAGCAAAGCATTTATCAAACACCAAAGGCATGTCTCCGCCTATGGAAGCAGAGGTAGAAGGCGGCCCCCACTCCGTTGGAAGGACCAGGTTGAAAACGATTTAAACTCCCTTGGTGTTACCAATTGGCGCCGGTTGGCGGAGCGAAGGAGCGACTGGCGCGCCTTGTTGGACGGCCATAACCATTTAGACGGTTAAGCGCCAATTAAGTAAGTAAGTAAAGGCATGTCTCAATTGGGTGAATCCAATTTCAAGGGGTTGTGTTGCGCAACCCTCTCAAGGGGTTGCGAGTGCAACATATAGCTTCTCCAACCCAATCGTCAACCTCACCTACCCGTGGCGAATCCTGTTTCATTTACAGCCGAGGCTCTGGCGAGGGCGGGATGGCCTAGAAGGTTTAATGTGGTCATATAAATTGGTCCTTATATGGTCGGGCTAGTACCTTAATAGTGCTTTGTTACCGGAATATACCGGATCTATATCCGGCAAAGGACCATCAACATCGGTAACACTCCCTAAAGCCTTTGGGGAGTGTATTCATCGTTAATACAACAACAACAAAAACAAAGCATGTACTTTTAGATTGAATGAATTAAATAAATAAATAAAATGCGCGCACAAAGAAATTACTAGTAATTCAGATTGATATTATTGACAGGTTCTCTATTTCAAACGAATGATAAATAAATTAATTAAATATTGTAATTGATGGATTTGCGATGCAAGAAGCAAAATATGAAAGTAGAATGTAAGAACAAGATTTGAGATGTAATTGCGTTTGGGCGAAGAATCCATGGTCATAAGCACTAACAGCTTAAGTCGATACAAGTTAGACGAGGTATTAGCTTATGTTGACTTAAGCTGTTTTTGGCGCATGACAAAAGCAGAAGTTATATTTGTTATTGGACTATAAAGTGTTGGTTATAGAGTCTCTGAAATGGAATGTTGGGAACTAAGTATGAAAATAGTGTAAATTTAATGAAAGGATTTTAAATTTTCAAAATTTTCATATTAAAAATTCCACTAAAACCGTTGTTATTTGCGTTCGTCCAAAAGCAATGTTATTTACATAATGTATAGTACCTGGCCGACCGAGCTTTGTTCGGCAATCTTCGAGTATGCCGCATAACATACTTTGTTCTACATGTCATCATTAATCAAACTCTACTTTTTTTATATGTATATATGTATTTATATGTATATATTATATATTTTTACTTACCAATATTTGATTTCCTTAAAAATAGAATTATTAATTTCAAACATTTTTTTAGTTATACACTATGAAATTCTCACAATTTTATTATTGTAAGTTTCACGAATGACAACATCAGTTAGTTTAATTAAATGTCAACTTACTTCCTAAGCGCCATCTGTTGGTAAGTAGTTAAATGGTTAGATATCGTTTTCAAATTGAATTGAACTACCCTTCAAAAAACGCGAGTACTCCATAAATAATGTAAGGAATACTCCTTTGGGAGTATAGGAGTATTCCAAAACTACAACGCGGCCTTTAATATACCTACTTTTTCAAAAATAGATGTCGCTGCTTAGCCTTTCGCCGTATGAGTTAAATGAAATACAGCGGCGACATCTGCCTATAACATTTCACGTGTGCGAAAATTTCACGACATCTGCTTCTCAAGTCTCTCAATGATCCAGAGCATTCCCGTGAGAATTGAACGCGAGCCGGAGCTGTAAAACTCACTGAAAGACGGCAAATATTTCTCTATACTACAGTATCAGCCCGATTCTAAACGAAAATTCCGTGCGAGTTTTTTCCCTTCTACCATTCCTCGTATTCTAAATAAAAATTCCTTGTGAGTTTTTTCACTTCTCCCTTTCCTCCTATTCTGAACAATGTTCGAAAAAGCGGAAACCGATTATGGGAGAAAAGTAGGTATTATGAATGTGAGGGAGAGGGAGATTTCTCTGCCATTTCATAGGAGTTTTTTCACTAGTTAAATTAAAGGGAATGCATCAAAATAGTTAAAGGAAATTGGTTCTTTTAAGAAAAAACACTTATTTGTACAAATTTGTGCTAAAATATGTATTTACATTCTACCACAATATTCTCACTGTTAATACAACAACAACAACAACAACCACAATATTCATTATTTTAAGTCGAAAAGTATATCATAAGCAATGGAAGAGCTCTTCATATATTTGATGCACCCATCGAGAAATTGCGCAAGGATTTTTTAAGAAGGCTTAAATAGATTTTGGCATATGGCGAAAGGCGAACTCAACTCGACTTGGCCGCCAGAAAATTGCTTTGCAGAATGAATGCATGCAACTCCGGCGGATTTGTGTTATCCCACCGTCTTCTTCTTCTTATGTTCCTCTGTTGATGTTGCTGTGACACCAACTCATTACTTGTTCCAGTGAATACCACATGAAATGCAATAAGGTAGATTGTTTATACCTTATTTCTTAATTTCAAACAAATTCGCAACAATAATTAAACTTTTCAATTTTTTAAACAAAATAATAAATGCGCAACGAAATTTCAAGTGACAAAACAGCTGACTTCGAAAATTCGAAATTCCTATTCCCCAATTATTCTTCTCCCTAGGAGAAAAGAATTGGAGGAATTTTTCCGCTGGAATAAAAAATTCCGCGAGAATATTTAGAATTGGTCTGTACGTATACATAAAACCAGTGCGCGGTTGCATTTTATCAGAGTTGCCATAGTAAAATTTTATTATCAGTTATTTGTATGCAATATTTAACTTTTGGCAACTCTGTTCGATCGTCATCGTGTCGTGATCACGGTCGTTAAAAAACAAGCAATGATCGGCTGATGGTGGTCCGCAAACGCATTGCAAAGGCGTATTGTTATAGTACTCCAACATGAAGAAAATGGAACACGTAATCCAACAATTTTTGCAGGGTAGTGTTCAACGGTAGCAAATTACCATGATAAGATATCTTTTTGTTATGGTGAGAAATCTTTCTAACAGTAATCTGTGAGAAATTGCAATTATTCATTTCATATTTGCCAAAAATACGGTGCCTTGATATTGCATTTCAATTTTATTATGAAAGTGTGTGAAATTAAGTCGAATCATGTGTAAGATTTTTTTACGAAGATTTTCAACTTTAATGTTCTCCTTTAAAGCTTTAATAGAATATGAGTAAGTAGAGTACAATTTCGTCCAACTACCCCAACCCTAAATGGCAACCCTACTCAAAAATGTCCATCTTTTAATGCCGAGTGAAATACCTATCGTTTTATACCCATATCGGCATATCTCATGCATTTTTTTTAAATATCGAATAGGTGGCAACCTCGTGAAACATTCTGAGTGGCAACACCTACGTAGAAAGTCTTAGAAGGTGATACAATATCTCTGTGCCAAATTTCATTTAAATCGGTTCAGCCGTTCCCGAGATCGTTCTGCTATACAAACGTACAAATATACAAGAATTGCTCGTTTAATGTTATAAGATTGGAACGATTTTCCGTCATCCCTTGTTAAATTTGGTTTCGAGACAAACTGGTTTTGGCGTAGTGCCATCATCAGTGTCGATTTTCGTTCTGATGTGTTGTTGTCGTTTGTTCTGTATTTATAGTTCGTAGGTACATGAGCAGGTATTGTCAAAATTGATGCTTGTGTATATTTAGTGATATGTATGTACTGTGTGTTCATTCAGAACCGAGGGTGGTTTTTACTGATCGATTTGTGTAGCTGACTGTGGCAGGTGAAGGTCCGTAATTTTAGCCGTTTGACCTTCTTTGTGGGTTTGTTGTTTTGGTGCGTTAATCGTTTTGTGTTTATTTGTTGTTGTGTGTTTGTCTGTTTTGTACATGTGTGATTACTTTGTTTCTTGTAAACAAGTTTTGAAGGCTCGAATATTATTTCAGATATTGTGTTTATTTGTTCGTTTATTATTCTACAAATAACAAGGAGTAAACAATATTTATAAAATATAAATAAACAATGTTTACAACAAAAATCAATAACAAAATTATAAAAACCAACAAACATAATAATTACTAACAAAAATATGGCTAAAATTAGAAAAAAATTAGTATTTCATTACAGTTAAACACACGCAGGCCACAATATTTTTAAGCGTTAACGCAAATAAATGAAAAATACGAGGGAGATAAAACAATTAAAAACAAATAATAACTGAAACAAAACATGCAATTAACGTTATAAAGCGCTATATCTGCAAACACACATGTTTAATATAAACACCGCTCGAAGTTGTCGAACTTAAAATAGTTAAATTAGTAAAACAAAGAAAACATGCTAATCAAAACAAAAGCTGTGACACTGTTTATGTTATAAAAGGCTTTTTTCAACTGCACACGCACGCCCACTTTAACCCCCTTAACACGAGCTTATCTTAGGTGCGCGTGTTTAACATTTGGGGTATTCACAAAGTGTCGTCGCATGCGCTAGTCTTAATGTCGTAAAATTATTATTGGCGACAATTTGACGTGTTATGACACTTTTTGAATGCTACAAATTTAAGGTTCTATTATTACTTTAGTGTGCCTGTTCAATAATTTTTAACTGAGCAAAACTAAATGTTGGAAATTTTAAACAGCGCAAATAGTTAATATACTGTAACGAGTTTTGGGGAATTCCACTTATTTGAAACCTTCTGCTTGTAGGATAAATATTTTAGATATTTTTAAATATTATTTTTTATTGAAAAAATGAATTTAATTTCCAGCAGAACAATATCAAGAATCAAAATTTTTGAAAGCAAAAAATTCAAGATTGAAAATTAGAACAAATACATAAAATATTTAAAATAACAAAAGTTGATATTATTTAAAGTTATTACAAATACCCTACATTAATCCTCCTTCCAGAGATAAATTGTTATATAAATTAAACGCTACTTTTGTTTTTGTTTTAGTAAAGTGTGCAAAATCCACCATAGCAGGTTTCAAACGATCAATAAGAAAAATTTTAATTTCATTATTTATTTCTATTTTAAAATTTTTAATTCCTTTTTCAATTACTCTATAAGGTCCCTCGTAAGGATGTTGTAAAGAATGTTTGTTTACAACCCGTGCGAAAACAAATTGACAATCTTCTAAATTTTTAGGAACATAAATTCCAGAAGAATTTTTATGATGTTCAAGATTTGATTTAAAATTTCTAAAATGTTCACGTAAACTGCTCAAAACATCTGTCGAATTTGTTTTCTCAGAAGTTGAGACAACGAGTTCACCAGGTAACCTTAAATTTTGACCAAAAACCATTTCAGCTGGTGTAGCTGAAATATCTTCTTTAAAAGTTGATCGCAAACCCAAAAGTATTATTGGTAATTCTTCGTACCAATCTCTAATCCCATTCCTAGCCATTATTGAAGATTTTAACTGTCTATGAAAACGTTCCACCATTCCGTTAGCTTGAGGATGGTAGGGAGACGTTGTTATGTGGTGACTTCCAAGAAATTTTGTCAATTCCGAAAACAAATTTGATGTAAACTGAGAGCCTTGATCAGTAGTTATATTACATGGAACTCCAAAACGCGAAATATATTCACTGAAAAATTTTCTTGCAATATTTGCCGAAGAAATGTCTCTTAGTGCATATGCCTCAGGCCAACGAGAAAACCTGTCAACTATAGTAAAAATATAACGATGTCCTCTGGAAGTGGGTAAAGGTCCTACAATATCCAAATGAATATGCTCGAATCTACCTTTTGGTACTGGAATTTTGCTAATAGGTGATTTCTATGACGAATAACTTTTGATTTCTGACAATTTAGACATTCCTTGGACCATAAATTTATTTGTTTATTCATACTTGGCCAAAAATACCTTTTAACTATTAGTTTTCGGGTAGCCTTCGTACCAGGATGAGCAATTCCATGTAAAATATCAAAAATTGTTTTACGCAAGCTGTTTGGAACAAATGGTCTAGGACATTCTCCTGAAACTTCGCACCAGATGGTAAAATTTAGCAAAGGAATTTTGATTAATTTAAGATTTTGAAAAGTTTGGCCAGATATTAATTCATTAAGTTCAGTGTCTTGTTGTTGCTCCTTTTGTAAGATTTTAAAATTTAGATCGAAATTTTGAAAAGCATCTACCTCAAAAACTCGTGACAATGTGTCAGCTACCACATTATCTTTTCCTTTAACATATTGTATATCGCTAGTGAATTTCGCAATGAATTCTAGATGCCGCGTTTGTCTAGGACTACGTTCAGTTTTTGAATTTAAGGCGAAAACCAAAAGTTTATGATCAGTAAAAACTGTAAACTGTCTTCCTTCTAAAAGATATCGAAAGTGTTTTATATTTAAATATATTGCTAACAACTCTCGATCAAATGCACTATACTTTATCTCTGATGGAGAAAGCTTTTTGGAATAGAATCCTATTGGCCCAGATTTGCCATTAAAATGTTGTTCTATTACACCACCAATAGCTGTATTTGATGCATCTACATTTAAAGAAAGCTTTGCATCTTTATTAAAATGATTTAATAATACTTTATTTGCAAATTTTTCTTTAATACATTCAAAACTTTTTGTTGATGTGTCATCCCATATTAATTTTTTATCAAGTTTTTTGTTTGTTCTATTAATTAAATCATATATTATATTCGTGTACTCAGCAAGATTTTGAATATACCTATGGTAATAGTTTACCATTTCTATAAATTTTTGTGCTTGTTTAATATTTTTCGGACGCTCAAAATTACGTATAGCTGCTGTTTTCTCATCGGAAGGACTAATTCCAGAACTAGAAATATTTTGCCCTAAAAAATCAATACTGCCAACACCAAAAATACATTTGCTCGGTTTAATATTTAGACCGTATTCCGACAACTTCTCAAAAAGAATACTCAAATCTTTTGAATGTTCCTGTTCGTTTTCAATCGCTATAAGCAAATCATCTATATAGGCAAACACAAAATCCAGTCCACTTATAACCTCATTAATAAACCTTTGAAATGTTTGAGCTGAGTTCCTTCCAGTACCTTAACCCAAAAGGCATACGTAAAAATTCAAACATACCAAAGGGTGTCGTTATTGCCGTTTTATATACGTCTTCTTTAGCCATTGGTATCTGATGGTACGCTTTAACTAAATCAATTTTTGAAAATATAGTTTTGTTTCGAAGATTCATATTGAAGTCATGGATATGGGGCAAGGGATAACGATCAGGAACTGTTACTACGTTTAGTCTTCTGAAATCGCCACAAGGACGCCAGTCATTAGCATCTTTTTTGGGTACTAAATGAAGAGGAGATGCCACGGATGAATTTGAAGATCTACAAATTCCAGTTTTTAATAAAAAATCGAATTCGGCCTTGGCCACTTTAAATTTAATAGGATCTAAACGCCTGGGCTTAGAAAATGGTAGGTTACCTTCTGTAACTAGTCTGTGAACCGTAGCATGTTTAACTGGCTTCGAGTAATCAGGTTCCGTAATTAAAGATGGAAAAGTTTTTAATAATTTCGTATATTGATTGTCTACTGAGAAAATTTTGGGAAGAGGGACATTGCAAAAACATGAAATAGTATTGACTGAAAGACTTGTCAACGGGTCAACTAAACATTTATTTTTAATATCGATAAGTAGGCCATATTTGCTTAAAAAATCAGCTCCGATTATTGGCTTACCTATATCAGCTATTAAAAAAGTAAATGGAAATTCGCGCCTCAATCCTAAATTTATATTTAAAATTTTTTTACCATAAGTCGAAATCGTAGTACCATTAGCTGCTGCCAAAATAATATCGTTAGATTTATTTTTACACAAGAATTTAGTCACTGGAAGTACCGAAATCTCTGCCCCACTATCAATAAGAAAATTTAACTTGTTTTCCCTATCAAATATAAATAAGCGACGAGTTGATACCTCAAAATTTCCGTCGTTCGTCGCTGCACCAACGGAAAACTTTAGTTTGTTGAATTATTTTTAGAAAAGGCGCATGGTTGTTCACATTTAATAGCTTTGTTACCAAATTTATAATGACATCTGCAGAGCCAGTTCGGATTCTCACGCGAATTGGACCTATATCTAGACTGACTTCTGAAACGATTCCTACTTATCGAACGGGATCTAGAATAATTTTGATTAATTTCTTTTTTCATTTCTGATAATTCTATAGATAATTTTTCAAAGTTTTTACATATTAGATTAGTGGTTTGAACCAAATTGGAAATTATTGCATTCTCGCTTTTAGAATTTTGCAAATTATTGACTAAAGCTATTTCGTTTTTGCTAACAACTTCCCAAACATTATCAGCCAATTTTAAAAGTTCATTTATATCATTAGAGTTCGAACTCGTTAAAATAACTTTTAAATTTTTAGGAAGTTTTCTCATCCAAATCTTTTTAAGGACTTCAGAGCTGAAATTGGAGCCAGAAAGTAAGACCAGAGACCGATAAAACTCTGAGGGTTTGCGATCTCCAATCTCTGAATCAGTCAAAAACTTATCCAATTTCGCATTTTCACTTAAAGAATGCCTTTCTATTAAAATCTGTTTTAAGGCTGAGAATTTATTATCATCAGGAGGATTTTGAATAAAATCCAAAATTGTCATAATGACATCCTGAGGAAGGGCAGTGATGACATATTCATATTTTGTCGTCTCCTGCGTAATATTTTTCCTATTGAATTGCATTTCTGCATGAATGAACCATGCTTCAGGACAATTTGTCCAAAATTGGGGAAGTTTCACTGAAGTGGCAAATATTTCAATATTTTGATTGGCGTATGGATTTACAAGATCGTTCTGAAAAACATCACCTTGTAAATCAATAAGCGAGTCATTTGTACGATGTGTTGGTGTAGACGTGTGTGTGTCACGTGGTGGCGTACGATACATTTTTAATAAACAAAAATTAAAGATCTCTGAAAAAGAAGTTTACAATTTAAAATCTAAAAATGAATGAAGTATTATAGATAAATTACAAAGTATATATATATTATTTATATAAGTAATTTACAAATATAAATCGTAAAAATATTCGATACAGCTCACCCAAATCATATAATTGTTATTTATAAGGATCTTCTTTTAAAATATATTTTCTTGCTGTATTTATTGTTGTTGTATATATTTTTTACTGATTTTGAACTGACTCTGCTGTATTTATTGTTGTTGTATTGTTGATTGTTGTTGTTGCAATTCTTATATTTTTTACTGATTTTGAACTGACTGATAAATTCCTCACGATATCTGCTGCTCCTTTAGTTTCACATTTGTTCAATTTGTTGTTATTTTACCTTCGTTATTATGTTGTTATATGTAGTAAACCCTTTAAATGTAGTTCTAAGTTCTCTATACTATTTTATTATTTATCACATAAATATGTCCTTATTTGTTTCTATTATTTCTCTTTATTTCTGTTGTCCAGTACAAATTAAGCTCGTTAAGTAGTTGTTGTAACTATTGTAGATGTTGCATCAAAATCTCTATTGATGTTGCAATTACAGAAAATTAACGCTCCTGGCAGGATCGCCAGATGTAGGATAAATATTTTAGATATTTTTAAATATTATTTTTTATTGAAAAAATGAATTTAATTTCCAGCAGAACAATATCAAGAATCAAAATTTTTGAAAGCAAAAAATTCAAGATTGAAAATTAGAACAAATACATAAAATATTTAAAATAACAAAAGTTGATATTATTTAAAGTTATTACAAATACCCTACACTGCTAACGTTCCAATCTCTGAACTGTCGTATAAATAACTCCAAATTTCTGTATTGCAAAATGGTCTTTATTAGGGTACTTTGGGAGTGGTACAATTATATTTCACTTCGCAACTAATAGCGTATTTAAATCAAACTGCTTGCGCTGCTTTTATAATGTATATATATTTGTAGTTTATGATTTTCTACTAGCCATGTGCGTGTGTATGTCTGAGTAACTACTTCGTCTTATGACTACATGTATGTGTGTGTGAAATATCTCTTCGTTGCCTATTACATAAGTGTCGCTGCTTGATGTGTTTTGTTGTTGCGATTATTTACTAACAGCATAGTGATGTCAACATTCGCCACAATACATTGCTTTGAAAAAAAAACTATAGCACAATCTTTATGATTGCAAAGGAGGTCTCGTAACTAATTTGCTAACACAGGTTATAGCTTCATATCGATTAAGAATATTCCGGCTCTATTATTTCCGTTAACAGCATGATGCCGGAGAAGTCCAGATTTAAATTCTCGCAATTACAAAATATGATCTGAGTGGAGGTTTTGGCCTGCAAAGTTCGCCACCGAAAATCAGAAAGTTGCAAACGAGCACTGTCTGAAAGAAAGAGGCGATCGTTTTTGGAGAACATGGATACGGAGATCTCGCATAGTATATATGCTCAACGTGAGTATTTGTCATGTAAGGCTCAGCCTCACGGATCTAATTGCGTTATCAGCGGCCCAACGAAAAGCAAAAAAAAGGGTCAAACACTGCAGTGTCAATTGTTGCACTCGCATGTACAATCACAAGGTCTTGCCTTGGTAAGATACAATGTCTATCTAAACCCTTTTCAACCGTGAGTTCCACTATCATTCTAACCTAAGCACAAATAATCCGCTACATCGTGTTCTGGACGTTGTAACACCGCCAGATATATGATACAATTCCACAATTTTAATACAAGTACAGATTGAAATTTCTCTTCGAACTTTATTGCCAACCTTCCAACGAAGATACCCCTTTACTCCAAAGAGATGGCCTCATTGTCGATTTGTTCTTGATGTGTTAACAGTACTTCTTCGCCACATTAAATGGGTGCGACCACTCACAAATTGTCATAAAAGTTCTCTAACGGGAGTCCAAGGAAACTATCAGTCTCAACAGGGTTGGACCATAGGGAAGTTGTGTTTACAACAATGGCAATTGAAAATATAGTTCGTGTTATGTGAAAACTCGTGTCTCCATTGGTAATGTTCTTTCTTCTTCTACAATAGTACAACGTTGTATTAACGATAAAAACACTACCCGCAGGCTTTCGGGAGTGTTATCGATGGTCCTTTGCCGGATAAAAATCCGGTACTTTCCGGTAACAAAGCACCATTAAGGTACTAGCCCGACCATCTCGGGAACGATTTATATGGCCACATTAAACCTTCAAGGCCATCCCTTCCTCCCCACCCCCTAGTTCCATGAGGAGCTTCGGGTCGCCATAGCCTCGTCTGTTAATGAAACAGGATTCGCCGCGAGTAGGTGAGATTGACAATTGGATTGGAGAAGCTATATATTGCGCTGGCAACAACTTGAGAGGCTTGCGCTACACAACCCCTTGAATCCCAAGAGTAGGATGGTGTATATTGATAGCGGGGTCCACCGGGCGCGTGGTGGTAAAGGCTCTTATGCTTGTCGGGATCAAACGGATTCCAGTTCTCACCATAGTGATTACAGAGATGTTCCCTTAACTCTCTTGGAGACGGAACTAGATCAGGCATTTGTTTGCTAGGGTGTTCAGGTTTGCGAAAACTAAGTAAAAACTGTATGTTCAGCATTTCGTTGTGCTCTGTAATTTGATTAATAATTGCCAACTTCGAATGCTTCATTGTTAACTTCGGCGCGAAAAAGGGACATGCAGTCCCGTTGAGTATACTTTATTTTCAGCTCCCCCAAAAATAAACTCCTGCGCATGTGAAGTAAATCAACCGTCCCTGCGATTTGCCCCCGTAGGGGCCGAACCCAAAGCTTTTTTGGAGTGTAATCGATGCTTATGGTCTTTTGCCGGACATAGATCATGTACGTTCCGGTAAAAGTATTTTTTACTTGTATTCGTTTGCAACCTGCGCAGTTATCACAATTATGAATGCCGGCGAAATTCGGCTTTGCCAAAATTATGTAGTTGAAATTAGATTGCATTACAAATAAAAACAATTACTTTACTTTTTTCGCAAAATATTTCAAACGAATGATAAATAAATTAATTAAATATTGTATTTGATGGATTTGCGATGCAAGAAACAAAATATGAAAGTAGAATGTAAGAACAAGATTTGAGATGTAATTGCTTTTGGGCGAAGAATCCATGGTCATAAGCACTAACAGCTTAAGTCGATACAAGTTAGACGAGTGTGCGACGAAGTGAAAAGTTGGGAACTAAGTATGGAAATAGTGTAAATTTAAAGAAAGGATTTTAAATTTTCAAAATTTTCATATTAAAAACTCCACTAAAACTGTTGTATTACCGTTGTTATTTGCGTTCGTCCAAAAGCAATGTTATTTACATAATGTATAGTACCTGGGCGACCGAGCTTTATTCGGCAATCTTCGAGTATGCCGCATAACATACTTTGTTCTACATGTCATCTTAATCAAACTCGACTTTTTTTATATGTACATATATTATATATTTTTACTTACCAAAATTTGATTTCCTTAAAAATAGAATTATTAATTTCAAACATTTTTTTAGTTATACACTATGAAATTCTCACAATTTTATTATTGTAAGTTTCACGAATGACAACTATCAGTTAGTTTAATTAAATGTCAACTTACTTCCTAAGCGCCATCTGTTGGTAAGTAGTTAAATGGTTATTTTCAAATTGAATTGAACTACCCTTCAAAAAACGCGAGTACTCCATAAATAATGTAAGGAATACTCCTTTGGGAGTATAGGAGTATTCCAAAACTAATCTGTATTCATACAAAAAATGTGCTCCAATTAACATTGCGATGTCCTAGGAGAGGATTAGGTGATCCCACTCTCGCTTTGTTTGTGAGTATTCTATAGAGTACATACGTGAGAGTACTTTCCAAAGTAATTTCACTGTAGTACTCCATGGATCACCCACAGAGGATCATATGCCAAAGTACTAAAGAGGAATTGTGTCGGAAAGAATTATCGGAGTGAATTTAATTTAAAATGAATGTAAATGAAGAGGGGCAATACAACTTTTATCTTTTTTACTACGAATATTCTTATGTTATTTAGCATTTGCGTGAATAAAGAAACTGATAGCTATCATCCGGTGGCAAAATCCTGAGCCAGATAAATAATTTTGCATGTAAATGCAACAACAATGATTTGAACCAGATAAATCCAGATAGAAGTCTGGTTCAATTTGTGAGCCAGATAATTTGTTAATTACTTCTTTTTAGGTTGGCAACGCGGCCTTTAATATACCTACTTTTTCAAAAATAGATGTCGCTTCTTAGCCTTTCGCCGTATGAGTTAAATGAAAAACAGCGGCGACATCTGCCTATAACATTTCACGTGTGCGAAAATTTCACGACATCTGCTTCTCAAGTCTCTCAATGATTCAGAGCATTCCCGTGAGAATTGAGCGTGAGCCAGAGCTGTAAAACTGACTGAAAGATGGCAAATATTTCTCTATACTACAGTATCAGCCCAATTCTAAACGTAAACTCCGTGCGAGTTTTTCCCTTCTCCCATTCCTCGTATTCTAAACAAAAATTCCTTGTGAGTTTTTTCACTTCTCCCTTTCCTCCTATTCTGAACAATGTTCGAAAAAGCGGAAACCGGTTATGGGAGAAAAGTAGGTATTATGAATGTGAGGGAGAGGGAGATTTCTCTGCCATTTCATAGGAGTTTTTTCACTAGTTAAATTAAAGGGAATGCATCAAAATAGTTAAAGGAAATTGGTTCTTTTAAGAAAAAACACTTATTTGTACAAATTTGTGCTAAAATATGTATTTACATTCTACCACAATATTCTCACTGTTAATACAACAACAACAACAACAACCACAATATTCATTATTTTAAGTCGAAAAGTATATCATAAGCAATGGAAGAGCTCTTCATATATTTGATGCACCCATCGAGAAATTGCGCAAGGATTTTTTAAGAAGGCTTAAATAGATTTTGGCATATGGCGAAAGGCGAACTCAACTCGACTTGGCCGCCAGAAAATTTCTTTGCAGAATGAATGCATGCAACTCCGGCGGATTTGTGTTATCCCACCGTCTTCTTCTTCTTATGCTCCTCTGTTGATGTTGCTGTGACACCAATTCATTACTTATTCCAGTGAATACCACATGAAATGCAATAATGTGGATTGTTTATACCTTATTTCTTAATTTCAAACAAATTCGCAACAATAATTAAACTTTTCAATTTTTTAAACAAAATAAGAAATGCGCAACGAAATTTCAAGTGACAAAACAGCTGACTTCGAAAATTCGAAATTCCTATTCCCCAATTATTCTTCTCCCTAGGAGAAAAGAATTGGAGGAATTTTTACGCTGGAATAAAAAATTCCGCGAGAACAAAATTCCGCGAGAATATTTAGAATTGGTCTGTATGTATACATAAAACCAGTGCGAGGTTGCATTTTATCAGAGTTGCCATAGTAAAATTTTATTATCAGTTATTTGTATGCAATATTTTACTTTTGGCAACTCTGTTCGATCGTCATCGTGTCGTGATCACGGTCGTTAAAAAACAAGCAATGATCGGCTGATGGTGGTCCGCAAACGCATTGCAAAGGCGTATTGTTATAGTACTCCAACATGAAGAAAATGGAACACGTAATCCAACAATTTTTGCAGGGTAGTGTTCAACGGTAGCAAATTACCATGGTAAGATATCTTTTTGTTATGGTGAGAAATCTTTCTAACAGTAATCTGTGAGAAATTGCAATTATTCATTTCATATTTGCCAAAAATACGGTGCCTTGATATTGCATTTCAATTTTATTATGAAAGTGTGTGAAATTAAGTCGAATCATGTGTAAGATTTTTTTACGAAGATTTTCAACTTTAATGTTCTCCTTTAAAGCTTTAATAGAATATGAGTAAGTAGAGTACAATTTCGTCTAACTACCCCAACCCTAAATGGCAACCCTGCTCAAAAATGTCCATCTTGTAATGCGGAGTGAAATACCTTTTGTTTTATACCCATATCGGCATATCTCATGCATTTTTTTTTAATATCGAATAGGTGGCAACCTCGTGACATTCTGAGTGGCAACACCTACGTAGAAGTCTTAGAAGGTGATACATTATCTCTGTGCCGAATTTCATTTAAATCGGTTCAGCCGTTCCCGAGATCGTTCTGCTATACAAACGTACGAATATACAAGAATTGATCGTTTAATGTTATAAGATTGGAACGATTTTCCGTCATCCCTTGTTAAATTTGGTTTCGAGACAAACCGGTTTTGGCGTAGTGCCATCATCAGTGTCGATTTTCGTTCTGATGTGTTGTTGTCGTTTGTCATGTATTTATAGTTCGTATGTACATGAGCAGGTATTGTCAAAATTGATGCTTGTGTATATTTAGTCATATGTATGTACTGTGTGTTCATTCAGAACCGAGGGTGGTTTTTACTGATCGATTTGTGTAGCTGACTGTGGCAGGTGAAGGTCCGTAATTTTAGCCGTTTGACCTTCTTTGTGGGTTTGTTGTTTTGGTGCGTTAATCGTTTTGTATTTATTTGTTGTTGTGTGTTTGTCTGTTTTGTACATGTGTGATTACTTTGTTTCTTGTAATCAAGTTTTAAAGGCTCGATTATTATGTCAGAAATTGTGTTTATTTGTTCGTTTATTATTCTACAAATAACAAGGAGTAAATAGTATTTATAAAATATAAATAAACAATGTTTACAACAAAAATCAAACACAAAAATCAATAACAAAATTACAAAAACCAACAAACATAATAATTACTAACAAAAATATGGCTAAAATTCAACTGTGAAAAAAATTAGTATTTCATTACAGTTAAACACACGCAGGCCACAGTGTTTTTAAGCGTTAACGCAAAAAAATGAAAAATACGAGGGACATAAAACAATTAAAAACAAATAACAACTGAAACAAAACATGCAATTAAGGTTATAAAGCGCTATATCTGCAAACACACATGTTTAATATAAACACCGCTCGAAGTTGTCGAACTTAAAATAATTAAATTAGTAAAACAAAGAAAAAATGCTAATCAAAACAAAAGCTGTGACACTGTTTATGTTATAAAAGACTTTTTTCAACTGCACACGCACGCCCACTTTACCCCCCATAACACGAGCTTATCTTATGTGCGCGTGTTTAGCATTTGGGGTATTGACAAAGTGTCGTCGCATGCGCTAGTCTTAATGTCGTAAAATTATTATTGGCGACAATTTGACACGTTATGACACTATTTGAATGCTAAAATATAAGGTTCTATTATTACTTTTTGGTGCATCTTCAATATTTTTAACTGAGCAAAACTAAATGTTGGAAATTTTAAACAGCGCAAATAGTTAATATACTGTAACGACTTTTGGGGAATTCCACTTATTTGAAACCTTCTGCTAACGTTCCAATCTCTGAACTGTCGAATAAATAACTCCAAATATCTGTATTGCAAAATAGTCTTTATTAGGGTACTTTGGGAGTGGTACAATTATACTTCACTTCGAAACTAATAGCGTATTTAAATCAAACTGCTTGCGCTGCTTTTATAATCTCGCTTTCGCGAACAGTTGTATCTCATACTTGATTACCAGCTATATACGTGTATATTTGTAGTTTATGCTTTTCTACTAGCCATATGCGTGTGTATGTGTGAGTAACTACTTCGTCTGATGACTACATGTATGTGTGTGTGAAATATCTCTTCGTTACCTATTATATAAGTGTCGCTGCTTGATGTGTTTTGTTGTTGCGATTATTTACTAACAGCATAGTGATGTCAACATTCGCCAAAATACATTGCTTTGAAAAAAAACTATAGCATAATCTTTATGATTGCAAAGGAGGTTCTCGTAACTAATTTGCTAACACAGGTTATAGCTTCATATCGATTAAGAATATTCCGCCTCTATTATTTCCGTTAACAGCATCATGCCGGAGAAGTTCAGATTTAAATTCTCGCAATTACAAAATATGATCTGAATTGAGGTTATGTCCTGCAAAGTTCGCCACCGAAAATCAGAAAGTTGCAAACGAGCACTGTCTGAAAGAAAGAGGCGATCGTTTTTAGAGAACATGGATACGGAGATCTCGCATAGTATATATGCTCAACGTGAGTATTTGTCATGTAAGGCTCAGCCTCACGGATCTAATTGCGTTATCAGCGGCCCAACGAAAAGCAAAAAAAAAAAAAAAAGGGCCAAACACTGCAGTGTCAATTGTTGGTAAGAAATTAACTTGCACTCGCATGTACAATCACAAGGTCTTGCCTTGGTAAGATACAATGTCTATCTAAACCCTTTTCAACCGTGAGTTCCACTATCATTCTAACCTAAGCACAAATAATCCGCTACATCGTGTTCTGGACGTTGTAACACCGCCAGATATATGATACAATGCCACAATTTTAATACAAGTACAGATTGAAATTTCTCTTCGAACTTTATTGCCAACCTTCCAACGAAGATACCCCTTTACTCCAAAGAGATGGCCTCATTGTCGATTTGTTATTGATGTGTTAACAGTACTTCTTCGCCACATTAAATGGGTGCGACCACTCACAAATTGTCATAAAAGTTCTCTAACGGGAGTCCAAGGAAACTATCAGTCTCAACAGGGTTAGACCATAGGGAAGTTGGGTTTACAACAATGACAATTGAAAATATAGTTCGTATTATGTGGAAAATCGTGTCTCCCTTGGTAATGTTCTTTCTTCTTCTCCAATAGTAGGATGGTTGTTGTTGTTGTTGTATTAACGATAAAAACACTCCCCGCAGGCTTTCGGGAGTGTTATGGATGGTCCTTTGCCGAATAAAAATCCGGTACTTTCCGGTAACAAAGCACCATTAAGGTACTAGCCCGACCATCTCGGGAACGATTTATATGGCCACATTAAACCTTCAAGGCCATCCCTTCCTCCCCACCCCCTAGTTCCATGAGGAGCTTCGGGTCGCCATAGCCTCGTCTGTTAATGAAACAGGATTCGCCGCGAGTAGGTGAGATTGACAATTGGATTGGAGAAGCTATATATTGCGCTGGCAACAACTTGAGAGGGTTGCGCTACACAACCCCTTGAATCCCAAGAGTAGGATGGTGTATATTGATAGCGGGGTCCACCGGGCGCGTGGTGGTAAAGGCTCTTATGCTTGTCGGGATCAAAAGGATTCCAGTTCTCACCATAGTGATTACGGAGATGTTCCCTTAACTCTCTTGGAGACGGAGCTAGATCAGGCATTTGTTTGCTAGGGTGTTCAGGTTTGCGAAAACTAAGTAAAAACTGTATGTTCAGCATTTCGTTGTGCTCTTTAATTTGATTAATAATTGCCAACTTCGAATGCTTCATTGTCAACTTCGGCGCGAAAAAGGGACTGCATAGCTCCGTTGAGTATACTTTATTGTTAGCTCCCCCAAAAATAAACTCCAGCGCATGTGAAGTAAATCCACAGTCCCTGCGATTTTCCCCCGTAGGGGCCGAACCCAAGGCTTTTTTGGAGTGTAATCGATGCTTATGGTCCTTTGCCGGACATAGATCATGTACGTTCCGGTAAAAGTATTTTTTACTTGTATTCGCTTGCAACCTGCGCAGTTATCACAATTATGAATGCCGGCGAAATTCGGCTTTGCCAAAATTGTGTAGTTGAAATTAGATTGCATTACAAATAAAAACAATTACTTTACTTTTTCGCAAAATATTTCAAACGAATGATAAATAAATGAATTAAATATTGTATTTGATGGATTTGCGATGCAAGAAACAAAATATGAAAGTAGAATGTAAGAACAAGATTTGAGATGTAATTGCTTTTGGGCGAAGAATCCATGGTCATAAGCACTAACAGCTTAAGTCGATACAAGTTAGACGAGTGTGCGACGAAGTGAAAAGTTGGGAACTAAGTATGGAAATAGTGTAAATTTAAAGAAAGGATTTTCAATTTTCAAAATTTTCATATTAAAAATTCCACTAAAACTGTTTCATTACCGTTGTTATTTGCGTTCGTCCAAAAGCAATGTTATTTACATAATGTATAGTACCTGGGCGACCGAGCTTTGTTCGGCAATCTTCGAGTATGCCGCATAACATACTTTGTTCTACATGTCATCATTAATCAAACTCTACTTTTTTTATATGTACATATATTATATATTTTTACTTACCAATATTTGATTTCCTTAAAAATAGAATTATTAATTTCAAACATTTTTTTAGTTATACACTATGAAATTCTCACAATTTTATTATTGTAAGTTTCACGAATGACAACATCAGTTAGTTTAATTAAATGTCAACTTACTTCCTAAGCGCCATCTGTTGGTAAGTAGTTAAATGGTTAGATATCGTTTTCAAATTGAATTGAACTACCCTTCAAAAAACGCGAGTACTCCATAAATAATGTAAGGAATACTCCTTTGGGAGTATAGGAGTATTCCAAAACTACAACGCGGCCTTTAATATACCTACTTTTTCAAAAATAGATGTCGCTGCTTAGCCTTTCGCCGTATGAGTTAAATGAAATACAGCGGCGACATCTGCCTATAACATTTCACGTGTGCGAAAATTTCACGACATCTGCTTCTCAAGTCTCTCAATGATCCAGAGCATTCCCGTGAGAATTGAACGCGAGCCGGAGCTGTAAAACTCACTGAAAGACGGCAAATATTTCTCTATACTACAGTATCAGCCCGATTCTAAACGAAAATTCCGTGCGAGTTTTTTCCCTTCTACCATTCCTCGTATTCTAAATAAAAATTCCTTGTGAGTTTTTTCACTTCTCCCTTTCCTCCTATTCTGAACAATGTTCGAAAAAGCGGAAACCGGTTATGGCAGAAAAGTAGGTATTATGAATGTGAGGGAGAGGGAGATTTCTCTGCCATTTCATAGGAGTTTTTTCACTAGTTAAATTAAAGGGAATGCATCAAAATAGTTAAAGGGAAATTGGTTCTTTTAAGAAAAAACACTTATTTGTACAAATTTGTGTTAAAATATGTATTTACATTCTACCACAATATTCTCACTGTTAATACAACAACAACAACAACAACCACAATATTCATTATTTTAAGTCGAAAAGTATATCATAAGCAATGGAAGAGCTCTTCATATATTTGATGCACCCATCGAGAAATTGCGCAAGGATTTTTTAAGAAGGCTTAAATAGATTTTGGCATATGGCGAAAGGCGAACTCAACTCGACTTGGCCGCCAGAAAATTGCTTTGCAGAATGAATGCATGCAACTCCGGCGGATTTGTGTTATCCCACCGTCTTCTTCTTCTTATGTTCCTCTGTTGATGTTGCTGTGACACCAACTCATTACTTATTCCAGTGAATACCACATGAAATGCAATAAGGTGGATTGTTTATACCTTATTTCTTAATTTCAAACAAATTCGCAACAATAATTAAACTTTTCAATTTTTTAAACAAAATAATAAATGCGCAACGAAATTTCAAGTGACAAAACAGCTGACTTCGAAAATTCGAAATTCCTATTCCCCAATTATTCTTCTCCCTAGGAGAAAAGATGTGGAGGAATTTTTCCGCTGGAATAAAAAATTCCGCGAGAATATTTAGAATTGGTCTGTACGTATACATAAAACCAGTGCGCGGTTGCATTTTATCAGAGTTGCCATAGTAAAATTTTATTATCAGTTATTTGTATGCAATATTTAACTTTTGGCAACTCTGTTCGATCGTCATCGTGTCGTGATCACGGTCGTTAAAAAACAAGCAATGATCGGCTGATGGTGGTCCGCAAACGCATTGCAAAGGCGTATTGTTTTAGTACTCCAACATGAAGAAAATGGAACACGTAATCCAACAATTTTTGCAGGGTAGTGTTCAACGGTAGCAAATTACCATGCTAAGATATCTTTTTGTTATGGTGAGAAATCTTTCTAACAGTAATCTGTGAGAAATTGCAATTATTCATTTCATATTTGCCAAAAATACGGTGCCTTGATATTGCATTTCAATTTTATTATGAAAGTGTGTGAAATTAAGTCGAATCATGTGTAAGATTTTTTTACGAAGATTTTCAACTTTAATGTTCTCCTTTAAAGCTTTAATAGAATATGAGTAAGTAGAGAACAATTTCGTCCAACTGCCCCAACCCTAAATGGCAACCCTACTCAAAAATGTCCATCTTGTAATGCCGAGTGAAATACCTATCGTTTTATACCCATATCGGCATATCTCATGCATTTTTTTTTAAATATCGAATAGGTGGCAACCTCGTGAAACATTCTGAGTGGCAACACCTACGTAGAAAGTCTTAGAAGGTGATACAATATCTCTGTGCCAAATTTCATTTAAATCGGTTCAGCCGTTCCCGAGATCGTTCTGCTATACAAACGTACAAATATACAAGAATTGCTCGTTTAATGTTATAAGATTGGAACGATTTTCCGTCATCCCTTGTTAAATTTGGTTTCGAGACAAACCGGTTTTGGCGTAGTGTCATCATCAGTGTCGATTTTCGTTCTGATGTGTTGTTGTCGTTTGTTCTGTATTTATAGTTCGTAGGTACATGAGCAGGTATTGTCAAAATTGATGCTTGTGTATATTTAGTGATATGTATGTACTGTGTGTTCATTCAGAACCGAGGGTGGTTTTTACTGATCGATTTGTGTAGCTGACTGTGGCAGGTGAAGGTCCGTAATTTTAGCCGTTTGACCTTCTTTGTGGGTTTGTTGTTTTGGTGCGTTAATCGTTTTGTGTTTATTTGTTGTTGTGTGTTTGTCTGTTTTGTACATGTGTGATTACTTTGTTTCTTGTAAACAAGTTTTGAAGGCTCGAATATTATTTCAGATATTGTGTTTATTTGTTCGTTTATTATTCTACAAATAACAAGGAGTAAACAATATTTACAAAATATAAATAAACAATGTTTACAACAAAAATCAATAACAAAATTACAAAAACCAACAAACATAATAATTACTAACAAAAATATGGCTAAAATTAGAAAAAAATTAGTATTTCATTACAGTTAAACACACGCAGGCCACAATATTTTTAAGCGTTAACGCAAATAAATGAAAAATACGAGGGAGATAAAACAATTAAAAACAAATAATAACTGAAACAAAACATGCAATTAACGTTATAAAGCGCTATATCTGCAAACACACATGTTTAATATAAACACCGCTCGAAGTTGTCGAACTTAAAATAGTTAAATTAGTAAAACAAAGAAAAAATGCTAATCAAAACAAAAGCTGTGACACTGTTTATGTTATAAAAGACTTTTTTCAACTGCACACGCACGCCCACTTTACCCCCCATAACACGAGCTTATCTTAGGTGCGCGTGTTTAACATTTGGGGTATTCACAAAGTGTCGTCGCATGCGCTAGTCTTAATGTCGTAAAATTATTATTGGCGACAATTTGACGTGTTATGACACTTTTTGAATGCTACAAATTTAAGGTTCTATTATTACTTTAGTGTGCCTGTTCAATAATTTTTAACTGAGCAAAACTAAATGTTGGAAATTTTAAACAGCGCAAATGGTTAATATACTGTAACGAGTTTTGGGGAATTCCACTTATTTGAAACCTTCTGCTTGTAGGATAAATATTTTAGATATTTTTAAATATTATTTTTTATTGAAAAAATGAATTTTATTTCCAGCAGAACAATATCAAGAATCAAAATTTTTGAAAGCAAAAAATTCAAGATTGAAAATTAGAACAAATACATAAAATATTTAAAATAACAAAAGTTGATATTATTTAAAGTTATTACAAATACCCTACATTACTCGCCCTTCCAGAGATAAATTGTTATATAAATTAAACGTTACTTTCTTTTTTGTTTTTGATTTAGTAAAGTGTGCAAAATCCACCATAGCAGGTTTCAAACGATCAATAGGAAAAATTTTAATTTCATTATTTATTTCTATTTTAAAATTTTTAATTCCTTTTTCAATTACTCTATAAGGTCCCTCGTAAGGATGTTGTAAAGAATGTTTGTTTACAACCCGTACGAAAACAAATTGACAATCTTCTAAATTTTTAGGAACATAAATTCCAGAAGAATTTTTATGATGTTCAAGATTTGATTTAAAATTTCTAAAATGTTCACGTAAACTGCTCAAAACATCTGTCGAATTTGTTTTCTCAGAAGTTGAGACAACGAGTTCACCAGGTAACCTTAAATTTTGACCAAAAACCATTTCAGCTGGTGTAGCTGAAATATCTTCTTTAAAAGTTGATCGCAAACCCAAAAGTATTATTGGTAATTCTTCGTACCAATCTCTAATCCCATTCCTAGCCATAATTGAAGATTTTAACTGTCTATGAAAACGTTCCACCATTCCGTTAGCTTGAGGATGGTAGGGAGACGTTGTTATGTGGTGACTTCCAAGAAATTTTGTCAATTCCGAAAACAAATTTGATGTAAACTGAGAGCCTTGATCAGTAGTTATATTACATGGAACTCCAAAACGCGAAATATATTCACTGAAAAATTTTCTTGCAATATTTGCCGAAGAAATGTCTCTTAGTGCATATGCCTCAGGCCAACGAGAAAACCTGTCAACTATAGTAAAAATATAACGATGTCCTCTGGAAGTGGGTAAAGGTCCTACAATATCCAAATGAATATGCTCGAATCTACCTTTTGGTACTGGAATTTTCCTAATAGGTGATTTCGTATGACGAATAACTTTTGATTTCTGACAATTTAGACATTCCTTGGACCATAAATTTATTTGTTTATTCATACTTGGCCAAAAATACCTTTTAACTATTAGTTTTCGGGTAGCCTTCGTACCAGGATGAGCAATTCCATGTAAAATATCAAAAATTGTTTTACGCAAGCTGTTTGGAACAAATGGTCTAGGACATTCTCCTGAAACTTCGCACCAGATGGTAAAATTTAGCAAAGGAATTTTGATTAATTTAAGATTTTGAAAAGTTTGGCCAGATATTAATTCATTAAGTTCAGTGTCTTGTTGTTGCTCCTTTTGTAAGATTTTAAAATTTAGATCGAAATTTTGAAAAGCATCTACCTCAAAAACTCGTGACAATGTGTCAGCTACCACATTATCTTTTCCTTTAACATATTGTATATCGCTAGTGAATTTCGCAATGAATTCTAGATGCCGCGTTTGTCTAGGACTACGTTCAGTTTTTCAATTTAAGGCGAAAACCAAAGGTTTATGATCAGTAAAAACTGTAAACTGTCTTCCTTCTAAAAGATATCGAAAGTGTTTTATATATAAATATATTGCTAACAACTCTCGATCAAATGCACTATACTTTATCTCTGATGGAGAAAGCTTTTTGGAATAGAATCCTATTGGCCCAGATTTGCCATTAAAATGTTGTTCTATTACACCACCAATAGCTGTATTTGATGCATTTACATTTAAAGAAAGCTTTGTATCTTTATTAAAATGATTTAATAATACTTTATTTGCAAATTTTTCTTTAATACATTCAAAACTTTTTTTTGATGTGTCATCCCATATTAATTTTTTATCAAGTTTTTTGTTTGTTCTATTAATTAAATCATATATTATATTCGTGTACTCAGCAAGATTTTGAATATACCTATGGTAATAGTTTACCATTCCTATAAATTTTTGTGCTTGTTTAATATTTTTCGGACGCTCAAAATTACGTATGGCTGCTGTTTTCTCATCGGAAGGACTAATTCCAGAACTAGAAATATTGTGCCCTAAAAAATCAATACTGCCAACACCAAAAATACATTTGCTCGGTTTAATATTTAGACCGTATTCCGACAACTTCTCAAAAAGAATACTCAAATCTTTTAAATGTTCCTGTTCGTTTTCACTCGCTATAAGCAAATCATCTATATAGGCAAACACAAAATCCAGTCCACTTATAACCTTATTAATAAACCTTTGAAATGTTTGAGCTGAGTTCCTTCCAGTACCTTAACCCAAAAGGCATACGTAAAAATTCAAACATACCAAAAAAAAAATATAGTTTTGTTTCGAAGATTCATATTGAAGTCATGGATATGGGGCAAGGGATAACGATCAGGAACTGTTACTACGTTTAGTCTTCTGAAATCGCCACAAGGACGCCAGTCATTAGCATCTTTTTTGGGTACTAAATGAAGAGGAGATGCCACGGATGAATTTGAAGATCTACAAATTCCAGTTTTTAATAAAAAATCGAATTCGGCCTTGGCTACTTTAAATTTAATAGGATCTAAACGCCTGGGCTTAGAAAATGGTAGGTTACCTTCTGTAACTAGTCTGTGAACCGTAGCATGTTTAACTGGCTTCGAGTAATCAGGTTCCGTAATTAAAGATGGAAAAGTTTTTAATAATTTCGTATATTGATTGTCTACTGAGAAAATTTTGGGAAGAGGGACATTGCAAAAACATGAAATAGTATTGACTAAAAGACTTGTCAACGGGTCAACTAAACATTTATTTTTAATATCGATAAGTAGGCCATATTTGCTTAAAAAATCAGCTCCGATTATTGGCTTACCTATATCAGCTATTAAAAAAGTAAATGGAAATTCGCGCCTCAATCCTAAATTTATATTTAAAATTTTTTTACCATAAGTCGAAATCGTAGTACCATTAGCTGCTGTCAAAATAATATCTTTAGATTTATTTTTACACAAGAATTTAGTCACTGGAAGTACCGAAATCTCTGCCCCACTATCAATAAGAAAATTTAACTTGTTTTCCCTATCAAATATAAATAAGCGACGAGTTGATACCTCAAAATTTCCGTCGTTCGTCGCTGCAACAACGGAAAACTTTAGTTTGTTGAATTATTTTTAGAATAGGCGCATGGTTGTTCACATTTAATAGCTTTGTTACCAAATTTATAATGACATCTGCAGAGCCAGTTCGGATTCTCACGCGAATTGGACCTATATCTAGACTGACTTCTAAAACGATTCCTACTTATCGAACGGGATCTAGAATAATTTTGATTAATTTCTTTTTTCATTTCTGATAATTCTAAAGATAATTTTTCAAAGTTTTTACATATTAGATTAGTGGTTTGAACCAAATTGGAAATTATTGCATTCTCGCTTTTAGAATTTTGCAAATTATTGACTAAAGCTATTTCGTTTTTGCTAACAACTTCCCAAACATTATCAGCCAATTTTAAAAGTTCATTTATATCATTAGAGTTCAAACTCGTTAAAATAACGTTTAAATTTTTAGAAAGTTTTCTCATCCAAATCTTTTTAAGGACTTCAGAGCTGAAATTGGAGCCAGAAAGTAAGACCAGAGACCGATAAAGCTTTTCACTTAAAGAATGCCTTTCTATTAAAATCTGTTTTAAGGCTGAGAATTTATTATCATCAGGAGGATTTTGAATAAAATCCAAAATTGTCATAATGACATCCTGAGGAAGGGCAGTGATGACATATTCATATTTTTGTCTCCTGCGTAATATTTTTCCTATTGAATTGCATTTCTGCATGAATGAACCATGCTTCAGGACAATTTGTCCAAAATTGGGGAAGTTTCACTGAAGTGGCAAATATTTCAATATTTTGATTGGCGTATGGATTTACAAGATCGTTCTGAAAAACATCACCTTGTAAATCAATAAGCGAGTCATTTGTACGATGTGTTGGTGTAGACGTGTGTGTGTCACGTGGTGGCGTACGATACATTTTTAATAAACAAAAATTAAAGATCTCTGAAAAAGAAGTTTACAATTTAAAATCTAAAAATGAATGAAGTATTATAGATAAATTACAAAGTATATATATATTATTTATATAAGTGATTTACAAATATAAATCGTAAAAATATTCGATACAGCTCACCCAAATCATATAATTGTTATTTATAAGGATCTTCTTTTAAAATATATTTTCTTGCTGTATTTATTGTTGTTGTATTGTTGATTATTGTTGTTGTATATATTTTTTACTGATTTTGAACTGACTCTGCTGTATTTATTGTTGTTGTATTGTTGATTGTTGTTGTTGCAATTCTTATATTTTTTACTGATTTTGAACTGACTGATAAATTCCTCACGATATCTGCTGCTCCTTTAGTTTCACATTTGTTCAATTTGTTGTTATTTTACCTTCGTTATTATGTTGTTATATGTAGTAAACCCTTTAAATGTAGTTCTAAGTTCTCTATACTATTTTATTATTTATCACATAAATATGTCCTTATTTGTTTCTATTATTTCTCTTTATTTCTGTTGTCCAGTACAAATTAAGCTCGTTAAGTAGTTGTTGTAACTATTGTAGATGTTGCATCAAAATCTCTATTGATGTTGCAATCACAGAAAATTAACGCTCCTGGCAGGATCGCCAGATGTAGGATAAATATTTTAGATATTTTTAAATATTATTTTTTATTGAAAACATGAATTTAATTTCCAGCAGAACAATATCAAGAATCAAAATTTTTGAAAGCAAAAAATTCAAGATTGAAAATTAGAACAAATACATAAAATATTTAAAATAACAAAAGTTGATATTATTTAAAGTTATTACAAATACCCTACACTGCTAACGTTCCAATCTCTGAACTGTCGTATAAATAACTCCAAATTTCTGTATTGCAAAATAGTCTTTATTAGGGTACTTTGGGAGTGGTACAATTATATTTCACTTCGCAACTAATAGCGTATTTAAATCAAACTGCTTGCGCTGCTTTTATATTGTATATATATTTGTAGTTTATGATTTTCTACTAGCCATATGCGTGTGTATGTGTGAGTAACTACTTCGTCTGATAACTACATGTATGTGTGTGTGAAATATCTCTTCGTTGCCTATTACATAAGTGTCGCTGCTTGATGTGTTTTGTTGTTGCGATTATTTACTAACAGCATAGTGATGTCAACAATCGCCACAATACATTGCTTTGAAAAAAAACTATAGCACAATCTTTATGATTGCAAAGGAGATCTCGTAACTAATTTGCTAACACAGGTTATAGCTTCATATCGATTAAGAATATTCCGGCTCTATTATGATCTGAGTGGAGGTTTTGGCCTGCAAAGTTCGCCACCGAAAATCGGAAAGTTGCAAACGAGCACTGTCTGAAAGAAAGAGGCGATCGTTTTTAGAGAACACGGATACGGAGATCTCGCATAGTATATATGCTCAACGTGAGTATTTGTCATGTAAGGCTCAGCCTCACGGATCTAATTGCGTTATCAGCGGCCCAACGAAAAGCAAAAAAAAGGGCCAAACACTGCAGTGTCAATTGTTGGTAAGAAATTAACTTGCACTCGCATGCACAATCACAAGGTCTTGCCTTGGTAAGATACAATATCTATCTAAACCCTTTTCAACCGTGAGTTCCACTATCATTCTAACCTAAGCACAAATAATCCGCTACATCGTGTTCTGGACGTTGTAACACCGCCAGATATATGATACAATTCCACAATTTTAATACAAGTTTAGATTGAAATTTCTCTTCGAGCTTTATTGCCAACCTTCCAACGAAGATACCCCTTTACTCCAAAGAGATGGCCTCATTGTCGATTTGTTCTTGATGTGTTAACAGTACTTCTTCGCCACATTAAATGGGTGCGACCACTCACAAATTGTCATAAAAGTTCTCTAACGGGAGTCCAAGGAAACTATCAGTCTCAACAGGGTTGGACCATAGGGAAGTTGGGTTTACAACTATGGCAATTGAAAATATAGTTAGTGTTATGTGAAAACTCGTGTCTCCATTGGTAATGTTCTTTCTTCTTCTACAATAGTACAACGTTGTATTAACGATAAAAACACTACCCGCAGGCTTTCGGGAGTGTTATCGATGGTCCTTTGCCGGATAAAAATCCGGTACTTTCCGGTAACAAAGCACCATTAAGGTACTAGCCCGACCATCTAGGGAACGATTTATATGGCCACATTAAACCTTCAAGGCCATCCCTTCCTCCCCACCCCCTAGTTCCATGAGGAGCTTCGGGTCGCCATAGCCTCGTCTGTTAATGAAACAGGATTCGCCGCGAGTAGGTGAGATTGACAATTGGATTGGAGAAGCTATATATTGCGCTGGCAACAACTTGAGAGGCTTGCGCTACACAACCCCTTGAATCCCAAGAGTAGGATGGTGTATATTGATAGCGGGGTCCACCGGGCGCTTGGTGGTAGAGGCTCTTATGCTTGTCGGGATCAAACGGATTCCAGTTCTCACCATAGTGATTACAGAGATGTTCCCTTAACTCTCTTGGAGACGGAACTAGATCAGGCATTTGTTTGCTAGGGTGTTCAGGTTTGCGAAAACTAAGTAAAAACTGTATGTTCAGCATTTCGTTGTGCTTTTTAATTTGATTAATAATTACCAACTTCGAATGCTTCATTGTTAACTTCGGCGCGAAAAAGGGACATGTAGTCCCGTTGAGTATACTTTATTTTCAGCTCCCCCAAAAATAAACTCCTGCGCATGTGAAGTAAATCCACGGTCCCTGCGATTTTCCCCCGTAGGGCCGAACCCAAGGCTTTTTTGGAGTGTAATCGATGCTTATGGTCCTTTGCCGGACATAGATCATGTACGTTCCGGTAAAAGTATTTTTTACTTGTATTCGCTTGCAACCTGCGCAGTTATCACAATTATGAATGCCGGCGAAATTCGGCTTTGCCAAAATTGTGTAGTTGAAATTAGATTGCATTACAAATAAAAACAATTACTTTACTTTTTTCGCAAAATATTTCAAACGAATGATAAATAAATGAATTAAATATTGTAATTGATGGATTTGCGATGCAAGAAACAAAATATGAAAGTAGAATGTAAGAACAAGATTTGAGATGTAATTGCTTTTGGGCGAAGAATCCATGGTCATAAGCACTAACAGCTTAAGTCGATACAAGTTAGACGAGTGTGCGACGAAGTGAAAAGTTGGGAACTAAGTATGGAAATAGTGTAAATTTAAAGAAAGGATTTTAAATTTTCAAAATTTTCATATTAAAAACTCCACTAAAACTGTTGCATTACCGTTGTTATTTGCGTTCGTCCAAAAGCAATGTTATTTACATAATGTATAGTACCTGGGCGACCGAGCTTTATTCGATTATGCCGCATAACATACTTTGTTCTACATGTCATCATTAATCAAACTCTACTTTTTTTATATGTACATATATTATATAATTTTACTTACCAATATTTGATTTCCTTAAAAATAGAATTATTAATTTCAAATATTTTTTTAGTTATACACTATGAAATTCTCACAATTTTATTATTGTAAGTTTCACGAATGACAACTATCAATTAGTTTAATTAAATGTCAACTTACTTCCTAAGCGCCATCTGTTGGTAAGTAGTTAAATGGTTAGATATCGTTTTCAAATTGAATTGAACTACCCTTCAAAAAACGCGAGTACTCCATAAATAATGTAAGGAATACTCCTTTGGGAGTATAGGAGTATTCCAAAACTAATCTGTATTCATACAAAAAATGTGCTCCAATTAACATTGCGATGTCCTAGGAGAGGATTAGGTGATCCCACTCTCGCTTTGTTTGTGAGTATTCCATAGAGTACATACGTGAGAGTACTTTCCAAAGTAATTTCACTGTAGTACTCCATGGAGCACCCACAGAGGATCATATGCCAAAGTACTAAAGAGGAATTGTGTCGGAAAGAATTATCGGAGTGAATTTAATTTAACCTCCTGCGTACAAAACCTAAAGTTTTTGGAATTTCTTTACAAAATTTTACTTCTGCACTTCTTGAAGATTACTTATTATGGAAATAATAATAAAAAAAATTAATATAACGGTAAAAGTGGGTTTTCGCTATGTCCTATATAAAGGACATGGGAATTGAATCAATACACCACTTTTTAATTCATTAACTTTAGTTTTATTGTAGTTTTTTAAATAAACAAAAAAATAATTAATTTTCTTTACTAAAACATAACAAAAACTTTACATTAATTCAATAGTTGTAATATAATAATGAGAAAAGTATAAAAATATATCATTTTTCACTTAACAATTTTCATGAAACTTTGAAAAGCAATTTCGATCCGGAGTGAAGCAGAGTTAAATTTCAAATTTTTTGCAAAATACTGTTGTTTTTTTTCACATCCAGTTTTTCTGCAGCGGCTTTGCTTTGGGCCATATTCTGGCAGATGCGCAACCCCTTTAGTACGAGTTGCTTTAGTAGGCACTGGCTTTATTAAGACTTTGCGCTTCTTATGCTGCGGTTCAAGTTCATCGTAACTCATTTCAGCTTCAGTGTCGTCTTCTTCCTCATTTTCAGAGATGAGTTTTGTGCCCAAATTCATTTTGTATTCTCGCATCTGTATAATGTTTCTTTTTGGTACTCCCTTCTCCACTTCATTTTGCCTATACTGCAGCCAAGCATTTACCAAGCATAAATCAAACAAATGAGAGATTACACGGATGGTCCACTTCCTTGTACGGTTACGCGATGGGCAAACCGAAAGCATTCTATCAGCGAGATCCACACCTCCCATATTATCGTTATGCTTTTTGATAACATCAGGCCTTTTTACTGTTACATATTGCTTATCCTTCTTAGACCATCTCTTACATTCGTCATGGTACTGGCCGTAATAACATGTTGACATCATCAAGACTGGTTTATTATCAAGCCAGATCGTTATGGCGAGTTTTTGATCTTGCCTTATCTTTACCTCACTACTTCCTCTTTCTTTCTTCTTGAACAACTTTGCTTCAGTCAGTACATAATCTTTCGGAACTCTATTTTTCATAATAGTGCCTGTGCAATGGAATCCAAGCTTCAGTAATTCGTCACACAGCTTTGCAGTGGTAAAGAAACGGTTGAAAAACAGTGAATGTCCTGGCACCAGTGTTTTTGTAAGATCAATAATAGCTGCTTCTCCCAAATTAAATCCGTTACTTACCAAATGTGGAAATGTAGTATCCCCCTGATAAATAGTCATGTCGCAAACAATGCCTTTTGGTGTTGCTAAGACGAAAACTTTAAACCCCACAGGGTTTGGTTTGTTGGGACAGTATTGTCGAATGGGACATTTCCCTGTGAAAGGTATAATCATTTCATCAATACTCATTTCTTGTGGACGATTCTGTTCATGACATCCAGCCAAAATGCGATCAAATAATGGCTGAACTTTCCAGATTTTCTGCAATTTTTGCTCCGGTGTTACTTCAGAGTCGTAAACGCATTTCAATCTCAGACGTATGAAAAAAATCTGTTGCGTGACATTGCCGTTGCTATTATAGAAACTTTCCACTTGTTGGACCAATACATTGAAATTTGAGGATATTGTAAAGCGGACATGACCATGGTAATACCAATATAGACCTTCAGTTCACTTACAGTAAGCCCCATAGATTTTCCAGTTTCTAAAATATGTGTTCTATTAGTGCAGTTTACCATATCAGCAAGAATGTTGTCATCTATATATTGGTCATAGAACTGGCACCATACCCATTCTTCAGTATTTTTCTCAAGGTAAGCAGGTTTCATTAGGCTATTAGTTCCTGATTCCAGTGTGTTTTCAACCCAAGTGCGCTGAATGCCAGGATCATTTTGCTCGATACTTATCCGCCGGCTAGATAATGAACTCCGTCTTCGGCCATATGGTCTTTGCAATGTACGTTTTCTTTTACGTATTAAAAAAGACGATGACGGTAAATCATGCAATTCTCTCGGAGAAGCCAGTGGAGTGTGCACAGTCTCCTCATTTTCATCCGAGCTATCGGTATCAGTTTCAATGCGGTTTCTGGTTTCTTGTCCCAATTCTCCAGGCACAAAATCAGGGTCATTATCTTCGTCGTCACTAGAAAAATGAAAATCCGAGTTTTCCAACGCTGCAATTATCTCATCCTCAGTTATAGCTGCAAAGGAATAGAAAAAAAGTTTGATGTACTTCATAGAGTACATGAGCACTCATATCTATTAACTTAAATTAAATACTGTTGTACTTTGCAAAGGACATCGAAATGCATTTCAGTATTATAAGTACACTATTTGGTATTTCAATGAAATAATAGTTTAAACAAGTAATTCACAATTCTGTTAAATAAATTATCACTTATTTGCACTGATTTTCGAAATAATCCACTAGATAAATACAAATTAACTTACCTCTGCGCTGACGCTTATTATCACGTTCTTTTATGCACTCCATATTTATAATAACTGTAAATAATATTTGAAGTTTGGATTTTTTCCATAAACTAAGATGCCAATGCGTGTCATAATAATAATATTTCAGTGATGCCAGTTTTAAAAAACGCTCTAGATTTTTTTAAATTCAATGTACTATGTGTAGGACAAAAGTACGCAGGAGGTTAAAATGAATGTAAATGAAGAGGGGCAATACAACTTTTATCTTTTTTACTACGAATATTCTTATGTTATTTAGCATTTGCGTGAATAAAGAAACTGATAGCTATCATCCGGTGGCAAAATCCTGAGCCAGATAAATAATTTTGCATGTAAATGCAACAACAATGATTTGAGCCAGATAAATCCAGATAGAAGTCTGGTTCAATTTGTGAGCCAGATAATTTGTTAATTACTTCTTTTTAGGTTGGCAACGCGGCCTTTAATATACCTACTTTTTCAAAAATAGATGTCGCTTCTTAGCCTTTCGCCGTATGAGTTAAATGAAAAACAGCGGCGACATCTGCCTATAACATTTCACGTGTGCGAAAATTTCACGACATCTGCTTCTCAAGTCTCTCAATGATCCAGAGCATTCCCGTGAGAATTGAGCGTGAGCCAGAGCTGTAAAACTGACTGAAAGATGGCAAATATTTCTCTATACTACAGTATCAGCCCGATTCTAAACGAAAACTCCGTGCGAGTTTTTCCCTTCTCCCATTCCTCGTATTCTAAACAAAAATTCCTTGTGAGTTTTTTCACTTCTCCCTTTCCTCCAATTCTGAACAATGTTCGAAAAAGCGGAAACCGGTTATGGGAGAAAAGTAGGTATTATGAATGTGAGGGAGAGGGAGATTTCTCTGCCATTTCATAGGAGTTTTTTCACTAGTTAAATTAAAGGGAATGCATCAAAATAGTTAAAGGAAATTGGTTCTTAAAAAAAAAACACTTATTTGTACAAATTCGTGCTAAAATATGTATTTACATTCTACCACAATATTCTCACTGTTAATACAACAACAACAACCACAATATTCATTATTTTAAGTCGAAAAGTATATCATAAGCAATGGAAGAGCTCTTCGTATATTTGATGCAGCCATCCAGAAATTGCGCAAGGATTTTTTAAGAAGGCTTAAATAGATTTTGGCATATGGCGAAAGGCGAACTCAACTCGACTTGGCCGCCAGAAAATTGCTTTGCAGAATGAATGCATGCAACTCCGGCGGATTTGTGTTATCCCACCGTCTTCTTCTTCTTATGCTCCTCTGTTGATGTTGCTGTGACACCAATTCATTACTTATTCCAGTGAATACCACATGAAATACAATAATGTGGATTGTTTATACCTTATTTCTTAATTTCAAACAAATTCGCAACAATAGTTAAACTTTTAAATTTTTTAAACAAAATAAGAAATGCGCAACGAAATTTCAAGTGACAAAACAGCTGACTTCGAAAATTCGAAATTCCTATTCCCCAATTATTCTTCTCCCTAGGAGAAAAGAATTGGAGAATTTTTTCCGCGGGAATAAAAAATTCCGCGCGAACAAAATTCCGCGAGAATATTTAGAATTGGTCTGTATGTATACATAAAACCAGTGCGAGGTTGCATTTTATCAGAGTTGCCATAGTAAAATTTTATTATCAGTTATTTGTATGCAATATTTTACTTTTGGCAACTCTGTTCGTTCGTCATCGTGTCGTAATCACGGTCGTTAAAAAACAAGCAATGATCGGCTGATGGTGGTCCGCAAACGCATTGCAAAGGCGTATTGTTATAGTACTCCAACATGAAGATAATGGAACACGTAATCCAACAATTTTTGCAGGGTAGTGTTCAACGGTAGCAAATTACCATGGTAAGATATCTTTTTGTTATGGTGAGAAATCTTTCTAACAGTAATCTGTGAGAAATTGCAATTATTCGTTTCATATTTGCCAAAAATACGGTGCCTTGATATTGCATTTCAATTTTATTATGAAAGTGTGTGAAATTAAGTCGAATCATGTGTAAGATTTTTTTACGAAGATTTACAACTTTAATGTTCTCCTTTAAAGCTTTAATAGAATATGAGTAAGTAGAGTACAATTTCGTCTAACTAACCCAACCCTAAATGGCAACCCTGCTCAAAAATGTCCATCTTGTAATGCGGAGTGAAATACCTTTCGTTTGATACCCATATCGGCATATCCCATGCAATATTTTTTAATTTCGAATAGGTGGCAACCTCGTGAAACATTCTGAGTGGCAACACCTACGTAGAACGTCTTAGAAGGTGATACATTATCTCTGTGCCGAATTTCATTTAAATCGGTTCAGCCGTTCCCGAGATCGTTCTGCTATACAAACGTACAAATATACAAGAATTGATCGTTTAATGTTATAAGATTGGAACGATTTTCCGTCATCCCTTGTTAAATTTGGTTTCGAGACAAACCGGTTTTGGCGTAGTGCCATCATCAGTGTCGATTTTCGTTCTGATGTGTTGTTGTCGTTTGTTCTGTATTTATAATTCGTAGGTACATGAGCAGGTATTGTCAAAATTGATGCTTGTGTATATTTAGTGATATGTATGTACTGTGTGTTCATTCAGAACCGAGGGTGGTTTTTACTGATCGATTTGTGTAGCTGACTGTGGCAGTTGAAGGTCCGTAATTTTAGCCGTTTGACCTTCTTTGTGGGTTTGTTGTTTTGGTGCGTTAATCGTTTTGTGTTTATTTGTTGTTGTGTGTTTGCCTGTTTTGTACATGTATGATTACTTTGTTTCTTGTAAACAAGTTTTAAAGGCTCGAATATTATGTCAGAAATTGTGTTTATTTGTTCGTTTATTATTCTACAAATAACAAGGAGTAAACAATATTTGTTTAAATTTTTCCCAAATTATTAAATAAATTATAAAATTAAAAAATTGCTTCAAATAAATGTTTTCATACATTTAAAAAAAAAGCAATATGGGCAATCCCCGATTATTAAAATCATACAAATCAACAATGTTTACAACAAAAATCAAACACAAAAATCAATAACAAAATTACAAAAACCAACAAACATAATAATTACTAACAAAAATATGGCTAAAATTAGGAAAAAATTAGTATTTCTTTACAGTTAAACACACGCAGGCCACAATGTTTTTAAGCGTTAACGCAAATAAATGAAAAATACGAGGCAGATAAAACAATTAAAAACAAATAACAACTGAAACAAAACATGCAATTAACGTTATAAAGCGCTATATCTGCAAACACACATGTTTAATATAAACAACGCTCGAAGTTGTCGAACTTAAAATAGTTAAATTAGTAAAACAAAGAAAAAATGCTAATCAAAACAAGTAAGGAAGGTTAAGTTCGGGTGTAACCGAACATTACATACTCAGTTGAGAGCTATGGTGACAACATAAGGGAAAATAACCATGTAGGAAAATTAACCGAGGGAAACCCTGGAATGTGTTTGTATGACATGTGTATCAAATGAAAGGCATTAAAGAGTATTTTATGAGGGAGTGGGCCATAGTTCTATAGGTGGACGCCATTTGGGGATATAGCCATAAAGGTGGATCAGGGTTGACTCTAGAATGCCTTTGTAGGATATGGGTATCAAATGAAAGGTATTAATGAGTATTTTAAAAGGGCGTGGACCTAAGTTATATAGATGGACGCCTTTTCGAGATATCGCCGTAAAGATGGACCAGGGGTGACTCTAGAATGCGTTTGTACGATATGGGTATCAAATGAAAGGTGTTAATGAGCATTTTAAAAGGGAGTAATCCTTAGTTCCATATGTGGACGCCGTTTCGAGATATCGCCATAAAGGTGGACCAGGAGTGACCCTAGAATTTGTTTGCACAATATGGGCATCAAACGAAAGGTGTTAATGAGTATTTTAAAAGGGAGTGGGCCTTAGTTCTATAGGTGGACGCCGTTTCGAGATATCGCCATAAAGGTGGGCCAGGGGTGACTCTAGAATTCGTTTGTGAAATATGGGTATCAAACGAAAGGAGTTAATGAGTATTTTAAGAGGGAGTGGGCCTTAGTTCTATAGGTGGACGCATTTTCGAGGTATCGCAATAAAGGTGGACCAGGGGTGACTCTAGACTTTGTTTGTACGATATGGGTATCAAATGAAAGGTGTTAATGAGTATTTTTAAAAGGGAGTGGGCCTTCGTTTTATAGGTGTTCGCCTTTTCGAGATATCGCCATAAAGGTGGACCAGGGGTGACTTTAGAATTTGTTTGTATGATATGGGTATCAAATGAAAGGTGTTAATGATTATTTTAAAAGGGCGTGGGGCTTAGTTCTATAGGTGGACCCCTTTTCGAGATATCGCCATAAAGGTGGACCAGGGGTGACTCTAGAATTCGTTTGTGCAATATGGGTATCAAACGAAAGGAGTTAATGAGTATTTTAAGAGGGAGTGGGCCTTAGTTCTATAGGTGGACGCCTTTTCGAGATATCGCCATAAAGATGGACCAGGTGTGACTCTAGAATGCGTTTGTACGATATGGGTATCAAATGAAAGGTGTTAATGAGTATTTTAAAAGGGAGTAATCCTTAGTTCCCTAGGTGGACGCCGTTTCGAGATATCGCCATAAAGGTGGGCCAGGGGTGACTCTAGAATTCGTTTGTGCAATATGGGTATCAAACGAAAGGAGTTAATGAGTATTTTTAAAAGGGAGTGGGCCTTCGTTCTATATGTGTTCGCCTTTTCGAAATATCGCCATAAAGGTGGACCAGGGGTGACTCTAGACTTTGTTTGTACGATATGGGTATCAAATGAAAGGTGTTAATGAGTATTTTTAAAAGGGAGTGGGCCTTCGTTCTATAGGTGTTCGCCTTTTCGAAATATCGCCATAAAGGTGGACCAGGGGTGACTCTAGATTGAGTTTGTACGATATGGGTATCAAATTAAAGGTATTAGTGAGAGTTTTAAAAGGGAGTGGTGGTAGTTGTATATGTGAAGGCGTTTTCCAGATATCGACCAAAATGTGGACCAGGGTGACCCAGAACATCATCTGTTGGATACCGCTAATTTATTTATATATGTAATACCTGCCAAGATTTTAAAGGTTTTTTATTTCGCCCTGCAGAACTTTTCATTTTCTTCTACTTAATATGGTAGGTGTCACAATCAATTTATAAAGTTTTTTCTAAAGTTATATTTCGCGTCAATAAAACAATCCAATTACCTTACCATATTTCATCCCTTTTTTCGTATTTGGTATAGAATTATGGCATTTTTTTCATTTTTCGTAATTTTCGATATCGAAAAAGTGGGCGTGGTCATAGTCTGATTTCGTTCATTTTTCATACCAAGATAAAGTGAGTTCAGATAAGTACGTGAACTGAGTTTAGTAAAGATATATCGATTTTTGCTCAAGTTATCGTGTTAACGGCCATGCGGAAGGACAGACGGACGACTGTGTATAAAAACTGGGCGTGACATCAACCGATTTCGCCCATTTTCACAGAAAACAGTTAGCGCCATAAAATCTATGCTATGGTTAATTTTTGTTCGACTTATGGCGTTAAAAGTATCCTAGACAAATTAAATGAAAAAGGGCGGAGCCACGCCCATTTTTAAATTTTCTTTTATTTTTGTATTTTGTTGCACCATATCATTACTGGAGTTGAATCTTGACATAATTTACTTATATACTGTAAAGATATTAAATTTTTTGTTAAAATTTTACTTTAAAAAACATTTTTTTTTTTAAAGTGGGCGTGGTCCTTCTCCGATTTTGCTAATTTTTATTAAGCGTACATGTAGTAATAAGAGTAACATTCCTGCCAAATTTCATCATGATATCTTCAACGACTGCCAAATTACAGCTTGCACAAGTTTTAAATTACCTTCTTTTAAAAGTGGGCGGTGCCACGCCCATTGTCCAAAACTTTACTAATTTTCTATTTTGCGTCATAAGTTCAACTCATCTACCAAGTTTCGTCGCTTTATCCGTCTTTTGTTATGAATTATCGCACTTTTTCGGTTTTTCGAAATTTTCGATATCGAAAAAGTGGGCGTGGTTATAGTCCGATATCTTTCATTTTAAATAGCGATCTGAGATGAGTTCTCAGGAACCTAAATACCAAATTTCATCAAGATACCTCAAAATTTACTCAAGTTATCGTGTTAACGGACGGACATGGCTCAATCAAATTTTTTTTCGATCCTGATTATTTTGATATATGGAAGTCTATATCTATCTCGATTCCTTTATATATGTACAACCAACCGTTATCCAATCAAACTTAATATACTCTGTGAGCTCTGCTCAACTGAGTATAACAAAAGCTGTGACACTGTTTATGTTATAAAAGACTTTTTTCAACTGCACACGCACGCCCACTTTACCCCCCACAACACGAGCTTATCTTAGGTGCGCGTGTTTAACATTTGGGGTATTCATAAAGTGTCGTCGCATGCGCTAGCCTTAATGCTGTAAAATTATTATTGGCGACAATTTGACGTGTTATGACACTTTTTGAATGCTACAAATTTAAGGTTCTATTATTACTTTAGTGTGCATGTTCAATAATTTTTAACTGAGCAAAACTAAATGTTGGAAATACTAAACAGCGCAAATAGTTAATATACTGTAACGAGTTTTGGGGAATTCCACTTATTTGAAACCTTCTGCTAACGTTCCAATCTCTGAACTGTCGAATAAATAACTCCAAATTTCTGTATTGCAAAATGGTCTTTATTAGGGTACTTTGGGGGTGGTACAATTATACTTCACTTCGCAACCAATAGCGTATTTAACTCAAACTGCTTGCGCTGCTTTTATAATCTCGCTTTCGCGAACAGTTGTATCTCATGCTTGATTACCAGCTATATACGTGTATATTTGTAGTTTATGCTTTTCTACTAGCCATATGCGTGTGTATGTGTGAGTAACTACTTCGTCTGATGACTACATGTATGTGTGTGTGAAATATCTCTTCGTTGCCTATTACATAAGTGTCGCTGCTTGATGTGTTTTGTTGTTGCGATTATTTACTAACAGCATAGTGATGTCAACATTCGCCACAATACATTGCTTTGAAAAAAAACTATAGAACAATCTTTATGATTGCAAAGGAGGTTTTCGTAACTAATTTGCTAACACAGGTTATAGCTTCATATCGATAAAGAATATTCCGCCTCTATTATTTCCGTTAAAGGCATGACGCCGGAGAAGTCCAGATTTAAATTCTCGCAATTACAAAATATGATCTGAGTGGAGGTTTTGGCCTGCAAAGTTCGCCACCGAAAATCAGAAAGTTGCAAACGAGCACTGTCTGAAAGAAAGAGGCGATCGTTTTTAGAGAACATGGATACGGAGATCTCGCATAGTATATATGCTCAACGGGAGTATTTGTCATGTAAGGCTCAGCCTCACGGATCTAATTGCGTTATCAGCGGCCCAACGAAAAGCAAAAAAAAGGGCCAAACACTGCAGTGTCAATTGTTGGTAAGAAATTAACTTGCACTCGCATGTACAATCACAAGGTCTTGCCTTGGTAAGATACAATGTCTATCTAAACCCTTTTCAACCGTGAGTTCCACTATCATTCTAACCTAAGCACAAATAATCCGCTACATCGTGTTCTGGACGTTGTAACACCGCCAAATATATAATACAATTCCACAATTTTAATACAAGTACAGATTGAAATTTCTCTACGAACTTTATTGCCAACCTTCCAACGAAGATACCCCTTTACTCCAAAGAGATGGCCTCATTGTCGATTTGTTCTTGATGTGTTAACAGTACTTCTTCGCCACATTAAATGGGTGCGACCACTCACAAATTGTCATAAAAGTTCTCTAACGGGAGTTCAAGGAAACTATCAGTCTCAACAGGGTTGGACCATAGGGAAGTTGGGTTTACAACTATGGCAATTGAAAATATAGTTCGTGTTATGTGAAAACTCGTGTCTCCATTGGTAATGTTCTTTCTTCTTCTACAATAGTAGGATGTTGTTTTTGTTGTTGTTGTATTAACGACAAAAACAGTACCCGCAGGCTTTCGGGAGTGTTATCGGTGGTCCTTTGCCGGATAAAAATCCGGTACTTTTGGGTAACAAAGCACCATTAAGGTACTAGCCCGCCCATCTCGGGAACGATTTATATGGCCACATTAAACCTTCAATGCCATCCCTTCCTCCCCACCCCCTAGTTCCATGAGGAGCTTCGGGTCGCCATAGCCTCGTCTGTTAATGAAACAGGATTCGCCGCGAGTAGGTGAGATTGACAATTGGATTGGAGAAGCTATATATTGCGCTGGCAACAACTTGAGGGGGTTGCGCTACACAACCCCTTGAATCCCAAGAGTAGGATGGTGTATATTGATAGCGGGGTACACCGGGAGCGTGGTGGTAAAGGCTCTTATGCTTGTCGGGATCAAACGGATTCCAGTTCTCACCATAGTGATTACGGAGATGTTCCCTTAACTCTCTTGGAGACGGAACTAGATCAGGCATTTGTTTGCTAGTGTTTTCAGGTTTGCGAAAACTAAGTAAAAACTGTATGTTCAGCATTTCGTTGTGCTCTTTAATTTGATTAATAATTGCCAACTTCGAATGCTTCATTGTCAACTTCGGCGCGAAAAAGGGACTGCATAGCTCCGTTGAGTATACTTTATTGTCAGCTCCCCCAAAAATAAACTCCTGCGCATGTGAAGTAAATCCACAGTCCCTGCGATTTTCCCCCGTAGGGACCCAAGGCTTTTTTGGAGTGTAATCGATGCTTATGGTCCTTTGCCGGACATAGATCATGTACGTTCCGGTAAAAGTATTTTTTACTTGTATTCGCTTGCAACCTGCGCAGTTATCACAATTATGAATGCCGGCGAAATTCGGCTTTGCCAAAATTATGTAGTTGAAATTAGATTGCATTACAAATAAAAACAATTACTTTACTTTTTTCGCAAAATATTTCAAACGAATGATAAATAAATGAATTAAATATTGTAATTGATGGATTTGCGATGCAAGAAACAAAATATGAAAGTAGAATGTAAGAACAAGATTTGAGATGTAATTGCTTTTGGGCGAAGAATCCATGGTCATAAGCACTAACAGCTTAAGTCGATACAAGTTAGACGAGTGTGCGACGAAGTGAAAAGTTGGGAACTAAGTATGGAAATAGTGTAAATTTAAAGAAAGGATTTTAAATTTTCAAAATTTTCATATTAAAAACTCCACTAAAACTGTTGCATTACCGTTGTTATTTGCGTTCGTCCAAAAGCAATGTTATTTACATAATGTATAGTACCTGGGCGACCGAGCTTTATTCGGCAATCTTCGAGTATGCCGCATAACATACTTTGTTCTACATGTCATCATTAATCAAACTCTACTTTTTTTATATGTACATATATTATATATTTTTACTTACCAATATTTGATTTCCTTAAAAATAGAATTATTAATTTCAAACATTTTTTTAGTTTATTATTATTGTAGGTTTCACGAATGACAACATCAGTTAGTTTAATTAAATGTCAACTTACTTCCTAAGCGCCATCTGTTGGTAAGTAGTTAAATGGTTAGATATCGTTTTCAAATTGAATTGAACTACCCTTCAAAAAACGCGAGTACTCCATAAATAATGTAAGGAATACTCCTTTGGGAGTATAGGAGTATTCCAAAACTAATCTGTATTCATACAAAAAATGTGCTTCAATTAACATTGCGATGTCCTAGAAGAGGAGTAGGTGATCCCTCTCTCGCTTTGTTTGTGAGTATTCCATAGAGTATATACGTGAGAGTACTTTCCAAAGTACTTTCACTGTCGTACTCCATGGAGCACCCACAGAGGATCATATGCCAAAGTACTAAAGAGGAATTGTGTCGGAAAGAATTATCGGAGTGAATTTAATTTAAAATGAAGGTAAATGAAGAGGGGCAATACAACTTTTATATTTTTTACTACGAATATTCTTATGTTATTTAGCATTTGCGTGAATAAAGAAACTAATAGCTATCATCCGGTGGCAAAATACTGAGCCAGATAAATAATTTTGCATGTAAATGCAACAACAATGATTTGAGCCAGATAAATCCAGATAGAAGTCTGGTTCAATTTGTGAGCCAGATAATTTGTTAATTACTTCTTTTTAGGTTGGCAACGCGGCCTTTAATATACCTACTTTTTCAAAAATAGATGTCGCTCTTAGCCTTTCGCCGTATGAGTTAAATGAAAAACAGAGGCGACATCTGCCTATAACATTTCACGTGTGCGAAAATTTCACGACATCTGCTTCTCAAGTCTCTCAATGATTCAGAGCATTCCCGTGAGAATTGAGCGTGAGCCAGAGCTGTAAAACTGACTGAAATATGGCAAATATTTCTCTATACTACAGTATCAGCCCGATTCTAAACGAAAATTCCGTGCGAGTTTTTTTCCCTTCTCCCATTCCTCGTATTCTAAATAAAAATTCCTTGTGAGTTTTTTCACTTCTCCCTTTCCTCCAATTCTGAACAATGTTCGAAAAAGCGGAAACCGGTTATGGGAGAAAAGTAGGTATTATGAATGTGAGGGAGAGGGAGATTTCTCTGCCATTTCATAGGAGTTTTTTCACTAGTTAAATTAAAGGGAATGCATCAAAATAGTTAAAGGAAATTGGTTCTTAAAAAAAAAAACACTTATTTGTACAAATTTGTGCTGAAATATGTATTTACATTCTACCACAATATTCTCACTGTTAATACAACAACAACAACAACAACCACAATATTCATTATTTTAAGTCGAAAAGTATATCATAAGCAATGGAAGAGCTCTTCGTATATTTGATGCAGCCATCCAGAAATTGCGCAAGGATTTTTTAAGAAGGCTTAAATAGATTTTGGCATATGGCGAAAGGCGAACTCAACTCGACTTGGCCGCCAGAAAATTGCTTTGCAGAATGAATGCATGCAACTCCGGCGGATTTGTGTTATCCCACCGTCTTCTTCTTCTTATGCTCCTCTGTTGATGTTGCTGTGACACCAATTCATTACTTATTCCAGTGAATACCACATGAAATGCAATAATGTGGATTGTTTATACCTTATTTCTTAATTTCAAACAAATTCGCAACAATAATTAAACTTTTCAATTTTTTAAACAAAATAAGAAATGCGCAACGAAATTTCAAGTGACAAAACAGCTGACTTCGAAAATTCGAAATTCCTATTCCCCAATTATTCTTCTCACTAGGAGAAAAGAATTGGAGGAATTTTTCCGCTGGAATAAAAAATTCCACGAGAACAAAATTCCGCGAGAATATTTAGAATTGGTCTGTATGTATACATAAAACCAGTGCGAGGTTGCATTTTATCAGAGTTGCCATAGTAAAATTTTATTATCAGTTATTTGTATGCAATATTTTACTTTTGGCAACTCTGTTCGATCGTCATCGTGTCGTGATCATGGTCGTTAAAAAACAAGCAATGATCGGCTGATGGTGGTCCGCAAACGCATTGCAAAGGCGTATTGTTATAGTACTCCAACATGAAGAAAATGGAACACGTAATCCAACAATTTTTGCAGGGTAGTGTTCAACGGTAGCAAATTACCATGGTAAGATATCTTTTTGTTATGGTGAGAAATCTTTCTAACAGTAATCTGTGAGAAATTGCAATTATTCATTTCATATTTGCCAAAAATACGGTGCCTTGATATTGCATTTCAATTTTATTATGAAAGTGTGTGAAATTAAGTCGAATCATGTGTAAGATTTTTTACGAAGATTTTCAACTTTAATGTTCTCCTTTAAAGCTTTAATAGAATATGAGTAAGTAGAGTACAATTTCGTCTAACTACCCCAACCCTAAATGGCAACCCTGCTCAAAAATGTCCATCTTGTAATGCGGAGTGAAATACCTTTTGTTTTATACCCATATCGGCATATCTCATGCATTTTTTTTAATATCGAATAGGTGGCAACCTCGTGAAACATTCTGAGTGGCAACACCTACGTAGAAAGTCTTAGAAGGTGATACATTATCTCTGTGCCGAATTTCATTTAAATCGGTTCAGCCGTTCCCGAGATCGTTCTGCTATACAAACGTACAAATATACAAGAATTGATCGTTTAATGTTATAAGATTGGAACGATTTTCCGTCGTCCCTTGTTAAATTTGGTTTCGAGACAAACCGGTTTTGGCGTAGTGCCATCATCAGTGTCGATTTTCGTTCTGATGTGTTGTTGTCGTTTGTTCTGTATTTATAGTTCGTAAGTACATGAGCAGGTACTGTCAAAATTGATGCTTGTGTATATTTAGTGATATGTATGTACTGTGTGTTCATTCAGAACCGAGGGTGGTTTTTACTGATCGATTTGTGTAGCTGACTGTGGCAGGTGAAGGTCCGTAATTTTAGCCGTTTGACCTTCTTTGTGGGTTTGTTGTTTTGGTGCGTTAATCGTTTTGTGTTTATTTGTTGTTGTGTGTTTGCCTGTTTTGTACATGTGTGATTACTTTGTTTCTTGTAAACAAGTTTTAAGGCTCGAATATTATGTCAGAAATTGTGTTTATTTGTTCGTTTATTATTCTACAAATAACAAGGAGTAAACAATATTTGTTTAAATTTTTCCCAAATTATTAAATAAATTATAAAATTAAAAAATTGCTTCAAATAAATGTTTTCATACATTTAAAAAAAAAGCGATATGGGCAATCCCCGATTATTAAAATCATACAAATAAAGAATGTTTACAACAAAAATCAAACACAAAAATCAATAACAAAATTACAAAAACCAACAAACATAATAATTACTAACAAAAATATGGCTAAAATTCAACTGTGAAAAAAATTAGTATTTCATTCCAGTTAAACACACGCAGGCCACAATATTTTTAAGCGTTAACGCAAATAAATGAAAAATACGAGGGAGATAAAACAATTAAAAACAAATAACAACTGAAACAAAACATGCAATTAACGTTATAAAGCGCTATATCTGCAAACACACATGTTTAATATAAACACCGCTCGAAGTTGTCGAACTTAAAATAGTTAAATTAGTAAAACAAAGAAAAAATCCTAATCAAAACAAAAGCTGTGACACTGTTTATGTTATAAAAGACTTTTTTCAACTGCACACGCACGCCCACTTTACCCCCCATAACACGAGCTTATCTTATGTGCGCGTGTTTAGCATTTGGGGTATTGACAAAGTGTCGTTGTTGTTGTTGTTGTAGCAATGCTCGCCCCACCTAAATAGCCGCGACCGATCACAAATTGTCATCAATATCCTCTAACGGGAGTCCAAGGAAACTTGCCGTTTCAACAGGGGTGGACCATAAGGAAAGGGGTGTTAGAGGCGTTGGTTCCACATTACAATTAAAGAGATGGTTGGTGTCATGTGGGGACACATTGCAAGCAGGGCATACATTTTGTATGTCGGGGTTGATTCTGGATAGGTAAGAGTTTAACCTGTTACAGTATCCAGAACGAAGTTGAGCAAGAGTGACACGCGTTTCCCTGGGGAGTATGCGTTCCTCTTCTGCGAGTTCTGGATATTTTTCTTCAAGTACTGGATTCACCGGGCAATTCCCGACATAAAGGTCCGACGCCTGTCTATGGAGTTCACCAAGGACCTGCTTGTGTTTTTCCGCTTCATACGGCTGGGTTCTCAGGTGCTGTATTTCCTCAAAATGCTTACGGAGATGACTCCTTAGGCCCCTAGGCGGTGCTGGTTCGTCAATCAGATGTCTGTTGGGATGCCCAGGTTTCTGGGTATTCAACAGAAACTGTTTGGTCAGCATCTCATTTCTCTCCCTGATGGGGAGTATTCTCGCCTCATTATGCAGATGGTGTTCTGGGGACATAAGAAGACAGCCCGTGGCGATTCTGAGAGCAGTATTTTGGCAGGCCTGTAGTTTCTTCCAGTGGGTGGTTTTTAGGCTTGGCGACCATATGGGTGACGCGTAGCACGTAATCGGCTGGCTAATTGCTTTGTATGTGGTCAAAAGCGTTTCTTTATCTTTTCCCCAGGTACTGCCAGCAAGGGATTTGAGGATTTTATTACGGCCCTGAATTCTTGGAACAATTGCGGTTGCGTGCGCACCAAAATGTAGATCCTGATCAAACGTCACACCCAAGATTTTGGGGTGTAGGACAGTCGGTAGCGTAGTGCCATCGACGTGGATGTTCAATATGGTCGACATTTTGGGCGTCCATGTTGTAAATAAGGTCGCGGAAGATTTAGTCGGTGACAATGCCAGGTTTCGCGAGGCGAAAAAACTGGAGAGATCAGGGAGATAGCCGTTTATTTTATTGCATAGCTCATCGATCTTTGGGCCTGGGCCTGTGGCCATTATTGTGCAGTCATCGGCGTAGGAAACGATTGTGACTCCTTCCGGTGGTGAAGGTAGCTTAGATATGTAGAAATTAAACAAAAGCGGGGATAGGACACCACCCTGTGGCACCCCTTGTTTAATTCTCCTTTGTTTTGATGTTTCGTTTCTGAATTGCACCGATGCCTGCCGACCACCCAGATAATTTGCGGTCCACCTTTTAAGACATGGGGGAAGGGTGGACCCTTCCAGGTCTTGCAGTAACGAGCCATGGTTGACCGTATCAAAAGCTTTTGATAGGTCTAACGCTACGAGTACTGTTTTATGGTGGGGATATTGATTCAAACCGCAATTTATCTGGGTGCCAATGACATTTAGCGCGGAGGTAGTGCTATGGAGTTTTCTGAAGCCATGCTGATGAGGAGCTAGCTGCAAATGTGCTTGGAAATAAGGGAGCAAAATGGCTTCAAGCGTCTTTGCCACTGGCGATAGGAGAGATATCGGACGATATGACTCACCTACGTTAGCTGGTTTCCCAAGCTTTAGTAGCGGGACCACCTTGGCCATTTTCCATTTCTCGGGTATGACAAAGGTGGAAAGAGACAGGTTGAAGACATGCGCTAAATATTTGAAACCCTCTTTCCCTAGGTTTTTAAGCATCGGCATGGCTATGCCGTCTGGGCCCACTGCTTTGGATGGTTTAGCGCGACCAATGGCGTCCTCAACCTCTCTAGCGGTGATGGTAATTGGTGACGCGCTGAGTTTGTGTTTATGTGCGTGTCTATTGGCTCTCCGTCTATCTTTGTCGACCGTAGGATGCATTATATATTGTCGGCAGAAAGCGCTCGCGCATTTTTTCGCATCCGACAGCACCTTATCGCCAAAGGCGATGGAAACTTTGTCTTTGTGCTTAGTCGGATTCGATAGGGACTTTACGGTGGACCAAAGTTTACCCACACCGGTAGAGAGGTTACAACCTCTTAGGTGCTCTTCCCATTTCGCCCGCTTGTGTTCGTCCACAAGCAATCTGATGCGTTGGTTTATATCCCTTATTTGGGGGTCGCCTGGATCAAGCTGTCTTATAAGGTCGCGTTCCCTCGCTAAGCTCGCGGCCTCCGCCGGGAAGTGGGGCCGGATTTCGGGGATTCTCCCGGCGGGAATGAAATGTGCCGAGGCGGATTCAATGACCTTACGGAAGGCACGCTCCCCTTGGCGGGCATCAGTTGGGATAGGGAGGGCAGCAAAGCTGCTGTCTTTTTTGAAGTTTATGAAAGTGCGTTTTTCGGTGACGATGAAGTCGGCGGTACGCTCGAACGAAATAAGTATGGGCAGGTGGTCGGATGCCAATGTTACCATCGGCTGCCAGTTGACGCAGCTTACGAGTTCTGCTCTCACGATTGAGATATCTGGCGAGCTATGACAGCTTCCTACCATACGTGTGGGGGCGTCTCCGTTTATTGTGCAGAACGTCGTTTCGTCTATTTGATCCGCCAACATCTCACCCCTACTGTCCGCCCGCAAGTTTGAATGCCATAGGTCGTGATGGGCATTGAAATCGCCTAAGATAATGCGATTGTTGCCAGTGAGTAAGGCCTCGATATTAGGGCGCTATCCACTGGGGCAACAGGTGACAGGAGGGATGTAGATGTTGATGATTTCTAGATTTGCATTGCCTGACCGGACAGATAGGCCTTGACGTTCTAAGACATTATCACTGCGGTCGATGCCAGGATCAAATATATGATATTGCACAGAGTGGTGTATAATAAACGCGAGGCCGCCTCCATTTCCGCTCTCGCGGTCTTTCCTGTGGACATTATAACCAGAGAAGGTCTGCAATGCAGATCTTGCTGTGAGTTTAGTCTCTTGAATCGCAGCAATGCGGATGTTGTGCCCCTTCATGAAATCGACTATCTCCGTAATCTTCCCAGTTAGTCCATTACAGTTGAACTGCAGAATTCTGAAGTGCATGAGGGGTGACGCCGCCACTCTAGGGGTAAGTGAGGGGTGACTACGCCTAGGTTGTGGAAGGCCAGGACGCAATTGCTGTTGTGGCCTTGGGACTGGGCGCCCTTGGGCAAGCATTGGGGTACCCGGATGATTTGGGTTTGCGACCTGGCAACATGGCGCCATGAAACCCGTCGGGGGGTTGCCGTCGCGGAGACCAGAACATCTAGGAAAGTGGCACCACCCAAGGCAGGAGCTGCATTAAGCGGATGTCGCAAACCTATATATTCTGTGCTGGCAGACGGTGCAAACGGAGGCAGGGACTAAGAGTCTGTTTCCCTGACCTGCACGATTGCTGCCAGAAAAGAGGGGGGGAGAAGAAGACGGGGGCAGGGGCTGATGCTCAGCGTTGCAACCAGCTCTACTACGAAGGTAGTAGTTATGAGTGGTATCAGCTGTTTGAGTTGTTGGCGCCGTGGGGCGCGAGCAGCAGCGGGTACTTGTTGTGGCTTGCTGAGCAGCGAAGCTGCTGGAAGGTAGTGGGGATACGCTTAGGCGTAGACTACGGGACGCCCTTGGGCGTGAGCAGCAAGGAGCCACAAAAGATTTATAAAAGTTACGTGGACGTCGGGTTTTGGGATCAAGCCCAGAATAACCTGTCCGATGCAACCATCCCTTGCACGAGACACACTGAACAGAGTATGACCGTCCTAAAAAGATTCTTTTCTGGCAAATGCAGCAAAACCATTTCTCATGACCGGGGTCAGGAGACGGACCCGGATTGGGTTCGATACCTTCCCGGAGTAAGAGAATATGTAGCAGTCCTGCTGCAAGGAGCTGCTGGGAGGATGACAATTTGTGGGAGGGACGAAACAAATTAAATGGGGTCACACTGAAATGACAGTCCTTGGTCGGGAAAAATCCCGAGTCGCTCCGGTACATAGAACCGACTGCCTCGTCGCATGCGCTAGTCTTAATGTCGTAAAATTATTATTGGCGACAATTTGACGCGTTATGACACTATTTGAATGCTAAAATATAAGGTTCTATTATTACTTTTGTGTGCATCTTCAATAATTTTTAACTGAGCAAAACTAAATGTTGGAAATTTTAAACAGCGTAAATAGTTAATATACTGTAACGACTTTTGGGGAATTCCACTTATTTGAAACCTTCTGCTAACGTTCCAATCTCTGAACTGTCGAATAAATAACTCCAAATATCTGTATTGCAAAATAGTCTTTATTAGGGTACTTTGGGAGTGGTACAATTATACTTCACTTCGAAACTAATAGCGTATTTAAATCAAACTGCTTGCGCTGCTTTTATAATCTCGCTTTCGCGAACAGTTGTATCTCATGTTTGATTACCAGCTATATACGTGTATATTTGTAGTTTATGCTTTTCTACTAGCCATATGCGTGTGTATGTGTGAGTAACTACTTCGTCTGATGACTACGTGTATGTGTGTGTGAAATATCTCTTCGTTGCCTATTACATAAGTGTCGCTGCTTGATGTGTTTTGTTGTTGCGATTATTTACTAACAGCATAGTTATGTCAACATTCCCCACAATACATTGCTTTGAAAAAAAACTATAGCACAATCTTTAAGATTGCAAAGGAGGTTCTCATAACTAATTTGCTAACACGGGTTATAGCTTCATATCGATTAAGAATATTCCGCCTCTATTATTTCCGTTAACAGCATGATGCCGGAGAAGTCCAGATTTAAATTCTCGCAATTACAAAATATGATCTGAATTGAGGTTATGTCCTGCAAAGTTCGCCACCGAAAATCAGAAAGTGGCAAACAAACACTGACTGAAAGAAAAAGGTGATAGTTTTTATAGAACATGGACACGGAGGGCTCGCATAGTATATATGCTTAAAGTGAGTAATTGTGATGTAAGGCTCAACCTAACGGATCTAATTCCGTTATCAGCGGCCCAACGAAAAGCCAAACACTGCAGTGTCAATTGTTAGTAAGAAATTAGCTTGCACTCGCTTGTACAATCACAAGGTCTTGTCTTGGTAAGATACAATGTCTATCTAAACCCTTTTCAACCGTGAGTTCCAATGTGTTATTCTAACCTAAACACAAATAATTCGATACATCATGTTATGAACGTTGGAACACCGCCGCATATATGAAACAATTCCACATTTTTAATACAAGTATTAAGGGATGCGAAAAACTAAGAGAACCTGCATTACAATTAAGCGATGTGATCACAGTCCAGGGTGGACCATAGAGAAGTTGGGTTTAGAGGCGTAGGTTCCACGTTACAATTGAAAAGATAGTTGGCGTTATGTGGAGACACGTGTCTCCCTTGATAGTGTGTTTTCTTCTTCTACAAGAGTAGGATGGTGTATATTGATAGCGGGGTACACCGGGCGCGTACTGGCAAAGGCGATTACCGATTCTGCGTTGATTTCACTCATGGCCTTCTTTTGCTTGTATGGATCAAACGTATTGCGCATTTGACCATAGTGCTTATAGAGGTGTTCCCTTAACCCTCTTGGAGACGGAACAAGATCAAGCAGTTGTTTGCTAGGGTGTCCAGGTTTGTGACAACTAAGCAAAAACTGTCTCATTTTTTTATGCCCTTCAATTTGATTAATCATTTTCAACTGTTTTAGCATTTTTTTATGCCCTTCAATTTGATTAATCATTGCCAACTTCGGCTAAGAAGAGACTGCATAGCTCCGTTGAGTATACTTTATTGTCAGCTCGCCCAAAAGTGAACTCCTTCGCCTGCGAGGTAAAACCAGAGGCCCTGGGATTTTAGGGCCGAACTCAAGGCTTTTTGGAGTGTAATCGATACTTATGTCCTTTGCCGGATATAAAAAAATATAGATCAGGTACGCTCCGGTAACAAAGCACCATAAACCATCATCCCGGTAACAATTAACATGAGCACACGGCTACAACACCAACAACAACCACATTAAACCTTCTAGGCCATCCCGCCCACAGGTCGCCCGAGCCATATTTATCAGGCGATATGTGTATGATACATTCATATTTTTAGCAGAATTCCCCTCGCGTAGGTGAGGTTGACATTTAGGTTTCAGAAGCTCTTAAGCTATAAAGCTTTGTATTGCGCTTATCAAGTCCTTGAATCCCAGAATTGCTTCCGTTCTGCCCTCTGGTACAGTTCTTAATAACGACCATGATGGGTTCGCGCAAGCGTTGCACGTGTCCACAATGATTCGATGTCGATTTATACACCACTCTATGGATTGGATAGCTATGATATTTTGATCGTATTTTACGATCGATATACCTACCGCGAGGATATTCATAACTCCTTGCCCGCAGGGGGATTATCGAAAGGTCAATTATACTTGTCACGGTATAATAGCTTTACTCATATAACAATAACATGAAACGAGAGAAAGAAGGGGCACTGAAGACGGCACAACGGCGAAATCTGTTTGTCTGGAAACCAAATTTGACGAAGGATAACGAAAGCTGCTTTCAATATAAATTGTTTGATTCATTTCGGGAAGTTCTAACTTGCAAAGGTATATTTACTACTAACCGATGTTAAAAAGTAAATTGCCATTAATTTTTTACAGTATAAAGTTTGAGCTTTAGTTATGAAAGTCCCTCTTAAATTTATATTTTAAGCGCTCATCAACGTGCTGAAACTATTTCAACAATTTCTCAGTTAAAAATTATGCCAATTTCCCCTTTAATACACTGTATTACATACATACATACATGCACATTCACCCAATGCAAATATCATGATAAGTACATTAAACAATATATATTTACTTACCATACAATCATATATCATTATTTACAAACATAGTAACTATATAGTATATAATATATTTAACTCTTTTGCTCTGGTGTAACATAATTTTCCACATAAAAGCATACACACATATATGTTACACTAATAAAATATAACAAATGTCTAATAAAATTCTATAAGAAAAAAATCTGCATACATAAATTAAGTGAACTTTCCATACCACAATGTATTTAACAACAATTTAAGTAATAAATAAAAAAAAAACAGTTAATAGCAAGTTTAAACAATTTCCGCAGCAATTCACACAAGCAAATCAACTGAGACAGAAGAAATGTATACACGTCCTCATTTATGGCATATTGAAATGGCCTTTCTGCACTCGTAAAAAAATCACTTAAAAATTACGAATTGAAAAGTATAAAAAAAAATCAAAAACGTTTAAAAATAAACATATGTATGTATATATTAATTCCAGGTATTTGAAATTTCATGCTGAAAATTGCATGAAAATTAAATCTATATCTTCTCTCTATCTATAAATCTTATAAAATAAAGTCGCTAAATGCCATGTATGCACATAACTTCACACAGAATGCTCCGATTTTAAAACGGTTTTTTGCATTTGGAAGCTTAGCTACGTGAGATGGTACAGTTAATATAATTTGAAGGTATATATTATAGGGGCGTGGCAAATTGCCAAAATGTAGTAAAAAAATCATAAATTTTTGATTACACAGCTATAACTCATAAACGGAAGGATGGATTTGAAAAATTCTACCTTTCACTAAAACTTTGAAATATTTATCTTCGTTCTGCATCAAAGAAAATACTTGATTCCTTTCTTATATCAGCCAAATTGTTTAAACAAAATGTTATGGAATCGCATCTTCGGTGGAAGAAGTAAGGAAGGCGGTCGGCATGATGTGGTGGTGCACAGTGGCTAGTCATTGTCGGCTGGGGCGGGTCCTTGCCAACCTTACTGTTCCTGCGCCATAATCAGAAAAAAAAGTCATATCATGCTTTAAAAAAACTCACACAGCGCAGAACTAATTCAAAACGCTGGAAATTCAAAATAAAACAACATCCGGTCGAACCGGATGCCACGGACAGACCGTTAAACATTCAAAATTTAAATTCAAAAAAAATAACCGCAAAAAAAGTTACCGAACCGGACATGGCCGGTTACTAACGCTGAAATGCAAAAAAACGCTGAAAATTAAAATAAGAAAAACAAAAAGGGCCGAATATAACTTGGGGGCGCCGCGGGTGTTGTTGCGTCGCCCGGTGCATATACCCACCCTCAAAAACCATGGCCACCGACGCACCTATATTTCGGTGGCCCCTTACCTGCTTTACCCTATGCCTTCTTAATAAAGGGCGACGTCAGCATTCCCATTATAAATACAATTTTTATTCAATACTCATTATTAATGCCTTAAACCTTTTCTCTGAAAAGTCATTGAATTATTAGCTAAATTCTAATATAAACCATACTCTCTAACAACAAAGGTATTCAAATAATTTGCTTATATTTGGTTAACAAAAAAAATATATATAAAGTTCTGTTTTGGTTATTATCATAAGGGGTTGCCCTTAAAGTACATTGTTACGATAATCACTTATTATCTGCTTTTTTTTCCACTTACAAAAATTATTATGATGTTATAGTAGAACTTATTTTGCGGGTAACCTAATATCAAATTGGTATAATGCTAGTGCGCATAGTATAATGATAATAATATCTAATATGTACCAAGAAGAGTGTTTACAAAAGCAATAAAGATGAAATTGCGATAGCAATATGTATTACGTGCACGTAGATTACTTTCGTCTTGTTGTTCGAAAGATATTGCCCACAATACGGATTCATATGTATATATATATATATATATATATATATATTGCATTTGTAAGATATAAGAAAAAAAATTTAATTCAAAATCCTTTTGCCAATTCGTGCATAATCGACGAATGGCTGCTGTCGCAAAAAAAATTCTTTAAATTTATGGTTGAGCTCCCAAAAATGAATCGCTAAAATGTTTCACGTGATAGCGACGGCTTATTATCAATAAAATTTATAGAGCTAACTTCAAACATTTTAAAGCGACAAAATATATTCTTAAAATGATAAAAAAAATGTATGCCTTTTATTTTTTTTGTAAAGCTAATGCTTAGGTAGGTATTAGGTAAATAGAATTATACTCGTAAATTGCTGAATACAATTTTAGTTATATTTAAAGAGTTTTGCTCAATATAATGTATATAAGATGCATTCACAAATAAACGGAGTATGTTTGAATTAGTTTTGAGCGTTCTAACAGGTAATTGCTGCTTAACCTGACAGAGACAAAATGCCTGTTTATTTGTGAACAATTCTTTTAAAATGTGTAAATAATTTTGCATATTAAACTGTTGTTGCATTCTTTAATATCTTGTCAAGTTGCAAAACATAAGTGTTCATGTAGTAATTCTTTTGGTTAGATAATCAATACAAGCTAAACTTAAATAGTGGAAATTATTCATGTGTAACTTTTTTTTCTATAATAAGTTAAACTATCCTTTCATCTTTTATGTTGATAATTCTTAAAAAATGTCGTAATTTTACGAAAAAAGATCGATCCTTGTCGAATGGTTTACCCGGGCTGTATAAAACCCTCTAAGTACCACTTGGAAGTTCCTTTAACTACCCTGCAAAAATGCTCTCGTCATTCCACGCCGTTTGACTAGTTATTATACAATCATAGGTTATATTCCTAGTCACATTTGCATGGGCGTGGGTAAGTGTCGTGACCAGAAATTTTTGTAGGGTAATTATATCTAAAGTTATACCTTGCTGGTACTTACATGGCCGACAGAGTACGTACCATGGGTCTCTGCCGGCGTGTTGTCGCTGGTGAAGGTGACTTTGCCGGTGAAGCCGACGCCGTTGTTGGTTGTGGTGCGCGGTCTCGGGCGCGCCGTGTTGGTACTGTTGGTGGTTGTTGCGCTCTGGTCCGAGGTAATCGAATGAACCTGGTGGCGATAAAGCTTCGTGCTGGCCTTTACGATCGGATGACTTGGCCATTTTGACGTTAGATGTGTTACGCGGCAGCGTACTGCTGGCCCTGGAGGCGGAATTGGTGGTCGGACGCTTTTCCGAAGGTGGTAGGGTACTTCGTAACGTAGAGAAGGGGTTTATCTTTTGATTGCAATGGTTCTCATCAGCATTTAGCTCAGTGCCGTCCGAATCCGTATCGGAATCACTAACACCTTCCTCACTAAGTGTGGCTGTGAAACGCCGACCTACTTCACTAGATATTATATACGTTGCGCTTGTGTCAACACGACACCACCGTGATAAGGTTTCTTCCCACTTGTTTGTTCTTCTAGTAGTTGGGCCTGCAATTCCTCGTTGCAGTCTTTTGGTTCTTCCACAATGCTCGTTTGAATACGTGCACAGCCGGCTAGGGTGTTTGGCGATTCGTTAAATATAAGTGGGGATGTGCAGTTGACGTAGCAATAATGTTAATATATTTGTAATGTTTTTTTTTTTTATATCGCCAGGCCGCCACAATTTTAGTTGCAGCCAATCACACTTTTTTCCGGAAACTCATTGCCAATTTTTTCTCTAGTGATGGCCGGTCTGTTTTTTTCTTGTTTTTCGATACTTTTTATCGCAACATTCGCCCCATCACTAGGTGTATTCGCGCGAACACGCTCCCAAGTGGACCGTAACCGTAGACCGTAGCAGCAGACCCTAACAAAAAGTAACATTTTTACCAAACAATTCGTTTGTGTGATTGTTCGGTGTCAACTGTGCCCGCTAATTGCTTTTCAGTGAGCCATGATGCGACGCATACGTACATATGTACATAGCATTCGCTGTGTTATTTAACTTCGGGCGTAGGTTTATAGGCATGTATATATGTACATACATATGTATGTATTTTGATATCACATCAGCTTGAAATAGGTATGTACATACATATTTATGTAACATAAATGGTTAATTGTTAATGCAACATAACTGGTTAAGAATGCATACATCTATTGAAAAATACTCTTTCGTTAAAAATATTAAACATTTCCTTAAAATTCTTCAAAAAAGTTTTTTTTTTTTTGGTATTTTTGCATGTGTCACTATCACTACCTATTATAAAACAAAGTCGCTTTTGCTGTCCCATGTCCCTTTGAATGCTTAAACCTTTAAAACTACGCATTTTCATGCGCTTTTTTTTAATAGATAGAGTGATTGAAGTTTACAGATTGTATAACAACATCCATTAAATAGTGGAGAAATACTGTTATTTTTGAAGTTTATAATGTGATGTTGTTAGGGTCTGCTGCTACGGTCTACGGTTACGGTCCATTTGGGAGCGTGTTCGCGCGAACACACCTAGTGATGGGGCGAAAGTTGCGATAAAAAGTATCGGAAAACAAGAAAAAAAACAGACCGGCCATCACTAGAGAAAAAATTGGCAATGAATTTCCGGAAAAAAGTGTGATTGGCTGCACTTAAATTTTGGCGGCCTGGCGATATAACAAAAAAGAGATCGTGTAACATCGGTTGACACAACTTCAATAGCAAGGCGCCAACTGCTTTATTAACATTATTGCTACGTCAACTGCACATCCCCACTTATATTTTACGAATCGCCAAACACCCTAGCCGGCTGTGCACGTATTCAAACGAGCATTGTGGAAGAACCAAAAGACTGCAACGAGGAATTGCAGGCCCAACTACAAGAAGAACAAACAAGTGGGAATAAACCTTATCACGGTGGTGTCGTGTTGACACATGCGCAACGTATATAATATCTAGTGAAGTAGGTCGGCGTTTCACAGCCACACTTAGTGAGGAAGGTGTTAGTGATTCCGATACGGATTCGGACGGCACTGAGCTAAATGCTGATGAGAACCATTGCAATCAAAAGATAAACCCCTTTCTCTACGTTACGAAGTACCCTACCACCTTCGGAAAAGCGTCCGACCACCAATTCCGCCTCCAGGGCCAGCAGTACGCTGCCGCGTAACACATCTAACGTCAAAATGGCCAAGTCATCCGATCGTAAAGGCCAGCACGAAGCTTTATCGCCACCAGGTTCATTCGATTACCTCGGACCAGAGCGCAACAACCACCAACAGTACCAACACGGCGCGCCCGAGACCGCGCACCACAACCAACAACGGCGTCGGCTTCACCGGCAAAGTCACCTTCACCAGCGACAACACGCCGGCAGAGACCCATGGTACGTACTCTGTCGGCCATGTAAGTACCAGCAAGGTATAACTTTAGATATAATTACCCTACAAAAATTTCTGGTCACGACACTTACCCACGCCCATGCAAATGTGACTAGGAATATAACCTATGATTGTATAATAACTAGTCAAACGGCGTGGAATGACGAGAGCATTTTTGCAGGGTAGTTAAAGGAACTTCCAAGTGGTACTTAGAGGGTTTTATACAGCCCGGGTAAACCATTCGACAAGGATCGATCTTTTTTCGTCAAAATTACGACATTTTTTAAGAATTATCAACATAAAAGATGAAAGGATAGTTTAACTTATTATAGAAAAAAAAGTTACACATAAATAATTTCCACTATTTAAGTTTAGCTTGTATTGATTATCTAACCAAAAGAATTACTACATGAACACTTATGTTTTGCAACTTGACAAGATATTAAAGAATGCAACAACAGTTTAATATGCAAAATTATTTACACATTTTAAAGGTTTGTTCACAAATAAACAGGCAGTTTTGTCTCAGTCAGGTTAAGCAGCAATTACTTGTTAGAACGCTCAAAACTAATTCAAACATACTCCGTTTATTTGTGAATGCATCTTATATACATTATATTGAGCAAAACTCTTTAAATATAACTAAAATTGTATTCAGCAATTTACGAGTATAATTCAATTTACATAATACCTACCTAAAAATTAGCGTTACAAACAGGGCATACATCTTTTTTTTTATCATTTTAATAATATATTTTGTCGCTTTAAAGAAAATTTTTTTTTTGCGACAGCAGCCATTCGTCGATTATGCACGAATTGGCAAAAGGATTTTGGATTTAAATTTTTTTCTTATATCTTACAAATGCAATATATATATATATATATATGTGGTTATGTTAAAACATGACTTTACTGTTCTAAGTTCACTTCTTTATTCATCTTCACTACAATTTTATAATTTAGTTTAGTCATTGCGAAATACGGTGGAATGTAAACAATACAAATGTCAAAATTTACAGTGTTGAATAACTATTACGAAAGTTGCTATTATACGTGTGTTGGAGAACGTAATTTTGCAGATATGCTTACGTAGCAGGATTAAATGATTTAAAACGTAGGCTGATACGCCACATTACCCCCCTCTTAGGAACCAGGTAGGGTTGCGGTGAAAGCAGGTTTAAGTCTGTCGATCGATACCTTTGTTTCGTTGTTATTAAATTGTATAACGTAGTATTTTGAAGTTCGCCTTAACACGTTGTAAGGACCTTTGTACGGGGCTGTGAGCGATGGCCGTACAGAGTCATCTCTAACAAATACTTGCGCACAAGACTTCAATTCTGGATGAACGAAAACTTTAGGAGATGCATGCCAGGATGTGCCAACTGGGCGAATGTCTCGCATAGCTCGTCTAAAATCACTAATGAAATCATGTTCATCGGTCGACGGTTTGTTGTCGATAAAAAATTCCGCCGGCAGGCGAAGATTCGTGCCATAAACTAGTTCCGAAGGTGTTGCCATTAAGTCGTCTTTAAACGCGGATCGAAGACCAAGTAATATTAACGGTAAATGCTTTGTCCACTGGTCAGCACCATGACAGAGGATGGCAGATTTTAGGGTGCGGTACCATCGTTCCACCATGCCATTGGCTTGTGGGTGATAGGACGTCGTTCGCAAATGGCTAACTCCTAAGCGCTGAAGAAGTTGTCGAAAAAGTGCACACTCAAATTGCCGACCACGATCGGTGGTAATTGACGTAGGAACTCCGAAACGAGATATCCACTCTCTTACTAAGGCGGTGGCCACAGACGGTGCGGTAATATCGGGGAGTGGAATCGCGTCTGGCCACCTTGTGAAGCGATCAATTATTGTAACGCAGTACCGATTTCCATCCGAAAGCGGAAACGGCCCTACAATGTCGATATGAAGGTGAGCAAATCTTTCGTTGGGTATGGCTCGTCGTTGCAGCTGCGTTCTATTGTGGCGAAAGACTTTATTTCGTTGACAATCTATGCAACTTCGAGCGAATTCCCTGCTATCTCGTTGTATTGACGGCCAAACGAATCTTTCTGTCATAAGCCGGGCTGTAGCTCTTATTCCGGGATGTGCGAGACCGTGTATCGATTGCAGAACACTGGAGCGAAATTTTTTGGTGATGAACGGTCGTACTTTCCCAGTTGAACAGTCACAGTAGATTTTATGTTCACTAGAGGGAATAGAAAGCAAAGCAAATTTAAGTGAGTTAGCAGTGTTACCTTTCAAGAGTGATTGGAACTCTGAATCGGTTTTTTGATCTGCAGCTAGTTTCTTGTAATCTATCGGCTGGTGTGTAATCGACTCAATACGAGACATCAAATCTGCTACTGCGTTATTTTCACCATTTACGTGCCGAATGTCTGTCGTAATTTGGGCAATAAAATCAAGTTGTCTTACTTGCCGGTCAGACGCTTTGTCTAGTCGTTGTTTGAATGCGAAGATCAGGGGTTTATGATCCGTGTATATGTGACAATTTCTGCCCTCGACCATGTCTCTGAAGTGACGCAAAGCTAAATAAATGGCGGTTAGCTCCCGGTCGTAAGTACTGTAGCGCTGTTCCGATTTTGAAAACTTCCTCGAAAAAAAACCAAGCGGTTGGATCTTATCGTTTACGACTTGATTGAGTACTGCACCGGCAGCTAAGTTAGATGCGTCGACCCAAAGTGATAGCTCGGCGTTCGGAAGTGGATGTGCGAGCATAGCAGCATCAGCTAACTCTCTTTTACAGGACTCAAAGCAGCGCACGGTATCGTCAGACCACACGAGGGGCGTTAAATCGTTGCGTTTGTTTGTCGGTATCATATCGAAAAGAGGTGCCTGCGATTTGAGTGCGTGAGGCAAAAAGCGTCGATAAAAATTTAAAGTAGCTAAAAAACGCTTTAACTCTTTCGCCACTGTTGGAAGTTTAAAGTTCACTAAAGCATCCACCCGACTCTTGAGAGGTTTTATACCATCTTTCGTAAGAGAGTGGCCGAGAAACTCTAGTTCCGCTACTTCAAATTCTGATTTCGTAACGTTTATTGTAAGGTTGTTGTTTTTTAAGCGCGTAAACACTTGCCGTAGATGGTCTCGATGTTCTGCTACTGACGTTGACGCAACGCAAATATCATCCAAGTATGTAAAAACGAAATCAAGTCCACGAAGCACCTCATTTATTAGACGCTGGAACGTTTGAGCTGCGTTCCTCAGACCAAACGTCATCTGAGTAAACTCAAACAGACCAAAAGGCGTCGTAATGGCGGTTTTTGGGACGTCATCTGGGTGAATTTTTACCTGATGGAATGCCTTTTGCAAATCAATTTTGGAGAATACAGTCTTACCAGCAAGAACGTTGGAAAAATCCTGTAAGAACGGTAGTGGGTAGCGGTCAGGTACCGTCTGCGCATTAAGTGAGCGGTAATCACCGCATGTCCTCCAAGAACCATCTGGTTTGCGTACCATATGCAGTGGGCTAGCCCAATTACTGCTCGATGGTTTACAAATTCCGAGTTTGAGAAGAGATTCAAATTCAGCTCGGGCTGCGGAAAGTTTTTCGGGAGAAAGCCTTCGTGGCTTCGCAAAAACGGGTTGGCCGTTGGTGATGATTCTATGTACAATAGTGGATTGCGTGGAGGCTCCAATAACTGGCGCACGAGTAATATCGATAAATTCACGTCATAAATCTAAAAACTTTGAGGTCGTGCTAATTGTCTTAACACTACCCACACTGCTGATCTCTTTGTCACAATGCGCACTTAAATCTGTTTTGCTGTCGATTAAGCATTTCCGTTTAAGATCGACAACAATTCCAAAGTGACTCAAAAAATCGGCACCTATTATGGCTTGAGAAACATCCGCAATCAAAAAATTCCAAGTAAAGTCGCGACGCAAATTAAGGTTAAGTCGCATGATTATTTCGCCATACACTTTAATACGAGAACCGTTGGCAGCAAACAAATTTTTACCGGTGTAAGTAGCTCTGGCTGTCCCCGCAACAAATGGGATTACTGATACGTCAGCACCCGTATCAATTAAAAAACGAATTTTAGATGACGTATCGAATATGCGAAGCCGGTAAGTTGAGACAATATCAGGCTGCTTGCCAACTCCTGATATCGTCGTAGCCGAGCAGTATTATTGCGAAGTAGAGGGTTTCCCTAAAGAACATGGTTCGCGACATTTTGTAGCTTTATCGCCAAACTTTTCGTGATACCAGCAAATTCCGTTTTTCGAAGTACCGTTTTTATGCACTGTTTTTGTTCGAGACGTTGAACGGGAATGTGGGCGGTTCTCCCTAACCTTAAACTGTTTTTGCAAGTTACGTGACAGCTCTGCTATTTCATTTTTAATATCCGAAATATCATTGCGTGATGAAACCATGTCTACTTGGCAATTATACCACCCAATAGATTCAGAAATTGAATCTGCTACCTTCACTTTTTCCGTTAAGGGTACATTGGTGGCGATTATGGCTGCTTGAACGTATGGCAGAAGGCGTGCGACCCATAGATCACACAGAAGGCTATCGTTGAGTGTGGTACCAGCCACACGCTTCATGTCTGCGAACAACTCGCTTGGTTTTCGGTCGCCGAGTGGCATGTCTTTTAGGACGCGTTGCAGGCGGCGTTGTTGACTTTCAGTGTAGTGATCGATGATTTTTGCTTCATGTAAGTAAATTTATCCGTAAATGGAGCTGCATCAATTAGCGGCTTAAATTCCAGAAGTTTTTTTGGTGGTAAGCTCGCAAGTACTATGTGAAATTTTCGTAGATCACTCTGCACGAGCGAGGCTTGAAACCAAAATTCTAATGCGTAGAAGTATGCCTCGATGTTTTCTTCACTCAACACGGGTAGCGGAATTCGAGGAGCACCATTGTGGTTGTCCAAAATACTAAAATTTTGGCCCTCCGTGATCGTACTGCTATCGTTTAGAGGCATTTCTCTTAAAATTTTTCTACAAAAAACCGCGTGTTAAAAACGTTCGGGGTCACCACTGTGGTTATGTTAAAACATGACTTTACTGTTCTAAGTTCACTTCTTTATTCATCTTCACTACAATTTTATAATTTAGTTTAGTCCTTGCGAAATACGGTGGAATGTAAACAATACAAATGTTAAAATTTACAGTGTTGAATAACTATTACGAAAGTTGCTATTATACGTGTGTTGGAGAACGTAATTTTGCAGATATGCTTACGTACCAGGATTAAATGATTTAAAACGTAGGCTGATACGCCACATATACATATGAATCCCTATTGCGGGCAATATCTTTCGAACAACAAGACGAAAGTAATCTACGTGCACGTAATACATATTGCTATCGCAATTTCATCTTTATTGCTTTTGTTAACATTTTTCTTAGTACATATTAGATATTAGTATCATTATACTATGCGAATTATACCGAATTGATATTTTGTTACACTCAAAAATAAGTTCCACTACAACAATATAATAATTTTGTAAGTGCAAAAAAAGAAGAAAAAAAAACAGATAATAAGTGATTATCGTAACAATGTACTTTAAGGGCAACCCCTTATGATAATAACGAAAACAGAACTTTATATATACTTTTCTTTGCTAACAAAACATAAGCAAATTAATTTGAATACCTTGTTGTTAGAGAGTGTAATTTATATTAGAATTTAGCTAATAATTCAATGATTTTTCAGAGAAAAGGTTTAAGGCATTAATAATGAGTATTGAATAAAAATTGTATTTATAATGGGAATGCTGACGTCGCCCTTTATTTATAAGGCATAGGGTAAAGCAGGTAAGGGGCCACCGAAATATAGGTGCGTCGGTGGCCATGGTTTTTGAGGGTGGGTATATTTATTTATTTATTTATTTATTTATTTATTTAGTCTAGTAACAAATGTTTAGTACAGACACTTATGACTAAATTACAGAGACCAGCTTATATTAAGCAATGGAGAACATTAACAAGAAGAATTTATATTATTACAGATTAAGTAATTTTTTAGTTTAAGTTGAAAAGCGTATTTTGAGTCGGAGAAATCAATATCCAAAACACTAGAGAAGCAATTAATTTCTGATAGGGCTCTGTTAATAGGCGCTTTTGAGTTATAAACAGTTCTACTCAGCCCTATGAAAAAGATTTCAAAGTGGCGGAGGTTTCTACAGGGAGTATTTAAGCATAGTCTTTCAAGAAGCAGCGCGCAGTCAATTTTGCCCGTGAAAAGATCGAAAATGAACAACGAGGCCAAAAGAATTCTGCGATTGTTAAGGGATAATAAGGATATTAGTTGGCATCGAGACTCATAAGACGGGATCGGTTCAGAGAAACGTAATGAAATAAGCGCGAAGCGCATAAAGATTTTTTGAACCCGCTCCAGGCGGTTGATGTGAACTGTGTGGTAGTGCCGCCAAATGAAAGCCGCATACTCAAGTTTGGACCGCACAAAGGACGTATATAAAACTTTGAGTGTGTAGGGGTCAGAGAAGTTTGCGGAATGGCGTCTGACAAAAGCAAGCATTGAAAGCGCCTTAGAAATTGTGAAGCTGACGTGAGTGTTAAAATTAAACTTTGAGTCGAAGTATACCCCCAAGTCTTTAACTTCAAGATTCGTTCGAAGAAAGGTTTCTGCAATATGATAGGAGGTATGAAGTGGCCTCAGCATTTTACCATACGTCACCGTGTGGCACTTACTTATATTAAGGAAAAGACGGTTCTTAACACACCAGATATAAAGCTTATTAATCTCAGATTGAAGAACAACGACATCATTATAACAACTGATCTCAGAATAGATCTTGAGATCATCAGCATAAAGCAGAAATTTGGTAGATGAGAAGCAAGAGCTAATGTCATTAATGAACAAGATAAATAGTAAAGGGCCCAGAATACTGCCCTGGGGCACTCCAGAGGTGGCCCAAAATGGTTTCGAATAAACACCGTCAATATTTACAACATTACTTCTGTTGTGCAGGTAAGATTTAATCCACTGTAGGAACGTAGAGTGGAACCCATAACAAGCTAATTTCGCAATTAAAATTTTATGAGAAATTTTATCGAATGCTTTGGAGAAGTCAAGGTATATTGTATCAACCTGAAAACCCCGCCTAAATGCCGCGTAGCAATCCTCAGAAAAGACAGCGAGGTTCGTTAATGTGGATCTGGCTGGGACAAAACCATGTTGATTGGCGCAAATCAGGTGTTTAATGCTAAAGTAAAGCTTGTCATTGACAACACATTCAAATAGCTTCGAAGTTGTAGACAATTTGGAAATAGGCCTGTAATTAGAACAGTTACTTTTGTTGCCAGACTTAAAAATGGGAGTGACGGATGCTTGTTTCCAGTCATCAATAAAAATACCCGATTCCAATGATTTATTGAATATAATCATTAAGGGTCGTACTAGAGGAGGACAATTTTTCAATAGAATAACTGAAAGATTATCAACATCAGTTCTGGAGGAATTTTTAAGTTTTATAATCCCCTCAATTATGTCTGCCTCAGTGAGAGTAAGTGACACAAAATTATTAGCAGAGGGAGACTTAATTAACTTGTGTATGTTATCTGTATCTTCCACAGTTAAATCATTATCTGTGATAAAATTCGCCGAGAAGAAGTCAGCAAAGAGATTAGCAGCATCATTAACAGAGTTGGCAGTAATATTATTGTAGCTTACTGATTTCGGTATGCTAGATACGCTCTTCATGGAGTTAATGTAATTCCAAAAGTTCTTCGGATTGCTCTTGATGTTTACCTCAAAATTTCTGACGTACTTAGCATATAAAGACTTATTAAGATTGTTAAATTTTTTCTTATAAACAATAAACAAATCATAAAATCGACGCTGATTAGTAAACTTATATTTTTTAAAGAACTTGTTTCTCAAATTTTTTAGATGTTTGAGCGCACAATTGTGCCAGGGAGATTTGTAAATTTTATTTTTATATATCGGCACGATTTTTTCGCAAATCTTATGAATTTCATTTTTAAATACATTGAAAGACTTTCCAACTTCACTTTCGCCAAGCATAGCATCCCAATCAACTCCACGTAAAGCAGAATTTAAACGATTAAAATCACATCTTCGGGCGTCGCAACAACACCCGCGGCGCCCCAAGTTATATTCGGCCCTTTTTGTTTTTCTGATTTTAATTTTCAGCGTTTTTTTTCACTTCAGCGTTAGTAACCGGCCATGTCCAGTTCGGTAAATTTTTTTTGCGGTTATTTCTTTATGGATTTTAAATTTTGAATGTTAACGGTCTGTCCGTGACATCCGGTTCGGCCGGATGTTGTTTTAGTTTGAATTTATAAGCGTTTTGAGTCCGTCTCTGCGCTTCTGTCGGTTTTTTATTTTTGACAGCTGAGTCTTGAATAGGCATGATAGGAACATTTTTCTGATTATGGCGCAGGAACAGTAAGGTTGGCAAGGACCCGCCCCAGCCGACAATGACTAGCCACTGTGCGCCACCACATCATGCCGACCGCCTTCCTTACTGCTTCCACTGTAAATGCGATTCCATAACAATGTATATACATATTAAGAGAAAGTGGCGTTAGTTACACTATTTATAACTCAAGAACCGATGAACAGATTTGGCTGAAAATTGGTGGAGGGGTAGCTTACAACCAGGAGACAGACATAGGATACTTTTTATCCCGTTCTGGATAGGGTCTTGAGATCAAAACGTGGACCTGGGTAATCCTGGGATATGTTTGTACAATGTGGGTATCAAATTGAAGCTGTTTATGATTACTTTGATACGGGGTATTTTTCGTACCCCTTGGTGACTAGGGTCTCGAGATATAGGCCAAAATGTGGACCCGGGTACCCCTAGAATGTGTTTATAGAATATGGATAACAAATGAAAGCTGTTAACGAGTGCCTTAGTACAGGGTACTATTCATACCTATTGGTGACTAGGGTCTCGACATTGAGGCCAAAACCTGGACCCCGATAACCCTAGAAAGTGTTTATACAACAAGGATAACAAATGAAAGCTGTTGATGAGTGCTTTAGTACAGGGTAATTTTCATATCTATTTGTGACTAGGGTCTCGAGATATAGGCCAAAACGTGGACCAGGGTAACACTAGGATGTGTTTTTACATCATGGGTATCAAATTGAAGCTGTTTATGTGTGCTTTAGTACAGAGTAATTTATAATAAATAAAAAATAAATGTAAGGCGCGATAACCTCCGAAGAGATCTAAGGCTGAGCTTCTCTTTCAATTTGCGTCGTGCTACTCTTGATTTTCCCTACAAATTGGCCGGATGGAACCTACATGATTTTATGCCGACTCCGAACGGCATCTGCAAAGCAGATGAGTTTTCACTCAGAGCTTTTCATGGCAGAAATACACCCGGAGCGCTTGCCAAACACTACCGAGGGGCGACCCCGCTTAGAAAAATTTTCTTCTAATTGAAAAACCTTATTTCTAAAATTTTTGATGTTGCTTTGCCCGGGGTTTGAACCCAGGGCATCCGGTGTGGTAGGCGGAGCACGCTACCATCACACCACGGTGGCGAGTAATTTATACCGATGTATCCGATCATTTTTCCGGGGAAGTAGACCAGACGGGCTGGGAATGAGATTAGGACTAGGACTGGGACTGAGACTCGGAGTGGGACTGGGAATCGGAATGGGACTGGAACAAAATACATACCACCCTCTGGGACTGGCAATAAGGGATGAAGAATAATGGGAATAACTTGAGAGAAGATAAAAAAGGAAGGAGAAGAAAACTGAGAAAGAGATAGAGTGAGACGGAGGCAGGAGTGAATAAAAGGATTACGCAAAAGTGAAGAGGGGGTGAGGGTAGAGTTAGAAGGAAAAAGCTTATTAAAATGTATGCAGATAGACCATATTTAGGGCAGAACAACGTCTGACGGGTCTGCTAGTTTAAATATAAATGAATAAGACATCAATTATAGTAAGAGTTTGTGGTGTATTTTTGTAACATAAACAACGCCAATTAAATTAATAGATAAATAATTACTAATTAAGTTTAATAGAATATTTAATAATGTGTAAGAACCTTCTTTCGTCACTACTCATTAACTGTTGTTACTGAATTCGAACTAAAACTAGTGCCAAAACTCCAAGCTATGCCCCAACGTGTTGTGTTACCTTGACAAAATTCTGTCGTGGTATAATTTGTTATTTGTTTCGTATTTAATGTTGCTAAAATTCGCCCAACGCTGCTTTTGTGGCCCAGCATAGATGTGAAAATGCTGCAGGAGGAAGAAACATTTTAGCAGAGTTTCAAATATGCATAAGCGAAAGGAAATTGCTCGAAACTGTTTATACATAATACATGCATACCAAACGCGCTGCTTATGTAAATCGCTTTCTTCAATTATACGCTGCACAAACTGCACCTCGCCACCTTCACACGCCAACTCCTCTTCATTACCCGTATGGCAATTGTGTGGTGGTGCACGTTTTTCTTCATTTCTTGTGGTAGCATGGAATGGATCAGGCAGTGAAGAATCGTAAAACGGTGGATTACAGAGACAAAAATGAAATTTAACATCGGGTTTTGTAATAAAGAAGTCGCTAAATACTACTTGTTTATCAATCTGTTTAAATATTTCTACTAAATTCTCTAAACTATTCAGCTTAACATTATTTCGCGCATGTTCCAGATTTGAGGCATTCGTTTCAAGTGCATGCATATGCCATGCATTTTTACGCGACGCTAACAGGGAGTAAATGCAGGAAGAGCCACAACCTACAAAATTACCTATTAATTATTAATACTACAAATTATGTGGGTAATTCTATCCGACAGCATGACACTGCTAATACGCGTCCAAAAATATCGAGAGAGGTGTCAAACGACGCGTCTTGACATCAGTATTATTAATCCGAAAGTCGTTCAAAAGATATTAACGAAAAACCGAAATGTGGCCCACGGGTCCCTCCGAAACCGGGGGTGAGATCTGCAGTATTTTTGTGCAGAACAACTTTCTGCATTGGCGGCCTTCGCCGCGCTTATAAAGAATTACCCTGCGTGGGTCCAACACCGGTTTGGAGACCAAAACTATATCCGCGCAAAACACTTATGTTCACAATTTTTTTCGGGTACCTCAACATTACAACAACCACATGACAATCGCCAAATTCAACTGCAAATATCTCCGGACAGAGATAAAATTTTTCTTTTCCGGTTTCGGCGTCTTTTGACACCTCTCTCGATATTTGGACGGGTATTAGCAGTGTCATGCTGTCGTATAGAATTACCATTATGTGCATTTGTATAGCCAACCTATATCGATGCCATTAACCTCCTCAGTAGCTGCAAGTTTTAGTGGTACTAGCAAATCCTCTAGCCATAAAATATAATTTAAGCGTAGCGGCAATGTTGGCACAAGGCTGCCGGGCGCAATATCTACATGCAATTGGAAATATTCCTCTAATAGCATTTTATTGAGCGCACGCAATGTGGCTTCATTGCGATAGTCGATGCGCACCTTTCCAGTGAGCTCCTGTAGTGAACGGGTAAGTATGTAGAAGAGACTCAAGTTTATTCGACATAAATCTTACCAATTTACATACTCTACGGAAATCCTTGTATTTAATCGCAAGCGCTGTATAATCTGGCGGTGTCCGGAAAATATTCCTTGGATGCATAAGACGTTTGTTCCTCATTGTTTGGTTTATAACATGCAGCCACTTTTCTGGGAAATTTGTTTACACAAAATTGTTTTTTTTTTTTTCATGGAGAGCAGCTGCCAGCTTATTTGAAATTTTAGACCATTGTTTACTATATAGTTTGGCAGCTTAAGTAGAGGTTATGTTGCGAATAGAGTGGAAGGCAGTGGACTAGGCAGTCGAATGTCATATAATGAAGGAATGGTGTTCGGAGATTTTTCAAAGTTAAAAAAAAAAAATGATAAAGGCTTTAATATAAATAAAACTATTGTTTTAATAACAACAAAAACGCCATATATATTCTGTAAACATAAATTTGTAAGGATTATCTCACTTTAAAATTTGAATTAAATAATCTAAAGTTTTGTTTTGAAATTGAGTCGAGAACTGTGCGTGTGAATGTGCGAATTTTCACCGATCAGCTGTTAGTTGCGCTACTTGGTAAAATTTACAATGTTTTAGACATAGTGTACCTATACAAGTGTGTTCACTAAGCGATAAACCATTGTAAATTTTACCAAGTAGCGCAACTAACAGCTGATCGGTGAAAATTCGCACATTCACACGCACAGTTCTCGACTCAGTTTCAAAAAAAAACTTTAGATTATTTAACTCAAATTTTAAAGGGAGATAATCATGTATATACAATATATAAGGCGTTTTTGTTGTTATTAAAACAATAGTTTTACTTATATTAAAGCTTTTATCATATTTTTTTTAACCTTGAAAAAACTCCGAACACCATTCCTTCATTATATGACATTCGACTGCCTTCCACTCTATTCGCAACATAACCTCTATTTAAGCTGCCAAACTATATACCCTGCAAAAATCGTGTGACCAAAAACGCACACAAACACACGAATTTTTGACAGGGGTGACGATTTGGAATGAAAAATTCTTCAAATGAAATAGCATGTTGACAAATTTAGCTTTCCCACAATGTATCGTGCTCTCTCGCACCTATTATTTTTATAGGGATAGCAAAATACGTAATTTTTGCGTGCAAAAAAATTCGCCATTTCTAATTCAGCAGAGACAGCAAAACATTTGTTGGTCGAAAATTTTTTCAATTTTGAGAGTTTTAAATGGAATATCTCCGGAAATATTTAAAATTAACAGGGAGTTCTACAGATCACATATATATATATTTTAAAGCTCGCAAACTTATAATTTAAAAGTAATTTGGTGGTAAAGTTTGCAAATTTCTATACAAATTTTATATGTGTATACGTATATATATGTGGCAGCACAGCTTTGTAATGTCACCAATAAAATATATGTATATATATATATATATGTGCATGTTGCTACAAAAGCGCGATTGATTTAATAAAAAACATTTATAATAAGTGAAAACAATGCAAAAATGAAATGTGAAATATACTAAACTGCAATTTAAGTTTATCGTTGCCAATTTATATAGATATGTAAGTGGATTAAGGTTTTGAAAGATGTGTAAATTGTAATTTAAAGTTCTATAGAAATTTGTTAAATTTTCAAACTTTAACAACAAATAACTTTTAAATTATAAGTTTGCGCACTTTATAATATATATATTTGTGATCGGGAGCTCCCTCTTTCATTTGATACCAAGTTTTACCCCGAACTCGGGGGTGCTATTATAAAATTTTCCCAAAGTCTTTAATATGCAATGATTTTTGCTGTTTATTTCGACAAAAATTTTTGATTTGATTTTTGTGCTCATCGAAAGAATTCACAATTATATAGCACCATGCCGCGAATAATGATAAAAGGTGGTGTGTGGAGAAACACTGAGGTAAGCATTTGACGCGACTGGTTACTCTTGGCCGTTTATTAACTAAATTGATAACTTTCAGGATGAAATCCTCAAAGTAGCTGTAATGAAATATGGCAAAAACCAGTGGTCACGTATTGTATCACTGCTGCATCGCAAATCTGCCAAGCAATGTAAGGCACGCTGGTACGAATGGCTTGATCCTAACTTAAAGAAGACAGAATGGTCACGCGAGGAGGATGAAAAGTGTTTGCATTTTGCCTAATTAATGCCAACACAATGGCGTACAATTGCGCCGATTATTTCAGAGGGTTAACTGGCTCCAATTGTTCACACCAAATTGTTAGGTACAGGATTCGCCACGGGTAGGTGAGGTTGGCAATCACAACCCCTTGAATCATTTTGGTCGGCAGGTATGCCGCGGATATATTCTTGGCACTTGTTATTGATGGCTTTTATGATGCCACCAACACAACCTGGACAGACGCCAATGCTCAGTCAACCACCCAAGCCGTGTCAACCCCCAATACCCGGACACGTCCGGACGTCCTGGTTATAATGTATGCTAATACAACCAATAATTTACAAATTTGCTGATGATTATTTTTGTGTTATTTTCTTTAGCAACCACCTGCACCTGTTACTGGTAAATATCAACAGCCGCAACAGTATGATCAAGCCCAACGCCGTTTAGATCCCGATCAGATGCCAAATCCGATAAGCGTTATCATTGAAAATCAAAATAGCGCTGGTGGTGCTTTTATTACTAATGCTCAGGGTTTATTACCACCATTGGTGACCACAAAATATGTGGAAGAAGATCAGGGTAACTCCTCGCCACGTTACGTTAGGTATCGATAATCGAAATTAATGTTTTGTTTGGCAATTACATTGATCTTTCTTCTTTGCAGGTCGTCTTTGTATTGCATACATGCAACAGCTGATTTATTAAAAACAACAGCTTTGTCCATTACACATACCGCCTCACCAATGGCACGAACGGTTGAGGGTGAATATGAGCCACCCATTGTAAATTTTGGTGAATTGGGTGCAATTAGATCTAATCGTTGCAAGGCTCAATAGCAACTTGTAGATGCTGGTCGTCGTTTCCAATGTCTAATGTGTAAATTAACAAAAGATGGTAAAAAAAATCTTTCACTTTTACTTGTGTTCATTGAACCATATTTTTTCTCAACAGTGCCAACTGCATATTTCCAACATTTGGGCCATACCGGACAGCGTGTCGATAAATATGAACGTCCTGAACTTGTATTGGGTACATGAGTATTTGTGTAAAAAATGCTTGGGTACCGATAGCTCTCATGGTAAACCTCAACTCATATCCACATCAATGCCTCGCATTCAATTGGGTTCACGTAGTATGGACAAGCATATTGTTGATTCCAGTGGTAAGGCCACAATTTCAAATGATGGGGCAACCATTATGAAACTATTGGATATTGTGAATCCAGCCGTAAAACTCTAGTAGACATCGCCAAATTTCAAAATGCTGAGGTAAGTTTTTTGTTATATTAGAATGTGTAGAATAAAAATGTTTCTCTTATCAGGTCGACGATGGCACCACTTCAGTAGTACTTTAAGCAGGTAAAATCTTAAAACAAGTTAAACCATATGTTGAGGAAGGCGTGCATGCACGTATCATCATTAAAGCTATACGTAAAGCATTATAATTATGCATGACCAAAATATGACATGGCTGTACATGTGGAAGCGCCAATCAAAGGAACAACAAAGTGCTTTATTGGAAAAATGCTCTGCCACAGCAATGTCCTCCAATGTCCAAGAGTATCAGAAAATTGTTAATGCTGAATGGCGTCTCCTGTACAATAAAATAGGTAAGTAAGGCGCCAATGTTGTGTTTTCTAAACTACCAATTGGTGATGTTGGTACACAGTATTTTGCAGATCGTGAAATGTTCTGTTAGTGTACCAGAAGAAGATTTGAAACGTACAATGAAAGCTTGTGGTGGAGCTGTTATGACTACAGCTAATGATATTAATTCAAGTGTTTTGGGTCAATGTGATTACTTTGCAGAACGTCAAGTTGGTGGTGAACATTTCAACATTTTCCAAGGTTTGATAGTGGGTTTGACATTAACTTCATTTTTATAGTTTATAATTATTTAAAGGTTGCGTTAATGCTAGAACATATATGTACATTGATTTTACGTGGCGGTGCCGAACAATTTTTGAAAGAAACGGAGCTTCGTTACATGATGCTATAATGATTGTGCGGCGTACAATTAAACATGATTCTGTTGTTGCTGGTAAGTCAAAATACAAATTGAAAAAAATTTCTAATCTTAAATTGTTAAGTAAAATTATGAAAAGATTGTGTCCCACTCCGGAAGAAAAAACTATAAAATTTGTGTCAGTGAAATGATAATTATTGCTTTTGGTTGTTATTTTGAGGCATCGTCATCGAATTCCTTCTGATCGTATATGCCGGTTCTTTTGCATTCTTTTACATGCATAAAGTGCCGTTTAAGCCTATTTTACCCTCTCCTCCACGTTGAGCTTCCATGACAGCTTACTGTTTAGGATCATTCCTAGATATTTTGTGCAAGGTTTCCCCGTAGGGTCGCCCCTCCTAACTTAGGCCTGGTCCAATTAGGGACCTTGTACCTCTTTGTAAACAAGACCATATGCAACGTCATCTGCGTAAACCGTAAGTTTTTCTGGTCCCTCGTAGAATTCCCTAAGCAGTTGGTTAATGACCAGCGTCCACAGCAGAGGTGATAGCACCCGGAGTGCCCCTGTCCACTAATTTCGTGGCCGCGTACAATCCCCATTGCGATGTAATCTTACTGCAGTTTAACATGCAGTCGATCCATCTGGGTAAGGCTGGATGTACTTTAACGTAATTAAGACCATCAATAATCGCCTATTTAGAAAGCCCCGGCAATGCTTAAGAAGACTTCTAGAGCATATTCCTTATATTCCAGGGCTTTTTCTATGCTTGTTACCACCCTATGCAATGCGCTGTCTACTGACTTGCCTTTGGTGTACGCCTGTTGTGTTGTGGAGAGCAGCTTTTCATCCACGTTGGACTTTATGTACACATCTATCAGCCTCTCAAAGGTTTTGAGCAGAAATTATGGGTCTATAATATTTGGGATACACGTGACCGATCTTCCCCGCCTTTGGTAGGAAAGCTACACGAGCAGTTCTCCAAGAGTGCGGTACATGATTCAGTTTATGCACCCATCGAATATTATTTTAAGCCATCCCACGACCGCCCTACTTGAAACTTGTAGCATGGCCGGACATGTACCATCTGAGCCCGGCGATTTCACCACCACTACGAGGTCCTCAGTAGTGTAATTAGGCAGCATATATGAATGCAGCTGTTTCCTTACCATTACTACAGCTCGCACCCGTCCTTCCGTTTGCGCATAGTAAACGCCAAATCCGCGCGCGCTAAGTCCAGGACCCTTTCCTCCCGATGGAAGCCACGGCTCCTGGATCAGCGCGTTAGGAGGAGGGGTTCGCTCGACGCCACTTTACTATGTTGGAGGTTTATCTGTATGACTCGCAGTACCAATGGGCTGCTTGTCCCCCTCCAGCACCTTCATCGTGACGTCGTCGTCCTCCTCTAGCCCTTTTGGCTTAGAGTGTTCGAAGCCCCCTTCAGCCTCTTGTACCTGTTGTGCCGGGTGTTCCTCTATGCGACTCACAGCACCATCTGGCTGTTGGTCCCCTTCTAACACATTCGGGGTGACGTGGGCTACCTCCACCTGTCTTGTTTCCCTTAGGCTTTTGAGGTCCTTTTCGACGTCCACCGTGTTAGGACTTTAATACCCGCGACTTCTTTTCCTGAGTCGCATATACATTTTGCCTGTACCTAAGGACATTTTTCCAAGCTGCGCGTACAATATATCCTCCGCCTGCTTGTTTATTTGGAAGATGTATAACTAACCTTCGTCCGTAGGCCGAGATACAGTAAGGACCTTCGAATCCTGTGTCGGTATGTTCGGATTCTGATTTTGCAAAAGTCGCAGTGTATCCTCCGACTTCATCACGCATGGTATCCATACCTTAACTTTTATTACCTTGGGGATTTGCGCTTTATCCACCATCTCAAAACGAGCGTTCGTGCCCTGCCTTTGGAGGTTTGTAACCACTTCCTCCAGCCATCGCAAGCTCGCGATGTTGTCGCACGCTATCATCTTCATACCATTATACCATCCCCCGAATCAAAGGTTGGAAGGAGCTTACTTGGTTATTCCCGCATCATCTTAACTTACTTACTTAATTGGCGCTTAACCGTCTAAACGGCTATGGCCGTCCAACAAGGCGCGCCAGTCGCCCTTCGCTCCGCCAACCGGCGCCAATTGGTCACACCAAGGGAGTTTAAATCGTTTTCCACCTGGTCCTTCCAACGGAGTGGGGGCCGCCCTCTACCTCTGCTTCCATAGGCGGGTTCCGATAGAAACACTTTCTTGGCCGGAGCATCATCTTTTATTCGCATAACATGGCCTAGCCAGCGCAGCCGCTGCGTTTTAATTCGCTGGACTATGTTGATGTCTGCGTATAGCTCGTACAGCTCATCATTAAATTTTCTTCGGTACTCGCCATCGCCAATGCGTAGAGGTCCATAAATCTTTCGAAGAACTTTTCTCTCGAACACTCCCAAAGCCGCTTCATCTGCTGTTGTCATGGTCCATGCTTCTGCCCCATATAGCAGGACGGGTACGATAAGTGACTTGTAGAGTATGATTTTCGTTCGCCGAGAGAGGACTTTACTTTTCAATTGCCTACCTAGTCCAAAGTAGCATTTATTGGCAAGATTTATTCTTCGCTGGATTTCAGTGCTGATGTTGTTGCTAGTGTTGATGCTGGTTCCCAAATAAACGCAGTCTTTTACTATTTCGAAATTATGGCTGCCAACAGTAGCGTGGTTGCCAAGGCGCATATGCGCTGACTCTTTGCTCGATGACAGCAGGTACTTCGTTTTGTCCTCATTCACCATCAAACCCATCTTTACCGCTTCTTTTTCCAGCTTGGAGTAAGCAGAACTAACAGCGCGGGTGTTTAGGCCGATGATATCAATGTCATCAGCATATGCCAGTAATTGCACGCTTTTATAGTATATTGTTCCAGTGCAGTTAAGTTCTGCAGCTAATATAATTTTCTCCAGCATCAAATTAAAGAAATCGCACGATAGGGGGTCACCCTGTCTGAAACCTCGTTTAGTTTCGAACGGCTCGGAGAGGTCCTTCCCAATTCTGACTGAGCTGATGGTGTTGCTCAACGTCATTTTGCATAGCCGTATAAGTTTTGCGGGGAAACCAAATTCAGACATAGCGGCATATAGGCAGCTCCTTTTCGTGCCGTCGAAGGCGGCTTTAAAGTCGACGAAGAGGTGATGTGTGTCGATTCTCTTTTCACGGGGCTTTTCCAAGATTTGGCGCAATGTGAAAATCTGGTCGATGGTAGATTTACCAGGTCTGAAGCCGCACTGATAAGGTCCAATCAGCCGGTTTACGGTGGGCTTCAATCTTTCGCACAATACACTTGAAAGGACCTTATATGCGATATTAAGAAGGCTGATTCCACGATAGTTGGTGCATTTTGCAGTATCCCCCTTCTTGTGGACTGGGCAAAGAACACTTAGATTCCAACCGTCGGGCATGCTTTCGTCCGCCCATATTTTGCTAAGAAGCTGCTGCATGCGCCTTACCAACTCCTCGCCGCCGAACTTGAATAGCTCCGCAGGCAATCCATCAGCGCCCACGGCCTTGTTGTTTTTCAATCTGGTTATTGCTATTCTAACTTCGTCATAATCGGGCGGGGGGACATATATTCCATCATCATCGATTGCGGGATCGGGTTCTTCATCTCTGCGCGGTGAATTGCTGCCTCCATTTAGGAGAGCAGAGAAGTGTTCCCTCCATAATCTAAGCACTCTCTGGACATCAGTTACAAGGTCGCCGTTTTCATTCCCACAATTTTCACCAGGACAAAGCCGCTGAGACTTCGCTATACTTTAACATACAATACGTTACCCCATTTTAGCACAACTATCATTTTTTGATTTTATTAAATTTTATAAAATGTTTCTTCCTCTACAGTTCTATTTCGGTATGGGATGGTAAATATGGCTTTCGCATTTTCTCCATCAATAACTGTGAAAAGGTGGAAGAAATCTATGCATGTAAATCTCACATATTATCTTGGTCGAGCGTTTCTTCAATAGCTCTCTAGTGGTGATGGTGACAGCAGAGAAACCCAACTGTTTACAAATGTTACACTTCAAAAAGAATCAAAATATCTGCCATTGCGTCTACGGCTCAAATACCCACAGTATATGAATGAATCGATTGCACCTAATTGTCTGCCTAACGGATAGTATACATATTCATCAAATCGAAAATATTGCACCAAACGAACTGGGACTGAATACTGAAACAGTACACATATTCAAAATCGATGAGGAGGCTGTGATGATGGTATAGGGTGAGTTGTTGAATAACATACGAAAACCACTTTAACCCATCTATATATTTGCATTACAGCTAAAGCGTTACAAACAGCAAAAATTGCTGGCGCCAAGCAATTGGAAAAGGCAGTGAAGCTTTTATCACACCGTACGGATGGTGTAAAGTTAGAAACTGCTGTTGTAACAGCTGCCACCGACACAACGGTCATCTCTACTTCGCCGAGTAGCGGCTCGTCCGACTATCTATCGAAGACAGTATAATCATATCTTTTGCCAACACAGGTTAGCGATGTGCATGCACAGGAAATGATTTCAATTGGAAAACAAAAATCAATTAAGAGAGTTGATTTATTATTAAAGTATTTACTTTTCTTTATATCAACAGTATTAATTTAAGTTGCAATATCACGTACATATATAATAAGGGATGTGATACGATTGCTGTCGGAATTAGATTTGAAACCAATCAATACTCCTTCTATGGGTTGTAGAATTATTGTTTGAATAATTAGATTTACAACAATAATAAGTCTGACTTAATTACAAGTCGTACATTTTTAAGTTCATCAATTATGACAGCAATCGGATTCCACGACACCTTTGAATATTATTGATCTGAAAAAAGAGTAAACCTAATCTGAATTTCTACTAAGCTTTAAGTTGTAGATTATTCAAATAATTGGAGTTTTTTCTAAAGCTTAAAATTATTTTCTGCTCGCTTAGAAAAGATTTCAATTGGAAAGCAAAAACCAATTAAGAGAGTTTATGTTATTATTAAAATACTTACTTTTCTTTAAATCAATTGTATTAATTTAAGTTGCAATATCACGTACATATAAAATAAGGGATGTGATACGATTGCTGACGGAACTAGATTTGAAACCAATCAATACTCCTGCTATGGGTTGCAGAATTATTGCTTGAATGATTAGATTTAGAACAATAATAAGTCTGACTCAATTACTAGTCGTACATTTTTAAGTTCATCAATTACGACAGCAATCGGCGTCCACGACACCTTTGAATATTCTTGATCTCAAAAAAAAGAGTAAATCTAATCTGAATTTCTAATTAGCTTTTAGTTGTAGATTTAAATTGATTCAAATAATTGGAGTTTTTTCTAAAGCTCAAAATTATTTTCTGTTCGCTTGGAAAAGATTTCAATTGGAAAACAAAAACCAATAAGGCGAGTTTGTTTACTATTAAAATAATTACTTTTCTTTATATCAACTGTATTAATTTAAGTTGCAATTTCATGTGCATATATAATAAGGGATGTCGTAATACGATTGCTGTCGGAATTAGATTTGAAACCAATCAATACTCCTGCTATGGGTTGCAGAATTATTGCTTGAATGATTAGATAGAACAATAATAAGTCTGACTCAATTACTAGTCGTACATTTTTAAATTCATCAATTACGACAGCAATCGGATTCTACGACACCTTTGAATATTCATGATCTGAAAAAAGAGTAAACCTAATCTGAATTTCTACAAAGCTTTAAGTTGTAGATTATTCAAATAATTGGAGTTTTTTCTAAAGCTTAATATTATTTTTTTGCTCGCTTAGAAGAGATTGGAAAACAAAAACCAATTAAACGAGTTTATTTATTATTAAAGTTCTTCTGTTTTATATGAACTGGATTAATATAAGTTCCAATTTCATGTACATATATAATAATATTGAAAATAATAAATATTGAAAATTCAATTTTTTTGGTTCATATTTTATTCATATGGCTGCTCCAGGTAAAGTAAATCTGCAGGTAAAATTCACGTTATATGGCGGTTATATAAATGGTAAAACCGCAGTAAAATTGATTGTCAAATGGCTCAAAAATGTAGAGTGAAATGACGGAAAAATGACCGCCATTTGACGAGCATTGTGACGTGTGTGAGTAGCACAGTGTTATGCCCACATCCTATAAGTGGGAGCGGAATGCACGATCACATTAATAGGAACGAAACGGAAAATTTGGTCACAAAAGTTAATCACGCCCATGCAAACGTGACTATGAATATAACCGCTGCAGAAAGTCACAATGACCGTAAAATGACTAGTAAAATGACGTGGAGCGTTTTTGCAGGGTAAGAGTACTTCATGCTAAGTTGCATTTGATAGTTTAATAAAACTTTGTACTATTTACAGATGTAATAGTTGCATATATTTCCGCGGAAATAAGAATACTGGAAGATTTGTAGCCTGCAACAATGCGGAAACATACGGAAAGCAAAATTTATAATATATAAATTAAATTAGAGTCAAAATATAAAGCGCCACACGTATAACATGGAAAAATTCCACTTCTAAGGCTGTTTACACAAATGCATAAAGGCAAAATTATATAAACGCTTTGGTCGCTTCAAAGCAAAGATAACGTACGGCGTTTCATTGTTTTTCGTTTGGCGTTGTCAAAGCGTAGGCACGCAACCAAAGCATTTATGTAAATTTTTCGATGAATTAATGAATGCAACACAACCAAAGCGTCTGTGTAAATCCGCCTTAAACCATCAAGTCCTGAGCATACAAGGGCTAGAGCGATTTCAATGAAATTTTCAGTGGCCATATAAATTGGTCCAATTAAGAATAAAAAAGCAAAAAAAAATTGCGGTCCTAACCCATTGGAGTGGTGGAGCACGTTGCGTACACGCAACGTTAGGCCTTAATGATATACAAATTTTTAATTTTAAGTTCATTTTATTTAAAATAAATTTATTTCGTATGTGTGAAAATTCAAAAGCAGTAAATAAAATTATGTTGAAAGTAAATAAAATATGTTATAATAATTTGGGAAAAATTTAAACAACGTGACAACACGACAGCTGTTTCGATTAAACCTTGTAAATATCTTCACAGCCTTTTCTCCCGGGAGTGGGATTTGAATCCGCACTCCTACGATGGTTGAATTGTTACAAACGCATTCAGCTACGGCTTGGGATAAAGTTTACAACAACTAAAGTATGACGTGCCTGAATGCGTTTGTAACACTTCAACTCGGGAGAAAAAGCTTTGAAGAGATTTACAAGGTATAATCGAAACAGCTGTCACCTTGTCCGTCCTGATGTACCGTTGTTTAAATTTTTCCCAAATTATTATATAAAAATTATAAAGTAAAAATTGCTTCAAATAAATGTTTTCATACATTTAAAAGCAATGAGGTCAGTCCCGCTTAATTCATAAAAATATGTTTTAATTATGATATTTCTCAAAATAATTTTGATGTAGCCCGATTTCACATATATTGCATACATATTTGGTTTGATTTGCGCAAGATCGACAGCGTAAACGCTTTTCTGTAAAAACAGGTAGGTGAACCAAGCGAGGTTTTTTTGGAGCAGTGCTGTCAGCTTGTTTGCGTTTAAGCTTCCTTAGAGAAGCTTCAAACAAAGTTCCGGCAACAAAAACTCGAAACTCTAGCTGTCCCATAATAGGAGCGTTTTCCAGTTTATTCAACAGACAGTGTATTTTCCTGGCATTCACCATGGCTGAGTCTAGTGCATTTGTTATAAGTGGCCAATACCGTTTTTTTCCACGAATACGAATTCTGTAATTGCTCATTGCGTTGTCAAAAAAATCCACACCACACATGTTTCTATTACACTCATGTATGGGAAATGGGATCGATATTGCCGTGTTTTTTCACCTTCCCTGCAAAAATTGTTGGATTACGTGTTCCATTTTCTTCATGTTGGAGTACTCTAACAATACTCCTTTGCAATGCGTTTGCGGACCACCATCAGCCGATCATTGCTCGTTTTTTAACGACAGTAATCACGACACGATGACGATCGAACAGAGTTGCCAAAAGTAAAATATTGCATGCAAATAGCTAGTAATAAAATTTTACTTTGGCAACTCTGATAAAATGCAACAGAGCACTGGTTTTATGTATACATACTAAAGTATGTATAGAGAAATATTAGTTTCTTTATTCACGCAAATGCTAAATAACATAAGAATATTCGTAGTATAAAATATAAAAGTTGTATTGCTCCTCTTCATTTACTTTCATTTTAAATTAAATTCACTTCGATAATTCTTTCCGACACAATTCCTCTTTAGTACTTTGGCATATGATCCTCTGTGGGTGCTCCATGGAGTACTACAGTGAAAGTACTTTGGAAAGTACTCTCACGTATGTACTGTATGGAATACTCACAAACAAAGCGAGAGTGAGATCACCTACTCCTCTCCTAGGACATCGCAATGTTAATTGGAGCACAGTTTTTGTATGAATACAGATTAGATTTGGAGCAGTCCTATACTCCCAAAGGAGTATTCCTTACATTATTTATAGAGTACTCGCGTTTTTTAAAGGGATGTATACATAAAACCAGTGCGCGGTTGCATTTTATCAGAGTTGCCATAGTAAAATTTTATTATCAGTTATTTGTATGCAATATTTTACTTTTGGCAACTTTGTTCGATCGTCATCGTGTCGTGATCTCGGTCGTTAAAAAACGAGCAAGAATCGGCTGATGGTGGGCCGCAAACGCATTGCAAAGGAGTATTGTTAGAGTACTCCAACATGAAGAAAATGGAACACGTAATCCAACAATTTTTGCAGGGAAGGTTTTGTTTGACATATAATACATCTATATTTAGAAGAAATTTCTATAATAAAAAATTGTTTTTATGGGAAAATGATTGCTAACTTATCATAAATCGAATAATAAGTCGAAAAAATGTGTTATTGACAAAATACTTTAATTTTATTTTTTTTCAAAAAGGGCTTAACTAAACATGCACAGTAATTCTGCGTAGAACACCCTTAACCGATCCAACATCGACTGCGCCATGCGCAGTAATTCTGCATAGAACACCTTTCTGCATAGGCGGCCTTTGGCCGCGCTTACGCCATGCCAAGTCCGGGTGTGTGGTATAACCGTGGCGGTTATTTTTTAAATTCCGCCATTTTCAACCGACGAAAACCATATAAAAAATAAGTTTAAAAAATGAAAAAGAGAGCATTTCAAAGCTCCATGCTAAAAGAAAAAAAAAAATTGAAAATAATATTAAAAAATACCAAAAGCTGTCGGAATGTATGGGGCGCACTCAAAAGAGCGAACAAAGGAACATACATAAATTTGAGTATCAATGTTTACGTCATCGCAGGATCAGCATTGTCAATTACAAGTGTGAGTGTATTAGTAAAACTAGCAGCGTTTCTTGTAGGGGAATCAAGTGATTAGAGTGTATTTTCTGTATTTTTATTACCTAATTGCATATTAATTAGAGAAATTAGACAATTTTTTTTCACTAATTCGTGAATATCAAATTATATTAATCTATCGAAAAACAAAACAGGATGTGATTTGTGCGCTTAAAAGATTGGGTAGTAGTGCAGTTTACGGTACCCACCCTAAAGTTGGGCCAAGATTTTCGAGTAAGGTATCAAAAGACGCGTATTAATCTCGAAAACAATAATCCGAAGGCCGAAAAGAAAAATTTTATCTCTGTCCGCAGATATTTTTGCAGTTGAAGTTGGTGATTTTAATGTGGTTGTTGTTGTGGTGTACCCACAAAAAAAATTGTGCATCAATCATTATACCACCCCCGGACTTGGTATGGCGTAGCCCAGGGTTATTTTTTATAAGCACGGCTGAAGGCCGCCAACGCAGAAAGGTGTTCGGGTAAAAAAAGTTAACTTCCGCTTTCGGATTCTTGATCTAGATGTGAATACGCGTCTTTTGATACCTCATTCGAAAATTTTGGCTCAAATTTCGAGGGTACCGTAAAATGCACTATTACCAATGATTGTAAATGTGCGGGAACAATGTGTACAAGGCGAACCAGTTTTTCGCGCATAACTTTTAAGCGGGTAAAAAAAAGTTAACTTCCGCTTTCGGATTCTTGATCTAGACGTGAATACGCATCTTTTGATACCTCACTCAAAAAAGGCCCTATTTTCGGGGGGGGGGGGGGGGGGGGGCCCTAAACTACACAATTACCGCTTTGTTCGCAGTTGCGTTCAGACCTTATACGGAATGGGTGGGTTTACGTTTGTTTCGAGCCAAACTAAAACTGGGAGTTTGTGAGCATGGTCCAGCAATTGAAAAATGAAATAAGAAGGATGGCTATTGTGTGGACATAGCAGCTATCATCCGGTGGCCAAATCCTGAGCCAGATAAATAATTAAAAAAAAATTTTGCATGTAAATGCAACATCAACGATTTGAGCCAGATAAATCCAGATATAAGTCTGGTTCAATTTGTGAGCCAGATAATTTGTTAATTAATTCTTTTTAGGTTGGCAACGCGGCCTTTAATATACCTACTTTTTCAAAAATATGTCGCTGCTTAGCCTTTCGCCGTATGGGTTAAATGAAAAACAGCGGCGACATCTGCCTATCACATTTCACGTGTGCGAAAATTTCACGACCTCTGCTTCTCAAGTCTGTCAATGATCCAGAGCATTCCCGTGAGAATTGAGCGTGAGCCGGAGCTGTAAAACTCACTGAAAGAAGACAAGCATAGAATAAGATTACTCTATGATCTGGCAGCGCCATTCCATCAATGACAAATAGAACAAAGCTTTGATGTCAAAACAAAAGCAGCTGTCAAAACTTCTTTCATTGTGAATGAATGTCATTCACAACGACTTCTTTCACAAGATTTTCCTTTCTAATCACGCGTTTGCTTTGAATTACTGATTATTTTACAGATATTTAAAGGGTTCATCTAGACTAAAAACAAAAAAGTCATGTCGGAAACCAGCACTAAGGACACTGTTTTAAAAACAGCCATGACATACATCTGTGGGGGTAAGCAAACATATGAATCCATAAGATCTAAAACAAACCTTTACCACCATAACATTCGCTGACATGTTGATATTGGAAAAATGAAGGTACCCTTTAATTTAAAGGGTTGTAAAAAATTAAAGGGCTTATTTTAACATATTCTGTCTTTTGAGCATTCGGTAAAAGTCTAAAACAGCGTTCGACTGGTGATATGCGTCTAAAAATATTGGAAGATATGCGAACGACGTATATTGACTTCCCTCGGTATCGAGTCTTACCACGGGCTCTTCACGAAGTGGTTAGCATCTGTAAAATGTTTCTAACAGCGTTCGTTGCATTTGGCGATTTAATGATGAACTGTACGAGCTTTACGCCGACATCAACATAGTCTAGGGAATTACGCAGCGGCTATGCTGGCTAGGCCATGTAATGTGAATGAAAGATGTTCCGCGCAAGAAAATATTTCAATCGGAACCCTCCTATCGAAGAGATGCACACAGCAGGCCCACTCCGCTGGAGGGACCAGGGGGATAGTGTTTTAAATTCCCTTGGTGTAACCAATTGTCTCCAGTTAACCCAGCGAAAAAGTGACTGGCGCGCCTTGTTAGACGGCCATAATCGTTAAAAACGGTTAGGCGCCCATTGAGCAATTAAGGCACACTTGTATATGGCAAATTATCCTTTTAACTCAGATTTGACCTGGCTTGCGGGGTTAAACTCATACATTTTTGACAAATTTTTTAAACGTAACTACGTTAAAAAATTACTTGCCAGTTTGCAAGTGGGCGTATGTATGAGTAGTATTGCTATCTCTATGCTATATATACTAACTAGTATGTCAACTGGTATAGTATTGGTGTATATAATAACTAGTATGCAATCCGAAATCCTAATAACTTCAACCTGTTAACCTTAAGATATACTTGCACATTTTCAAGGTGCTCTTTCCTAAATCATACCTATATATTGTAATTTCTGTAGAGTGCCATCATGAAAACGAAATGCGTCCACGTGATCCCATACGTTGCCGTGAATGTGGTTACCGTATCATGTACAAGAAGCGTACAAAGCGATGTAAGTAAATTGTGTTACCTTCACACTTTAGTATGATGTAATTTTTCCTTTTATTTTGCCTTTTCAGTGGTTGTGTTCGATGCCCGCTAATATTCCATTATCCAGACGTTCGAAATGTATTTTGTGACATCAGAATTTTAAGTTTATTCCCAGCATATACATAAATATATTTTAATAATCAAGAATAATGAGTATTTTGTTTCCATAATAAAGGCAATTTATCGATGTTCAAAACTCGAAAAACCGATTAACCCACTTAGCGCATTTACCGTTAACGGTAGAACCTTGAATAAAGTTGTGTATCAATCTACAAGTTGGTAGCTATATAATGCAACAAAAAAATTTGAAATTTCGCTTGGTTCAAGAGATATACACATATTAGTTGTTGTTGTTATTAGTCGTCAGTAGTCGTCGATAACCCGAATATCTCACTTTAAATGATCAGGTTCTTTCTTCAATTAAATATATTCAACCTTCAGTCAATTCAGAGTTAGTGTTTTGGGTACAACATACATATCTATACTCCGCCGCTTTGCTTATTAGGAGGACGAATATATGCGGAGTACGACCGAGCAAGATACATATTTTCCGGTAGATGCAGGTCTTGTATATTTTATTCTTGGTCGTGAGTTACGTACAAACCTGGCTGGAACAGCTTGTTGAACCTCAAAAAATTTAAAGAAAGAGACGAAGTGTATATTTTTTAAGGATATGGTAGCGCTGTTTCAAAAAGGGGTGTGCCAAAACACAATTTATCTCAAATGGCTGACAGGAAGAGCAATTGGTACCACCTTTCTGTATTTGCATCATGCGTATACCTATATTCTAGTATGAACCAAACTACCTGGTCGGAAAATAACAAACATTTTGTATGAAAATATGCCATGTATTATCTTTTATCGTTTCTTGATCCCTCAAACCTTCCAGCCTGTTCTGTGTAGACGCCTCTTTTCTCATGCTGCGAACTTGATTCTATTTATTTTATTTTAAAGTTCGTTGGGGAAAATTTGGCAGCACGAATTTATATCCGATGTCATAATGCCAGTAAATATCAAATGGTTAATATGGCGACCAAAATCACTGCTTGAAACTACTGTATGTTCTAAGTACTGCCTCCACGGGTACGGAGTATATCGTCAATGCCTCGGTGAGAGATTCGTGCTCGTAGTACTTGTGGAAGCTGTATTGAAGTTTAAAATGTTAATCGTGTTAAAAAAATAGGAGTTATGTGTCTGAAGATACTAAAACGGAAGATGTTAATGGAAGCAATACCACAGTCATTTTGTCACGTAGAGTCATACAATAGCAAATTGATTCGGATTATTTTTCGGCTCTTGACTACATTCCAAATGTCTTATGCTGTTAGGACAAAAACACAGAAAATGCGCAGAGCTTCTAAATCAATGTTAACATCTTAAGCAAAGTATTTTCATTACGGCAGTACAACTTAGCAGAAGCAGTCATAACCTAACATCGTAAAACCCATTCGAAAAAAAACAATAATTTTTATTTTAAACTAGTTTTAAGATGTTTATTTTCAATATTCAGAAATATATAATTTAAACTAAAACACATTTTTTGACATTTAATTACCATACCAAAGCAATGCATTGATAGTGCAGTACTTTTATTTTTAATGATTTTCTTTTTCAAATTTTATACGTTTTTATTTTCACTCTTTGTTTTTGTTTGTGTGTAATTAACATTTAACAGCCAGCTTCAAATTTAAGATCTACTGATAGCTAAGAAAATGCCTTCACTTAAATTAAATCCATGAACTTGGTTGTTAAACGTTTTTACATACTTTTTTTTTATTTCTTTAGTATGTTGCTAATAGCATTGACTTTGCTAATTAAGTTTTTTTTCTTTTGTAAGTTGCCTTTTTGTTATTAAATTACTTTCAATTTGCTTTGACTTAACTAAAAAATTTGTAAATTTGCCGAAAAACGCGCATTATTTAGCTTTTTTTATTCAGATCAACTATGTAAATTTTGTGTACTTTTTTGTTTTTGTTTTAATTAAAATTTTTTGTTAAAAACAACATTTTATACTATACACTAAAGTGCTCTCGATTTTGCGCTAAACTAAAACAATTTTTTTGTGTTTTGTTCAAAATATTTTTTTTTAAATCGAAAATTTTTTTAATTTTACAAATTTTATTTTTTTTTTAATTAAAAATTCATTTATTTTGTAGTACTAGCAAAGAGGATAAATATAATAAGAGACGTCACTCGTTACTTTGCGTAATGTTATTCGTTAGGCTACTCGCAGGTTTTTTTTTTTTTGGAGAGATGTGCATAAATGTCTTCTATACATTTCGTGGGGTATTTGTGTTTATTTTTCCAACTTTATTTAATTAATTAATCAATTCTCTTTCCAAAAATAACATTTGCATAAGGCGCCTGGATAAATGCGAGACAATTTAAAATGTCCCTCACAGAAAACATTAGACATCAATTTTTCTGATTTCCAGTGAGTTACTCGCCACTCGTTGCAGACTGATGGCTCTTATTTATTTATCCTCTTTGGTACTAGCTTTAGTAAGCGCGACACTAACATTTTTTTTTTTTTTTTGTTTTTTATTTATATTCAGCTTTTTCTCGCTTAGTTCTATACTTGTTGCTTTCGTTTTTTTTTTTTTAATAATTTTCAGTCCACTACTTGCGCTTTCGTATGGTAATCGCTCGTTTACATGGTGTGTGTGTGTTACATACATATATCTGGTATTTTTATATATTATTTTTTTATATAAATTTTATATTTTTATTAAATAATTTTTTTTTCTTAAATAAAATTTTTCTGGAAATGAGTATAATGCGTTGCAAGTACTATTACTAAGTTTTAAGTAGGTTTTTATTTTAAGTTACTTTTTAAATAAAAACTAAAATTATATTTCATGCAGTGGAAGGCGACTTAAAGGTGACTTAAAGCATATAGTAAAGTATATATAGTTTATTAAGCTAATCAAAAAATATATATGTAAAATCAAATAAAATAAGGCATTCAAATGAGTATGTATAATAAATTAAATACATTGTAGGTATACATTAAAAAAAATATTGAAACAAATTTTCTCAAACATAAATAAATAAAAATATTTTTACAAAATACATACGTATGTATGAAAAAGCAAATGGCAAGCGGAATGAAATTTAAAAGCGCTTTAGCATTTAATGTTACAAATTAAAAATACATACATATAAAGTTATGAGTGCGCTAGCCAAGTTATAAAGATAGAGTTGCATTTTTTTCTTTTAGCTTTATGTTGTCTTTGCATTTTTTATTCTATGGCAAACTTAAATTCGTTACATACTTTTTTTTTTGCTCTTCTCTTGAACTTATTACAACTTAATTCTTAAATTTAATAAATCCATAAATTCTGTTAAAAACTAATCATCTAATGAGGCGTGCTAAAGCTTTTACTAAGAATATATAAATATATTTTCTATATATAATAATTTTTCATACGAATTGGCAAATTAAAGCTGCGTGTAAACAATTAAAGTATTTATCTAAATGTGTACTTGTGTGCATACAAATATCGAAAGCATTTACGCTGTTCGTGCTATATACTGTATAAGTGAACGTGGATTTTGAAATTTGTATGTATGCATGCTAAGGCTGAGCCTTTAGTCGTGCAATTATTCAACAAATATTCCAATAAGCAATTAATTCATCAATTAATATTTTGTTTAATCAAACAAATTGAAATGAGGTTAACCAATTTACGCAATTATTTGCATATGTGATTAATCTACATTATTATTAATCGATTAATCAAGCAAAATGAATAATCGGTTGTTTAATTACACAATTAAATAATTAATCAATATTTTCCTTTAACAAAAATGTATTAGTAGTGGAATCTGCCTTTTTGAATAATCAAACATTATACACAATTAAGAATTTAATTGAAAATTTACGAATGTGATCAAAATCAATTTTGAGTAATCAATCAATCGGGCAAATTAGTTAATAAGTCGTACAATTAGTACTAAGCCGCTCTTTACTTTAGTGAATAGTAAACCAAAAATTCAAAAAGGCCATTATAAATGAAATTAATCACATTACTCAAATATTTGATTTATCAAGCGGTTCTTTATTTAATACAATTTTTGATTTAACAAAAAATATTTTTGCTAATACACACATACGTTATAATCAATCAAATATTATAATAAATTAATTGAATTAAATATGTGATTAAAATAAATTTTCAGTAATTGATTAACCGAGAAAGTTAAGTAATTAGCTGTACAAATAATTGATAAATCCAAGCAAATACAAATAAATAATTAATCCAGTACATTAGTAATTTTTTTAAGTTTAGTCGAAAATTTAAAAGCAGAAAAGTTTAAATTTAACTAACCACTGAATTAAAATAATCACTTAATTAAAATACGTGATTAATCACGCAACGATCTATTTAGTTAACTTGTTGTTAATTAAAAAAAATTGATTACTAGCACACGCATGCCTTGCTGATCTACTAAAACTTGAAATATTCATTAAATTAAATAATTGTTGCTGTGATTAGACTAAATGTTGATTAATCAACTTAAAGCACAGCCCTAATGGATATATGCATTTAATTACAAGCTGCCTTTTATGTCTTTTTTTCTTTAGGATGGCGTCAATACAATAGTTTTTGCTTACAATTTAACAAATACATTTTAATATAATATAATTTAATTAAGTATGAAATGTTTTTTTCTCAACTTTTTTCTCTCTAAGTCGCTTTTTTTTTCAAGTTTTAAGAGCAAACATATTTCAGGTACATTACAACTTAAAAATAAGTAAATTAAATGCATTAGATATTAAATCAATTTGATAAAAAAATTAAGTTTAAATCAAAACACTACATATTTCAATTTGTATGTAAGTGTATATGATATTTGAAATTTTTTTTCGAGTTATAGCATTTTCTCTCTTAAGGGTTTTATATTGATTCATTGAATCTTAGTTCGAATCAATGGTCTATCGTGACTGTTTTTTTAAAGGAGCACAAATAGCATAGATTTTTGGCTCAACTGCCTATTGTTGCTGTTATAAAAGTTAGCATAAAATTTTTAAAATACTAACACACTGTTGGAACTATATGCCAGTATCTACAATTGTTGTGCCGACTTGAATGGCATCTGTTAAGGCAAATTATAGTAAACTGAATATCATTTTAGGGCAGAAATACAGCTGAAAGGTGTGCCCACTAATGGGGCGGGGCATAGCACCTTTCTAAAAATATTTTTCTTAAAGGCGGTTTTTTCAACGACTGAATAAGGAATAGCTTAAAGTTGGGTTGTGAAATTCGTTTAGCGGTGCACAAAGCCAAAATACCCCATAACTTAATTTAAAAAAATTTTAATCACAATTTCAAGGATTCTATAATAATAAAAGAAAACCAAAAAGTCACATGAGAATTTACCGACCTAATTTCGAAATTTTTTTTGGATGACTTCAGTTTGCACGACTTTCATTTGGGGTAGAAAACTGTTTCTGAACCGCTTTCACTTTATAAAAATATCTAAGTTTTCGGACATACCAATGATTTTTTTACTTTCTTATTTCATGAGAATTTAGTAAATAGTCCTTTGGGTTCTTTTCGAATAAATAGACACATCTATTTTTTCTTTTTTTTCGTTTTTCTTTTCTTTTTCGTTTTAAATATTCTATTTATCTTTGCGGCCATTTTTTCATATACATTTTTTTAATTTAATTTGTTTTTAGTTTTTTTTTTAATTTTAATTTAAATTTAAATTGAATTTATGACAGAATTTTTTTTTCTTAAAAAAGGCAGATGAAAAATATTTTTTTTTTCGAATTTCAGGACATACATTTTTCTAAATTGGAAATATAATTTTTTTCAAATCTAGAAATATAAATACATATATATTTTTTTCGAACTTCGAAATATATATATTTTTATTGAACTTCGAAATATATATTAAAAAAAAGCACTGAGTGTCCGAAAACTTAGCCAAGTTTTGTAGTACAAATTTAATTTACAAACTTTAGACTAAGATTTTGAATTTCATAAGCTTAAAAATCTTTAGACGCAGATTAAGCACTCATGCGTCAAGATAAGATCACGCCCACCTGAGTTATTAAGCTCTACATAGCTGACTGATACATAAATGTACCTACATAGATCCCCTACAACTAGACACACATACGAATTGTTGTTGTGGTGTTAGTAGCAGCAACTTTATATGAACCCCATCACCTTAAGCGCTTACTGCCATTTGTTTAGCTCGTTTCATTTGTTTAAACTGCTTCTTACTGCTGTTACTTCGCTTTTTGTGTTTCTTGTTTGACTTTTCAGCCAACTTCTTCACACTACGTTGCTTCTTGTTGCGCACTAACCAACGATGCTCACGCATACAATGTACAATTAAGCTACTGCGCTGCCCAAATATTTGCTGGCAATGTCGACAGCGTTGTTTCTCTACGCGATGCCTCCAAAGTTTATGCAGCGCCAATGACCCCTTTGTATGATAATTGAATACAAGCATAGCGGCAGCGCGCTGCTTATCTTGTGCGCATGTGCGACAGCTCAACTTGCCATCAACCATGCGATTTAAATATTTATCGCGCAGCATAGCGACTATAACTTCAGGCGGCGCCCGTATTTTCTTCGGTTGTGCTTGTTTGCGTGATGAACGTTTATCGTGGGCGCTCTGACCGCTAAAAACGTTGGGAGTGGGCGCGTTGGTAGGTTGCTGTAGTGGTTGTTGTTGTTGTTGTTGATGTATAGGTGTACTTTGTATGACAGAAACTTTTGCTGCTTTTGGCATAGCTACAGACATGAAATGTGAGGTTGTTGGCGTAGGTGAAGTGTTGAATGTTGTATGCGCTAATGTGGTTGTGTGCGCGCTGACGACTGATTCGCGCGCTTGCGTGGGTTTCTTGCTAAAATCTAGTGGCGCTGTTAGATATTGCTGTTGACAGGCAGCATCCGCAAGCAATGGCAACATTGTAGCTATTTGTGAGAGTGATTTACGACGCTTGTTGTTGGCAGGTTGTTGAGGCTGTGGCAGCGGCATTGGATGTGGTAGCGGTTGCTGCATATGCATAGGTAACAACTGAGGCGCTGGTAGCTGCTGCATTGGCGCCTGACGCATTGGTAGTGGTTGTTGCGCTGGTAAATGTTGTATTTGTTGTGCCGCTGGCATAGTGGGCGCAATGGGCGCTAGCGTCACTGCGGGTGTAGCTAGTAGCGGCGTGGGACTTTGTTGTCTTGTGGCATGCTCATGACGTTGTTTTTGCGCAGTGGATACTTTTGGAGTTATAGTCAGCGTAATGTCCTCTTTATTGCGCAAATACTCAATATACTCTTCTGTCTCGCTTAACATGCGCTTGCGACGTTCTGTCACGCTACGTTCTGGTGAAGGCTGCTGCTGCTGTTGCTGTTGTTGTTGTTGTAGCTGCTCCTGTTGTTCTATCATGGAATGACCCTCTGCCGCGCTTGCTGCTGGCATTGCTGGATAAATCAGCGGCGTATCGGCATAGTATTTATTTATAATATCCTTAACATAATTTTGTATTTGTGTGCTAACTTTATTTAAATTTTCATATTCCATTGTTGTAAGGAATGTGGCATTGTTGTTGTTCTCCTTATTATCACGATCAATGTGTTGTAGCAGATCAAGGTGATGTTCGCGATTGTTATGCGTGGCGGCATTCGTGGCACGTTGATTGTGCGTTGTTCTTGTTTTATTTTGACTGTTGTTGTTGTGATATTTGTGGCTGTTGTTATTTGTATTATTGTTATACGCGGGAGGCGATCTAATAAGCTGCTCTTGATTCTCTTGGTTTTCATCATTTTCCAAATGCTGTTGATATTTGCGCTTGTGATTGTTGCTAGCTGCTGCTGCTGCAGCCATCATTTCAATTACACTTGATTCTGGTGCTGCTTGCAAATTGAAATTTTCGCTCAAGAATGCCGACATCGCCTTTTTCTGCTGCTCATTATTACCAAAGCTAGTGCTGCTACTGTTGTTGCTGTTATGGCCTATCGCATATTGTCTACCATTACCTTTAAGGTTTGGTGTTCCGCCATCATCACTTGATGAGGTTGTGGATGAAGCAGATGACGGTGTATTTTCATCATCTTCACCTGTTGAATGCTGTCGCTGACGCATATGACTGTTAGTCGTCGTATTGTTGTAATATTTCATGCGCTGTTGCTGTTGTTGTTGTTGCAAATGTAGCTGATAGCTATTGGCAAAATTGCCATTGCTGCTTAGGGAATGGAGTAGCGCCGCAGCCTCTTTGGTTGTCCATTGTGAAGGCAGTTTATTATTGAACAGGAGTTGATTAGCTGGAATTTTCAACTCTTGCACGCCTCCCGCCTTATGAAAATCCTGAGCGACCGAAGCGGTATTACGACTGATGGCGTCCATTTTTAGTAGACTGTAAGAGAGAGAGGGAGGTAAAATGTTAGTGAGTAATTTCATATCGAAAAAGGTAAAAACTAAAAGCTATATAAACCAAGTAATGCATTAAAAAGGTTATATTCATAAATCAAAATTAAAACTTTGAGTTTTTGAAATTTTAACATTAAAAAAAAATATATGTAAGAAAAATTTAAGCGAAATTAAAACAAAGGTAAAGAAAAAAGTTTAAAAGGAAGCAACTAAAAATTCTAAAATAGATAAATAAAAAAAATAAAATTAAAACCATTTACAAACAAAGAAAAACAACTTAACTCAAAAGCAAAATAAATGAGTTAAATAACTATATATAACTTTGCAAAAACAGCTCAAATATAACAAAAATAACTTTAATAAATAAAAAAAATTTAAAAATTAAAATAATAAAAATGTCAAGAATATATTTAAAAAAAATTAAATTTAATTACAAGCAAATAAACAAATCCAAAAACAAATTACCTAACAAAATGTTTTTAATTTAATTTAAATGAAATAGATAAACAAAATTTTTTTAAATGAACTTTGAATTTTTTTGAAATGAAATAAATGAGAAAAGAATAAAAACAAAATAAAAAAAAAAACAAAACGAAAAGGAAAAGGAAAATTTTAAATATGAATTCCACTTTGCTAAAACTAAGTTAATCAAAATATATTTAATAAAATAAACAAATAATTTAAATTTTAAATTAAATTTTAAATTAAAATTAATTAAAAAGAATAAAAATAAATGAAAATAAACGAAAAAATTAATTACTAAAAACGCCATTAAGAAAACTCATAAAAAAATCCAAATTTCTTTAAGCTGGACTGTAAACCTAGTAAATTAAAATTAAATTATATGCAAATTAACCAAATAAAATTCAATTAGTAAAAAAAAAGTTAAAAAAAATAAGCCAATTTTTTCAAATGAAGTTAAACTTAAGAATAATTAAAACTAATAAGAAAAGAAAAATAAATAAATGGAAAAAATAAATAAATGAAAAAAATATATATAAAAATAAGCAACATTTTGCTTTATTAAAACTTAGTCAACTTAAATTTCATTTCAGGCAAATAAACAAAACAAAATTTAAGATACCTAACCAAATATTTTTTTTTATGAAATATATAAATAGTATAAATAATAATTAAAAAAAAAAGCAGAAATTTTACTTATGTAAATTTAAATAAACAAAAATTTAAATAAAGAAAATGTTTTTTTTTTCATTTTAATTTAAAAGACAAACAAAATTTGTTTAATGAATTAAAAATTAAGAAAGAAAATAAATGAGAAACTAATAAAAATTAAATAAAATAAATAATATAACCAAATTATTTTTAAATTGTAATTGATTTTTGTTCATTTCAATTTATAAAAAAAAATAAAACAATTTAAAAAAGTAACATTTTTAAATAATCTAAACTTTAGATTATAAAAACTTTGTAAATTAAAATTAAATCATAGGCAAATACATTAGCGAAAACAATTAAACATCAAAAAACGCTCTTTAATTCAAAATAAAAAAATAGTAAAAAAAAAAATATAGCAAAAGAAATAAAAATTTCAAAAATTTAGTAAATTGAAAAAAAATGTACCCTTATTTACATTCACAAAAGCAAAAAAAAAAGAAATAATTACAGACAAAAAAAAAACAGATTAAAAAATTACAAAAAACAAAAAAATCTTGTAATAAAACTTAAAAATAGATGTATTAAGAAAAAAATATTATTTAAAATAATAGCTAGTGTTCACAATAAAATACTTCAGATAAAGAGGGGCCAAGGAGGAGGATCACGAAGGAATATACGAAAAAGAACTGAACATCACAAAAAACGAGGTGAACGAGGTTATATGCTTCTGTTTAGCATATTTCCTGCGAACATAAAATATGCACAACAACAACAACACAATTTAAAAAAAAAACCATTTTGCAGTAATTCGAGGTATGGAAAAAAAAAAAACAACGAAATAGGGACACACTTAAAAACATTACCAAAATTAACAAAATATATATACATATGTATATAAGTGAATATACGCAATATTCACAACCAATCGAACGAAAGACTTAGAACACAAACTCGTTGGCGACTACATAAAATTGGTGAAAAAAGCATCACTTAACCAAATAAAAATGTAATATTGCAACATTTTGTTTTTGTATATTCTTGAACATTTCTTTATTTTGTTCTTTACCGTGCATAGTCTTCTGGATCACTTCCGTCTGCTTCAAGATATTGAAATAAACGTTCAGAGCCGCGTTTTTGTGCGGCCGCATTGGGCAAACCGCCCGTTAATAGATCATGTGGCGGTATAAGCGAACCATTGGCGCTTAAACGCCAACCCACCATCGATGTGGGATTTACTATGATTTCTTGTAAAGGACCGCCGGTTATATTACCGCTGCCATTATCATTCGTTGTTGTTGTGGTATAAATGGTAACCGAGCCACCGCCACCAATATTACCACCTTGATTACTTGAAGTGGATGAACCGCCACCGCCGCCACCACCACTATGTATTGTATGACTTGGCGAGCAAAAGAGGAGAGGAATGCAATTTTATTAAATGGTTAATTACATTTTTCTTTTCAACTATATTTAAAAAAAAAAATGTCTTACTTTCGACAAAGTTTTAAGTTTTGACTTGAGCTTCGAAAAATATTTTAATGTGAACTCTTATAAATGTATAACACATTTTTTTCAGTAAAGTTTAAGATTTCAATTTGTTTTTTAATTTAAGTACATTTCTGCGAAATTAAATTTTGAATGGACTAAAATTTATAAGTATTTTTATATTATATTTTTAAAATTTTTGAAAAAAAAAGTTGTTTAAAATTTTTGCAAAAAATATCATTAAACTTTTTAGTATTTTAGTTTTATTTTCGGCCTTCACTAATATAAAATTTTTTATTTTTAAATAAATCTTTTTGAAACTAACAAAAAATTAAAAAATTTTATTTAATGTTTCATTGTTTCAATTTACTTTTAAAAAGGTTTTTTCTTTACCAATTTTTTTTTTTTGCAGTTTCCTTTTTCTGTACAGCCTAATCCTAAACTTTGAACATTTTTCTTCGTGGAAGGTATTATCTAAAAACCATACAAATTTAAAATCTGACGAAATTTCGTTTTTTTTTTCTATTGTACTTAAAGGTTGCTTTTAAGATTATCAAAATAAAAAACCTCTTTCAAAATTTAAATACTTTAATTTAGTTAAAGAAAATAGTTCTCTTTTAATAATAAGCAGCTTTTCCAACAGATGAGTTTTCACTGAGAGCTTTTCATGGTAGAAATACACCCGGAGCGCTTGCCAAACACTGCCGGGGGCGACCCCGCTTAGACAAATTTTATTCTAATTGAAAAACCTTATTTCTAAAATTTAGATGTTGCATTGCCCGGGGTGTGAACCCAGGGCATACGGTGTGGTAGGCGGAGCACACACCACGGTGGCCGCCAATACTTCCAAAATATGTCGAAAAAGTTCTTAAAAATTTTTGTTTTCAAGAAATTGTAACTAAATTTGAAATTTTTTAATTTGATGACATTTGTTCTTTTAATCTGTTGACATTTTTGATATTTTTCATAAATTTCTGAAATTTTTTTTAATATGTACTTTATGTTTGTTTGTTTTAATGGTGTGTTCAATTTATCCTTATTATTAAGAATTCATGAGCTTAACACCGGCTTATAATAATTGAATATTCAATTATGTTTTTCAGGAAAAACTGAAGAGAAAGAAAGAAACATTTACTGGCATATTGCGATGGTATCATTTCGAAAACCGCCACGAATTCATCATCAGGCAATGTTATCAAAGGTTTCAGAGATTCGAACCGCGAATCACACGATGAAACTGCAGTTGCTTAATCACTAGGCTATCCTGCTTGTATTTGTTTCCTTGCTTAATACATTTTATCTCATTTAAAACGAAATTGCCTGTTGATGAATTCGTGGCGGTTTTCGAAACGGTACCATCGCAATATGCCAGTAAATGTTTTTTTCTTTCTTTTCAGTTTCTCTTAGAAAAACATATTAATTGAGTATTCAATTATTATAAGCCGGTGTGAAGCTTATGAATTCTTAATAATAAGTTTTAATATGTACTTTTTTTGCCTTTGTCGAAAAAGTGCTTTAAAATTGTTTTTCAAGAAAATGTTAACTAATTAAAAATTTTTATAATTTTTTTTAAAAGCTTTTGTTTGAATTTTTTTTTTTATTTTAGAAATTTGTTTCTAAACTATTTTTTATATTTTTTTCTTCAAAAAAAAAAAAAAAATTATAAAATATGTATGAATCTTTTTTTTTAATTTCTTTGATGTGAAAATTAGGCTCCAGGTTGACTTTTGTTTTTTGTTCAATAAAAATCACTAAGTTCAGAAAAATTGGACTCACTCGAAAGCCGAATTTTTGGAACGGTAATATTTTTGTAATAAAAAAATATCTACATCTAACGGTTTATTTACCAGTATGTCACAGTCGAATTTGCAAATGTATCTACATTTAAATCATTCGTTATTAAATTATTGCCAATTATGCGTACAATGTTCGAATTCGAAGACGTATTCGAAACACTGCCGTTCGTTAAATGATTTGTACTATTTAATTGATTGCCACGCGCCGGACGGTTATCGTTGGGACTGCGCGGGCGCACGCAGTACGAAATCGCAAAGGAAAGCACAGGGAAGAAAAAGATTTTTGAAAAATTAGATTTTTGAAAATTAGTACTATAAACTACTGCCTACATTTTGGTTAGTGCTATAACGCGTAGCTTAAAGCGAATTAGTATTAGTAGAGCGAGTTAGTGTGCTTAAGAATTTGCGGGCTTATGACTAATGTTAAGTGCAAAAAAAAAAAAAAACGATTTTTTTTAATCTTGTAAAATACTTACTGCACTTCATTGATATGCGCCTGAAACTCTTCCTGCGTATCGCCGAGGTATGAACATTTATTGCAAGCGCGCTTATTATGCACCTTCAGCACATGCGTTGCCAGACGTTCTGAGCGCGCTGCCTTATAATCACACAGCAAACATACAAACGGTTTTGTATGCGTATTCAAATGACGCTTCAAACCCCACTTATCCGCACCCGACCATGGACAGTAACAGCAGGTGAAACGTTTTTCACGTTTCGGTTTGAGATTACCACTAACGGCAACAGTGCTGGCGGCACTATTATCCACCACAACGCCAGCATTAACACCACCAATAGCAACGCCAACATTGACACTGCTACCGGTTACAATATCATCTTGCTTCTCTTGTTTAAGCTGCGGCAGTGGCGCATCTGTAGCTGTGGCAACTGCTTCAATAGTTTCGGCAATACTCAAACTCGATGATGTCGGCTGACGTTGTGCCTCTAGGAATGCATTGTCCAATTGTACGTTGGTACCTTGGAATATAAAGTTTGGCTTTTGATCGGGTAAATCACAAGCGTTAATGTTCGCATTGTTTGTTAGTTGCGTATTTATTGTTGCTATTGTGATATTACCACGCCCACCAGGATGAATATTACCACCACCACTATTGGAAGCGCTTGAGGAGGATACATGACGTCGCGTTTTATTTATATCATATTGTAGTTCACGATGCATACGCAAAAAGTGCTTTTTCACATGATCGGCGCGATTGAATTGTTTCAAGCAAGCAAAACATTGGAAGGGTTTCTCTTCTTTATGGATATTCTCGTGACGAGTGTAGAGATCTCGTCGATCGGTGGAGTATGGACAATGACTGCAGGCGTAACGTTTTTGTACTTGTACGCCACCATTGTTATTGTTATTGTTGTTGGCATTATTATTGCTATTTTGGTGGTTGTTGTTGTTGTGTGATTTTTTGCTCCGACTATTGCCGCCACCGCCGCTGTTGTTAGTGCTCGTTGTAGCGATTGCACCAGTGACCACAATGTTCGTTGTCGTAGGTGTGATCTGTTGCTGTTGTTGGACCTGAGCGGCATTATTCATGGCATTGCCCGAGGTCGAGGGACTAGTGTAAATTACTTCGGTGGTGGTGTCGTTGCGATTTTTGGATCTGAAATTGAAAGTGGAAAGAGTTTTTTTTAGAAGAATAGCTTGGCTGAAGAATATTATCGAAATGAGATAATGATTTCACATTTTTTGTTATAACCTCACTTTTTTATGAATGGAACCTAACCTAGGTTTTACTCGAAGTTCATCGCAAACAATGCCTTCAAGATTCGATCTTTTCGGAATTCAACGCATATCAATATATATAAAAGAAAGTCGTGTTAGTTACACTACGCATAACTCAAGAACAGATGAACCGATTTGGCTGAAAATTGGTGGAGAGGTAGCTTAGAACCAGGGAACGGACATAGGATACTTTTTATTCCATTCTGGCGAGGGTCTTGAGATCAAAACGTGGACTTGGGTAATCCTGGGATGTGTTTGTACAATATGGGTATCAAATGGAATCTGTTTATGAGTACTTCGATCCTGGTTATTTTTTGTACCCCTGGGTGGCTAGGGTCTCGAGATATAGACCAAAACGTGGACCCGGGCACCCCTAGCATGTGTTTATACAATATGGATACCAAATGAAAGCTGTTGATGAGTGCTTTAGCAGAGGGTAGTTTCCGTACCTATTGGTGACTAGGGTCTTGAGATATAGGCCAAAAAGTTGACCCGGATATGTGTGTGTAATATGGATATCAAATGAAAGCTGTTGCTGAGAGCTTTAAAGTAATTTCCATTGGCATATTCGATTTAGTCGCATCAGCCTGGCAAAACTGATAAATAAGCAGGCGAAGCCGAAATAAAGACATGAATTAATAATACCCACATAACTATATATGTACATATGTACGTCCTATTCAATTTGCCTGTATTAGTATTTACGATCCTTTTTTCCGGGAACTAGACCAGAGACGGACTGGGACTGGGACTAGGGCTGAGACTCGCAGTTGGAGGACTGGCACTCGGAATAGGACTGGAGCAAAATACATACCACCCTCCGGGACTGGCAATAAGGGATGAAGAAGAATGAGAAGAACTTGAGAGAAGAGAAAAGGGGGAAGGAGAAGGAGACTGAGAAAGAGATAGAGTGAGCCGAAATAGATATAGATGAAGAAAAAAAGACGGAGGGAGGAGTGAATAAAAGGATTAAGAAAAAAATATAAGAGGGGGGAGGCAGATTTAGACGGAAAACGCTTATTAAGATGTATGCAGATAGACCAAATTTAGGGCAGAACAACGTCTGCCGGGTCTGCTATTTGTATTGTAATGTTCACAATTTATGAAATGATCGAATACACTGTATCCTATTTTTTTAAAAGTATAACCTAACCTAATTTTATTGCTCATCATCGTATTTGTGGAAAATCATGCTTTTTTTACTAAATTTCAATTAGTGATTGAAATCGGTTCCTATAACCATAACCTCACAATTTGCTCTGAATGATCGGTTTTCCGAATTCACTACCATCAACAAAATTATAACCTCACATTTTATGAATTGATATAACCTAACTATAAAATTTTAAAGTGAAATTAGATCCTGAAATAGTTCTGTAAGGCAATTCGTTTAATTCCAAACTTACAAACTTTTGCCGGTCTCTATAGAAAATAGCGTAATAGAGCACGAACGCGGGTCTAAGAGTGGATGACGGGATAAAGAGCCCATTGGTTTGACGGCTGAGTGGAATATCACCCTATCTCGGCTACCAGTTCGAAAACACCCTATTTAAGAATGATAATATTTTTCAAAGACGCCATATTTCAGTATTTTTTTTCAAAAAAGCCATATATCTCTAAATTATATTGAAGAACGCCCTATCTCAGACAATTTTTTTCATAAACGACCCAGCTAATATAAAAATGTATTGGAATTAAGAGGTCTTATTTCCGTATTGTTTCGGGATATTGTTGTTATCATTTGTAGATTGTTTCAGGATCAATTCGGCACTATTCCGATATCATTTGGCAAATGTTTTCATAACAATTTTAGGACTATTTCGGGTTAATTTCTCGATTGTATTCGTGTTCATTTCAGAATCTTTTTGGGATAATTTCAAGACTGTTTGGCATCAATTCGAGACTAGAGTTATTTTCTGGGTTTTGAAATTTTTTTCAGAATCGGAACTGTTTTCGGTACAAAATTATTGGTAACTTCGGGATCTTTAAGATATAGATTTCGAGATCATTTATGGACTATTTTGACAAACTTACTGGTACTCGAACCTTAATTTTTTAATTAAAATTTTTTAGGTAAACTTAACTCTCAATCATTGTCGAGGGGCGGCCACGCTTTGAGAAACCAAAATGAATTGAAACCAAAAGGAATTGAACCCAGGATCTTTGGTCTGGTGGGCGAAACACTCTACCACCACCCCACGGCGCGAAACGAGACGACTTCTACCCCATGGAAGCGGATATTTAGAAGGAATCGATAGCAAAAACAACAGCATTTGAGGGTCTAACAAGGCAACAATTACCGTGTTTGGCGTTAACGGGCTGTTCTTGTTGTTGTAGCGATAAGGTTTTTCCCCGAAGGCTTTGGGGAGTGTTATCGATGTGATGGTAACACAGCACCATTAAGGTGCTAGCCCGACCATCTCGGGAACGATTTATATGGCCAAAGTCGCCAAAGCCTCGTCTGTTAGTGAAACAGGATTCGCCACGGATAGGCGAGGTTGACAATTGGGTTTGGAGAATATATATATTGCGCTGGCAACCTGAAAGGGTTGCGCTACACAGCCCCTTGAATCTGGTATTTTAGTCGCCTCTTACGACAGGCATACCTACCGCGGGTTTATTCTGACCTTCTAACCCGCTGGCTCCTTTCTAAAAGTGATTTTACGAAAGTTAACATCAGGGAACAGTACCTACAGACTGTTTTTTAGGCGTTATAATTGGTTCAACAAGGTTGGAATAAATCGACTTCGTGGTTCTATATATCTCTTAGATTGCTGACAGCCACTACCGTAGACCTACAATCTACTAGGATAGATCCACGATTACAAGAATTTATTATTATACTAATTGAGCAGTAATCAGATTCTTACTTCAGACAAGTTTAACCACCTTGCAGTATCTTGTTTTCAAATTCAATTTTGGAACAATTCTCAAATAATCGATCTTTTTTAATACACACAATTGAGTTATATTTTTCAAATCGTTTTCTCCTGCACAAATATTTTTTCTTACAAAACTTTAGCAATATTTGTTCAACGGACTGTTTAAAACTCCAACAATGCTACGCATTCACAGAGGCGTATTTGTGCCCAAGTTCTGTAATGGTAAATGGGTGTTGAACGAGGATACGCAAACAATTGAGTTCGAGCCTATCAAAGATGCCGAATTGGAGAAAGAAGATTATGTAAATACGTGTGGCTTCAATTTCCGTAAAACACTCAACCAACTCGAAGAATTGATATTTCGCCAAGAATTTCAACGCTCCGATCTCACACATGATGCTGATGTAATAGTCGTGCAGGACATAAAAAATCTCGTGCTATTCCTAGCGCCTTCCGATATAATCACAAAAGATTTCATAAATTTTCTGCACACCTTTACCGTTGACCGTTTCCTACGCGCGCTCATCATCTACTTTGAGTATTATTTGAAAATGGTGGAGTTTGTGTTAATACGACGTGATGAGATCTCGGGTGAGAAAGCGCAAATACAAAGCGAGGATACGAATGAAATAAAACGTATCTACTCAGCACAACTTACACAACATCGCTTGCTATTGGCGCGTGAATATAGCGTTATAATAATGGGTGAAAATGAGATGAAACCTTACTATCATATCACACCCATCGTGAATATATCAAACTCGATCAAGGATAAACGTTTTCATGAGGCCTTTTTGGCATTCTCTACACAAGTTGTATGGATTGCTATGCATCGACGCGCTTTCGATTATATCGATTCAGAAATGAATCGCCTCTTTCGATCGGAACATTTCAAACTCAAGCGCTATGCTCATATTAATTTCACCGCAGCTGAGGCGAATATGTTGTATGGCAAAAATTATAGGCGCGTAAATTATCGTGCACAAAACTCACCGCTCATACAAGAGCTAGATCATGTAGCCTCTGAGAATTTACCGATGTTATGGATAGGTGAGCGCAAATATCGTGGGACGGATTTACGTATACATCAAATGGAATTGGAATATATTGTGCCGGATAGTCAATTGGCTTTGATCGATGTATGTCATGGTATATTGGGACATCCGAAAAAAATCTATAATACCGCATTGAATATTAATTGGGCAGCTGTGCGTTCCCAGAATTATTCAGAAATTTACGATCCATATCAGCTGATACGTCAACCAGCTCTAAAGATACCCAATTTTGATGAGGAAAAACTACGAAAATATGCACAGAAATACAATACATATTATCATGTGCGTATGCTGTACGAGCGTGCAAGTAAAGCTGTGCTGGATAAATGGTATCGACGGGATCGAATTATCGAGTATTTCACTACGGAGGGTATTATTAATAGCGTTGTAGTGCAATGTGAAAGGGAACTTGAAAATGATACATATGGGCCGAGCGTACAAGAGATAACGGATAAATTTTTGGAACGAAAGAAATTATTGAGAAGATTATAAAGTGGGAGATAGGAAACAGTATAGCAATGGTCGGAGGATGGAAAATGAAGAGCAAGAGAGGGATTGTCAGTTATGGTGTATGAGTGAGCCGAGATAAAATGAGAGGGAGAAAAAGAAGCAAACAAGTGAGAGAGTCATATATGGAGTGGAAGAGAGGAGATGAATCATGGGAGAGAGAGAGAAATATGGAGTAAAAATGAGAGAGATAGCGGGACTAAGAAAATGGTACTGCGAAAGGGAGGAGATATGTATATTATTAAGTTATATAAAAAGGAATGTGAGTGAGAGGCACATAGAGAGAGATTGTGGAAGGGACAGGGGAATGGAAGAGAAAGTGGGAGAGGGAAACTAAGAACGGATAGAGATTGTAAAAGAAAAAGGCCTTGACACAGTGTGGGAAAAAATAAATAATGAATAAATTAAAAAGAACGAGAGAGAAAATGGGAGGAAAAACGGAGAGGGACACAGAGAAATGGAAAGAGAGTTAGTCGCACAGAGTGACAAAGAGAGGGAGAGAGAAAAATACGATGAAAAAGAAACAACGACTGGAAAAGAAGTCAAGGGATTCCTTTATTATAGCAATTTGAATTTAATAGATGAAAACGCTTAGCTAGGTTTCGGGAAATTGCGAAATTCCAACTTATAAGAAAAATATTGAAAATCGTTGGCAGCATTTTTTAAAAGCTTATATTTTTATATACGATTTCTTAACTTTTATGTAATAAATTGTTTTTTATCAATTCAAAAAACTCAAATTGCGCTGAGGTTTATTCAAAAACACCCCAACTCCTAATTCGGTTGAAGAAAGCACTATTTTAGGGGCCTTATAATGTAATTATGTAATTCGATATGAAAAAAATTTCTTTCGCATTTAAAAAAAATGTATGTATTTGACAGCTTTTGAGTTGCGAGACAGGGCGCTCTTCAAATAAGTTTTGTGTTTACCAACGGCAGATAGCATGTTATGCGCGTTATGTTATTAATTATAATAATTCGAGGGTATGAAAAATTAAAAAAAATTTTCTTTGAAAATTGTAATTTATAATTTGAACCAAAATTAAACAAAGTGTGACAGCATCACAAATATGTTTAAATATCATCCCTGTTGTTCTAACAGTGGCAATTCGCCACTTGCAAAACTGCATTACACATTTTATAATTTTTAATTTTTTTTACAATAAATTTAGGTTATGTAAAACTTCAACCAAACAAGACGAACTTAAAAACTATGTAGAAGTTTGGAATAGACTGTCTAATTAGCAAATTTTGCTAAAACTTCGAGATCAAAAACAAAAGATTTGAACATATTTAGTCTATGCTTGGTTTTCACTAGTTAAAGTTGACTTGGCCTTATCATGAAAACGGCTTGTCATACAACGTCAAATGCGTTTGCCGTTCGTTTTGACTACAAAGGACAACTAAATCGACCAATAAGTAAAAATACAAATGTCCAACTTTATGGCAAATTTGGTATTAAAATTTCATTTTGACCCAATGAAAACCACGCATTATGCAAAAATATTTGTTTTTTCATAATTTTAAGAATTTCTAACATATCAATGATCTTAGTTCAAGTAAGATCAAAAACCTTTACGAAAATTTGAGGTTATGTGTATCAAAATGTGTTTACCAGCGGCGTGTTTTTATATTATATACATACATACATGGGATCTGGCTTTAGTCCGGGCAGATAAATTATAAAAAAACGAAAATATTTTACTAAAATTTGAGGTTATGTGCATTAAAAGTTGAATGAAAGGGAAATATGTATGTTAAATGCATGGAAGCAGAGCGCTGCTCTTATCAGTAATAGGCGGATTTTTCTAAACAAATAAATGCCTTTTTGTAAACTCCTGAACGATAAAATGTTACTAGAAATTAAGGTTAACTATATAAAACAAAAACAGGAAAATATTGGTTCTTATACATACACTCATGGACAAAAAAATAGGTGTAAACAGCTTTAGTTGCCATCATTACAAGATTTTGCAAATTAAAACAAATTTTTTGTGGTAATATTAATAACTTTAGTAACTTATACTAAATACGTGAAAATGATTACAATTCATCCATTTACTCCACGGTACGCTAGCGTTGCCAAATGTCCAGTATTAGCCGGGACATCCCGTAGTTTTCACAAATTTTGAAGTGTCCCGTCGGAAAATGTTATGTCCCGGCATTTTCACTATACCAAAATTAATAAATTATAATCTGATATGAAACATGGCCATATTTGCGGCTTCGATTGTATTCACGTCATTAGCATATTGCATGCAACTTTGTAGAGAAGAAAAATTCAGCCCTACTGTGGTTCTGAATATTGTCAATGTTTGACATTTCGCACACCTAAATATTCATTTTGCATGGGGAATTGTTGTTTTAAAATAACGTTTGCAAAATGAATCCATAGATCCGCATTAAACACAGTAAACATATTAATTGTTAGCCTGTTTCAAAAAATATGTGTAATAAATAGATGAGTTTAAAAAGTTTAAGGGCTTCATTTTGTATTCCGAACGATAGCTCAGACGAACGATTCGCCTCTAAACGATTTCGTCTGGCAATGGTATTCTCGATCATTTTAATTCGGCCTTACGTTACTAGCTTTATGTCAAACAGGAAGGCCAAAACAAATGCAGACATTTTATGCACATCTCGCACAAAAAAAAAACCAGCGACTACCTCGAAAAAAAAACATTTATCAATTGGCTACAAGTACGAGTGACGTCTCTTATTATATGTATCCTCTTTGCCCATACAAATATATAGGTGTTTCTTATTTTTCAAATGTCGTCTCAAATTTGAGGTTTATCCGAACCCGAAATAAAATCTGGCAACCCTACGGTGCACATACAGAAGAGATAAGCTTTTGCCACAGTACATCAGCATTGGTGCGGTCCCATTGAAGAAAAAAACTGGCGAAATATTTTATTCAGTGTCGAAGTCGAGAGTAATTTATGTGGAAATGACTCCAAAAGTACAGTACATGGCGCAAAGGGCAAAGATTTTTCTTCTTCATACACCAAAAGGACAACTAGGCATGGAGGAGGAAACATAATGGTAGAGAGATCTTTTTCTTGGTAAGGTGCGGGTCCTTCATTTTGGATAAAGGCCGCAATGACCACTGAGGAGTACAGGGATATTTTGCGGAATGTAAGGCTGCCATATGCGGAGGAAAACACCCCACTCACATTGAGTTATCACCAAGATAACGATACAAACCATTCTTTTCGGTTGGTATCTGAGTGGTTCAGGAATGGAATCGTCACATGTATGCAATGACGAGGTCAATACCCTAACCTCAACCCGATTGAGAACTTGTGAAGTGACTTTAGGAGAAGATTGACGTCCGAGATTGACGGCGAGTAATTTTGGCAGAAGATGAAGGATTGGAATAGGATAGCATTCCATTGGAAACATGCCAAAAAGTATTTTAAGCCATGCCGAATAGAATAGGCAAAGTTATACTAAACGTGGAGTAGATACCGGTTATTAAGAAAACAGTGGAGTAAGGAATTATATCTCAATGGTGTTCTTTAATTTCTAAGAAAAGTTTCATACACCTATTATTTTGACCAACGAAATTTTTTTATTATGATACAGTTTCCTTGTAAATAGATTAATTGTAATCATTTTCATATATTTAATATAAGTTATTACCACACAAAATTTGTTTTCATTTGCAAAATCTAGTAATGATAGAGAACCAAAGCTATGTACATCTATTATTTTGTCCATGAGTGTATGGCGTCGGGATTATAATCTTTCGCTTTGGGGTTTTTATATTTACTCGACAAACTGAGACCCACTCTAATGTAAAAAAAAATCTCATACAAAATATATTTTCAAATAAGCACAGGTTTATGTTCATTCACTTACTTCGACTTGGATGTGCCAACTTGCTGCTGTAGATGTTGTTGCTGTTGCTGCTGCTGCTGTTGTTGCGTGGCAGTCGTATAGCTCTGCAATTTACCACCTGTTGTCGTTTGTGTTGTCCACTGCACAATTTGTGGTTGTTGTTGCGACTGTTGCTGTTGTTGCTGCTGCTGCTGTTGTTGTTGTTGGTCCGTACCACCATTGCCAGTAGCGGTGGTGGTAGCAAAACCATTCTGTTGCATTAACGCCGCCAAACCAAATGCTGTATTTAACTGATCTTCCGTTTTGAAATTACCACTAGTTGTTGCAACCACTACTGAACCTTCGGGTTGTTGTTGAATTACAACATTTGCCGCTGCAGCCGAAGCGGCAGCTGTTGCCGCTGCATTGACTGCATTAGCGGCAATAACGGCGGCTTGGTTGTCATATTCAATGGTGGGTGCAGCGCTGCGATCGATTTGCTATAGAGAAGAAGGTGCGGTAGTGCAGCACAAAGACGAAAAGAAGAGATAAACATGCAATGAGTAAGAGACGCTTTTGAGTATGGTAAATTTTAAAGCGAAGTGGTGTTGTGTTTGTATTATTGTGTGTGTTCTTGTGTTGCATCGCATTGCAATGAGTCAACCGCAAGCGATTTTTTTATAAACTTACCAAATTTGTAAATGAACGTTCGCCTTCGGGCGCTGTGGGCCCTGTGGTCGCCACCTGCGCAACCGGTGTGCCCAATGTATGCAAACCATTTCCGGTCTCTTCCCCATATAATTTTCTTGTGATTTCTTTAAACATATCTTCATATGCGGCCTCAACATTTGAGGACGGTATTAATGTTGCCATGGCTTATAGTATATTGCGTACTCCGCTACAATACGGTTGCTACAACTACAAATACGGGCCCGTACAAACTGCAAACGAAGATAAAAGTGAAAGAAAAATAAATTATATGTCCGAAAAAATAAACCGCCGCAATAAGGAGGAGGCTAAAGAAGTTGTGGTTTAGTACCAGAAAGACTATCGGAATATGCGTTGATATACATACAGTGGTGTGCAATAAATGAGTAACGCAAAATGTTGACGTGTTCGAAAATTATTTTTTTGAGGAATTTAAATTAGTTTTTTTGACAAATTTAAATAGTTTCTTACGTAGAGATCAGGGGCCTTATTTTGTAACTCGATAGGGAAGGAAATGCTTTGCGAAATCTGTCAAATTATAAAATTTTTTTGTTTGTTTCAAATGCGAGTGAAATTTCTTTCGAATCGAGTTACATGCATTAAAATAAGGCCGCCTCTGATTAAATTTTAAAAAAAGTTGGGAAACTTTGACAAATTTCATCAAAAATTTTAAATTTTTCGAAACTTTTGAAAAACTTGCAAATCGCACGGATTTTTAAAAACAGCTCTAATATTGATTAAAAAAGTTTCAGCACTCTGCAAAAAACTAAATTTTGTTTATCAATTAATTTAAAACTCAACACTCAAAAAAAAAGATTTTTTTTTAATGATGAAATTCTCATAGTCCTCGCTGCAACTTTGAAACACGAGTTTTCTTCAGAAAATTTACATTTAGTCCTCCAATTTGCAAAAATATACCAAAGTTGCACAGATTTCAACAAAAATTGAAGTGTAATCGAAATTTACATTACAAGAGTAACATTTCAAAATCCCCCCGATATTGGGAAAAAAATCAGTAAATCAAATTTTCTTCTAAAAATGCAAAATACAAAATATATTGAAATTCGAAAAATTATATAAATTTTTTTTTTAAATTTCATGTTTTCCAAAATAGATTTTTGTTTTAAAACTTTAGTTATTTTCTCTCTTTGCAAAAAAAAAATCACTAAATCAAATGTTCCTCTTAAAAATATATTAAAAAATATGAAGATTCGAAAAGTTGTATAATTTTTATTTATTTAGTTTTTTATGTTGATTTCAAAATCTGTACCTGAACTTCAAAATCGATTTATCTTTCAAAACTTTAGTTATTTCTTCTTTTTGCAAAAAAAAATCTGTAAATCCAATTTTCCTCTAAAAATACAAAATACAAAAAATATTGAAATTCGAAAAAATGTATAATTTTTTTTTTTAATTTCATGTTTTATGTTAATTTCAAAATCCCTACTGAAACTCCAAAATCGATTTTTCTTTTAAACTTTACAGCTACATATATGTTCTCTTTCAAATAAATTTAAAGAAACTTTGACCAATTTTGTGAAGAAGTCAACTTTAATCGAAATTTTTTTAAATCAAAACATGTTTTAAATCGCGATATTGCAGAGTTTGGAAATAATCTTAAATACATAGATCTTCTTTCAATCAGTTTCAATTGTAATAAAAATTGTAAATCCGAAAGTACGCAAACAATTATTGAAAAAATTCTAAAATAAGTTTTTGAAAAAAAACTCTAAAAAAACAATTTTTAATTAGAACTTCTAAGACGAGGAGGTCGAGGCCTACGTTGCCGTGAAAGGGCTGGATCAGTACCCAAGCACTACACAAGTAAAAACTACCAATAAACCTTCAAGAGACGAAGCAGCTGCTGAGGCCATTGTCGACTTGCAAATTAGTAATACATAGTGTCTTTATCAAGGAAAGTTGGCTTAACAACTTTTAAGTTGTTTGATTAAGGATCATTAGCTTCTAGCCAATGTTGCAGTTGTAATATCGGTCAGTGACCATGCGTACCGCGGCTGAAGTTGGCCACCTTTACCGAATATGAATGCTGATCAGTTCGGTGGTGCTGGGAAACCGAAACTTTCCAGATAGTCAGTAAAAGAATGAGACGGCTTAGCTTCGAATGGACCACCGAGTAAGAAACTAGATCACATAATCAGCTACTTAGCTTTCAAAGCGGACATTGAGTTCTAGGGAACGCCCCCCATTGATGGTCATATGAGCTAGGACCTCCACTAGTGCGTTAAGCTTACAGGAAATTAAACAAAAAAGGCCAACAGCCTAGATAAATTCTACACTGGTATATAAAATGCAAACGAAGAGGCCAACAAAAATTCTTCACAAATGTAGTTTCTATGGGTATTAAACACCTTGCGTGGCCTCAATCCAATGTGCCTCAAAAATTTAGTTTTCAAAATATATTTCAAGTTGCGGTTATTTTGTACAACACTGTGTTATGTATGCAAATAAGCACACAGAAGGGTAAGATTATGAAAAAATTTCATATTGAGAGTAGAACGTAAGAAAGAAAAAATTAATAACGATCGTACGAAAAATAGCCATACATCCGTTCTGTGTATACATTTTTTCACTCGCCCTTTATGTGACGGACGACTCTTTCACTATTTTTTCCCAACCGCCTTCGGTGAGTAGGTAAACAACAAATGGCTTTTTTTCAAGTCATGCCAACGCCAAGCTAAATTGAACCCCATCTGCCCATGCCCAGTTTTGCTTGCGGCTTGTCAGTTAGCCTTGGCTTCACTTCAACTTTCCTATTAAGTTATAAATACAAGTATGTATGGTTGTGTATGCCAGGGCATATATAATTTCGTGTGCCACTTTGTAGTATGCTGAGGGTGTGTAAACGGGCGGGCGGTCGGGTGGTTGTGCAAAAAAAAAGTTAAATTACCAACGACAGCTGACTGACATTTCCAGGAATAACTACGTTGATACATGATGCGCTACGTCAAGGCAATAATATAAAAACAATAACAACAATAACAAAAAACTGTACAAAATGAGAAAACGAAACAGAAGAATGCAGTTGGCGTTAAATAAATGGGTGAGGTATTTATTGGTAGGTTGTGAGTAGTGAGTGCTATTGCTGCTGTTGGTCGTCGTGGTGGTGCTAGTGATGTTTGGTGTTGGGATGGCATTTATTACGATAAGGCAAACAGACAAAGCACTCACATTCGCGCACGCAAAAAAAAACTACAATAAAACTAGCGGGAAGCTGGACACCTACAAACACAATTATGTTGAGTCATCATTCATTAAGTTGCTTGACTGTAGCGTATCGCCTTGAATGTCTGCTTACTTGCCTGCCTAACGAGTTGATCTGATACAAAGTGTATGTTTTAATTGTTGTTGTTGTTCGCGTTGTATTGACACCCACCCAAAAGGTGCACTGATGATGGTACGAAGTACTAAAAGCAGCGCAAAGCGCATTGTGTAAATATTTTCATATGAAATGGATCGCAATTTATGCCAATTCAATTCGGTTTGAAAAGTTCGAGACAAAAATCTTTTAAATTTCGGGATTATTGATTGATTTTGAAAGTAAATAGACACTAAATGCTCCTCGCATAATATAGGAATGTGAAATGATTTCAGAATACTAAGGAAATGGATAAAGTAACGATCTTCATCTTTGTTACTATATTTATCTTCATTTTTATCTTTTCTTTAACTTTAACTTACTTTTTATAGGTGGTAGCTGCCCTGGTAGGGGAAGCTCACTTGGACAGCATGGAGGTCCGTTGTAAATCGTAATACCACATAAAATAACGGTGACGTAAGTTATAGCTACTTAAAGAGTCGTTGCATAGCAGTGATATCTCCGGAGATCTAAGTGAGTCGAGAGCGAAATATTTGTGCCTGGTTCTGGCAACAGCTGGGCAGTCAAGCATAAAAAGGCTCGATGATTCCACCCCATCATCCTACACACATCCTTGACAGCTGCAGGGAATATGTCTATGGCCTGGGGCCCATATAATCTTAAACAGCAAATAGTTTGATGCAATCGCAAGCAAAGTCAAGCATTCCCAAACCACCATCGATCGCACTATAGTTGGGGTCAAGGCCTTGATAGCCGCTTGGCTATTAGAGTAGATGTTAAATTCCCTAACCGTAGTACCACTGCGTAGCGTTTCATCCACCGCATGCTTAACCGCGGCAACGTCAGCTTGGAAGATGAGGCAGTGATCAGCCAATTTAAACGTGCGGCTTACATTTAGCTCGTGACAAAAACCCCTCCACCAGCCTTTCCGTCGAACTTCGCCATGTGTGAATAAGTAAACTGGTCCCTTGCCAATCCTCTCTCGGAGGAATGGCTGGGGTTAAGGTTGCACAGGGATCAGTTATCGGCACACAATAGTCCGTCCTGTCAGGGATAAAGTCGAGCTCGGTAAGAAGGCTACAGTGCCTAAAGTCAGGAAGCCTATAGCCCGTTAATCTATAATTTTTTTTCATCATCTTTATCCAGATCTTCATCTTCATCCGCATCTTCTTTTCTTTACCTGTACATGTATATGCATCTATATCTTTATCTTTACCATTATCTTCAACTTTCTTTATCTTTATCTTCATCTGTATCTTTATCTTCGGCTTCATATGTTTCTGCACCGGAATTTGTCTATCTTTATCTTAATAATTATCCTTTACTTTTTCATTATCTTTATGTCTATTCATTTGTATCTTTTCTTTAATTTTTGTTTTACTTAGTTTTTACCTCCCTCTTTACCCTTCTCTCATCTATATTTATTTGTTGTCACCATCTTTATCTTCTCTTTATCTGTATATTTATCTTACCTTTATCTTTATTATATATTTCACGTTCATCTTTATATTTATCTTAATCTATGTCTTTAACTTTATTTTTATATTTATCTAATTATTTTTCTCCTATCTTTACATTTTTTCATCTCTTTCTTAATCTTTGATTTTATCATTACTTTCATCTTAAGGCCTATGTTTGTATTTGTCTTTATTCTTATTCTGTTATTTATCTTTACTTTTCTTTGGGTATTTATCTTCATCTCCGTCTTTATCTTCACTTTTACTTTGATCTTATATTCACATCTAATCTTCATCTTTATTTCCATCCTATCTTAACTTTGGATTAAGTTTTGTTTTCATCTTTATTTTTGTTTTCATATCATATTTATCTTTATTTTTCTTTTACTACATTTTTAACTTTATCTGCATCTTTGTCTTTAACTTCATCTTCATCTTATTTCATCTTCAAGCTTGTTTTAATCATAATCTCTGTTTTAATTGTAATCGCTGTTATTCATCTTTGCTTTAATCTTCGCCTCTGTTTAATCTTTCTTTTATTGTTTTCCTTTGTTTTAATCTTCATCTTTGTTTCCGTTGGCCTTGTCGCTATCTTTGTCTTCATTTTTCTCTTGGCCTCTAAATTTGTTTTTGATTCCGTCTCCATCTATCTCCTTCTATTCATCTCACCATTGCCATCGTTTTCTTGGTCTCCTTGTTTTATAGATTTAGCGCGTCTTCATATTATCTTTATTTGCGAACAATTCCTTATTCCATTTGTATTTTCTGATTCATCTTTACCACACCTCTATCTTAGAATTGGTAATCACATTCGTCCTCCTCTCATTCCAAACTCAAAATTCATCTTTATCTTATATCTATATGGGATTATGCCTTCATCTTCTTGTTCTTCTACCGTCTTTGTTCATTTTTATGCTTTTTCCAACTTTTTATGTATTTTTGTGTAACATGAAGATCAAAGTTCCATATCTTTCCTTCGAGGACTCTATCATAACTTCCCTTCTTCCCACATTGCTTTCGCCTTCATGGAATCGAAAACCCAAAGACTCATAACTAAAAACTTCTTTTGCAGAATTCAATAAAAAAAAATACAACAAACAGACACCACATCCTCGTCCCAAACCTTTATTGCGGGCAATCAGCCAATCAATGGATGGACAGCGATGACGACCACATGAAAGTAGTCACCATTACTTTGCGTACCATAAACCCACAAGACAAATTGTCAATGGTCAACAGTCATTGCGTAAATTTCGAAATCCACCTTTGTTGGGCAACCTTTCAAGTTGTTCTTGCGACTTTAGGCGCATAGTTTTTAGCTCTTTTGTGTGTGTTTTTTATTTATAACGATTGCCCGCAATATTTTCCCAATTTATGCTTAACTATACTGTGCAATGTTTATTTTGTTGTTTTTGTGACTTTTACGCGAGTAGAGCTTTGTAATGCACCGCCAAGAAATGAGTCACAGAGGAGGAGAACGGCCATTGAAAGAAACCGCAATGGTTGGGAGTACAAAAAGCGGAGATTGTGATATATTTTTTATTAATTTTAATATTTAACCCTTTGAGTGCGTTGTCCCTTATGTGAGACAATTTTAATTGCTTTAGTCCGTTGTAAGTTTTAAGCCAAGTTAATAATTCTTACACTTTCAAATAAATAGCAACCCTCAAAAACAATCGGTTTTTAAGATTTTGGTGAAATCACTTCATTTCAAATAATTCGAGCAAAATTGGTTTCGTGCTGAAATATGATACAAAAAGAACAAAACCGGCCAGCAATGAATTTATGTTGATCGACCTTCGTTCCGTTTGTTTGATTAAGTGACATTTCAAAGCTTGCAGTATCACTTAGCGTGTTATTCCACTTAAATCAATTTGGTTGTAGTTGGGAGCCAGCCGGAGCCAAAGTGAATGAATGTCGAGCGATTGTCTTGTCGCAATTCAAATTTGAATGTCAAAACATGCTGTGATTATTTTCTACTTTATCCCACCGAAATCGATTTAGTTGTTTTTAGGAGCTAGCCGGAGCCAAAGTGATGTTGTTGAGAGCCATACGGAGTCAAGCGAGCCATTGCCTGGGCTCATTGATATAGCGTGTTTCTCAAATGTTTGCTGAGTTGGGGTGTAATAGGGAGTTATCGAACTGACAGCGAATAAAGGAGAATCTTCCAAACAACCGATGAAATTAAAACTAAGGAATTACTTCTAATATCATCTCTTACGTAGACTGAAATCCAGCGAAAAATCACTCTTGCCAGTAAATGTTACTTTGTATTAGGTAGGCATTTGAAAATTAAAGTCCTCTTTAGGAAAACAAAAACCATGCTCTACAAGTCACTATTCGTACCCGTACTGCTATATGATGCAGAAGCATGGACAATGACAACAGCAGATGAAGCGGCTCTGGGAGTGTTTCAGAGAAAAGTTCTTCGAAAGATTTATGGACCTCTACGCGTTTTCGGGGGCTAGTACGGAAAAAGATTTAATGATGAGCTGTACGGGTTTTACGAAGACATCAACATATTCCAACGAATTAAAACGCAGCGGCTGCGCTGGCTAGGCCATGTTATGCGAATGAAAGATGACGCTCCGGCTAAGAAAGTATTTTTATCAGAAAAAGCCTATGAAAGCAGAGGAAGATGGCGGCTCCCACTCCGCTGAAAGGACCAGGTGGAAAACGATTTAAGCTCCCTTGGTGTGACCAATTGGCGCTAGTTGGCAGAGCCAAGAAGCTACTGGCGCGTCTTGTTGTATAAGCGTTTAAACGGCTAAGCGCAAATTAAGTAAGTAAGCTATGTAGACTGGTTTTGACAAACTAGAGCCTATTTCAAGAAACAATCGAAACTCTAAACATCATTAGATTTCTAAGTGAACAGACTGAACGTTTGATAGGCTCTGGCGACCCCAAGTTCATAATGGTTGAGGGATGGGATGGTCTAGAAGGTACAATGTGGTTATATTAAATTGTTCCCGAGATGATTGGGCTAGTACCTTAATAGTGCATTTTACCGGAACGTACCGCATCTTTATCCGACAAAGAACCATCAAAATCGATAACACTCCCAAAAACCTTCGGGGAGTGCCTTGATCGTTACAACAACAATGAGTTCGATAGATCACATAGATACATAAACGTCGGCTGCTGTATAAGTGGGTGGATATGCGTTTACAAAAAAAGTTGAGGCATATAAAAAACCACAACTATAAAACACAAAAATGAGAGAACAAGAAACGCGCCAATTTTATTTTCAGGTGACACGAATGTCCAACAAAAAAAGAGTAGACGTAAAGTGTGCACAGCACCTAAAAAAAAAATTAAAAAAAAAACTTTATAAAATTAGGTACCTCACTGCGCTTACCACATTTTCGCAGCTAACTCATTGCACCCACCATCACCTATAGGAGGAAATGAGCACACGAATTAGCAAACAAGCAAAGGCTATGTTTGTTGTAAACTTATACCACAATACAACAGGCGTATATAAGTCACCGATATTGCATATGGTCTTATGTGGTGTGGCGCAGTTGTCGCCCACTTTGGCGACATTGTCTTCATTTTGGTATCAGTTTATTGGTCATGCAAATAAAACTTTTTTAATACCTTGTTGTAACATACATATGTATGTATGTTTATACGTGCAACAGCAAAAAAAACGCGTTCTCCCTCACATATAAAACCAACAAATTTGCTGCTTGTTGCTGTAATTCGTTTTACATTACCCAAAGTGCTATTTATTTGTTTCCTTCTTAGTGTGGGCTACGTCTCCCTCCCCCGGGCACGCGTTTGTGCTTTTTGAAATGTCCCCTATTTCACGTTTTCTTTCAGACTTATTTTACAAAAAAAAATTTTTCAAATACTTATTTGCTCATATTCCGGTCTTTAGACTGCCTATTCAGCAATTCTGTATGACGACAACGATATGGACGCAGCGTCATTTACTCACTCAGCATGTGGGGGCGTTTGGTGTTTTGGTGGCTCGAAAGCAGGGCGTCGCATGTTTTATGCCCAACTAACTGACTAACTGTCACGACAACTATTCCGTCTGACTGTTTGTTATTTTATTGGTGTAGTTTTTCTATTTTTATGTTTTTTTTTATTTATTTACAATGGTTGGGTGTTTTGTGGCATTTCGAGTGGCGGTGCAAACAAAAGTCAAGATCATTCATCTGTTGCCGTTGCTGCCGCTGCTGCTGCGCTTCGTGCGGTGCGTCTGAGTAGGTTGAGGTGGGTGGATTTTTATTTGAATTTTTTATTATTTTTATTTTAATCACAAACACTTATGTATGTAAAAAACTGGACCCAAGCAATTTGCTGACTGTGGGATAATTTGTATTTTGTAATGAAGAAATAAGTAATTGATTAGACAGTTATTAATGACTTGACCAACAATTGCTTTGATTGAAATACGCAATCATTTTAAGAGCGATTTTATTTTGTAGGTGGTTAAATGATGTCGATAGTGGTTTTTAAAAAGCCGAAAAGCTGGCAGCCCTAAAATAATAAAAAAAATTTTTTTGAACACTGAAAGAAAAAGACTACTAAAATCAACCGAAATACGGGTCAATTCAACTGAAATGTCTGTCAATTTTTATCCATCGCAACAAGATGTTGAATCAACTGCGCACAAATCGTTGATTCGTAATTGACCGTTTTAGTAGTCAAATGAACAAAAAAAGTTGTTGAGACAAAAAAAAAAAAAAAATGTAAAGCGCGACAACCTCCGAAGACATCTAAGGCCGAGCTTCTCTTCCAATTTGCGTAGTGCTCCTTCTTAATTTTTCCTACCAATTGGCGGGGCGGGACCTACTTGTTTTATGCCGACTCCAAACGGCATCTGCGAGGTTTCACTAAGAGCTTTTCATGGCAGAAATACACTCGGAGTGCTTGCCAAACACTGCCGAGGGGCGACTCCGCTTAGAAAAATTTTCTTCTAATTGAAAAACCTTATTTCTAAAATTTTGATGTTGCTTTGCCCGGGGTGTGAACGCCGGGCATTCGGTGTGGTAGGCCGAGCATGCTACCATTACACCACGGTGGCACTTGCTAACCGAACTTCATTTGGGCGCACATCAAATATGCTGGCACACATTAAACATTATACACTTTATTATTTTGTTTTATTAAACACACTTTCACCAAATTTGATATTTTATAATTTATTTAATTTATAGTTTTGCACTTCGCTTTGCAAATAGAAATGAAAACAGTAGTCACAAAACTGTTTCTCAATTCTTTCAGTTGCAGCTCAGCTTATTCTCAATTTCTTCTCTCGCATGTAGTTGCCACACTTGACTGTTTCGAACAAAACTTGTAGTATAAATGTTTGACATAACATTTTAAATAGAGAACTTGTAAGTTATAGAAAAGTAAAGAATCAAATCGCAGAAGGTAATTCACCACTGGAGTAACTTTACATGTAATTCGGCAAGTTTAATTTTCGTAACATTTAAGTTGAAACGATTACAAAACAACTCAAACTTTTATATTGTCGGAAACATCAGCATTAAAAAAGGATGTTTTTTTTATTATCTTATTAGATAATAGTGATTGAAAATTCGTAAAAACTTGAACAAAATGTTACTGACTTTGGAAAAATCCTGTTCGTTCAAACAAAACTTTTGCAACAAGCGGGCGCAATTTTGCATTTCGCTTGGAGGAGAAGTTGCAAAATTGTACCCGATAAATAGGTGTCCCGGTATATCATAATTTTTTGCACAGTAAATTCAAAAAAGGGTTTTTCGTTTTGAATTGATAACTGAAAAACTAGTTTTTTATTGTTTTCCCATTTTGTGTGTTTCTTCGATTTGGTGGTTTTCTTATTTTGGTGTTTTTTTTTAACAAGTGGCACCATCGTCATAAGTACAAAGTAGAGAGCGCAGTGAGCGTAATATTCTCTTTGAAATTTGCTCATGTATTGACTGTTACTCGCTGTTGAAATGACCAGTGATATCAGTGTGTTAACAGAAAAATCAGTTAGATTGATTAGGAATCTGTCAATTTTACAGAATTTTGTTAACTTAAGAGCGACAATTTGTCTTCTGTTGAAATTACTAAACTAATTTGTTCGCTTGACAAAGAACTCGGTCGAATTAACCGTAATTCGATCAATTTCACCGAATCTCCGTTAAGTCAACAATAACAGAACAGATTTGTTGATTTTACTAGCCCCATTTCTTTCAGTGAACAAATTTTTATATGGCTCTCAAAGGGTTAAAAACAAAGCGCGCGTTAAAAAAAATTAACCCAAAATTTTGTGAACATAAGATAAGGTGAAGCTTCATCTGTTTTTTTGCTAAATAATCCTTTAAAAATGGCTATAAATGTGTAGCCTCAAAAGATCTTCCAAAAAACCAATTCTTAGTCTAAAGAGTTGATGCGGGTTTAAGCAAGGAAACGGATGAATTCAAGAAATGTATATTCTCTCCTGCTTTTGTGGTTGGTTTTAGTTAGATTATCACTCCCAATGATTTCACAAAATGTGTGTACAGCTACTATGAGCCTTGGATATGATACGGCTCTGATTCAGAGGCTGTTAAGAGCCTGATGATTGGTCACATCCTTACACTGAAAGAAAAATACTGGTAAAATCAACCGAAATACGGGTAAATTCAACCGAAATTTCTGTCAATTTTTATCCATCGCAACAAGATGTTGAATCAACTGCGCACAAATCGTTGATTCGTAATTGACCGTTTTAGTAGTCAAATGAACAAAAAAGAGTTGTTGCGACAGCTTTGTACGAAAGTACCTATGTTGCGACATTTGCAAGGCCGATGAGTTTTCACTGAGATCTTTTCATGGCAGAAATACACTCGGAGTGCTTGCCGAACAGTGCCGAGGGGCGACCCCGCTTAGGAAAATTTTCCTCTAATTGAAAAACCTTATTTCTCAAATTTTTATGTTCCTTTGTCCGGGGTGTGAACCCACGGTCTTCGGTGTGGTAGGCGGAGCACGCTACCATCACACCACGGCGGCCGCCATATACATACGTAAATACGTGCATACATATAGTACACAGCATACATAAGTACAAAGTAGAGAGCGCAGTGCGCGTAAAATTCTCTTTGAAATTTGCTCATGTATTGACTGTTGATCGCTGTTGAAATGACCAGTGAGATCAGGTGTGTTAACAAAAAGATCAGTTAGATTGATTAGGAATCTGTCAATTTTACAGAATTTTGTTAACTTAAGAGCGACAATTTCTCTTCTGTTGAAATGACTAAACTAATTTGTTCGCTTGTCAAAGAACTCGGTCGAATTAACCATAATTCGATCAATTTCACCAAATCTCCGTTAAGTCAAGAACAACAGAACCGATTTCTTGATTTTACTAGCACCATTTCTTTCAGTGCAAAATACTGCCTGTTTTTACGATAGCTGAGGATCTAGTCGCAAAATTCGATAAAACCAACAGCCCTGAGTGATGTTGCCGCGAACATTTACATGACTTCTTCCATTACCAGGATTAGGTATTGATTGTTTTGGGCTGGTAGTTGCGGTATTCTGTCATTTGAGTAGTTTGGTGAGTAGGGTTGAACAATGTCGCAACTGCCGACGTTCCATTAAAACCTTGGCATGGCAGACCTCATGGTACGTAGCAAGTCCAACGCCATTGGATTGATGTTGTAGGAATTCTGCCATCTGAGTAGAATCGGACACTGTCCCAACTGCCGACATTCCATTAAAACCAGACTTGAGGGTACATGCCGTATCCGCCGTCATTCGATTGATGGTGTAGGTGTGATTGAGCATGCTCCCGTTTTCGTGCCCAGTCTAATTCTGAACGCATTTCTTCGTGTGTCAACCGTCGAGTAGTCTCCCTGCTTAGTAAGGAAAGCCACTGGACCACCAAAAAGCGCCAACACATCTGGGTTCAAATAGCTGCTCTTAGTAGGAAAGTTGTTTAATATGAACAAGGAAAATAATAGCATGGATTATAAAGGAAGGAGGCGACTAGGAAACCCGAGGGGATGGACGGCAGTTCAAGGACCGCCCGTACAACGGAGGGACAAGGACCTCCTCGTCAACAGAAGAGCTGCGAACGGTGTCAAAATATATACCCATTGGCGAACAAATAAAATTTAAAATCAGTCTCCAGACAAAACCTGAACCCATGGCAAAGAAAGGTGGGCCTAATATATGAGCACCAGGATCTCAAACCTATCCGCTCGAACAACCGGGAGGCAGTGGTCTCTCTCCTAGCTTTCCTGCACATGCGAGGAATTTAATGTGGGCTGGGAGTAAAAAGCGCCGACTCCAAATGGGAATGCTATTTGTGTTGGGAGTGCTATGGCAATCGAGATGTATCTCAAGGCTAGGAGAAGCACGTTCGAGTGCTACTGGATCTACGCCGAATGGCTAGGACAGTCTGATTCACGGGAGACCGATGGTGAGGGCATGGAAAAGGCAGAGCTCTCTTGAGAGGGTTGCGTCCACCATCCGGGCGGAGGTAGAAGGAGAAAAACATTTAACAATTTCCCAAAAGGGATATTTGATAGCAGAGATCCGCTAAACAATACAGAATCTTTCTCTTGTGTAGTCAGAACAAAAACATATAAGCACTCATTTCACCGAGATTTAAACATCAATGCCAGAACAATGACCAATTTCATTATTAAACAACATCCGTTTTAAGAACTCAACTATCAGGCAAAAACAAAAGAATACGCACACAAGAACAAAAAAAAAAAATGCCGCTCAATAATCCGCCGCAGCTCTTTCGCAAATGGGGCGAGTGGGCTGAAAATGGGCGCGCAAAAAATAAAAGCCGAAAAAAGCAACAAAGTACAGAAGAGCTGTGAAAGCGAACACAAATAGTAATGACAAAGGCAGTGTAAAATATAAACAGCTGCGCCGGCTGAATTTTTGCTTTCAGCTGCCAAGCTTTTAACTGATCTACAAATCAACATACATACACATATAGAGTACATATATGATCTTGAGGGCAACGTTCCGCGAAAGCAGCAAGGTGGTAATGGGAGTACGAAGGCGACAAGGAAGGCACTGACAAAATAAAAATCAAAAATCAAACCGGTTGTGCGTTCGACCGACCCCGCGAACAACGCTTCGCACCATTTCTTTTGTCGTTTTTGCGGCCGCCTTCGCTTTTACCTTTAACGCCGCGCAGCTGCTTGTGCTTATACATACGCCCCGCGCGCGTGAAACCCAACGTTTCTAGTCTCTTCTGGGGTGTTTCTACTATTGAAGGGCGCGGCAGCTGCCCTTTGGTGTATCGCGTCGGTAAGTAATCATCGCATCAAAGTTAAACACAGTAGTATTAACTTTGTTGTTGGCGCTTTTGTATGCTATGATCGGCAGCTAAATACTGTTGTTGCTGATTGCAATCAGCACACTGACGCTTAATGATAGTTGTTGTTTGTCGGTTATTGATTGCTAGTGGCTGATGGTCGGATGGTGTTTGCGTTGGTGGGTGTTATTTGCGCCCAGTCGCAACTCAAAATGAGTGACATTAAAAATATGTCTATGACGAACGCAAACACATGCGTATCTGATGCGGTACGGTGCGGCGCGACCCGAAATAGCTCTATTCAACGGCATGCAACCCAGACCCAACCGGGCGCATTTTGTTTTTATATACACATGTAATTGCTTGGCCGCGAAATTACAACAGATTGTGTTTGTTTTTGTTGTTATTTTGCTATGGTGATGGTGAAATGAAAATATCAACACAAAATTATGGTATTTGTCGTGCTAAACATAAATGATAGCAGGCAATCGGTGGCGTCGTGCAGGGCAATCGTCGACCACGATAAAGTAGGCGCAGGCGAGCGTGCTAAATTGCTAAACCAAACGACATAGTAAAGTTGATGCCAACACAATGGGGCGAATGTGAGTGCTACTGGAGTAAAAGCAAATTTTGCTGAAGAAGGCGCGAAAGACTTCGAAACCCGTAGAAGTGAAGTGATATCAAATTTTTTTAGAGTAAAAAAGCATTTCTACCGAGCCGCAGCAAGGTCCAATGCAGCAAACATTTTAATTTGGCACAATCCCAAGGGAAACAAAATTGGAGTTTAAAAAGGCTGCTCCCTACGTGTACAAAAATTCCGGATTTTTTTTGCTGTTTCCTTTTGAGAATGAATTTTATTTAATTTCATTTTCAAAATTGTTTCTACTATTTTTGTTTTTTATTTCATTTTTGTTAACTTATTTTTATATTTTTTATTTATATATGAGCCTTCAGCTCAAAATTTAACAATATATTATTTTATTTTTATTTAAAAAATGTTGACTTTTTTAAAATTTTTTTTGATATCTCTTTCCCTCTTTTTTGTTTTTTTATTTTGATGTTTTATAAACCTTTTATTATATTTTTATAATTATTTAAAACTCCTTTTATACTTTTTTTTAATTTGAAAATTTTAGACGCGTATTAAAATTCAATATCATTTTTTTTTATTTTTTTAAATCTTTTTAATTATTATTTTTTGTTTGTTTCTAATTTTTATTTTTTTTAACTTTTTATTTAATTTTTATAATTTTTTAAAATTTCTTTTATCTTTTTTTACCTAAAAATGTCAGTTAAAATTTTTTTTTTAATTTTAATTTTAGGTTTAAAAATTGTTGAAGAATAACTCTTTTCTAAGTTATTCTTCATTCTGTACGAAAAAAAACCTTCAAGAATAGCCACGTCGGAAAAAAATATACTAGAAAACGACATGGAAGCTTTTTTAATTCCGTTTTTTTGTTTCTTTTTTGTTTAGTTTCTATTCTTTAAGTTCTTTTTGTTTTCAGTTTCTTATTTTTTTAAATATTTTATTAACCATTTAATTAATTTTTTAAAAAATAAAAAAAAATGAAAGTTTAAAAGTTTATAGTTTTTTTAATATTTTTTATTTATTTATTTAGTTCTTTTATAATTGTTTATTCTATTTTTATTTATTTGTTTATTTTTAAGTTTAATTTTAATAATTTTTTTGTTTATCTATTAAAAATGTTTTTGATTTTTTAATTTTTTTATTTATATTTTTTTCTAATTATTCCTTATTCTGAAGGAAAAAGTCCCTACCAAATAAAAACATCGTAAAAAAAACATCCTGGAAAAGGAGAGATCGCTAGCGCAATTTATAGCATATCCAAGGGATTCAAGGGGTTGTGTAGCGCAATATATAGCTTCTCCAACCCAATTGTCAACCTCACCTTCGAGCGGCGAATCCCGTTTCACTAACAGACGAGGCTCTGGCGACCCCAAGCTCCTCATGGAACTTGGTGGTGGGGAGGGTGGGATGGCCTGAAGGTTCAATGTGGCCATATAAATCGTTCCCGAGATGGTCGGGCCAGCCCCTTAATGGTGCTGTGTTACCGGAGCGTATCGGATCTGTATCTGACAAAGGACCATTACGTCGATAACACTCCCCAAAGCCTTCGGGGAGTAACCTAATCGCTACAACAACAACAACAACATAGCATATCCAATCCAATTGTCGAACTAATCTACAAGAGGCGAATCTTGTCACAAGTATGAAGGTGTTAGCCGTGTTTTTTTTTACAAGAGTATACTTTTGCGCTTGCGCGTAAAAAAAACGCTTATACTCGCTTAGATAATGCTTAGGATACCCATCTAGCGGCAGTGGTTAAATAACTAGCTACAGAACAGGTTGTACCTAAAATCTAAGACACAAACCTTTGGTGGCCATAATGTATAACATATAGCTGAATCGGTTGCGATGCATAGTGGATACATACCATTTTTATAGGTGAAACATAGAATTATTGTTGAGGTGAAACATAGACACATATTTCAGTTACATCTGAGTATAATGCGTATTGAAATTTAGTAGTACTAATTTTATGCGCAGTAATTTAGAGTTTGACGCTTAGCAGTCCATATAAAGTTTAAGCGTAAACGTCTAGAGATGTAAAAAACACAGCTATTACACACATCTTTAGTAGGCAAGATCGAGATGGGATGACCTAGAAGGTTGAACATGGTAATATTAAATCATTGGTCGGGCTAGTATCTTAATGGCGCTAGTATTCGGAGCGTGCCGGTTCAATATCTGCAAGCACCAAAACATTCGGGGAGTGCCTCGATCCCTTGATCTTTCATCTAGAAACTACCTCATAATTATCTCAAATCACAACAACACCGCCACTATGTCACCCGCCCCACTGTACATATCGTCACATCTTTTGCGTTGCTTTCAATTTTATTTTCAGCGCGCATACATGCTTTTTGTTTTTGTTTTTTGCCGGGTGTTGGTGTTATTATTAAAATATGAAAAGAAAAAAACAATCAAGACAAGCAACGACGACAACAACGGCGGGTGGTGCGTTAAAAACGGGTGGGCACTTAACAACACCCAACTAAGGCGGCGATGTGGACAAACAGGCGCGCATGCAGTCAAGCAAACAAGCATACAGTCAAACGGCGAGTCAGACAATCAACGAGTCACTCAACCAGCTAGACCCAACCAAACAATACAGTGACATGACAAGAAATAGAAAAAGAAGCGCACCGCACATGGCGAAATAGCGCGCACACCCACATTCACAGCACTCACAAGAATACTTAACGACAAGCATTTTTTTTGCGCGAAGCAAGAATTTCATAAAATTTTGCAAAATCAGCAAAGCAGCCATTTAACTGAAAAAATAAAAAATAAATAACAAAAATTACTATAATGTACCAAACACCAGCCAACCAACCCATTTCAAGTATTCATGTGAAACGTCGCGACTCGTTGTCTGTTTGTCATTGTTGGGGTCATAAATGTGCAATCGTCAGGGGCAATGGCGCGCTGCAGCAACATCTTAACATTACACCCAACCCAATATGAAAATTTAACCCAAAAGCCAAATTAACTGCAAGTGCCCCTCCGCCTTGTATGCGAAGCAAATAACGACGCGACGATCATTGAATAAGCAACAGTGAAGTATTTCGCATGGGTGGTATACGATAAAGTGAAGTTTTTACAAAAGGGTGAGCCGCATAATAGAGCGTCGTGTTTACAACACTACATTACGATATTCATACTAAGTATATATACTTAAAATATATATATAAGTACTTGGTTCTGCGTCTTGACTAGCATTGCTTTGACTCACCGCCCAACCATATGCGTGCGTGACTGCGTGCCCGCGTTGCTGACTTTTGTTGACTGTGACGTTGGTGAAAGACGACCAAAGTGCCGCGTTGTTATCACTTTGCGTACGCTTCATATACAACACTCTAAATGTGCGCTTACTAAATATATACACGCCCACAATTGTATACGCTACAAGCTAATATATAAACCCACAAATTTTTTCTCAGCCTTGCATTAAAATCGAAAAAAAAGACCGTCACATAAATTGCGCGCTGGGAAGTTGAAATGAAATTAACTCACATTGTTCGTTAGTGGGTAGTTGATCATGAAAATTGGGTTCACATGCTATCTGCCTTTAGTTGCTGCATTCCGCGCTTGTGTGCGCGCTTTATTTTAATAAATTTTCTGCGCATTTATTTAGTGGATGCGGTGCGCCGTTGCTTTTGTGGGAGTTTCATGCAGTATGGGTGGTTGTGACTTGAGCGGTTAGAGCGCGCGCATACAGAGAGGTGTTTTGTTATCTGCGATGCCGCAACAACTGACCATTCATAATTGCCGGATGTATGAGAAAGTTTTTTGTTGTCGATACGGTTGTTTTTTTTTTATTTATAGTAGTGTATTTGTTATTTTTGAAAACTATTTCAGTTGGTGCTGATGTGGGATCGCGTTTCAAGCCCTTTTTGCTTACAAGTTATAAACATAGAATGGTAGAGGAGTAAAGCGCTGGGTTTTCAAAGTGAAGAGAAGAAGGAAGCGCTCTATAAAGTCTGTTTATCTAGTAATGTTAAGCTCAAAAGCTGCCTCAAAAAGTTATAGTAAGGAGATAGTACCGAACACAATACCGAAATTATCTTGAATTCATTTCAAAAGAGTTCTTTCTATAAGTAACTCGAAACAATCACTGACAAATTTTACCGAAATTGTTAGACTCGATATATGACTTAGATATAAAAATTTATTCGTGTTAGTCAAATAGTCTGCGACTTAGCCGATTTAAAAAAAAACTGTTCCCAGGAGGGGGAGCGGAAAAAGCGGCGACACAGCTCGTTTTTCCAAATTTCTTAAATCTCCAACTAAGTATATGGCCTATGTATCAAAAATCATTGGTCTATGTCAAATAGGCTTAGAGTTATAACGGCTTAAATGAACTGTTCCCGGAGGATCGCCGTCGTGGTTACTATTCCACAATTAATTAAGTGACCTATATGCCTAATATTTTTGGTCTAAATCAGATAGTCTCACTCTATGATTGAAAAAAAATCTCAGAGGAAAGGAGGTTGCAGTGCCCCATATATATAACATTACTGTAAGCCAAATTACTTATTATTATAAAGAGTAACTGTTCCCAGTGGCATGCCCCTTTAAAAACAGCATGTGTACCCAAAATTATTGCTCTTTGTCAAACAGGCTCAGAGCTATAACGATTTAAAACAACTGTTCATAGGGAGGAGAAGCGCCAACATGCTCAGTCACTCATATGCTCGCCGCCATGGTTATTATTCCACAATAGATTGGACTTTGATCAAATAGTCTCATAGGTACAGCGATTGAGCAAAATTGTCCCCAGAGAGAGGATGCGCTCACCGCCATCGTTTCCAAAATTGTTTTGTCCCCAACCCATATAACCCGCCTATTCTCAATATCATTATACAAAGATTAACAAACTTTTAGTGCCAGTTGCCAGGGACGTGGACCCGTCAACCTTAAAAAAACAGCAGATTCTTCCAGACTAATAACTATCGTGCACCAAATCTCCATTCTAGCTTGTTTGAGAAACAAACCTTATTGAAATACAACTGTTCGCCAGGGGCAGGGGACCCCATTTTAGCAATTCTTGGTACATTCTTCCATACTATTGACCGAATGCGACCAGCCATCCTAGTGTATTTAGAGTTTCAAACCTGATTGAAATGTAACCATTCCAAAGGGTCCCCCTTTTATAACGTTAATAAGAAAGGTTTTCGTATGAGTTTCATTTCGTATTTTCAACCTTTTCTAGAGATATCAATCAAAATGTGTGCTTGGGTAGCTATAATAATATGCATCCTAAGGCACCTTTAATATGATCTACAAATTCCGGAAGAAGGGAAGGATGTGGTTAGGGATTCGAATAGAAACAAGGATAGAAAAAAGAATGTAGATAGTTGATGTACATATATATTGGAATGAATTTCAGGCATACCTGCTGAAATTTTGGTCTGGTGACATACCCGTTCCTATGCAGGGTCGTCTTCAGTGTCATTTTTAGTTTCAGTCATTCTGTTGGAAAATCAACAACTGAAGCGTGGAGGGATACCAATTGGGTTAGTAGGGATGAGGAATAGAAATGTCAATAAATATACGACGTAAAGAGAGAGGAGAGACGGAGTGAGTGAGAACGAAAAGGAAAGAGGAGTGATTGAGTAAGAAATGAAGAGGGAGTGAGCAAGGAGAGCAAAGAAGCGTTGTCCGGTCCAATATTTCGAGGTAAAAACTATACAACTTTAAAACAATAGAAAGTTAAACAATTTTCAACCATGTCAAACCGTCTAAATCTTCGATGATGAAATGTCCACTTAGTCACAGCTTGTCTTTGTATTGAGCGAGAGAAATTAAGAAAAGAGGGAAGAGAGAGTGGGCAAGGAAGGCAGAGCAAACAAGCGTAAAAACTAGAAAAATTTTTTAAAAATCGAAAGCCAAACTAGTTTGCAACTATATAAACCCGTCTATAATTTGGATGGCCAAATGCGTACTTAGCCACAGCTTGGCTTTGTTAATTTTACTCTATTTCTTCTCTTCCACCAACTTTGTTTTGTATTCATAATTTATCAGATGCCTTCATTTGCCATACAAATGCTTCGAATTAAAACGAAATCATTAAGTATTTGAACGAGTGAGACCATGTCTGTATGCAGGTGGGTGGTACAAACTTAGCTTTTTGTGGTCAACAACAATGCAGAGATTGCGACGATAGCAACAACAAACATAGAAAGATACACGCACACACACAAAAGTTGATACAAACTCTTTGGAACTGATTCATAACAAATAAAAAAACAAAAACTCATCAGGCGTAATTTCAATAACCAGATAGTAGGTCGAAGTTGCGCGTTTGGCTTAAGGTTGAGCCTACATGCAGATTATTGCCATCATCAGTATATAACTAGTGAAAAAGCATACAAAAATGTGCGAGTTAAATTATAAAACTAACTGAAAGTGTTTTTTTTTTTTCTATATAAAATCTAAAAGTCACATGAAAGCTGAAAACTAAGGTGGCGACAACGCCTGTAGATGTGGGCAGACGACGCGTTCACTGGGGATCTACATATAGACATTAAATGGGAGTGGTGCGCGCGTCGCGCTAATAACAATGCCAATGCGTTGCGTGCGTGTGGGCTGGTGGGTGACTTTTGCCAAGAGACGATCACACAAATGGACAAGCTCTTATGTGGGACAAATTGAAAAACACTTAAATAAATATGAAGGTGATGCGAGAAGAGGCGGTGGGTAAAGAGGTGGGAGTAAAAAAACTAAAATGTATACAAAAAACTCGAAATTTTTTCGGTTTACTTTTTTAAAGTAAATATTCAGGTTTTTGCTCTTGGTAATTTTCTTAACGATCATGATGAGGTTGCTAAAGATTTTGGCTGATGGTCAAGCTAACAATATGTACGGACACACACACTGTGGATTGTTTATTGGTGGCATATGACGAGATTTCGCGCATTAAGAAAAAGTATAAAAAAGTTAAACAATGACGCAAGAAGACTCTGATGACAAGAAATAGAAAAAATAAATTTAAATTTAATTTCTGATTTAAGATGATCAAACATTTTTTATTGTTATTTTCTAAGGTCAAAAGATATCTTCTGCTTTAAAAATTTATCCACGGCTGAATGTGAGATCGCTCTATGTCGTCTGAGAAAACGTAAATGTCCTCTCTCAATATTTGTCTAAAGAATATCCTCTCTTAAAATTGACTTCTAAAACTTGTATTTGGTAAGTTTGGTTATTAATGTCTCCGAATTTATTTAAGGAATGCTATGTCTTAACAAAAATCTAACTGTGAAATAGGACGCTCTTCAATCAAAACCAAGATAGGGCGTTCTTCAGCCTTACTGACACCGAAATTCAGCATTTGGAAATTTCATTTTTTAATTTCAGAAAATTTAAGAAATTCTTCATCTTGAAATAAAAAGGTTTGTAAATTTTTAATATCTGACGTAACACACAAACTGAGGAACTTGACTGAAACGTTTTCTTTCGAAAACAAAAAATCAGCCTTACTGGCACCGAAATTCAGCATTTGGAAATAAAATTTCAAAATTTTTTTCATTTTCTAATTTCAGAAAATTTAAGAAATTCATCTTGAAATAAAAAGGTTCGTAAATTTTTAATATCTAACGTACCACACAAACTGAGGAACTTGACTGAAACGTTTTGTTTCGAAAACAAAAAATCAGACATAAATTATTGATTATTATTTATAAAATTAGATAAAAGGCACGTCAATTTTTAATTTTCTTCTAACACAAAAATTGAGAAATTTTATTGAAACTCTTTTTCGAAAAACTTCGAATGAAGAACTTTTATGAACGGTTTGAAAACTTTTTTTTTTTTTTGATTCCAGAAAATTAAAAAAAAAATTTCATCTTGAAAAAAATTGTCCAGTAAAAGCTGAAAGACTTCCTCTGACGTAAATTTTTGAAAAAGAGAATCGTAAATTTTTGATTTTCTATCGTGACACACAAAATGAGAAACTTTAACGACATTTTTTTCGAAAATTTTCGAAACCAAACATCTTGCGTAAATTTTTGATTAAAAATTTTTCAAATTTCTGGCATCAAATACAAGTTATGAAATAGAGCTCGAACTAACCGGTTGATTAAACGGTTTATTCGATTCTGATAGAAGTCGACTAGTTACTGTTATTAGGTTAGCAATATTCGAGTATTCGAAAGATGTCGACTAATCGATTAACCGTTCGCTTTTGATTATTCGGCTAACCGTTCGTTTGCGGTAATCGGTATTCGAATATATTTAGTAAGATTTTTAGAAATGTATTTGAACATTAAAAATCAAGTGATTTCCTAATAAGCTCCTGTCATAATATCTTTTACATATTGTGACAACACTTTGAGGGACAGTATCATTGCACCTGATCCAAATATTTGAAGAAGCTAAAAAATCGTTAATTTGGATTAAATTTTCTTACAAAGAGCTTATAAATATCGAATTTCAGGAAGTTTTTACCAAACTCTATTTAATTTAAGGTTAAGAGCCAGCGCAAACGGTGAGTTTTTTAACACCGCAACGTCTGTAGAAAAACAATATGCGCCATCTGGCGAAAGCTTTAAACAAAAATTTCCTAACGACTGCTGAATGGAATATTACTCTATGTCGGCTGCAGCTTAGTAAGCATTCCAGCTCAGAAGACTTTGGAATTTTTTTGAATAACGCAATAATGTTTGATCTGAGGTAGGTCGTTTGTGATATACATTCTGAAATAGGGCGTTTTTTCGAACTGGCAGCTGAAGCAAAGTGATATTCCACTTAGGCGTCGACGTGAAAATAAAATTGAATTAAAGATATTATAACTGTTAGACTCAAAAATTAAACGCATAAGTTTATTGGCTGCGGGTGAGGATGGTAGTGAAGACGACTAACTAGCTTGGGATGTCAGTGTACTTGCTTTCCGCCATTCTTCACCTCACAAAAAGTCAGCCACGGAACACTGGCGCCTAAGGTAGGGCTCCAACTTATTATGAGTTACAAAATCCCGATTTCTATACTTGGTTTAAGAAACATCGTACAATATATATGTATCACGTGCAGGTATTGTCAAATGATCTCAAAAAGTTATTCAACTATTTCTTATGCTAAGCGCGCTGCCTGGCTGCTGTTTCGTTTTGCTTTCTTTCTCATTTGTTTTATTGACTATATATTGCTGATTGTTGTCATTTGTAAGTATTTTGGGTTGGCAGCAAAACGACATATGTTTGTGCCCAACAACAAATAATCGTACAAAGATGAACGCGCTATCACCAATCTCTACCCACACACACTCGTTCATAGGCGCGCTGTTATGGGCGGCAGGTGGTATTTTGGTCAGCTGAAAAATATATACTAAACCTGCGTTCAACCGCCTGCTAGTTGGTCAACCAACAATCCAATCGAGTAAACATTCAACCAACCAGCCAGTTGAACGTCGCGCACTAACGCATTAATGAAGCAACAACAAAACAGATGCGCAATCATACCTTTAGAAGAGTTAGGGGGATGCGCGTCTTTAGTTAAACGCGCGGCATTGTGGTGTAGCGTTGATCTTTTACTGCAGGCAAGGCGCGTCAAAGCAAGGTGATATTGGTGCTGATGATGGCGCAGCAGAAGCAGCTGTTTTAATAGTGCTGCTATAAAAAATTTAATACACACTTTGCCCCACCGCAAGAGTTTAAGCTCGCATCATAATCAGAAACTTCGTTAGCATGAGGTTTAAGCAAATAAAAAACTATAAGTTGATGCTGAGCGCGCTTGTTTTTTTATGTTTTAACAATACTTCTTTGAGGTTACTGTTGTTTTTGCTGATTATATTTCTGTATTGGGTGGGTTGGTGATTTTTTTGTAAATTAATTTTAGTTTATTGTATATGGCAATGGTGATTCGCCGCTGATGGTGTTGCTGTATGCAGAAGAAGAATTTGATTGAGTCTGTAAGCTGCGCGACAAAAAGTTCACTTAACTAACATACCGCGCACGCCGCTCCCATTTTCCACAACATTGACTGATGATGTGAACATGATTTTGGAATAAAAACCAAAAAATTTTAAAAAAGAAGAGACACAAATTTAAAAGTAGTTTAACCGATTTGATTAGAGGTGAAAAAGAGGAGGTTTTTTTTAACGTTGGAATTTGTTTATTGGCGGCTTTTTGGAAGGCGATTGTGATGAAGATCGCATGCTGACCAAAAACTGGCACACAATTTGATTGACAGACTGACGGACAGCCTGGTAGTTACTGAGGAGATTGCTTGCTGGTGGGCGGTTATTAAAGCATTGCTTCAAGGGCGCATGCGCGCAGCGAGTCATAATAAGGGCCGCGCGCAGCAATGGAAGATTTAGTTCAAATAACTGTGCGTAGTTTATGTTTTTCGTTTATAGTAATTTATAGCTTTTTTTTATGTACATATGTAAATTATAAAGCGCTTTAGTATGTGTGTTTAAATTTTGGGTTGTGCATCGACTTAAAACATAAACTTAATTAAGAACAAAACATTTTGGTAGCAAAAATGTGGGCGCTGGTACGAAAGTAGAGCGCGCGCATTGAAAACAAAACGATTTCACCACAAACGCTGCAAAGCGACAACGTGGCGCACTTGTATGAGAAGAGAAAACTTCGAACAATTTAAAAGCAAAATAAGCAAAATCCGCAGACAGCAGGTGCAGGCAACCGATGATCTTGAAATGTCTTTCCTCCCCAAAAACGAAAAAAGGCAAACAAGTATTCAAAAAAAAAAAAAAAACGCTGTAGCAAACAAAGCATCAAACCACCACACTGCTCTGGCTACACTGTACGTGCACATACTTACACTTGTCTACACCGCACCTAACCCCGCCGCTCGCAAATAACGTTGGAACACACGCACCCACCTTGCTGTTTGCACGCACAATATGCATGATCTTTATATGAATGTATATATACTTGCTTCATCCCTTCAACGAAATTCATTATATCTACTACTTAGAGAGATCCTTAAGACACACAACTGACACATACACATTTAAAGTAACTTAAGGGACGGCAGTACTTGTAAGATCTAGTAGTACAGGACATCACTTCCTTTCGTATTTCACTGTCTTTGGCTGTATGTATGTATATACAGGACTCTGCGTTGTATTTGTTATTTGTGGGTTGCTGTTCGTAGCATTTCCTTGCTTTTACTGTTGCTTAAGGCGCAACATATGTGCTAAATATTTAATGATCTTCGTGTTCACAACAAATTTTTAAGGGTGAGTTTATTCCTGCTGTTGTTTTTTTTTTCCTTGTTTTTCTCAATTGTTCCTTTCTACATTTTTCTCGCACTTAATTTTTGAATTTACTTTGCACTGCTGTGGCCGTTAAGGGAGGTGGATCGTTCAAACAGCACGATCACTTTTTCTTTTAATATTTGGTTGGTGGTTTTTTTCGGGTGGATACATATTTTTTCGGCTTTGCAGATTTCTTGCTTATTTACAAGTGAACTGGGATCTGAATTGGAGTGTTTGGGGTTTGTGTTCGGTATTTCTTTCTGGTAAATCCGATTGATATCAAAGTGAGCAGAGCAGTACCACGATAATCAATTCCTTCTTAATATTACCTTTTGAATTTGAAAATTACTCTTAGTATGAATACAAGTAAAATTTTTAATTTTTTATATATATGTATGTGGCGCTCTTTGTTCACGCTTTCAAAGTAGGTGGCTCAAAATTCACTTTTTTGTGATATCTTGGCTGTAATATTCAAATAGCTCATAGGTGGCTTCCGATATCAATACTTTGGAGTCACTTTTATCGGTTAAGATTTCTGTAAAGCTCAATTTACTATGTAATATTGCAGTAGCTCAGGGGTGGCGCCCGAGCTGGCCCGTTTTTGAGAAGTATAGTTTATAAATCCAAATGATTCATATAAAGCATAATTTTTGTATCGAGAAAATATGATTTTTTTTGTTTGCAATTGCGATAAATTGGTCCATTAAAAGAAATATTTAAGTAGCTCGCAAATGGCGCCCGAGCTGGATAGGTGAAACGCGGAAATCACTTAGATATTGAATAATCTGAGCGCTTTGAACAGTTGGATTCTGTATGTGACGGTGAGTCATGTTTTGTTGAGTGGAATGTGTTAATTCTTCAAAACTATCTTAGAGTTCAGTTCAAGAAGGCCACAGAATTCAGTTGTTGTATGTGAATAGTTGTTCGTATGCCCAGTGGGCGAACACGGAGCTTATGCGCGAAGTGCACAGAAAGGAGTAGACGCAAGTGTGCAGTAGGGGGCGCTATAAAGGACCTAACCGGATGATATATTTCAGAGTTGAAATTCAGATAGCTCAGCTTGATTTCCATTACTTATTAAGAGTAGTAAGTAGGTTAGGCTAGTCATAGGTCTCAATATTTTTCCAATGTTTAAAGGGAAACGTGACACAGACAACGAACAGGTTCGTACATTTCAAATTTCATTCGTGTTACGTATAATCAAATGTTGAGAAAGAGCGCCGAGGTGGGGAGCTTTCGAGCCTAAAGGCGACATAAGATTATCGACGACTCAGCCAACTATTTGTACTTCTCGGGAATATATCAAACACTGATTTCAAAAGCTGCGGCAATCAATATTTTGAGGAAGGATAAGTTAATAATTTGAAGATCGCTCTGAATGGGTTTAAGTTACATACATAAAAATAATATAGCAATTTGTTTAATTTTTTGGGCACTGACCGCGCAATTGCCTGCCTTTTTCCAAATCTGCGTTAATTTTCGAATACTTAAATCAGTTCTTTCTAAAAGTTAAATATTCTCTTTTGTAGCGAACAAAGCGTGTCTATACCAACCACCATTACTTATTATTATCTCTTCTCGGGATGACGTCCAAATTTGCCACGGATCATACAAAACCTAAATCAATAACTACAAACAAACATATATATGTGTAGTACACCAAATAAACAATTAAATGCACGCTAACTCAATTTTGTTCTACATGTATGTACATACATAAGTAGATAGAAGACAAAACCCATCTAGACACCTTTATGCGGCAGGCAGCAATTATCACCCAACGCGATTGGTTTTCGCTGAAATTCTATACACACAAAACGCATTTTTAGTAAGTAAACACCCTTTTTAGTAGTTGGGATATTGAATCTTTTCTTTTGCGCTTTAAAACTCCTAAAGGTGGAGTAGAGGAAAAATGTGCAGGTAGGCAGCAGTCAGTAAGGTAACCTTGCATATGCCACAGATAAGGTGACTGTCGACTATGCGCCGACGCATTGAACATATCACACTCATACACTTACATATGCACATTCATTTATGTATTTTCTTAATTTTTTGGGTGAGGTTAAGTGCCAATCTTGTATGCCTTTTATATTACAAACGAACGAACGAAATGCGCGCAGAACGCATTGTGCGCGTAGCCGAAATGGGGGAGAGTAGACAGCGGTAGAAGACCAGAGGTCAGACGGTGCGACATACGCCACCATCACCAGTAACGCTGAAAGGAACTACTATGTACATTAGGGTGGTATGGAGTTGAGTCGAACGATTGAAACGGTCAAAATACTATATTAAAGTCGCTATATTCGTATTTAATGTAACAAATCTCTCCAGAATTTGAAGCTTAGTTAAGTGGGATGATTATTTTCAATATAACGTGAAGGAAACTATAAAAGGGACTTGGCAATTTGCCAAAATAAGGTAAGAAATCATAAAAATGTTCTTTACAAAGCTATAAATCAAAAATTAATCACTTGGCTGAAGAGAGAAATGGGAAACGAAGAATGGAGAAAGAGAGAGACATATACATGGAAACATATGGAAGGAGTGGGGTAGGGAGAAGTAGAGTGTGCTAGATCGTTAGGATGATTATTTTTAATAAAATGTGAAGAAATCTTGAAAAGGGCGTGACAATTTATTAAAATGTGAAAATTCTAGTTTACAAATCTAAAAATCAATCACTCGTTAGGGAAGAAAAACGACGGAAGAAGAGAGAAACTTATAAAATATGGAGCTAGAAATAAACAGACATATACACGGAGCGGGGAGGGAGAAGGAAGGTGCGCTAAACAGAGATGAATACAGAGAAAGAGAGAAAGCAAAGAAAAAGACGGAAATAGAAAAAGATACTTACTTACTTAATTGGCGCTTAACCGTCTAAACGGTTATGGCCGTCCAACAAGGCGCGACAGTCTCCTTCGCTCCGCCAACCGGCGCCAATTGGTCACACCAAGGGAGTTTAAATCGTTTTCCACCTGGTCCTTCCAACGGAGTGGGGACCGCCCTCTACCTCTGCTTCCATAGGCGGGTTCCGATAGAAACACTTTCTTGGCCGGAGCATCATCTTTCATTCGCATAACATGGCCTAGCCAGCGCAGCCGCTGCGTTTTAATTCGCTGGACTATGTGGATGTCTGCGTATAGCTCGTACAGCTCATCATTAAATCTTCTTCGGTACTCGCCATCGCCAACGCGTAGAGGTCCATAAATCTTTCGAAGAACTTTTCTCTCGAGCACTCCCAAAGCCGCTTCATCTGCTGTTGTCATGGTCCATGCTTCTGCCCCATACAGAGAAAGATACGCAGAGAGAAAAAGAGTTATTGGGAACAGCGGGGAAAAAGGGAGACGATACAGGATGCGGGGAGAGGAAGAGTGAGTGAGAGTATTGGATGAAAACCTCTTAAAAGTCATGCGGATGAAACAAAGGGTAAATCAACGTCTGCCGGGACTGCTAATAAAATACAAATTTGTTTCTTCTCAATTGAAGGTGGTTAAATCTTTCAGGCAAAGCCCTATGAAGATACACCTCAATGTTCTCCAATCGGGACCAAATTTACATATATAGCTTCGAATATATGTATGTAGTATAAACAATTTTGCGTAAAGGATGAAAAAAAAACTTAAATTTTTTGAGTCCCCCTAACGAAATCTAAGCTTTGGTCTCTGTGCGACCAGCATTAAGCGTCTCCCAGCGGGGGATATGTTATATCTTTCACCATTGCATTGCCGACTGACGAGAATGCTTCATTTGATTAGTTTAATGACCACCCTAATGATTATTATTTTTTTTTTAACAAAGCAGGCAAGCTGTTGGGTAGGAGCTGATGGGTCGCCTGTTTGCTTATTTCTGTGTGTCTGTTTGACGAAGGCGAAAATTGAACCCTTAAACGCTGCGGGCCACAAAAACGTCATTCATCGATGCGGCCATCATTACCAGACATCCAATGCGCAGAGCAATATTTTTTTAGCACATTACGCTTCACTTTTTATTTTGCTTTTAGCACTTTTTTTTTTGGGTGTCTATCAATACGAAGAAACCACCTACCTAAAGTATCTACCAACTGTAGATACCGACGCGCATACACCTAGGTAAGTATATGCGCAGGCGCATCATCACACCACCGCCAACGCGCATGCGCCTCACACACACACCCAAACACGCTCAAGCACCCGCGCTTCAAAATGAAGACGGATATGGATAAAGAATGAATATGGGCAAACAACAAAAATTTGTAGATGCGTTGGGTTGTTTGAAAATTGAGACCCACAATGAAATAACAACAAGAACATCAAAAATAAAAAAAATAAAAGACAAGCGAACAGAGTAACAAATAAAGATTTGGGGAGTTATGAACGTACAAAAAAGCGAGGTCGTTCTTTTGTTATTGTTATTGTATTGCTGGCAATCACTGATGATGGTAATGGTGGTGCTCTGATCATCAACACCATTACCAAGAGTTTGTGATTGCGAGCTCTAAACGACCTGAAAGCAAAAAAAAATAATAAACAACAAAAAAAAGCAACAAAGCGGCATTCCAAAAATATGACATGAAGACGACAGCGACAAACACAACAACTACAACAACAAAGCAAGTGGTGTTGTGGGTTAAAATGACGCTACTGATGAGGTATCGAGAGCTGGTTGACTGGCTTAACAGCAATTTATAGACGAAACAAATACACAGGCATGCATGCAATAGCATACAACAACCCAACCCAAGCCCACGGCTGCTGTGTTGAGAGCCAAACCAAAGCATGTTAAAATAAGTCACCAAACCCTCACTCAACAAACCCAACCCAACTCAAGACAGGCTGACGGATGGACTGATATACAGTCAGTCAAAAACGATTACTTATCTAATTGTATGGACGTGCTACGTTGGCAGCAGTTGTGGGCGCAAGGAGACTAACAAATAAGTATTTCACCATTTTGTTTGCTGATCGTGAATGAAGCGGAAAAATATTAGCATGGTGAGAGGTTAGAGTTGGCTGATGCTAATGTAGGGTTTTGTTGACTCATGGTTTCGACGGTACTATACTGCTTATATTAGATTAGGATGGGAAGTGTCACAAGAATGGTATTTTTTGCTCAAAAATGGCATGACATTTCTAAATTTTCTGGATTGACATACGAAGCGGAACCAAAGTCAAATTGGCAGCTCTATTTCCAGGGGGTGGGCAGAGATTCGAAAGGGCAAATCGTGCCAGCTCACATGATATCTTGTTTAAATTGATTAGCTGCAACGATGCTCAAGTAACCATGAACGCTGCTGCTGATTCAAGGTCTCGGAACGCAAGTGTTGTGACCCAGAATGCTGATGAGTGGAATCAAAAGATAGCTCGATGCCTTTCTCAGAGGCTGCTCGACAAAGGCTCGCCGCGTTAAGTTGTTCGCAAGGTGAATTCTTCCTTAAGAACAAAAAGTTTACACTGTCTCCATTATTGGACATAGAGGGAGACTTAAATAATCTTCGGCAGAAAGCAATAGTGGATGGTGTTAAATATAAGTGGGAGCTAGTGAGGTCGCAGCACATTCGTGAAGAGGTAGGCAGCAAGCCGGTATCTTGCCGGCACTCTGTCCTTGCCGTTAGGATCCCCACAAGGAGTTTTTGGAAAGGTGTGATGCTCACCCAGAAATTCGACGCGCACAGATCTAAAAGAGCTTGTAGAGTGGGAGCAAAATTATTTTCCGACGACGCTCATATATAAGCGTCTTCTGGACTCAGCGAGTGGGTATAAATAATTCATAATGCATTGCTGAATACAAATGGTAGGGCGAACACTATAACCATTTTCTTCAATATCCAGGGGGCTCTTCGGGCTCTCAGACCGATAACATCAAGTCTGCTTGGCCTTACATTTGGTTATTCGACATAGCGTCTTCCTGATTAGGGCGACGAGATGGCCGATGAGTTAGTTCGATGCGGATAGGCTTTGATGTTTCAAGAAGCGAAAGGCGGTATGGTACTCATTAAGGGCCCCATATCCTAGCTTAGGCTCAGCGGGATAGCAGTAGTCGGAAGCGCTTACAGTCCTGTGAGTTCCTTTAGCCGTTTTTAAGATTAATAGAAGGGATATATTCAGATTAGTTGCGGTACTCAGGAGGCTATGGACAATTGCGAGTTCATACTGAATGGACGGCAAAGGAACACAAAAGCTCGTGTCCCAGTTGAAATCTTCCAGGGGTGGATGTACAGTAGAGCACATATTGTGCGAAGGGATTTCCAGCAATGCTTTTGAACACACGTCAGTTTTCCTCTAATACCTCTTATTTGTTAATGCTCGATCAGTGGAGCAAGAACTCTTTCTTAAAGTCTTTTTTAAATTTCATTTGGGAATAACGTCTGCGAAATACTCAAAATTGTTTATCCAAGCTTTTTTGTAGGATTACTTTCGTGGGAATTAAGACAAACCGGTGAGGGGATTGCAACGCCGAATCGCGCTTGTCTCCAAACCGTTTTGACAAGAGACGACGGAAAATCGTCCCAAGATACATATATGAATTTTTCAGCCTGAAAATCAAAGCGACTTGTTAAATTTTTGAATATCGATTGGGCTTCTCGTCTGGAAAAAAATCTCTGTAATTACTATACTAAGATGCAGATGTAAACTGTAAAGATGTCAGATCCTCATCAATATCTACTTATATATCCGGTTCTATGTAAGTATATTGCAAGTGAAAGCCCTCCAGTGACATTCCACTGTGTTCAGGTCTCACCTCTAATTCTAACACGGTTTCAGGTAGTGCGATCAAATTATTGGAGTATCAGCCAGAGTCGACCTGCTACCATAAGATTTTATGCATGCTCATAGTTGATTAGGTCCAAAGTAATGCAACCTTTTTGTATCTACATCTACAATAGGCAACGGCTTACTACTTTTTGTCGCACAATAAAAAATATTGAACAAAAAACCTGAACAAAGGAAATAAAAGTAAGCACTAAAATTAGGGTGGAAGATCCGCAAGGTAGGCGATGCTTTTGTTATTGTATTAAGTATTTGTATGTAGCTCAGTAGCAATCCAAAAAAAGGGGTCCCAAAAACGCACACGAAACGATCACCACAAAGCAAAACCAATGCAAAATGAAAAACTTCTGCCCGATAATGACGACAACAACAACAAGAAAATCAAAAGCAGCAGGTAAAAAGGTGCAACAACGCGACAGCTGCAGCGTTGACAGGTAAATAGCAGGTAAAGTGTAGAGCAAAGTACGGTAGGGTCGGGTCGAGACCGTTGGAATGTTTATTGATCGTGAGGAAAGCAAAGCGTTTGTTGGTGGTGGCGGTGGTGGCAAGCAAACATTACTTGCCCTTTTTCCTCATGGCGCGCCATACAAACAGGAAATTCCATACACACACACACACGGGCACTGCGTATATTCACAATGATTTAGATTTATTTTTTGACTGTTAAAACTTCGATGAGATAGCAGTTTATTTTTGGTTGCTTTAGGCTTTCCATACAAAGGCAAAAAAATGTATGCTGAAATCCTTTGAGCTCGATCACTCAATAGCAGCAGTCAGAAATGAAAGTAACCCTTGAAACAAATTTGCGTGTGCGCAGTGCAGTTCAATAGGCTCCGGTCCCGTTACGTTCAGAGCAAGCCTTAACCACAAAACGCAGGCAGGTAGCGCAGTTTCGTTGTATTAGGTATATTTGTATACGGATCGACATCCCACCCCAAAACGTATGTGCAACATGTGCTGCTATAATTCTGCAAACGTGCACGGGAAGTGCGTAATTGAATTTTCAATCGTCAAACGACTTCATAAGACTCAGTCAGAGTACAATCCAACTTGCCAGTCATCCAAGAGGTTGTGGCAATGTCATGGCAAATACATACATACAATGTCTCCCTACTATGCTAATGTATTCATTTGACATCCTGCGGGTTCACACTTTCCCCCTACCGTGTGAGAAATCCAGTATTGTTGGCGTGGCTCAAATATGAGGGGACGCCGTTCATGTATTTGTGGGGTTTCTGCGCAATTATTACACTAAAACATGCAACAATTTTTGTAATACTAAACCGATTTAAACCTAAATTTAATATTCTTAAATTTCGATGAGAACTCCAACAGGTTATTGCTGATTGGAGAAGGGCTGTAGCCTTTGTAGTGCGATTTAGACAACTCTTCATCTTTTGCCATGTAATTGTTGTTGTGATATAAAGCAAAACACTATAAGAAGGGGTTTGCAGAGTGTACAGGCGGTGTCAGGGAGATCAAGTCCACCTCTTACCATGACTTCATCTTTTTCTGCAGTAAACTGCAGCTGCCTATCGAAAACCATTCTGGTCCGTAAATGTGCTACTCATTCAATCAACGAAGTATGTTCTTTCCACTACGTCGATATCTGTGGCAGTTGCTTACCGGATATGAATCCAGCACGCTTCTGTGCAGTACTAGCATGTTTAGGTACTGGCCCTATTGTCGTGCGAACAATTTTACTTGACCCAGTTCGAAACTTGCGGAGTGTTATTGTGTTTTTGAGAAAATAACGCTTCACTGAGGGTTCGGGAAGCATTGCCGAACTACCTGAGCTTTGCCGGTTATGAGCCCGGTATGCTTGGATACAAGCACTTTCTTTCCCGACGTTCGGCCACATCAAACCTTCTTATTTGTATCATCTAACATGAAGGGCAAGTAAGGGAATGATAGTGAAAGAAGCCAGTCCAGTGAAAGAAATTGACATCCTCTATTTTGCACGATATAAAACCAGACAAGCTTTCATATTCTCACACGAACTGGCGCGGTAGAATTATCAAAGCTGGTTGCCCTTATATATCTTGCTGTTATTCCGAAAATTTCGTTTTTGTTCCAAGTGAGTTACTGAGAGCCACAGTTATGTTATTGTGAGCCAAAAAGAGCCAGCAGAGCTATTGCGAGAGCACGTCTGGTCTATACTAAGCACATTCGTTATAAATTAAATGACAAGACATTCCATGCAATTTTGACGAAGAAACAAGAGAAACAGAAATCGGATCCACCGAAAACCCCCTAGATGTTTCGGTCATGCAATTTGTGTGTAGAAAAAGTTAGTGACTCATGAGCAAGGGAGCCATTAATCGCGATAATTCTACAGGGGTGGCTTTCCGTAATTCGATAGTCGACACTCGTTGATTCGATACTTCAAGTCGATATCGAACGCTCGATGATGCCATTTTAGTTCCCGTATCTTCGTATTATCTCTCTCGTTTGCAGATTTCGAAGGCTGTTTAGAAAGTTTTTGGAGCTACCAAAACATTTTCTTTTATAAATAGCGTTTATTTTTTAATCCCTGAAGAAAAAATCATTCCCTAAAAAATCACCAAAACATAAAAATATAACTTTCAAAAAGGCAATTCGACACCTAATTTGGTATCGAACAGTTTGTATCGAACGTTCGATACGACGCGCCGACAATTTGTGTTACGGAAAGCGAAAACGATTATTTTATACTCGTTCTTGATCGATATCGAATTACGGAAAGCCACCCCAGGATATTTACGGTGATTTTTCTCCAAATCATACTACTTTTCGAGATGTATTATATGCTCTGAGAAGGGTAGATTAAATATCTGTCCAGGGACGACTTAAGTACTTCTCAAAGGCACAATTAAATTCTCCTCTGAAAAAACATAAATTCTTACGAAAACTGTAGGCGCTTCGACAGCTCTCTAAGGTTTGGCCCAAATCAATTTAGTATTGTGAGTATGTTTCGAAAGGCAGACAGTAGAAACAACTCACCTACTACCTCAATTTGGGAATTACTTTGGAGAAAAAGAACTATGTACTTGAAAGCGATCATCTCAATTTCGGCTTAAATAAGTAAAGAACAACCCAAGGGGGTACATAAACAAAACACAACATAACCACGCAAAAAAAATGGGACGAAATTGAGAAAGGTACAAAAAAAAAAAAAAAAGAAGAAACAATACAAAAATGAAAGCGCAGCACCAAAATACCAATCCAAACGCAAAACAAGGAAGAGCGTACAAAATACAAAACAAAACAAAAAATATTTGGATATTTTTCAAAACACACGCCGAAGGCAAGCAAAACAACCATAGGAATGCCTTGGTGCCTGGGTTGCTGTTTTGTTTTTAGTTTTTGTCTGACTTTTTTGTGACAAGCGTGAAACCAACAGGCAAGGCACGCAAAAGTAGAAGACAAGCCAACAGCATTTCTGGGGTGGAAAATGTTGAAAGCAACAAAGACCACGACTTGGATTGTTGACGCTGACGAGGCGTAAGCAGCAGTAACGACGAAAGTCGATGCTAATAGTATTGGTATGTGGCTAGAGATGGCGGGATTGTTGGGTAGTCAGCGACGGTGGTGGCAACACCACATACATACCTACAGAGGTTGAGCACGAACATGAGAAGGGCCTAGAAAGTGTAATAGACAGACGGCGGCAAAGCATATGAAAAGAAAAAACCGGCGTCGTTACTAGAAGTGTATATACAAAAGGCAGGCGGATGGATCTTTGATGGTGTGCTGTTAAACTGAATAGAAGGTTAGCTAGTGGGACGGACAGGCGGACACATTTTTCAAAAGGTCGACCGAATATTGTAAAAGGGGGAAACGATAAAACGGAGGGCACTAGAGGAGTAGAGGGTAGGATCGCATGAGGAGGGTATTTAGGTGGAGGAATGTAGCAGAGACAACGAAAGAACAAACTGACAAATGGACGAAGAAGCAGACGAGTGGGAAGGAAATGGGTAAGACAACATACAGAACGAATAGATGAGGGTAGATAGGATATGCAGACCAACATGTTAGCGATTAGATAGGGACAATGGCAAAGCAGACAACACAGAAAACACACGCACAGAGGAAGACATGCGAAGTTAGTTGGCCAAAGAAGACAAGAGACAAAGAAATTGTGCTGTTTGACTGAGCTCAAGTATGGACTTAAGGAGAAATTACATGCATGTGTGAGGCATAAACTTTGCTAATATTGAATGAGTGAATGTGTGCATGCAGGTAGTCGAAGTTAGATTGTGCACCAGCGGGTGGTAGATATGGTTCTTTGAAGGCGGTGAAGAGACATGACGAAATTTAGAAATGGACACATGCAAACATAAATTCCTACGAGTTTCGCCGACAATAAAGGGAGCATGATGAAATTACCGAACAGAGTAACCATTGCTTATGCAGAACTTCAGTTTTCTTGCAATTTCCGCTTAGATACCGTAGGGTAAATTGAACGATTACGCGCCCTAGCAAATGCTGCCCCGCATAACCCTCTGACAGAAGCACTCCCCTTTTATGCCAAAAATGAAAAGGGTGTGGGTAAGTTGTGCATGTGTGCAGTGGCGCGTCTGTTGCTCACGATGCCAGAAACAAAACTTTATGACCAAACCAACCAACTACGCATTGGCAGCGGCTTGGTTATTGGGGAGGTTTGCATAATAGTTTTATTGCTTTTTTTATTCCACTGTCTCCTCTGTGGGTTTGCAGCTGCTACAGGAAAGTTGTGAGTCGAAAGCATATAAGCGATAAAATGTGGTAGTGACGCCGAAGCAACAAGCAATTTCCGTCAAAGCGTTGGTGCGTCGGTGCGTTGTCGTTGGCGGAGTAACACAAAACCACCTATCAGAGGGAGAATATGAAACGAAGAGAAAATGAAAAAATATGCGCATTTGCTTTGGCGCACAGGCAACCTCATATCTGGTGTCTGCTGGGTTGTTTTGAATTATGATAGCGCGTTTGGGCTTAGAGTTCTCAAACAGGTAGACGAGCCGAAACGGTGCAGCATGCTATTTGCTTAGCAAGTAAATAACCCACACGGAGAGGTGTTAAAACTAAAATTTGTTATTTCTTAGAATGAAATGCTGTGGAAATTGTGTGGCAAAATATTCAATATTAAAAAGTGTGACGATTAGTTGCGGTGTGTTTGCTGTTTGCTTTGTGGCCTTGAAAAGTAAGAAACTGGGACAGGATTTTTATGGCCAAAGATGAATGGAATTTTTGTATGTGTGATTGCGTTGCAATAAATTTTACAAACTTCAAACTGCAGTAAAACTCGTATGGGTAGTTATTAAGGATGTTAATGTTTTCTTTTTTACTTAATTCTTTTTGTTGGTATATTGAAGTGGACTGGAAGATCACAAACTATACCAACAACTTTTGGGACTTTTTGTTAAACTCTCTGCATATAAAAAAAAAACAATTATAGCTATTTTATATATAAAAGGTTCCAAGTGTTTTCCGAAAGCTGTATGTAGTGACGATTGCTTCAACCATGAACTACTCCTTGAGAAGCTCAAAGAACAGTGAAGTCTACGTATGACCGGTTCTATACTTGACCAAGAACGGATGCGATTTCGGCAGATGCTTTTAATGGAGTTCAGTACAGTTTCTCCCCTCGCATATGTAGCGATTCTAAAAAATACTGCCACACTAATTTTTGGCTAAAGAGCAACTAGGAAAGGGGGACGGGGTACAAAGTCGTAAAACCTATGAGGTATATGAGTTTACGACGCGTGGTTTATGATTAATGACGCGTATTTCGACCAGCACCTAAGCGCGAAACGAATGCCTCCCCATCGGTATAAGAAGCTTAGAATAAACCCGTGGATGGTATTTCTCTTGGCAGAGCCAACTGAGGTTGGCTCGAGGATTCAAAAAATTGGAGCCCGCGTAAGGTGGGCTAGAACCTAATTTATATACAGGAAAGGACATTATATTGATACCTTCTTACCGTCTTTTCAGCTTCCCTCGAAATTCCCATTAAAATGAACGCAAATGAAACACAACATATTATGCCATGTTTACTAAGTTAGTGGGATGGCGGGGTAGGGGTTTCGGATTCGCTATCTAGCGATGTGTAAGTAATAGTATCTCCATATCTTTAGGACACTATGTACAACGTTGTCAGGTTTCCATTATCATCCCTGAAGAAATTACCCACGATATTAAAGCCTGGGAGGCCGGATTCGTTTGATTCATTTCTGTACATTTAGCATCTGAATCTCATCGCTTTCGTGTTGTTCAGCCCGGTGTTTCTTTCTTTAAGGGTGTAAGGCAGTTCAAAAGAAATGGGTCCCGTAGAAAGCGGGCTAGAAAACGACTTGTATCCGGCAAAGTACTACCCCAAAGGACAATTCTGTTTTTCTGTGAACAACTTAGTGCTGTCCATTTCCAAAGCAGATGTTAATGATTTCTTCTAAACATCTAACAATTCTGAGTGGGTGGGGAATATAAACTGTACATAGTTGGAAGGTCGCCATTATCATTCCTAAAGCAATTTTTCCTGGTAATGAAGTCTCTCATCATCCGCCCAATTTTCTGATAGAAATTCCGGTCAATATTCTTCTTGCAGCATTTAGATCTCATCGAACATATTCCCTCTTGCTGTTGTAGCGCCAAATCATTCAACGAAAGTTGGGAGTGTCGCGAATGTTGTGCAGTTCTTTTTCGGACATGTATTCGACTGCCCCGGCACGATTTTTTTTACCCCTCCAACCTTTGGGTCTGTGCAATCAAGCCGTCTCTGATGACAGATATACATACCTACGCTAGGGATATTATAAGGCCCTTAACCCGATGCTTTTCGTATTTCTTCTTAAAGTTCGATAAGCCCCAATAAATCCCGCGTTGCTGCCTCAGGTCGCAATGTAGCTGTCATTTTGCGGACTCGCTAGAACTTGAGTGAGCGATATTTGGCTTCCGCTGTTTAGTAACATTGTTAGGTCAAAGAATGCTTTCAGTAAACAGATAAGGGAGCCGATTGGAGTAATCTGCTGAAACTTCGTTGCATATACGTGCCCCTGATTGATTTGGGTTCGTGTTCCTTAGTCAGGATCTTCTTATACAGTAACCATGTACTACATACATATGACTATTTTTCATGAGCGGCAAAGTCAATCAATTCCAGTTCTTTGGTTGAAGTTATATTTTGGAGGCGGAATTTTTCCACTGTAGGACTTAAGAACTCTTCCTTGTCCACCATAGGGCTAAAGTCGGCTGCAATGATTTTGATGACGCGCTTGAAATGAGAGATCAAGTATCATACCCACACATATGTTAATGTTATCTGGAATCCTAACTGGTAGCGTTACTTAAGGAAAGGTCTGAAAAGGGTAATAATTTACTTCAGCTCAAACCCATCCAAAATTATCGGTATACAAATCAAAATACGCTTGATGCTTGTTCCGAGCAAAAAAGCTATGGATCCCACCCGGCTTGAAGATGTTCAGAGCAATTTGTTGGTTTGTTTTTGAAAAATACCTTCTGAGAGAAGTAAAATGTTTAATTTCGCTTCCAGATTCGCGATTTTGGATCCAAAAAGCGCCTTTTGACACCTCATCCGGGACCAAGTAGAAGCGGACATTTTATGAAAAAGCGGGTCACTTTGTATTTTACAAGTGGAAACCAAGCAAATCTTATGAAATATTCAAATATTTTTTCTTTTCTGTAACGTTTTACAAGACGGCAGCCCAGCAGGTTAGGCGGTTTAGAACAAACCTACCAGCGGCAGGTATGCCTATCGTAAGAGGCTAATAAAATACTAAATTGATTCAAGGGGTTGTGTAGCGTAACCATTTCAAGGTGTTGCCAGCGCAATTTTCAGCTTCTTCAACACAATTGTAAACCTCACCTACTCGAGGCGAATCCTGTTAATCCTTTAGCAACCGAGGCTATGGCGACTCCAAGTTCCTCACGGATCTAGAGGGTGGGAGGGTGGTACGACCTAGAAGGTTTCATGTGGTCATACTAAATAGTTGCCGAGATGGTCCGACTGGTACCTTAATGGCGCTTGTTGCCGGAACGTACCGGATATGCATCCTGCAAACTACCATCAACATCGATAACACTCCCAAAATCTGCGGGGAATGTCCTTATCACTACAACAACGGTGCACCACCAAATTTTTATAAAAAATAATTTAACGGTTTTCAAAAGACGCTTTCGACCACCGTGAGCGGATGTTAAATTAAACATTTTTATTTCTGTCGGAAGGTATTTACAAAAAAAAAACAGAAAATGACCACAAGAGTGTCCAATATCAGAAGCCTGATCCAAAGCGTTAGCGCACAGAACACCTTTCTGCGTTGGCGGCCTTCGGGCGCAACTTATGAAAATAACCCTGGGTGGGTCCAACACCGGTTTGAGGATCAAAATTATATACGCCCAGAGTACCTTCCTGCATTAGTGTGCGTGTGTGTACAACAAATTCCCTGCGAAAATCGCGAGTACTGCGTGCATGCATGTATGGAGTACTCGATATGGACCAAGCGAGTGCTCCAAAAATATCCACAATTCATACAAAAAATATGGTCCAATTAACATTGCGATGTCCTAGGACTGGACCATATGCTCCAGCTCCGCATTATATCAGAGTAATCCATGGAGTACCCACAGTCCAATAAACATCGTGTAGTGATTACAATCGTTAAAAACGAGCAATGATCGGTTTACAACATGTTCGTGTAGAAACATGAGTTGGTCCATTGCTGCATTACAGTGGAGTAGAATGGTAAGTACTCCAGTGGACCACATGGTCCAACGATTTTTGCAGGGTTTGGCAAAATACAACCACATGAAAATTTGAACCGATTATACGCTTGCATAGGTACATATACATATGTATGTACATATCTTTTGGCAGAAATCGAATTATTAGTTTTCGCTTTAGGATTCTAATGAAGCGTGTCTTTTGATACCCATTTAATATAAAATAATGCACGGTCTTTTAAAATATGAGACCCGGTCTGTTTTTGAGTCATAAGCCAACTTTCATTTACCGGGTCACATATCACCTTCTTTTTTTTTTATAAATTTTAGTTAAAATAATAAGAAAATTTAAAACCTACCTTTTCTTCAAGTAAAATTGTTTAATTTGTTTAATAATTCCAATTTTGCATAATTTTTCCGCGTACTGAAAACATTTTAGGGGGTGGTGGGGTTGATAATGAATCAAAGCACCGTTAAGTATTTCTTTTATTGTTGTTATTTTTTACCGGGCGCAATTTGCCACTATACCTTGGCGATTTTCACTTCACACACAAAAATAAACTTTTCAGCAAAAAAATAATTTGTTCTTAAAAGTCCTTTGGCTTTTGTCCCTTTAACTTTGTTATATCAAAAAGCTGATCGTATTTCTGTTAAGTTTTATTTAAAAAACGCTGCTATTGAATCCCGCTGTAGAACACATGCGATTTGTTTTTGCCGCTTCACTATAAACATTAACAACCACTCACTTCAATAAATTCCGACGAACTGTGCAGGCGGTTGGCGTGAGGCTGAGCAGTTGGCGTTGAAAAGAGAAACCCAGCAGAAACGCAAGAAGAAAACAGCGACGGTGGAGGCGGCGTCGGCGACGGCGTTGAGTGTCATTTCCAAGCAACAGCCCAGCACAGAACCGCACATGCATACACAAAACCTCGTGTAACAACAAAAACGCACATCGAGACCGTCATCAACAAGCATGCACACAATATATAGATATGTATATATATACATACATATCTACATGCTTATGTACGTTAAGAACCAACGTACATCTAAGTCACCATCGAAAAACACAGCAGGCTAAAGGCCGCGGCACAATCAAAGCTTTTGCATTCCAATAACATCGACACAATCCACCAAGATGTTGCGTTTGTAAATATGAAGGCTTTTCAGACTTGGCAATTGCAGTTTATTTCGCCTTGGCCATTCACATTCAAAATTTCGCGGATCACTGTTATAAACATTCTCCCTATACAACAAAAATACTTGATAACATTTTTTGAGCCGAATTCGATTGTTATATTGTAGTTTTTAATTGTGAAAAATGTTAGAAAATTTACCAACCAGTGGGAAAAATAATTTCACTTGTAAAGTGTGCCAACACCCCTAGCTAAAGCAAATGTCAAATTCTTCTTCTTATGATTTACTTGTAGCAAAATTTGGGAGTTGGCTACTTTTCCATATCAGATGGCGCCAGTGTCTCTCAATCTGCCGTTCTCCATAAAAATGCATGCAATCTACTCATAATGCATAAGCTTGTGTTAAACACATCTATATGAAAAATCAGAAAATCAGTTTGGCTTTAGACAAAACCGATCCTGTGTTGATCTAATAAATACCGTCCGAATCATTGTTGAACAATGCTGTGAATACAGAACATCAGCTTATTTACTTTTTATCGACTTTAAAAAGGCTTTTGATAGTCTCGACAGGAAATATATTTGAGAAATACTACGAAAACGAGGGATGCCCAATAAAATAATCAACATTATAAAGGCAATGTATGCCGAATTTAAGTGCCGGGTCAGTCACGATGGGTGCCTCTCAGAACCCTTCGAAATTAAAAGCGGGGTGCGACAGGGATGCATACTCTCGCCGCTCTTGTTTATCTTGGCAGTAGACGAGATTATGAGGAACGCAGAACATGGTGGACACGGTGTACAGTGGACACCTTTCACTCAGCTAGGGGATTTAGAATATGCAGACGATGTCTGTCTGCTAAGCCACAGAAGTACTGACCTTCAACACAATTTAGAAGCTGTCAACACACATGCAAAGGAGGCCGGACTAAGCATCAATACAGCGAAAACCAAAGTCATAAGATGCGGCTATAGTATTTCATCAAGGCCATTGATGCTTACGGTTGACGAAAATGAAATCGAAGGTGTAGAGTCCGTTGTTTATATTGGTAGTATTGTCTCAAATAAGAGCGGTGCAGATGAGGACGTTCAGTCTCGCATAAACAAAGCAAGAATGGTTTTTGGGCAACTGGCAAACGTGTGGAGGTCCAGCCAAATATCTTTAAAAACGAAGCTTCGACTGTTTAATTCGAATGTTAAATCAGTACTGTTTTATGCTTGCGAGACGTGGAAAAGCTCAACTTCAATTCAGAAACGTCTACAAGTTTTTATTAATAAATGTCTGCGCCGAATCCTGAAAATTCGATGGCCGGAAAGAATTTCAAATGACGACTTATGGTCTAGAACAAATCAACCTAAGGCTGCCACAGAAATAACCAAGCGTAAATGGTCGTGGATTGGTCACACTCTCAGATGACCTCCAGTAAATATAGCCAGACAAGCATTGCGATGGAATCCACAAGGAAGCCGACGACCTGGTGCACCTGCGAAAACTTGGCGCAGAACTGTGGATAAAGAACTCGAAGATGCAGGATATACGTGGAATGACATCACAAGAACTGCACCTAACAGAATAAGATTTAAGTCGGTGGTCGAGGCCCTATGCTCCAATAGGAGTTGAGGAGGATGGTGATGATGATGATATGAAAAACTGCTTATGTGACGGGGCTTTAAGCTGACACTGCCATTCAGCCACCTTACGCCGAATAATCAAACAAAACAAAATCGAAAGAAATTCGCATAAAAAACAACAACAATACACCATAGTGTGCTTTGGTTACGCTGCGCGTATGAGAGCGACGCTACATGCGACGCCAGCAGTGTTAACAGCTACCTAACTAATTTTTGTATGTTAACCGTGAAACAACAACAAAAGAACAAGAATTTGTATACACGAGCAACGCAACGTCAACCCACCCACCAAAAGCGCAAATAAAAAAAAAAAAACAAATTCAAAAATATTCAACGGACAAAGGTGCACTGTGGAACGAAAGTGAGATTTTAACAGAATACCGGTATGTTAGAGGGTGACTTTGATAAGTGAAGAGTATTGTGGACAAAACAAGTGTGATATCTCATCTGTCAATTGCCTAATTTTTTGCAGCGTTTGGACAGGAAAGAGATACCGGATGAGACCACGATAGTCGCTTTAAATATCAGGTTTATGCCGAACCCCCGAAGAGATTTTAGGCTGAGCTTCTCTTCCGATTTTCGTAGTGCTCCTTTTTTTAATTTTTTCAACAATCTGGTAGAACGGGGCGTATATGCTTTATACTATTTTCACACAGACGGCTTATTGAATAATAAAGGCAGTTTTCTACATTAATACTATTTTCACACACACGGCTTATTGAATAATAAAGGCAGTTTTCTACATTAAGACGCTTATTGAGCTCAATCTTCCCTACAAAATTCGAATCTATAATTATTTCATTAGTAGCTAATCGAATGCCTAATGAAGTCAAAAGCACAATGCAACTCTGTTGGCCGCGTTCCGCTTCTTAGATTTTGGTGTGTTCAGTGCTTAAAAATGTTATTTGTCAAAGTAAATGTCATTGTCTGCATGGCGGAACGATACAAGGTGGCCGCATCGAACAGCTGATTATAAACTTTTTTATTTGATTTGATACATCAACTACCGGCGCAGTACGATTTTGACATTTGTCCATCGAATTTACAAGTACATGGAATTTTTTTTGTTTGTAGGTATGTCACCATGCTGCCACCTTGTATCGTTCCGCCATGATTGTCTGTCATATAGCATTGCCATTTTATTCGCTTGACATTTCATCCTTCATACTAATCGAGCAGTTACTTCTGTGTGAAAGCAAAAAATTTACGATTTCATTAGTAGGTGAAATGAGATCATTAAGCATCTGTGTGAAAACAGTATTATGCATATATGTAATACTTCTATATCACTACTACTGGATTGTGCAGCCTGTCAAACATTACAATACAGATATACAACGAGAGAAGGAGACAAAATCTCAAGGCTGTCGTTAAATTTTTGTAAAAAAGGGGATTAAATATATGTATATTTCAATAAGCCGCCTTGCTTCTATCAATATTGTACATTAGGCTATTTGGTCTCCAAATGAAAAAGTAAGCTTTTGTTTTCCATTAGTATTATAAAATTTTCAAATCATATTGCAATTTAAAGACGCACGCGCATGGATTCGAGGAATATATCTCTTCATTGCGAGATGCTAATGGCACCCTTCTGGTTCAATCTGGCCGGAAAACAGGATTTGTTGGTATGATCGTTGCTTTAAGAAATATTTTTCCACTATTTGAGAACCTTAAAAATGTTGGCATGACATACCTTTTAACTTATAAGCTTTCACAAGACTTCCTGGAAACCCTTTTTGGTGCAGTTGTGGCAAGAGGGGGTTTTAACAACAATCCCAACGCAGTTCAATTTAAAAGTGCATATAGACGACTCTTAGTAAGGCACGAGTTAAGTGCGACTCAAAGTGGGAATTGTACCTTCGACGGCGAATCCATTCTAGAGGTATCATCAGCGTCTACTACCCTGCAAAAATTGCGAGTACTCCATGTATGCATGTATGTGTCAGATAAAGCTTTAAGACAAGTTCTCAAGGCATGCCCAATTGGAAATTCAAAATTAAGTTTAATAAATAAAAATTTTCAAAATACAAGTGATGCATTCACCAATAGTATCATGGACGATCACATAGCCATCGACAATTTATTCAGCAATGACATCTTTAATAATCACCGGACATAGCTGTGCAAGGAAGTAATAAGTTTTTTTTTTTTTGAAACGGAAAAAAGCACGGACGAAAAAGAGTATGTTAGAAAAAAATTTACAAAATTGATATTATTTCAAGCCAGCCCAGTACTCATATTTTGTTTACTTCATAAAAAATTTACTTCATTAAAAAACTCAAAATAAGTAAAATTTTGAAAACGTTTATATATCGTCTTTTTCAAGCTAATTAATTTAAATTATTTTTAAAAACGCTTAAAGAAATGTTTTTGGGATGCATGTATAAGTACATTTTTATACATGTAAATATTAAAATAAAATTTTTTTATTTCAAAAATATGAATTGTTCGCCTTGTTTTTTTTTACTATTTATGTAAATAATAAATACATCAAGCCTTGTATTGTATTTGTTGGCCTTTTCGTTGTTTAATCGACCAAACTGAGATTGTTAATCCTTTAATACTTTTTTTACACACGCTACTACAATTCACCATTGCTAACAAAGCCCGCGCATGCGCAGAACATACATTTGCACAGTTTTAGCAAATAATGATTGACAGAAAATTTACACATTAGGAAGATAGGAAGGTATTGATATAGAGATATTATATATATGGCTTTATGCCGACTCCGAATGGCATTTGCAAGGCATGTGAGTTTTCACTGAGGAGCTTTTCATGGTAGAAATACACTCGAAGTGCTTGACAACAACAAGTGCTTATCAAGTCACTGCCGAGGGGCGACCTCGCTTAGAAAAACTTTCTTCTAAAATTTGGTGTTGCTTTACCCGGAGCGTGAACCCAGCATCTTTGGTGTAGTAGGCGGAGAACGCTATGCATAGAGGTGTTCTGCGCAAAAATACTATGGATCCCACCACCCGTCTTTGGAGGCGTCCAGACTGATGTTTCTGTTTTTTGTGAATATCTTTTGAACGAAGCAATTAATTTTCCCGCCATCGGAATGATGCTGAAATCAAAACGCGTTGGCCGAGTATTAGCATTCGAGAGTCGACCGCTGTTCTAGACTTTTACACAATTTGTCAAATGCTACCTCAACAAGGGAAGTAGTAATTTTATACTCTGACTTCTTTAGTGAGAAATCACGCTGCAAAAGAGTTTGTGCAACATTTTGGACATTGCGACAACTCGCCTTTTTTCTCTGTTAGCAACATATACTACGCCTTTTTCTTTATTTGAAGGATGGTTAGATACGAAGCACCTTCAATTCTCGTGTTGGTATATTATACCTCTAACGCTATAACAGGTTCTGCACGTCGTCCTACGTCACCACACATGGGATACATACTTTGCGTTTGTAAATTTGAGAAAACACAACTATACTGTTCAGCTTGTTTGAGGTAACTCCCTTGTATATGCTGAACATAGGAGTGTAAGCGATTTATTTGTTTCATTCCATATCATTCTGACCATGGCATTAAGGAGCTTCCTTTCCTCAGATTTCCAAGTTTGATACGAGATCTGCACATAAGAATTGCTACAATCTATTAGTGCCACTGCTTCATCGCTTCCTTCTTCTTCTTTCCTTAACAACTACTTCGCGGCAGAAGCGCCTCTTACTGTGGGTTATATCCCACTTAGCAGTCAATTTCGAAATCTTTCCTAAGGCAAATATAATAAAGAACTCCTGTGTGCTTCCTTGATCATTTCTTATTCGGGATATTAGTCCATATGAGTTTTAACTGTGAAGCTTTACGTAGCAGAAATACACTCGGAGTGTTTACCAAATTACTTATCAGGGGCGACCCCGCTTGGAAATTGAAAAAATATATTTCTGATGTTGCTCGGAGCCTGGACCCAGGATCTTCGGTGTGTACCATGAAAAATAATCTCACCTTGACTTAAGTTCTATTTCAAAATTAGGTCCTGTTCTTCGAATTGTAAATTAATTATTTTCGATGACCGAATACTTTATTTAAAATCGTCGAGGAACACAAGCTGAAACTAAATTTGTTTCAGTAAAATAAATATATACAAATCGCGCACCTCGATCAATAGGAAACCAACACAAAAATCGGAATTTTCGATGTTATGCGTACGATATCAATACCTACCGAAATGTGTACCGTACTTCAATAATCAGCGAGAATATATTTTGGAAAAATTAAAAATTTAATTTGCGTATATGGGAGAGGCAGTCTGTTATTCGCGTTTTCTGAACATTGCAATTTTATGAGTTAATCACTGTTTTGAACTGGGTAAGCGATATATCTAATTTTCAGCCACATGGTTTCACTGTGCGCTGCTACTATAAACACAACAACCGGCACCGATCACAGCAGCTGAGTGGGTGAGCAGAAAAGAAGAGTTGGTACAATCCGTACTGCGCGCGGGTCAGAGTGGGAGGGGCTATCAACAAAATCAAAAATAATATACATATTTACCCCAATACACATTTTTAGGATTTTATTGGTGTGCTGAAGCCATCTGCGAGTCGGTTGGGAGCTCAAGAGCGGGATATGAGGCTGCAAAAGTTCCAAATTTAACAAATCACTATATGTATGTAGCTAGATTTTGGGCAAAACTAAATTATACGTGTGCTTATTTTCTGAATACTTATCGCCTTGAAGGAGGAAACCAGCATCAATCCTGACGATTTTGTTAAATCAGTTCTTTTTGGGCTATGCAAATGCGTAAAGTTGTTTTTTTTTAGGTCAAAGTGCGATATATTAAATCCGTTTTGCAATATCTCATGTAAGTTCTTTACAGCGCTTGAATATGATGTTTGCACTTTGTAATAATCTTTGGTCAGATACCGACAGGTAAAGAGATCGGGTACCGACTCTGTATGAAACGTCGTTTCCGCTTGCTGTCGTAGCGCATTTCAAACTCGTAATATATACATAGTATTTCAATGATGGCAGCTGTGTTTTTTTACATCTATCTACGTTTACGCTTAAACTTTATATGGACTGCTAAGCGTTAAACTTTATCTACTCTACTGAAATTGCTGCGCATAAAATTAGTACTCCTAAATTTCAATACGCATTATACTAACATGCATCTGAAATATGTGTCTATGTTTCACCTCTACACTAATTCTAATTCTACGTATCATCTTACAAATGGTGTGTGTCCACTATTCATCGAAACCGATTCAGCTATATGTTATACCAGATGGCCACCAGAGGTTTGTGTCTGCGCTTTTCGGTACAACGTGTTCTGTAACTAGTTGCCGCTAGATGGGTCTCCTAATCATTATCTAAGCTAGGATAAGCGTTTTTATAAGCTTTTATTTACTTTCACTTGGCTATTGGCTGTAACCAAATCTTGCAAGTTAAATTTTATACACTTCCCGGTGTCCGATTGAGCTGAAATTTTACACACATGTATAACTCCCATGACAATGTAATATTACTTTGCGAGAATTCGATAAATTAAACGATAACAGAGTTATCGGTAAAGATTTGTATTCACAAGGGAATAAGAGCCTAAGTCCTCAAGAACGCAGGTAACTTCGCTTTGTTTGTGTATGCAACAAACGTAGAAGTTAGGATGTTATTGCTAAATGTTGCATACTTTTCTGTGCACTTGATTTTGTGTTACAGATTTTTGGCGATGGAACAGAGCAGAGATCTGCAATGAGTTGTTGTAAACTGAACGCGATATAGGCAAAGTCACAATAAAATATGATTTTAAGTTATTTAACACTCGAATCGAAGAACTCGACTGTTCAAAGTTGACTCCGAAGAAACCTTGTAATGTTGATGCATTAAAAGAAATGGATAGGATGAGAAGCGTTAGAAATAACTAAGTAAAGATTACATAACTAAACAATATTTTACCCTACTAAAAATTAAAAAAGAAATCATATTTAAATTAAATTTAAGAAAAAAACTTTTCTAAGAACAAGTTTCTGGTCTAGGACTGTGATATAAACTGTAATATTTAATAATTCAGGTGTAAAGTTTTAAGGCTAAAAATATATAATTATGTAAAATATGCAATTTTGTTGTCGCAGACGATAAAGCCTAATTATCGTTAAAGGTTATAATGAACTTATAAAGTGTTATATTTCTTTACAGTCAATTTATTTTTTACTTTTTAGTTAATTTTATTAACCAATAATAAAAGATTATTTAAAAAAAATTTTTTTTCTTTAATTTTGTTTTACGCGCAACCGTAAACGTATACGCGTGTAAAAAAAAACGCGGCTGTTGTTACTATAAATAAAATAAATACAAGTCGTGCTCCGTTAAATTTTTCTAACATATTGACAGGACGGGACCGAGCTGTTTTACGCCGACTCCGCAAGCAGATGACTTCATGGCAAAAGTACACTCGAAGTGTTTGCCAAATCACTGCGGAGGGGCGACCGCGTTTGATGTTGCTTTGCCAGGATCTTCGGTGTGGTAGTCGGAGTACGTTACCACCATTCTACGACGGCGGCCAAATATACATACATACATACATATATCCGGGATAATTGTAAACACGCTAACGTACGCAATGCACTTTGCTGGGCGTATGGGTACGCGCTCAACGAAGATATTTTGTTCTGTCCCAAAGTGCTTGCTGGGTAAAATACTTGTACATAGAAGTAAAACACATATTCGTACATAAATAGGCACATCTACATATACATATGTAGACTTGTAGGGTGGGTCCTGCATGGTCAACTGGCTAGCTAACTGAATCTTTGCCTGCATCAAAATAATAATGCGGACTCTAGGTTGGTATGCCGGTGTATTTTTTGCCCCTTCAACAATTTGTTGCTATTTTAGTTATATTTATTTCTGTTGTTGTTGTACCATCAACCGCGTTTCCACGTTGATCAGTGATCGGGCATAAAGTCGCCGTGCAATGTGATGGGGTGAAGTGTGAATCTATTTGGTACATATCTGTAAGTCAGTAGTGTAAGTCAGTGCGGTGTTTATACATACATAGATGTCTTGGGACATTTGCCTAAGCCTCCTATCAAGTGAGGTAATAGAAATGTAGCATGTACCTTATGAATTAAGATGAACTTCAGGGGGCTTTGCAAGGCGCTTGAACGGTACACCTTCAAGAGTCGCAACTGTGAGTCATCGGCATGATTCCTCATGAACTGACGTCTGCAGTATATCAAAATATACCAGTCCTCCTTTCAATTTAGAACACCAAGCGAGGCGTATTTTTTATACTCAGCGTGCTTTGCACACAGAGTATATTAACTTTGATTGGATAACGGTTGGTTGTACAGGTATAAAGGAATCGAGATAGATATAGACTTTCATATATCAAAATCATCAGTATCGAAAACAAATTTGATTGAGCCATGTCCGTCCGTTCGTGCGTACGTGCGTTAGCACGATAACTTGAGTAAATATTGAGATATCTTCACCAAATTTGGTACACTAGCTTATCTGGACCCAGAATAAATTGGTATTGAAAATGAGCGAAATCGGATGATAACAACGCCCACTTTTTATATATATAACATTTTGGAAAACACAAAAAACCTGATAATTTAGTAAATAATACACTTAGAATGTTGAAATTTGACATGTGGACTGATATTGAGACTCTTGATAAAAATTTGGAAAAATTTTTCAAAATGGGTGTGGCGATAGTTTGCTGATTTTTTTTCTTAATTGTCTATTCAGTTCAAAGTAGCACTATATGGAAACTGGGACAGCATCTTAGAGACATAAGAAAAAATCATACGCTCAAGAATTCAGCCGCTGAACTAGATGAACATAAACAGGCCCTTGGTCTCGCCCACTATGAGTCGGTAAGGCTTATACCGATAGAAAAGCGCTACAAAAGCCGTTCCCAGATTCCAATACCCGAACTCACAGTTAATGAATGCTCAACTCCCAAGAAGATGCGCGTCCCTCTGGCACAACTTCGATCTGAATAATGTAATAGGTTACCTAACCAGAATCAACTCCACAAAAGGCAAGGTAAGTCCTGCATGTAATGTGTATCCATATAACATCACCCACTTTCAATAGCAATATGGAAGCAACGGCTGTAACATACATGTCTCATTGGTATAACCATTTTAAAACTGTAGCTTTCTACCTTCTACTACTTCCGTTAGAGGATATAGATGCCAGTTTGTGATTAATTGCTTCTATTGGATGCGTGGAAGCACTGATACAAGAAGAAGATGCTTGATAAATGAGAAATTGGCATAGGAGCGCATCTCTTCATATGCATCCAGACGTTCCGAACAGTCTGGGATAAATAAAAAGAAAGAATGACATATGACGAATGGAACAGGAAAACGTGGAGTCAAGCGCGTGGCTGCAAAATCACTAAGAACATGTGCAAGTCCTAAATACGGGTGTATTCCCTTCCAGCTTGGCATGCTTATAAACCAGGTCTCTTCAGTTAAATCAGATATAGAAATTGAGGGCGGTAGAATGAAAGGATTGGGCACGTCCTCTTTTAGTGTTCTGCGAAGGAGGACGGAGTTACTTTATACAAGTTCTGGTATTTAATTGGGGTTTCTCGGTTTTCGCCAAAGTAAGTATGGTATTAATATGAATATACATATTTAGTCTATACGAAGTCTTTATTGGCCGACCAGTTCCACTTTACCTAAGGCGCTTGGTTTATGTTGTCGTAGCCTATGCATTAAGCGAGTGAAGTGTTTTGGGAAATGGGAAAGTGGAAAAGTTTAACCTCTTTTTACAAAAGTTTGGGCTTTTCTAACAAAATTTGTTTTCGATTTCAATTACTTTGTATGAGCCCTGTAGTGGAATTGACTAACTTTTTTAACGATATTTGCCATCGCTTTATTTGCGAATCGATAACTATAACGATTTCGTTATTCAGTAACTATTTTTTATCGATATTCGTTAATCGACGATCAGCTGTGTTGTTAAATAAACGGCAAGTGAATTGGCTGCGTTAAATATCACGAAATTTACATTTCGGCCAATTTTAGTTTCAAACACGAAAAGTTGTTTTATTTATAAATCAAATGGCATTTGAGTACTTAGCATACGTTTTATCACAAGATGAAGGGTTACTAAGTCCATCGCCAGCGGACAGACGCCTTCTTAGAGAAGTAGATAACCCATTCCACCTGAATGCAACGGAGTTTCGAAAGCTGTACCGAATAATGCCAGACTTGGCTCATGATATTATTTCTCAACTTGATGGTCAATTAAGGGACACAAGAATAACTGCGATATCAACAGATAAAAAAATTAATTCTGCATTTACTTTCCTTTTGTTAAAATAGGTAAAAGCTTGCACAATAATGACTTTTAAAAGCAGTTAGTATATGGAATTTGTTTATTTTTGGCATTCCTTTTGTGCTTTTCGCATTTTTTACGTTTCGTTAAGCTGTGCTGCCACCTATCTACTATTTTAAATGCCATTTATTGCGAGTCGTTAAAACTAAGTTAGTGAATAGTACAATCGATAAGGCAAGCGACAAAATCGTTAATTAAAATCTCGACAAATCGCATCGTTATAAGTTAGTGAATTCCACTACTGGTCTGAAAACACTCGATTAAGTTACGACGCCTCTGTTCGCTGTAAATGGATATGTATGTATGTATGTATATAATGTACGCCTCCACAAATTCGATATGGGCTGCTTGCTTCAGTTTCTTGCACTGTTCGCTACTAGCTGAACTGAAGATCATTGATTTTATTTCGTATTTCATTTTCGCTTCGAACCTGGGTAGGTTTTTGAAGAGCCGTGTTGTATACCTACAAACATACAACCTCGAACTTGCGACAGTGGTGGTGGTTCACTATAATGAAACAACGAATATTCATAAAAGGAAGAGATGGTGATAAGTCGGATCGAGATTGGGTTCAGAACTTTTTTTACTATTGTAGAATCCGCAGTCGGCATCAAAAGGTGTAGCGAACCGCAACGCCGAACTGAGATTCAGAAGGGGGTAACTTTGCCGGCTCAGAACAAAGTGACTCATAGAAACTGAGAGCAAATTTTTGTGATTGAATTCACCGGCCTTAGATGATAGATAAGGGCTCAAGTACGGTCGATGGCAGTCTACATGTACATATGTATTTATGCTACATACACTAACTTGGGTACTTGTTGTTTTGCATTTATGTACATATTTAGTTATTCACTATTGTTTTCGGAAATAATTCAAGCTGTGGGAAATGGAAACTCCCTATTAGAGAGATATGCGCCGCCGATAAACGCCGCCGCCGTCGCCGATTTGGGTCGTTTTTCGCACGCCGCCGCCGAGTGTCAAAAATATCGGCGCGGCGGCGGTATCCGGCGCGTTACTATATTTCTACTCGTTTAATACTGTTTAGGCCATTTATTGTTCATGTCGAAAATTTGTCGGATATGGCCGAAAATGGTATCAAGGGATGCGCATCACTGCCAGTTATAAGAAACTAATTGCGAAATTTAACTATTTCTAACTGTTCAAAAGTTATTTAAAACAAGTAAGGAAGGCTAAGTTCGGGTGTAACCGAACATAACATACTCAGTTGAGAGCTATGGAGACAAAATAAGGAAAATCAATCTGGGGTAACCCTGGAATGTGGTTGTATAACATGTGTATCAAATGAAAGGTATTAAAGAGTATTTTAAGAGAGAATAGGCCATAGTTCTATGGATGAACGCCATTTAGGGATATCGCCATAAAGGTAGACCAGGGCTGACTCTAGAATTTGTTTGTACGATATGGGTATCAAATGAAAGGTGTTACTGAGCATTTTAAGAGGCAGTGGGCCTTAGGTCTATCGGTGGACGCCTTTTCGAGATGTCCCCATTAAGGTGGACCAGGGGTGATTCTATAATGTGTTTGTACGATATGGGTATCAAATGAAAGCTGTTAATGAGTATTTTGAAAAGGAGTGATCCTTGGTTCCATAGGTGGACGCCGTTTCGAGATATCGCCATAAAGGTGGACCAGGGGTGTCTCTAGAATGTGTTTGTACGATATGGGAATCAAATGAAAGGTGTTACTGAGCATTTTAAGAGGGAGTGGGCATTAGGTCTATAGGTGGACGCCTTTTCGCGATATCGCCATTAGGGTGGGCCAGGGGTGACTCTAGAATGTTTGTACGGTATGGGTATCAAACGAAAGGTGTTACTGAGCATTTTAAGAGGGAGTGGGCATTAGGTCTATAGGTGGGCGCCTTTTCGAGATATCGCCATTAGGGTGGGCCAGGGGTGACTCTAGAATGTGTTTGTACGATATGTGCATCAAACGAAAGGTGTTACTGAGCATTTTAAGAGGGAGTGGGCATTAGGTCTATAGGTGGACGCCCTTTCGAGATATCGCCATTAGGGTGGGCCAGGGGTGACTCTAGAATGTTTGTACGATATGGGTATCAAACGAAAGGTGTTACTGAGCATTTTAAGAGGGAGTGGGCATTAGGTCTATAGGTGGACGCCTTTTCGAGATATCGCCATTAGGGTGGGCCAGGGGTGACTCTAGAATGTGTTTGTACGATATGGGTATCAAATGAAAGGTGGTAAGGAGTATTTTAAAAGGGAGTAATCCTTAGTTCTATAGGTGGACGCCTTTTCGAGATATCGCCATAAAGGTGGACCAAGGGTGACTCTAGAATGTTTGTACGATATGGGTATCAAACGAAAGGTGTTACTGAGCATTTTAAGAGGGAGTGGGCATTAGGTCTATAGGTGGACGCCTTTTCGAGATATCGCCATTAGGGTGGGCCAGGGTGACTCTAGAATGTGTTTGTACGATATGGGTATCAAATGAAAGGTGGTAATGAGTATTTTAAAAGGGAGTAATCCTTAGTTCTATAGGTGGACGCCTTTTCGAGATATCGCCATAAAGCTGGACCAAGGGTGACTCTAGAATGTTTGTACGGTATGGGTATCAAACGAAAGGTGTTACTGAGCATTTTAAGAGGGAGTGGGCATTAGGTCTATAGGTGGACGCCTTTTCGAGATATCGCCATTAGGGTGGGCCAGGGTGACTCTAGAATGTGTTTGTAAGATATGGGTATCAAATGAAAGGTGGTAATGAGTATTTTAAAAGGGAGTAATCCTTAGTTCTATAGGTGGACGCCTTTTCGAGATATCGCCATTAGGGTGGGCCAGGTGTGACTCTAGAATGTTTGTACGATATGGGTATCAAACGAAAGGTGTTACTGAGCATTTTAAGAGGGAGTGGGCATTAGGTCTATAGGTGGACGCCTTTTCGAGATATCGCCATTAGGGTGGGACAGGGGTGACTCTAGAATGTTTGTATGATATGGGTATCAAACGAAAGGTGTTACTGAGCATTTTAAGAGGGAGTGTACATTAGGTCTATAGGTGGACGCCTTTTCGAGATATCGCCATTAGGGTGGGCCAGGGGTGACTCTAGAATGTTTGTACGATATGGGTATCAAACGAAAGGTGTTACTGAGCATTTTAAGAGGGAGTGGACATTAGGTCTATAGGTGGACGCCTTTTCGAGATATCGCCATTAGGGTGGGCCAGGGTGACTCTAAAATGTGTTTGTACGATATGGGTATCAAATGAAAGGTGGTAATGAGTATTTTAAAAGGGAGTAATCCTTAGTTCTATAGGTGGACGCCTTTTCGAAATATCGCCATTAGGGTGGGCCAGGTGTGACTCTAGAATGTTTGTACGATATGGGTATCAAACGAAAGCTGTTACTGAGCATTTTAAGAGGGAGTGGGCATTAGGTCTATAGGTGGACGCCTTTTCGAGATATTGCCATTAGGGTGGGCCAGGGGTGACTCTAGAATGTTTGTACGATATGGGTATCAAACGAAAGGTGTTACTGAGCATTTTAAGAGGGAGTGGACACTAGGTCTATAGGTGGACGCCTTTTCGAGATATCGCCATTAGGGTGGGCCAGGGGTTACTCTAGAATGTTTGTACGATATGGGTATCAAACGAAAGGTGTTACTGAGCATTTTAAGAGAGAGGGGGCATTAGTTCTATAGGTGGACGCCTTTTCGAGATATCGCCATTAGGGTGGGACAGGGGTGACTCTGGTATGTTTTTGTACGATATGGATATCAAATTAAAGGTATTAATGAGGGTTTTAAAAGCGAGTGGCCCTTAGATGTATATGTGAAGGCGTTCTCGTGATATCCACCAAAATGTGGACCAGGTGATCCAGAAAATCATCTGTCGGGTACTGCTAATTTATTTATATATGCAATACCACTAACAGTATTCCTGCTAAGATTCCAAGGGCTGTTGATTTCGCCTTGTAGAACTTTTTCATTTTCTTCTACTTAATATGGTAGGTGTCACACCCATTTTACAAAGATTTTTCCAAAGTTATATTTTGCGTCAACAAACCAATCCAGTTACCATGTTTCATCCCTTTTTTCGTATTTGGTATAGAATTATGGCATTTTTTTCATTTTTCGTAATTTTCGATATCGATAAAGTGGGCGTGGTTATGGTCAGATTTCGCCCATTTTTTATACCAAGAAAAAGTGAGCTCAGGTAAGTACGTGGGCTAAGTTTAGTAAAGATATATTGGATTTTGCTCAAGTTATTGTGTTAATGGCCGAGCGGAAGGACAGACGGTGGACTGTGTATAAAAACTGGGCGTGGCTTCCACCGATTTCGCCCATTTTCACAGAGAACAGTTACCGTCATAGAATCTATGCTCCTACGAAATTTGAGAAGGATTGGTAAATTTTTGTTCGACTTATGGCAATAAAAGTATTCTAGACAAACTAAATGAAAATGGGCGGAGCCACGCCCATTTTGAAATTTTCTTTTATTTTTGTATTTTGTTGCATCATATCATTACTGGAGTTGAATTTTGACTTAATTTACTTATATACAGTAAAGATATTAAATTTTTTGTTAAAATTTGAATTAAAAAAAATTTTTTTTTAAAAAGTGGGCGTGTTCTTAATCCAATTTTGCTAATTTTTATTTAGCACATATAGAGTAATAGTAGTAACGTTCCTGCCAAATTTCATCATGATATCTTCAACGACTGCCAAATTACAGCTTGCAAAACTTTTAAATTACCTTCTTGTAAAAGTGGGCGGGGCCACGCCCATTGTCCAAAATCTTACTAATTTTCTATTCTGCGTCATAACATCAACCCATCTACCAAGTTTCGTCGCTTTATCTGTCTTTTGTAATGAGTTATCGCACTTTTTCGGTTTTTCGAAATTTTCGATATCGAAAAAGTGGGCGTGGTTATAGTCCGATATCGTTCATTTTAAATAGCGATCTGAGATGAGTGCTCAGGAACCTACATACCAAATTTCATCAAGATACCTCAAAATTTACTCAAGTTATCGTGTTAACGGACGGACGGACATGGCTCAATCAAATTTTTTTTCGATCCTGATTATTTTGATATATGGAAGTCTATATCTATCTCGATTCCTTTATATATGTACAACCAACCGTTATCCAATCAAACTTAATATACTCTGTGAGCTCTGCTCAACTGAGTATAAAAACAGGCATTTTCGATGTCAGCTTAACACCGCGTTTGCATCACCCAATTCACCAGGTTATTAAAACAAAACACCAAAAGAACAGTTATATAATAAATTTATGTATATGCTCACTTTGCATATTTTTTTTTTTCAAAAAATGAATAATGAGCAATGAATTCAAATAAAATGACGTAAGGCGAATATGTTTTCAAATTGTACTCAAGTTGTTAAAAAAAGCAAATTACCCAAAAAGGTGCCGATTTTTTAAAGAATTTTATATTCCGATTGGCTGAAAGAATAAGCTAAATCAGTGAGGCAAAATCCCTATCCAAAACTAGTCCCTTGGAGTGAATCACATTGATTATAGCCTATCAACCAATTTTAAATATGACCTACACGTTACGGCTTCTTTTTCAAATGTCAATACGTAGGCACATACATATATTTACCAGGTGAGGCTTTGTCCTTCGCAAGAACACTCAAAGGGGTGAAGCAAAAGCTTTCCTAAGACAGTCGAACCAATGACCGTGCTACTACCCTAACGTAGTGGACAGTCGAACTAGTCTGAAAACTGAAGCTACGCGGTCATCCATAATGAGCTCTTATATCATAAGGCCCGGAAAACAGCAGTTAACATCTTTCAACTTAAAATCGGTCGACTTTCATTCTTAAATATCGTTTTGATTTAACGAAGACTATCGAAATTAATGTTGTAAACACAAACGTCTGCAAACTTTGGTCTACATTTTAAAAATTGTATCCAGGGTCCTTGTAAAATTTTAATTATGTAGATGCGCCGAGGATTATATGATTTTCACCCATGAGCGGGACAAAAACATCCGTTAGAAAGTCTTCGCAGCTACACCTAGGGCTTCTAGGAAAGTGACGTGGACGAAGGTATGAGTTCGAAGTCGCAGTCCTATAGCTTCTGTGCTGGCATATGGCGTGAGGGCAGGAGGGGTGGAAGCCTCTCTGGAGTAAATGAACGAGGGACAATCCCTCCGCAAAGAGCTACTCCTGAAAATTTTTGAACGATCTGCGAGATTTTGGGGCAAAAACCCAGGATCTTTCCGAAATGGCCAACACGTTGATTTCCTTAAATACATACAAACAAAACCTTTCCTAAATATTATTTTTTTAAATAGAAAAATCAAGAAAAGTAAGAACACAGGCTCACGCCGCCGCCGCCGGTATATAATAAAGCGTACGCTGCCGCCGCCGATAAAGTGATCGGCGTAAACCTCTACTCCCTATTCAGTGGGAGGTAGGTAGCATGTGCGATTGTTTCATGACTTGAAATGTTTTCCATACGTCTACGTCATTGTTATGATCGACTGAATTATTAAGAATTTGTTGTTTGTTTAGAAAATACCGGAAATCAATGAGTTGCCTTTGGGACTTCCATTTACTTATTTAATGAACTAGTCAGCTTATCGTGTTTCAGAGAATCCGCGGTTATTTACTGACACATTCGGAATTTAGCTGGATCCGTATACGTCACGAAAAGCGACGGTCGAGGAAAGATGTGTGTTCAGTGTAAGGCGCTCGTGTTGCGGGTGTGCACTAGGAAAAAAACTAAGCTCCAGTACGGTTAACATTTTGGTGAATGGACAGTCATAACAGATCAACGTATGTGTATGGTGCTATTTAAGGATAAGAATGGCTATTACGAAAGATGGGTACGAAATAAGGACAATATAATTATTTCACTATCCCATCTACAAACTTAAGCTACGGCCAGGAAACCAGCCAAGAGACAAGTTGGACCACAGACTTCAAAGGTGTTTGATGCTCGTTCTCAATCTGCAATATAATCACACTTGCGTCCAATGCAGATTAGATTTCGTCAAATATAAGAATATTGGTTTGTACCAAGATTAAGCATTAATGTTTCGGAATATGACCGCCTGATCTACAGAGTTCCAGTAAGTTGTGCAATTTTTCAGACGCGTATTGCAGGTCAATTATACACAGAGGGGGAAATCTTCCTTCACTCCTTTTACCTCTACACCCGTTCACAGCTAGTCGACCTACCGGATTCCGTGATGGATACTTTGTACAAGCACTCGATTTAAAATAAAAAAGTAACATCGACTTTGCAAGGTTAACGACCCAATCTCTACAATGCCTAGTCAGAGATCTCGCAGAGCTGCAGGGCTACTCGCCAATACTTTAACCCGTTACCAGCGCACTCTATAGACAGCAATATCTTGCAAGCTTGCTGAACAGATCAGACCTTGAACTGAAATACGTTCGCTTAATCCGACGCTGCATTGTTACAGATATGACCGAAGGTTTTGCTAAATATTCCCGAAACTACTTCCCAGGGCATTAGGGCTCTGTACGAGAAAAAAGAATTACTAAATCTCTTCATAGGCTCGCGTATTCCACTTCATCTTTGGTCTAAAGAACTCATATGTATTAAGCATTATTAAAAGACTGAATTCTTGATCGGGAAAAGACGCCTAGAATTTTAATCTTTTACCTTGCCATTGAGGAACTTTTCCGTTCCGAGCTCTCAGTCCATCCACTCAGCTGCTTCCAGTCGCTAATCTATTCCGGATACTTTTGTTTAATCTGTAACATAGATCTGGGTCCAAATAAATAAATTTTTCGAATTTTCTTAAGTAGTTTGATAGATTTATATTTTGAGTGCAATTTGTTTCCGATCCTTAATCGTATAACACGATTGAGCACCGGGTATCAAAACTACTACGTAATGTGGATGTAAGTATGCTGTCTATAACATAAGGTCAGAGCAAAGTTAATAAGACAGCGCTCTGTGGAAACCCTTTATATGGATGTGATGTAACCTCACTACGTTCCAGCTAAGAACTTATCATTCTAGACTGCGAGACGCTCTCAGGTGTATTAAATGTCAAAGGCAGGAAGCAAGTCTTCCATCTTCCAGTCTCGGGTTTGCGGCACTTGAGAAAAGCCCTACTGAAAACTATAATAGTTTAGAGCTAACGTAGAGCTACCTCAATTGACACCCCGCACCGTATGGACTTTCATTGGACTGTGATTCAGGATCCCCAAATAATCGGATTGGCAAAAATCTCGCTACCCCGCAAGAGGCAATGTCTGACCTGCATTTGATCAGCTAACGCTCGGCAGATAACAGATAGTCAGCATAACTCGACCCCGCTTAGAAAAATTTTCTTCTAATTGAAAAATCTTATTTCTAAAATTTTGATGTTGCTTTGCCCGGGGTGTGAACCCAGGGCCTACGGTGTGGTAGGCGGAGCACGCTACCATCAAACCACGGTGTCCGCTCTTTCAATAGGCTTCTGAGGATTCCTCTTTAAGGTATGTAGCGATCAATGAGATACTCTAATTTTTTAGAAGACACAACAAGAGCCTGATTGGTCTGAAATCCTTGGGAGAACCTCTGGGTATAAGGTAACGGATTATTTACTTTGGAAATCATTCTTATCCGCACAAATCTCTACCTTCCGGTAGCAATTTTCCCAAAGCGTCTTGTTTCCACTATCTCATGTGCCCAGGACAAGCGTTCGTTCTCACGGTAGATTGGGCAGACCGTACTATGAGAGGTATTTCTTCCTCTCTCTGTCTTCTTTTTTTTCTTAGTGCAGCGATAAAGATGCTGTCAGAAGGTTTTGGAGAGTATTATGGATGATGATGGTCCTTAGCCAGATATTGAAATTCACACCATTAAGGTACCAGCCCGAACATCTCGGGAATGATTTGATATGACTACAGCGAAACTTCTCGATCTTCGGATTTCAGTCGCCTTTTAAGACATGCGCTTCTACCGTTGGACAGGTCTAAATCCATTAGCCGCTTGGGTTTTCCCTCTCAGTCTTATTACCTTTTAACTATATTTCTTCGTTTGGGCCCAATACCATTCCGTTGACTGACCACGCGGTTCCTACGCTTTCTGGTCTGAATCGCTGCTTATAGCCGATTCTTCAGCCGACAAGCCACGGCAGCGCCTCTTCTTGTAGAAATACCATCCTTTATTTCCTAAGACCGGTATCGCGAAGGCTTTGGATGGTCAACATCAGCCCTGGACCTGTTGGAAGGGGGGAGGGGGGATTGGCAGATACTGGCGCTCTATATGTCGACGCCCTGCTAGGAAACACAGGCTGCTGGCTCCTAAACTGCTCAGCCTCTTAGTCAGGTGCTATGCAATTCAGCTTAGCCCTCACAGGATGCTAACCTCTATAAGGGAAGAAGGGTCCACAGTACAACACATTTTCAAACAGATATACGAGACAACAAATACTAATTTCCGCACAAGGAAACATCCATTTACGGACCGTACAATCAACAAATAAAAAAATGTATTCAAGTTTTTCACAACTACGCACTGACTCACTAGCCCATTGAGATGATTTTACATAGTTATGGAATTTCCATAAAACATACAAACAAAGTCGTAGAAAAACTTGTGGTGCAAAATCACCTTACTCAGTGAAATTGAAAGTCATTCAACAACACAGAGACCATGCAAAAACGCCAAGCGGGTGGACGAGCGACAAGAGGTTTGAGCCGGCTGTTAAATACAGCCAACTCAGGTATATCTACTCCTCGCTTCCCATTGTTGTAGTAACTCAATTGAGGACGCCAGTACTTTCGTCATCAACAATGTGGATGGATGTATGTAGTACGTAGTACAAGTGGTCCAATGATCAAAGTCAACATTGTGTGAGTTTATAAAACAAGTTAGTGAATGATCAACACAAAATTTTACCAACAAAAACAACCAGTAAAACTTTGGTAACATTGAAAGAGCCACAACATTGCAGCATCTTAAATGTACAAACGTACAAAAGACTTCCCCGTTCCATCCTCAATCAAATGCAGTTGGCAAGCTAGCAGATAAGCTTGTAGTAAGTAAAAACCACACAGAACCGGTTCAGCGCAAACTCTAGAGATTCACTCTGAAAGGGGATTACACCATTCACTCCACATCCACCGCAGCTTCGCTTCTTGTACCCACTGCAACTTCGTCGTCGTCTGGTCGAGAAAATCGTGTGGAATAATTAAGACTTTTGTTGTTTTTGCTGTGATATTCTTGCATACCCAATTGGTCGCTTGGAGATACGTGCGTGGACAGTGGTACGATGTGGCGCTCGACCAACTCCGCTTAGGTAGTTCAAGCGTATGTATGTATCTATGTATAACTGCATACATAATACGGTTTCACACTGGCGCTGTTGCTCGATTGCCTGCCTGCTTGCCTCCGGTGCGCACCGTTTCCAAGTTGTGTGTGCCAAATTGCTTGACAGGAGTGTAACAGTGATATAATACCGTGTTGCGCCGTCGCCGTACAACAAGAAAGTCAATACGGAATTTACTACCAAACATTTTAAATCTTGTAGCAAATTTTAATAGTCGTTGTTGTTGTTGTTGTGGGAAACCTGTTGAATGAGTAAAAAATTGAAATTGGGTTTGTAAGTTGCAAGTTGCAAATAGTGAGGAGTGCAGCACAAAAATATAGGGGGTAAAACGTGTTGCATGTCCAGTGAGTCAGTAGGGCTTCCTCGTAAGCGGATGTGCAGTTATGAGCTTTAGACGGCGACCGGTTGTGTGCATATGTGTGACGAGCTCATGTGAACCAAAATTGGGTTACTTTGAGCCTGCGTATGTTCATTCATGAATCTTGTACTGTACTGTAGGGTGATGCTAATAGGCGAAGTAAAAGTGGAAAAAGGTCCCTTCGAGACTGAATGGCAATGCCTTTGATTTTGTTGTTGCTGTTGTTGTTGTTGTAGCGATAAGGACATTCCCGAAGGCATTGGGGAGTGTTATCGATCCGGTACGTACCGGTAACAAGCACCATAAAGCTACTAGCCCGACCATCTCGGGAACGATTTGGTATGACCACATGCAAACTTCTAGCCCATACCACCCTCCCACCCCTAGATCCATGAGGAGTTCGGGGTCGCCAGAGCCTTGGCTGTTAATGAAACAGGATTCGCCACGGGTAGGTGAGGTTGACAATTGGTTTGAAAAGCTATATACTGCGCTGGCAACCCCTTGAGAGGGTTGCGCTACACAACCTCTTGAATCAATTTGGTATTTTAGTCGCCTCTTACGACAGGCAAACCTACCGCGGGTATATTCTAACCCGCTGGGGCTGCAATGCCCTTGATCGAACTGATTGGTTACCAGGCAAGAGTAGAACTCAGGAATGATACAGTTAAATCAAGAACTGAAAAAGAGGAAAGGAGAGGTAAGTATATTCATAAGTACTTGGTGCTAGTGCGATTACTTGAACGGACTCTTGAGAGCAAAGTATTTAGCAGTATAGCGCTACATATTCTTCAATTCAATTGTAAACCTCACTAGGGTTGGCACCTTGTCGTTGTACGCCGTTTCGCGTCATAGGAGGGCGGCGGGATGTCGGTGACCAAGAACTGCCAACCCCCCAATCCAGGGTGTTATGCGGACCGTGCCTATTGGACGATTTGCAGCCAGGGAATAAATTCGGCTGTATTTGAACGGAGGCTTCCCGATACCGGGCTACCTCGGGAAGTATTGATGGCCTTACCACAGTAAGGGGCGCTGCTGTGGCGGACGGTTCTTTCCCCGTATAAATTACTAGACCGCTGAGCCCGCCTTGTGGGGCAGGTGGTCGTACGACCAAGATGAACGACTCATTACCTGATTGTAATAAGGACGATGATAAGAGGAGGACTGAGTCGCAAGACAAGGACGACAAATACGACAAATGCGTCGGACTCGGGGAGCGATAGTAGTGCTGATTCAATGAACTCCGTGTTGGAGAAGCACAGAAATGAAAACGGAGTAGAAGAGTGGAGAAGGGTACGGAGCAGAGGAAGTAAAAGAGCTCTCTCGCAGTACCGTGCAGCACTAAGAATTGTACAACGCTTGGGGGCAGTGGTCGACCCAACAGAAGTGGAGATCGAGCGCTTGGAATGGGCCCATGAGGCGGTAGAAGAAGGTCGAAGGCAATTCAAAAGGTTTGCTGCGAAAAAACCCTCGGTTCTGCAACCGGTACGAGGAAGAAGAAGCGTCGAATGGCAGAATGAAGAGGCAACGTTTGGCGGAAGGCGACAAGCCTGCTTTCAAGAGGCAGAGAGGACCCAGTGCTAGAGCCGCAAGGCAGGGCAGTCGGACAAGACAAGTAGGCCCAAAGCTGTAAGACAGATGGGCCACAATAGCAAGATAGCGACTATCTCGAAAGCTGCAAATCAGAGGGAAGTTCCAACTACGGAAGTAGGAGATAAGCCAAAAGGAGATAACGCTAAGACTTCGGCTTTCTCGAAGGTGGTAAAGGGAGTTAACGCTAAGACTCCGGCTTTCTCGGAGGTGCCAAAAGGAGATAACACTAAGACTCCGGCTTTTCCCGAGAAGATGAGTGATGTGGCAAAGCAGTCATTGACTGTGGCGCTGGTTGATCGTAGGAGTCCTTTCGGACAAATGACTACTGAAAGGTGGAGATCTGTGGAAAGGGAGCTTATTAGCTTAATGCTTAAGATGATGCGGGAATAACCAAGTAAGCCCCTTCCAACCTTTGATTCGGGGGATGGTATAATGGTGTGAAGATGATAGCGTGCGACAACATCGCGAGCTTGCGGTGGCTGGAGGAAGTGGTTCCAAACCTCCAAAGGCAAGGCACGAATGCGCGGTTTGAGATGGTGGATAAAGCGCAAAACCCCACGGTACCAAAAGTTAAGGTATGGATACCATGCGTGATGAAGTCGGAGGATACACGGCGACTTCTGCAGAATCAGAATCCGAAGATACCGACACAGGATTGGAAGGTACTTACTGTATCTCGGCCTACCGAGGAAGGTCAGTTCAACATCTTCCAAATAAACAAGCAGGCAGAGGATATTTGGCAAAATGTCCTTTGGCACTGGCAAAATTTACATGCGACTCAGGAAAAGAAGTCCCGAGGATAAAAATCCTAACACGCTAGAGGTGGGCGAAGTCGAAAAGGACCACAAAAGCCTAAGGGAAAAAAGACAGGTGGAGGCCCCCGACGTCACCACGAAGGTGTTAGAAGAGGACCAACCGCCAAATGATGCTGCGACTCGCACAGAGGAACACCCGGCACAATAGTTACGAGAGGCTGAAGGGGGCCTCGAATACTCTAAACCAAAAGAGCAAGGGGAGGACGACGACATCACGACGAAGGTGCTGCAGGGGGACAAACAGCCCAATGGTGCTGCGAGTCCTACAGATAAACCTCCGACACAGTAAAGTGGCGTCGAACGAATTCCTACTAACCCTTGAGGAGGGTTCGTTTGACGTGGCGCTGATCCAGGAGCCGTGGCTCTCATCGGGAGGAAAGGTTTCTGGACTTAGCGCTCGCGGGGTTTGGCGTTTACTATGCGCAAACGGAGGGACGTGTGCGAGCTGTTATAATGGTAAGGAAACAGCTGCATTCAGCCGCTTCCCAAGGCAGTCGGTTCTATGTACCGGAGCGACTCGGGATTTTTCCAGACCAAGGACTGTCATTTCAGTGTGACCCCATTTAATTTGTTTCGTCCCTCCCACAAATTGTCATCCTCCCAGCAGCTCCTTGCAGCAGGAATGCTACATATTCTCTTACTCCGGGAAGGTATCGAACCCAATCCGGGTCCGTCTCCTGACCCCGGTCCTGAGAAATGGTTTTGCTGCATTTGCCAGAAAAGAATCTTTTTAGGACGGTCATACTCTGTTCAGTGTGTCTCGTTCAAGGGATGGTTGCATCGGACAGGTTGTTCTGAGCTTGATCCCAAAACCCGACGTCCACGTAACTTTTATAAATCTTTTGTGGCGCCTTGCTGCTCACGCCCAAGGGCGTCCCGTAGTCTACGCCTAAGCGAACCCAAATTATCTGGGTGGTCGGCAGACATCGGTGCAATTCAGAAACGAAACATCAAAAACAAGGAGAATTAAACAGGGGGTGCCACAGGGTGGTGTCCTATCCCCACTTTTGTTTAATTTCTACATTTCTAAGCTACCTTCACCACCGGAAGGAGTCACAATCGTTTCCTACGCCGATGACTGCACAATAATGGTCACAGGCCCAGGCCCAGAGATCGATGAGCTATGCAATAAAATAAACGGCTATCTCCCTGATCTCTCCAGTTTTTTTGCCTCGCGAAACCTGGCATTGTCACCGACTAAATCTTCCGCGACCTTATTTACAACATGGACGCCCCAAATGTCGACCATATTGAACATCCACGTCGATGGCACTACACTACCGACTGTCCTACACCCCAAAATCTTGGGTGTGACGTTTGATCAGGATCTACATTTTGGTGCGCACGCAACCGCAACTGTTCCGAGAATTCAGAGCCGTAATAAAATCCTCAAATCCCTTGCTGGCAGTACCTGGGGAAAAGATAAAGAAACGCTCATGACCACATACAAAGCAATTAGCCAGCCGATTACGTGCTACGCGTCACCCATATGGTCGCCAAGCCTAAAAACTACCCACTGGAAGAAACTACAGGCCTGCCAAAATACTGCTCTCAGAATCGCCACGGGCTGTCTTCTTATGTCCCCAGAACACCATCTGCATAATGAGGCGAGAATACTCCCCATCAGGGAGAGAAATGAGATGCTGACCAAACAGTTTCTGTTGAATACCCAGAAACCTGGGCATCCCAACAGACATCTGATTGACGAACCAGCACCGCCTAGGGGCCTAAGGAGTCATCTCCATAAGCATTTTGAGGAAATACGGCACCTGAGAACCCAGCCGTATGAAGCGAAAAAACACAAGCAGGTCCTTGGTGAACTCCATAGACAGGCGTCGGAACTTTATGTCGGGAATTGCCCGGTGAATCCAGTACTTGAAGAAAAATATCCAGAACTCGCGGAAGAGGAACGCATACTCCCCAGGGAAACACGTGTCACTCTTGCTCAACTTCGTTCTGGATACTGTAACAGGTTAAACTCTTACATATCCAGAATCAACCCCGACATACAAAATGTATGCCCCGCTTGCAATGTGTCCCCACATGACACCAACCATCTCTTTAATTGTAATGTGGAACCAACGCCTCTAACACCCCTTTCCTTATGGTCCACCCCTGTTGAAACGGCAAGTTTCCTTGGACTCCCGTTAGAGGATATTGATGACAATTTGTGATCGGTCGCGGCTATTAGGTTGAGCAAAAGAGTAAGCAGGCATTTATCCTGGCGTCCTGCTACATGGCCCATGCTGCGGAGGTTCCACCGATGGAGTGCAAAAGGCTAGTACAGGAGGAAGGGCGCAAAGGGCGGTTGGTCATAAGGCAGATGCAAATGCGCACCACAATGCGTGGGGAGGAGCAGATACGAACGAGAGAGGCGAATCTCTATTTTGTTACATCCTGCAAACCAATTTGCAGATAGCTAACAGGGGATATGTCCCTACATACATTGGTCCAACATCCAGCAATGGTCTGGATATTACATTGAGCTCCGAGCGTGATATATCAAGGTATGATTGGATAGTACTTGATAGACCATCCTTCTCCGACCATGCGTATATCAGCTTCAGCATCCCCCTAAAGAGGTGGAGCAATGAGCTGAGTCTTTCGAGAAGACAGGTAAAAGATATGTTTAAGCTCGGAAAGACCGCGGAAAGCGAAGCGTGTCGGGACGAGTACATGGATCTACTGAGGACCTACAAGCGTAAAATTACCAGGGCGAAGAGAATCTCATGGAAAAGTTTCTGTACGGACATAGAGTGCTCCAACGAAACAGCACGGATGAAAAAGTCCTAGCAAGGGGAAACATAGTCCAGGGACTAATAAAGAAAGAGAACGGGGAATGATCACGTAATAGTTAGGAATCCCTTGAGGTGCTTCTAGACACACATTTCCCATCGGGAGACTGTTAGAAGAGCCAGCAGACATCACTCACACTTCGATCACGGAGCGGGTAGTGCCGGGCTTGATGACTGATACCAAGATCGAATGGGCAGTGAAAACGTTTTCTAAGTTTAAATCGCCAGGCCCAGACGGTATATTCCCCGCCATGCTACAAGTTTCAAGTATGGCGGTCGTGGAATGGCTTAAAATAATATTCGATGGGTGCATAAGGCTGAATCATGTACCGCACTCTTGGAGAACTGTTCGCGTAGCTGTGCTACCAAAGGAGGGGAAGATCGGTCAAGTGTTACCCAAAGACTATAGACCCATTAGCTTAACATCATTTCTGCTCAAAACTTTTGAGAGGCTGATAGATGTGTACATAAAGTCTAACGTGGATGAAAAGCTGCTCTCCACAATACAGCATGCGTACACCAAAGGCAAGTCGGTAGACACCGCATTGCATAGGGTGGTAATGAGCATAGAGAAATCCCTGGAATATAAGGAGTATGCCCTAGGAGCCTTCTTGGACATTGCCGGGGCTCTCAATAATGTTTTTAAATGGGCGATTTTGGATGGTCTTAATTACATTAAAGTACATCCCGCCTTAATCAGATGGACCGCCTGCATGTTAAATTGCAGGAAGATTACATCACAATGGGGATTGTACGAGGCCACGAAATCAGTGGACAGGGGCACGCCGCAGGGAGGGGTGCTATCACCTCTGCTGTGGACGCTGGTCATCAACCAACTGCTCAGGCGATTCGACGAGGGACCCGTAAAACTTACGGCTTACGCAGATGACGTTGCAATTGTCATAAGTGGAAAGTGCCTTCCAACGATTAGTTCTTTGATGGATCGGGCGCTTCGGGATATTCATACCTGGGCATCTAATGTCGGACTGAAAGTCAATGCGGAGAAGACGGATATGGTCTTGTTTACAAAGAGGTACAAGGTCCCAAATTGGACCAGTCCTAAGTTAGGAGGGATGATCTTACAGGAGAAACCTTGCACAAAATATCTAGGAATCATCCTAAACAGTAAGCTGTCGTGGAAGCTCAACGTGGAGGAGAGGATGAAGAAAGCCTCAACGGCACTCTATGCATGTAAAAGAATGCTGGGGTGTACGTGGGGCTTTCGGCCTCTCTTTCTCATTGGGTTTTTACAGCGATTATAAGCCCTATTATATACTATGGAGTTCTTGTTTGGTGGAAAGCCACACAAAAAACAACATACCTCAAAAAATTAGAGGGGCTATTCAGACTATCGATGCTTAGCATTACGGAAGCCCTGAAAACAACCCCGACGGCTGCACTGTATGCCATTCTGCACATTCAAGGTCTACAGGACCTGGTAGCAAAGAACATAGCATTAACAACTGCAACCAGGCTCGGTGCATCGGGGCAGCTTGAGCGCCGACCATATGGGCATAGTAGCGTCATAAATCACAAGACGAACAGAATACCCGATTCCCTATCTGCGCTTCGAGGGAGATCTTAAGGCCACAATAGAGGTGGACGGTTGGCGCAAGGGTGCGCAAATGGCGGACGAGGCGATACATGTGTACACAGATTGTTCCAAAGTACTGGAAGGAGTAGGGTCTGCGGTATACTGTGCTGGTCCGGAAATAAGCAGATTCTACAGGCTTCCGGATTATTGTAGCGTTTTCCAAGCGGAAATATTAGCCGTAACCAAAGCAGGAGAAACCCTGGAAGAGAATAGCTTAAGCTGCAACCGTGTTAACTTTTATATTGACAGTCAAGCAGCAATTAAGGCAATAATCTCGCATAGCACAGCATCTAAATGCGTGTTAGAGTGTAAGCAGTCTCTGGAGAGAATCGGGACAGGGAGAAGCATACATCTATATTGGGTCCCAGGGTATATGGGAGTAGATGGGAATGAAAAAGCGGACGAACTAGCTAAAAAGGGCGCATCCCTTGAAGTTTGCTCCGTAGACGTCCCAATTAGACTGGGCGAGATTAAGCGAAGGCGAGCGGTGCACGTGATCGACCAAGCGGGAAAGGCGTGGGCCGGCCCGACGAGAGGGGGGGGGGGGGGGGAATGGGGCGGGATTCCCCCCGGGCCGGGAGTTTCTCAGGGGGTCCGCGATTTAGAGGTACTAAGACATTTTTTTTAATTCAGGAGAGTCTTTAGTTGTTCCATGTGCAAATTTTAAGCCGCATTTCAAAAGCAACGAATATTGATAATGATATTTTGCCTGGGCCTGAGGAGACAATAAAAACATCAAACAAAAATGTATGTTTACATGAATCCGAAATCGTAAAGTTTCCGTGGTGACACTGATAAAGGTTCATCTTCAAAAAGTCTTCCAACAATACCCCCAACTCTGTATCAAAGTCCAGATTATTTAAACGACTTCGATATCGGTACCGTGAATAATTAGTTTTTGCGATCCGAAAAAGTCAACGAAATAATTCGTCGAGGTCATCAAAAGTGTGCTGTTATTTTTCCACGTGATTGTCATGAAGAGGTATTTCCTACCTCGTTGTTAAACAGAATCTTGCCAAATGTAGAGAATGTGGAGCGTGACTGGTTAGTGTGGAGTGCCAGTAGCAATGCTTTTTATTGCCTACCATGCCGCCTGTTAAGCACCAATACTTTAAATCGACCTAACATTTTTTGTGCGGATATTCGAAATTCCAGATATGGAAGAAGCTATACGATAAGCTGCCACCACACGAAAATACTCAAGATCACATTAAATGTTATATTCAAGGTCGATCTTTACAAAATCTAATTCAAAAGGAGGCTACAATTGACACAATGAACAGCTAACCACTGAAACTCAAAAGTGGAAAGAAATGTTATATAGAATTGTGGACACTATTTTATTTTTGGGTGAAAGAGTCCTAGCTTTCAAAAGCGAAAGTATATATCTTGGGAACGAAATCGCTGATCTGATTTGCCATACTTTAGGTAAACATGAAATCCTATTAAAAGATTGTCGTGCACAAGGGTACGATAACGGCGCCAATATGAAAGGAGCTTACAACGGAGCACTACGTCAAAAACTCGAATGCTGATGCTGCAGAATGTTGTACGGGTGCAATTACTTTCTTCGGAGTTGTACAAAAATGTTTTACTATTTTCAGCTGCAGTCCACAACGATGGGACATCCTCAAAAAAAATGTACCGAGCTCTCTTCATAGTCTTTCAGCCAAAGGCCAAATTTGACTGCGCAAACATACGGCGATGTTACCGGTATTCTCAAGTGCATAAACAAGTTTGAATTTATCTTGCTGTCCTCAATTTGGTTCAAAATACTGACTACCATTAATGAAAGAAACGTGGTCCTCCAAGCTAGGGACGCCACCATAGATATTGAGGTCCGACATCTGAAAGATGAGAGAGAGAGAGAGAGACACATCCGACATCTCCCCAGCGGGTTAGAGGGTCAGAATATACCCGTGGTAGATATACCTATCGTAAGAGGCGACTAAAATACCAGATTCAAGGGGCTGTGTAGCGCAACCCTTTCAGGTTGCCAGCGCAATATATAGCTTCTCCAAACACAATTGTCAACCTCACCTATCCGTGGCGAATCCTGTTTCACTAACAGACGAGGCTCTGGCGACCCCAAGCTCCTCATGGAACTTGAGGGTGGGGAGGAATGCATCGCCTGAAGGTTTAATGTGACCATATAAATCGTTCCCGAGATGGTCGGGCTAGCTCCTTAATGGTGCTGTATCCGGCAAAGGACCATCACATCGATAGCACTCCTCAAAGCCTTCGGGGAGTAACCTTATCGCTACGACAACAACAACAACAAGGTCCGACATCTTGATGTCTTATTAGCTGCTTTGAAGTTGATCACGAACCAATGGGAAACAATTTTAAACGAATGCAAAACAGTTGCTATTCAATTGAACATCTCGCCAAAGTTTCCGGACATTCGAAAGAGAAAACCCAATAGACGTTCTGAAGATAATTTAAATGAGATGATTACAGATCATTCAGAGTCTGATTTTAAAAACAATACATTCCTGGTGATCGTTGATTCGGTAATCACTGGCATGTCTGAACGATTTGCAGCTATGAGAAATTTGAGCGAAACGTTTTTCTTTTTGTGGCAATTTAAAGACATGGATGAAACTACGGTTCGGGCGAGCGCAGCAAAATTTGTCGAAAAATACAAGACGGACATTTGTCAAAACTTAGAATGCGAAATAATTCACTTGAAACACATTTACAAAGCAAATTTTGATAAATGTTTGTCGCCATTGGAATTGCTATATACCACCTATGTTCAAAATCTGTATACAATTTCCCCAACATTTGTGTTGCTTTACGTATCTTTTGCACTATACCTGTCACTGTAGCTAATGCAGAACGTTCCTGCAGCGTCCTTTCAAGAATCAAAAACTTTCATAGATCGCGTTCATCTCCAGAGCGAATTACAAGACATGCCACGCTTTGTGTTGAATCCGTTTTGGCAAGTCAGTTAAATTTTGATATTATTATAAAAAATTTTGGAGCGAAAAAAGCAAGAAAAGCCACTCTTTGATATCCGACCCTTCTATATTGAATAATTAAAATTTATAATCATCATTTAATTTATTCAAAATGTATTAAAATGTTACCAAATAACTAGAAAAGATTATTTGAAACAATATGTGGCTGTTAAAAGAGAATTTTATCATCACTAAGCGATACTATCATCACTAAGCCGATACTAAGCAGCCACTCATGTATACGTAATCAAATCAATCATCATGTACACACATACATACAAGGCAGCCGAGTGATACTCACAAACGCATGTCATCATCAGCCGATGTTGTACTCACATATACACCCGCATATGGCTACAAACTACAAATATACATGTAGATAGCTGGTAACCAAGCATGAAGTTCACGAAATTACTAGACGTTAGAAGAAATGGGTGAACGAGGGAACCGAGAGTATAAAAGCAGCGCAAGCTGAGGCATGACTATTCAGTTTTGATTTAAGCACGCTATTGGTTGTGAAGTATAAGTGTTATTGTGAAGTACTTTTAAAGTAGTCTAATAAAGATCATTTTGCATTATTGAATATTGGAGTTATTTATTCAACAGTTTAGTGATTCAAACGTTAGCAGAAGGTATGGAATAAGCGGAATTTCCCTAAATAAATTCGTTACAATAGTAAATATTCCGTGTTAATTTTATTTTCAGCTCTTAGTACACAAATCATTTAGTTGATGTGGTAAAATGTTTTTTTGATGTAATCGATTAATAATGATTCATGAATGGGTTTTGGGTTTGCATATGTCGCTCGCTTCGTTTCTACGTCCCGTATGCCGTTTATAAAACTCTGGATCTTTACCCTTTCAGTGTATTCCACGGGTGCGTCCGCATTCGCTAAATGTGCTAGCCTTTCAACATCTGACGCAAACTCTTGCAATGTTTCACCAGGCCTCTGGAAGCGGTTCAGCAACTCCATTTGGTATATCTGTCTCCTATGCGCAGTTCCGTATCGTCTCTCTAGAGCGCCCATCAATCCTTCATAACAGTTCCGTTCGCCCTCTGGAATGGTTTGTAAAATCTCAGCTGCAGGCTCCTTCAACGCCATGAACAGTGCAGCAACTTTATCTTCAGCATTCCAGTTGTTCACTGATGCGGTCTTCTCAAACTGTAGCTTAAAGACCTGGAAAGGAACAGACCCGTCAAAGGATGGTGTTTTTACCTTTGGATTACTCGCTGAAACAGCTGGGCGATTTAGTTGTAACTGCTCCATACGACCCTTCAAATCATCGACTTCTGCCTGAAATTGAGCGATTTTTGCATCCTGCCATTCCAGCTTTGATGTTACCCGTACTTCCTGTGCTTGTAACTTAGAAGGCATTTGTGCCACCTGTAATGATAAGCGCTCCTCTTGTTCTTCTATCTTGGGTGTTATACGTGTCTCTTGCGATTCCAGTTGGGATTCTATACTTGTCTTCTGTTCTGCCAGTTGAGATGACATTTGTGACGACATTTCTGAAATACCCGTTTCTTGTGCTTCAATCTTCGATGTTATTTCTGACGACATTTCTGCAATAGGTGTCTTCTGTTCTTCCATCTTGGATGTTATACGGTTCTCCTGCGATTCCCTATATGTCTTCTGTTCTGCCAGTTGAAATGCACTGTCGATGTTTGAGCAGATATTGCAGCTAAAATCATGTTCAAGTCTGTGCTCGTAGCTGTCTGCGATGTTTCGTTTTGCTCTTCAATTTTTGTTGTTGTCTCGTCGACATCAAGATGAAAGACATACTCTTCCACGTTAATTCCTTCTGCTTCAATTGCCTCTCGTAGTCTTGCCTGAAGTTCGAGTTTATTGCCGGTTGTATTCAATCTACGGGCTTCCAACTCCTTTTTCAGTTGCTGGATCCTTAATTCACCTAACTTCGCCATGTCCTTGTTGTGCTCTGCAACTCTGGAATTTATTCAACAATTCCTCTTCTGACACCAATTGTAACGAATTTACTCGCAAATTCTACTAAGGTTCAAATCACAAAACTGTTGAATAAATAACACCACTATTCAGTAATGCAAAATGGCCTTTATTAAAGTACTTCACAATAAATAACTCAACTATTGCCCGAAAGATAGCGTGCTTAATCGAAACTGCTTGCAGCGCCTCTACCCTGGTTGCCTTTTATACTCTTTGATTTCCTCGTTGCATCTTCTAGGCGCTTCCATTTCTAGGAATTTCCTAGTTGGCTATCTGCATGGCGGAACGATACAAGGTGGCAGCATGGTGACATACCTACAAACATAAATACAAATTCCATGTACTTTGTTTTTGCAAATTCGATGGACAAATGTCAAAATCGTACTGCGCCGGTAGTTGATGTATCAAATCAAATAAAAAAAGTGTATAATCAGCTGTCCCATGCTGCCACCTTGTATCGTTCCGCCATGGGTATCTGTTATCACATTTCTCAGCTGTAACTACAATTGCACGATTTTATAGCTTCTCTCATTGCATACTTTCGGGAGTATCTCAGATATATGCATGTGGTTGTTTGTTGCTTCTCAGCTGCGTATACGTACATATGTGTAGACATAATGATTGATTCGTTTATGTAGATACAAGCGACTGTCTGCTTTATTGTTGTGACTTTATTTCAGGCATGCTTAACGAACGAAACGATATCATTTCGTTACGATAATCAACGCTAATAAACGAAACGAAGTCACTTCGTTTCGTTTATTAACGTTAAGAACGTTAAATTAACGTTAATTTGACGATCTTAACGTTAATAAACGAAACGAAGTGACTTCGTTCCGTTTATTAGCGTTGATTATCGTAACGAAATGATATCGTTTCGTTCGTTAAGCATGCCTGCTTTATTTACTTTTCATCAGACTAGGGATGTGAGTATCACTTAGTGTCACTCATATTCGTCACAGTATATTTGAAAGTAATGTTCTGGTGGACCTCAATAATGGTCGAAATGAGTCCAAAATCAACGATATGAATAAGCCTCGCTTTGGATCAAAATTCAAGGATAAAGTCCCGAAGCCCGTGCTCAATTCGAACCACAAACGGTTATTGAACAATACCTCTTTCCTACTCTCTCTTGCAGAACAAAATTATCTAGAAACGTCCAGTCTCGTTACTATTTCAGTGTGTAGAAGTCCACTTGATCGGAGAAATTTTCTGATTGCTACTATTTTGGATTTGTCTTCTCCGTAATCCGTTAGTTTTGCTTATGTCCTTAACAAAATACATAAATATTCCATGCTCATTATAATCTTAGCAGGACTCTCTGAGGAAACTTTCAAGCTTCTAACGGTCAAACCTTCGTGGGTAGAGCTTAAAAGGAAAAACAAGGACATGCTCAACCCAGCAAACCGTAAGATTTAAAATTGGTCCAAACAAACTCTTTAAAAGAAGGACTTTTGACCAAGCAGGCTAAGAATATAGCCGCCGTATACTGTAAGAGGCAACTAAAATCCACAGAATTGGCAGTTCGGGGAGCAAAAATTATCTTTCCAACACAGTCGGGCATTTAGTTAAATGGTCTTACCAAGATTATACTATAGCGTTTAGCGCGAGGCGAATTCGGGCTGTGACGAATATTTTCAGCATCCTAATATTTAATAATGAACGTTCTGTTGAACATCGACAGCATAGAGAGTGGAGAGGGAGGCTTAAAAATGATCTACTTAAACTCGGAATGAGTATTCTGATGAGTTCATAAGTCATTTGGTAGTCTGACCACCATTGAAATAATGGATCTAGCTGCCTACCTATATTGGCAAAATTTAATTGAAAACAAAAAATGTATAAATCAAAAGTTCAACGATCATCTGGTGGCCGAGAATGGGTTAATGTGGTAATATGCAAATTTTTAGTTATTTGCAGGTACACACACAAAAACTTTTCAACCACAAATACACTACAAACATGCTCTTCATCCTTCATCAAATCATTATTTGTTTTTGTAATTTTTCATTAATTCTGCGCATACGTACAAAATCGTCAATTAATAAATATGAGAGCGCAATTAAAAGTACACTCTACCAGCCATTTATATCATAAACACACAAAACTTCTAAATCAAGCTGTAAAAACAACTTTAGCGCCATCTATTGACCAACTTATTGAGCGAGCATTTAATTGAGCAAAAACGAACAAAGCAACAGAGTAAAACGGGAAATAAATAAACGGCAAACAAAACAAACAATCAACTAGCCGATGCACTCAGACGCACTTAAGTGGAGAGCAGGGAGTGCAAGGACAAGAGTGAGATGACAAGTGTAGGCGCAAATATGTTGAGCAAAACAAAACTGGCAGAAATGTGGAAAGGTGCGCATGGGTAGGTCTGTATGAGTATTTCAATTTATTGCAATGGGAAGAGGAAGTGGCCAAACAACTTATGCACAGCGTTGCCGCTTGTCGTTTTTGCTTAATAAAATTGGACCAAATTATAAAAATATAAGTGCAATTCCGAAATGACTAAAGACAAAGAGGATAAATTATAATAAGAGCCACCAGTTTGCTACGAGTGGCGAGTAACTCGTTGGAACTCAATAAATTGATCCCTAACGTTTTCTATGAGATAGTTTTTTGAATTGTCTCCCATTTATTCAGGCGGATAAACACAAATACGCCACGAAAATGTATAGAAGACAATTTATGCACATCTCGCAAAAAAAACCGCGACTACCTCTTAGAAAACATCGAGCAAATGGCTACGAGTAGCAAACTGACGTCTTTTGTCTTAATTTACCCTCTTTGCTAAAGGTACAAACACGATTCTCAATCCACAGGCAACGCAACGGGAACGCCAAAGCAACAGCAAAAGCGTTCAAAAATTACGTTTTTCCATGCGTTGTCAATCCTTTATTCCACTCTCCTAAATTGTATGCGAAATCCATTAATTTTCGTTTTCGTTTTTGTTTTGTTTATTTTGAAAAATATTTCCATATTCATGGGAAAAAATTGTTATTTTTAAAGTTTAGGGCTTCATTTCGTATTGATAACGATAGCTCAGACGAACGATTAGCCTCCAATGGTATTTCGCCTAGCAATGGTATTCTCTATCTTCTCTATAATTTTCGTTGGGCCTTTACGTTTCTTACTTTATGTCGAACAGGAAGGCGAAAACAATTGTCAAATCATATATTGACATCATTTGCTACTTATTTGGCGCTTAAGCATCGTTTAACATAGTGCAAATACACCAGCGATTCGTTTCTGATGCAAAACGAATGTTCGTTTCGCAATACAAAAGTCAAACTTTGAGTTTTCTTACATTCATAATGGCAGGTAAACTTTCAGCATGCTTCTTGCCAATAAAAGCTACTTTGGACTCGGTTGGAAATTGAAAAGTAAAGTACTCGCTCGTTCTATAAAATAGTGAAATTGGGCTTATATATGACCCGGTTTTAGGAAAACGTCGACAAAAGTTAAGCGTGCCTAGATAGGTAAATTAACTTTGCGGATGAATTGTGCACCGTAGAGCTGGATTCGATTAGATTTTTTTGATAATCGATTTTTTCGATTCGGTTCTCAAAAAAAATCGATTGAAACGAGCTGAAAATGTTTTACCAAGGTTGTACCGCCAGTAGTTTGTTTAACGTACAAGCTGAAAAGCCCTATCAAAAGCCATTACCTATGTTAAAAATAACTCCGTCCTCTTCGCAAATGCTAAAAGCTTTCTAGGACCTATGCCACTTGCTGCTTCTAGAACTGGTAGCTGTATCACTCTTAATAGTTAGCTGGAGTCTAAGCCTGTCAAGAGCAGGAAACGAGCAAATTGATTGTTTCTTCCTCCAACCCGCACTTCCAACACTGACTAAGCCTAAATAAAAATCACGTGATGCCAGGGAACTGCCGGTCAGAATGTATAGTCCTCTCTATTTGATGATAAGAGTAAACCTACAAATGATCTTCGACACTTTAGAGCTTCGCGCTTAGGTCCACGCCTTTCGCGATTGGTCGATCATGTACAACTCTCGCACAATATAATTGAAACGTGTACGGAGCAAGCTTGGAGGGATGCGCCCGTTTTAGTTAGCTCATCCCATTTTTCATTCCCAACTACAAGATAAGAAAGGTTATAAAGAAAAAGCTTATTTCGCTGTTTTTACAGGGTGCTATAAAAATTGTTCCAATTTTCGTATTTTATATCACTCCCTCCGACAACGCCGAAGCATACGTTTTGCATAGTGCAAAGGAATTGCATTGAAAAATTGTTATAGACACAATTTATGACTGACTGAAGGATTGGAGAATTAAAAAGGTAAGGGGTAATCGTGGAACGAAATTGCGTAAAAGTTCAAATCTTTGGAATGAAGAAAGGACAAACACACAGCTTTAGTGGAAGTAGCGGCTACTGTGCTTGTAACAATAATGGCTGCCATTTCCGGCAAACGTTTGCGTGAGTATGTGTGTACGTGTGTGAGCTTCAAACCTGTATGTACATATGTATGTTATAGTAGAGAAGCTGGTGGAGTAAACAAAATAAAAATACAAAAAATGTTTAGAGAATGAGCATATGGAGTTGAAACAGTAATAAAATGAAAAAAAGTGAAATTGTTAGACAGTTCACAGACAGTGGAGTGTGTGAGTAAAACTTAAGCTTTGGGATGAAGTCTGCCAGCCTAACCAACCTAACTGCAAGGAACAACCAACTGAAAAGGAGGACATACATAAATAAGGTGATTTCGGAAGTGTAATAAGCATGTTTGTATGTATCAATGTAAGTTTGTTGTAACTGTAAGGAAAGCCGTAGAAATGTTTATGAGTGTAGTAGCTGGTATTGTTGCTTAGCATTTAGAATGGCTAATTTTGATTTTTGACGACTGACGACGAGACAAATACAAAGCTCAGCCAAACAAGCTGGCAAGTGAATGACGTTTTTCATTGGCGAAAAATCAATAAAATTGTTTGTATCATTTGCTTTTAGAAATTTTTTTGTTGTATTTTGTGGCATATGCGAATATAAACGGACATATGTATGCGCATATGTTTGTATGTATAGGTATTTGCATACATACAGCGAAATTTTAATTGTGCTGCGGGTTTTTGATTTGAAAAAAAAATTTTTTTTTGTGAAAAATTAATTTTTATTCTAAATTTTAAAATTGAAATTTTCTAGTTTTTCACTACTCACCTTTATTAACAAATCCATTTTCGCTGCTTTTCCTCTTCGTCTTACCGCACGTCTGTGAATTCTAGCCAACTCAATAAATAGCGCCGCTATTGATTAGCATGCACCTTGTCGTCGCAATTGTTGTTACTGCAGCCCAAAACGTAAGCCCTATAAATCTTGATTTCTGTGCCACTTTGCAAGCCGATAAAATATATGTCATACAAATTCTTTATTTACAAGTATTTAAGCTCATTTTCGTAAGGTTAAGCCACCTTCTACATAGCTCCAAACGTTTGCTCGACCCACCCAATACCGTTAACAAATATTTTTTCTTCGTATCTACCTACTTTCGGTTTTATTTTCGTTCCGCTTTTTTATTTTTTATATTTCCACAACAAAATCTCACACTTTTTCCAAGTTTAAGCGTTTTCTATATGGCACTACCGTCGTCGCCGTCAGCGCTACAACGACTCACTCACTCACTCAGACTCCAAATGTATTTTGAACTACTTTGAGCTCTGACCACGTTACCGTTACCGTTAGCCGTCACTTTTGCCATTACACTGCCAAAAACCCAAGCAGTTAGAAAATGTTCCGTTTTTGTGCCGTATGTTCCTCCTTGCGTGCGACGTTTGTGTGTTATCTTCTCCACTGCCGTGAATAAAATACATTTTTCTTTATATTCAAACACGCACCGACACAAGCGCATATGTAGATACACTCGACGTTGAAATACAGCTGCAGAGACTGAAACACAGCCCCACAGCTGTAACTGAAGGCTTACACACCGTGCGACACAAGCCCAAAGCTCCAGGCAAAAGAACTGAACCTATGCTTGTGGTATGGCACGGCCGTATGTTGCAAGCGTTTGCGGAAAAAATGGTGTCGTCTGCACTTCTACCCGCGAAAAATTCGTTTGTGGCAGCACTTAATGTTTAGCTTTTCTATTGCTGCAGCCTGCATTTGCTGGCTGTTGGCGGCCATCTTCATACCAACTGTCTCATATGGCTAACAATACACTTTTACCATATACACTTTTGCGGTCGTTAAAGTCGGCGCTCATAAGTGTGAGCTTGGAAGATGAGAGAAGAACAAGTGAATAAGTTCGGCATTTGGCGGCAACAAAGCGTTGTTGTTGCCTCCCATGAGCAGCTTGTGTATTGTGTGACCTGCTATACACCCACTCACATTTACGCGCACACACAACCTATACACATATGCAGGCGCTCACTTTTCAAATACATTTTCCAATGTATATGTCTGCTTTTGCTTGTTGTTGTTTTTACTTGTATGCTGTCGTCAGCCGTCCCGTTATCCCGAGTGTTTGCATCAAATGCCAATTGAATAATAATTGCAATAGTTGCAGGGTAACAGTACGTCTCATAATGGTTTCATAGCCTGCTATACAAATACTCTTACTCTCTCAAAAAACCACTCTTAGTCACCGAACGTCACACTCTCTACAGCAGTTCATAGCAGGCGAGGCAGACATCGTCAGCAACAATAGCATAAATTCGGCAACCCACTCGTGTAAAGCTCTACCCGCAAACTCCCACCTCACCCTTGATTAACCATCCTTCAGCGTGTCCTCTCTTTATTGTCGCTTCCGTTAGCGTTGTTGGCTTCCATACATGCATCGAACTGCCCCTAAATCGCACACCATTTTCAGTGAGAGAGCTTCGCACAGTTATTGCCCATTCTCTCAACTCCCAAATGTCTGCCTAAAGAGATTATGTCTGTGCATGTGAAAGCCCCATTGTCCATGTAGCCCACCCAACAAGGCATTCAAGCAGGCAGTCAATGCACCACTCACACCAGCTCTCCTACTCAGGTAACACAGCAACAAGGCTAGCAATAACAAAAACATTGAGAGAATTTATTTTTGTAATTTTAGCAAATCGATAAATAATCTTTTAATTGTTTCTAGGCTTTTGTAGTTGTGTGTGCAGAGAGCAACAGTGCTACGAGTGTATTTAGGGGTGTGTGAGGCTTTCTGTGGCGGAAGGAATTAAATGGCTTAATAAATACTTTTGTTATTCTATTTATATCGATATTTTTTACAAAATACTATTATTTTTAGAATTTTCTTATATCTCTTTTTGTGTGGATTGTTGAAACGTACTTTTTTTAGAAAAATTCTTACCCGGTGGAGGTCTTTTCCGAACATTGGGTGGTCTTTCGGAAAAATATGGAAGCAAAGAAACTGGAAACTTGTTACTTTTTCGACATCAGTTATTTTGAAAACCGGCCAGTTTTTAAAACGAGTTAACCTTCCAAAATCGTTAAATTTTTCAAGACCAGATACTTTTTCAAAACCCGTAATTTTTTAGGGTCAATTACTTTTTTATAACTTGTTCAAGCCGTTTACCTTTTCAAAACTGGATACTTTTCTGGATCAATTGTTTTTCGGAGTTGGTTACTTTTTGGAAACCGGTCACTCTTCAAAAACTGTTTCTTCTTCAAACCTGATTACTGGCTCAAATTGGGTGACTATTTGTGAATCGGTAACTTTTTCAAAAACCAGCTAGTTTTAAAAAACCGGTTATTTTTTGGATTCGGTTACTTTTTCAAAACCAACTACTTTTTCAATACGGGCGTCTTTTTCAAAACGGGTTACTTTTTCTGAATTGGTTACTTTTTCGGTGTTGGTTACTTTTCAAAGCCCGCTACTACATATTATAAAAGCAGCTATTTTTCAAAACGGGTTACTTTTTCAAAACCTTCCAATTATTCAAAACCGATTATTTTTTCTGAATTGGTTATTTTTTCGGTGTCGGCAACTTTTCAGAAATCCATTACTTTTATAAAACCGGATACTTTTTCAAGACCGGCTACTTCTTCAAACAGGCTCCTTTTTCAAAACCGTTCGTAGTCGCCTATGTTCTCAAAACCCGTAAATTTTTCCAAACCGGTTAGTTTTTCTGAATTGGTTACATTTTTGGTGTTGGTTGCTCTTCAAAACCCGTTACTTTTATAAAGCCGGCTACTTATTAAAACCGTCTACTTTTTTGAAACGGGTCACCTTTTTACTGAATCGGTTACATTTTCGTAGTCGCTTACTTTTTAAAAATCCATAAATTTTTTGAAACCGGTTACTTTTTATGAAGAGGTTACTTTTTTGAATCGGTTTCTTTTTCAATGTCGGTTAGCTTTATAAAACCGATTACTTGGACAAAACCGGTTCGTTTTTCAAAACTTTGCTCCTTTTTCAAAACCGGTTTCTTTTTCGAAGTATCGGGCTTTGAAAAGTAACCAACACCGAAAAAGTAACCAATTCAGAAAGAGTAACCCATTTTGAAAAAGACGCCGATATTGAAAAAGTAGTTGCTTTTGAAAAAGTAACCGACTCCTAAAAATAACCGGGGTTTTAAAACTAGCTGGCTTTTGAAAATGTAACCGATTCACAAAAATTTGACCCAGTAATCCGGTTTGAAGAAGTAACAGTTTTTAAAGAGTAACCGGTTTCGAAAAAGAAACAGGTTTTGAAAAAGGAACAAAGTTTTGAAAAACGAACCGGTTTTGTCCAAGTAAGCGGTTTTATAAAAGTAACCGACATCGAAAAAGTTACCGATTCAAAAAAGTAACCTCTTCAGAAATTGTAACTTCTTCAAACCCGATTACTGGTCCAAATTGGGTGACTTTTTGTGAATTGGTTTCTTATTCAAAAGCTAGCTAGTTTTAAAAACCGGTTATTTTTGGATTCAGTTACTTTTTCAAAACCAACTACTTTTTCAATACGGGCGTCTATTTCAAAATGGGTTACTCTTTCTGAATTGGTTACTTTTTCGGTGTTGGTTACTTTTCAAAGCCCGCTACTACATATTATAAAAGCAGCTATTTTTCAAAACGGGTTACTTTTTCAAATTTATCAATTATTCAAAATCGGTAATTTTTTCTGAATTGGGCACTTTTTCGGTGTAGGTAACTTTTCAGAAATTCATTACTTTTATAAAACCGGATACTTTTTCAAGACCGGCTACTTCTTCAAAGCCGGCTTCTATTTCCAAACCGTCCGTAGTCGCATACGTTCTCAAAACCCGTTAATTTTTCCAAACCGATTACTTTTTCTGAATTGGTTACATTTTTGGTGTTGGTTGCTTTTCAAAACCCGTTACTTTTATAAAGCCGACTACTTATTCAAAACCGTCTACTTTTTTGAAACGGGTCACCTTTTTACTGAATCGGTTACTTTCGTAGTCGCTTACTTTTTAAAAAGCCATACATTTTTTGAAACAGGTTACTTTTTCGATGTCGGTTACTTTTATAAAACCGATTACTTGGACAAAGCCGGTTCGTTTTTCAAAACTTTTGTGCCTTTTTCAAAACCTGTTTATTTTTCGAAACCGGTCACTCTTCAATAACTGTTACTTCTTCAAACCTGATTACTGGTCCAAATTGGGTGACTATTTGTGAATCGGTAACTTTTCCAAAAACCAGCTAGTTCTAAAAAACCGGTTATTTTTTGGAGTCGGTTACTTTTTCAAAAGCAACTACTTTTTCAATACCGGCGTCTTTTTCAAAATGGGTTCCTTTTTCTGAATTGGTTACTTTTTCGGTGTTAGTTACTTTTCAAAACCCCTACTACATATTATAAAAGCAGCTACCTTTTCAAAATGGGTTACTTTTTCAAAACCTATCAATTATTCAAAACCGGTAATTTTTTCTGAATTGGTCACTTTTTCGGTGTCGGTAACTTTTCAGAAATCCATTACTTTTATAAAACCGGATACTTTTTCAAGACCGGCTACTTCTTCAAACCGGCTCCTTTTTCCAAACCGTTCGTAGTCGCCTATGTTCTCAAAACCCGTAAATTTTTCCAAACCGGTTAGTTTTTCTGAATTGGTTACATTTTTGGTGTTGGTTGTTTTCAAAACCCGTTACTTTTATAAAGCCGGCTACTTATTCAAAACCGTCAACTTTTTTGAAACGGGTCACCTTTTACTGAATCGGTTATTTTTTCGTAGTCGCTTACTTTTTAAAAAGCCATAAATTTTTTGAAACCGGTTACTTTTTCTGAAGAGGTTACTTTTTTGAATCGGTTACTTTTTCGATGTCGGTTACTTTTATAAAACCGATTACTTGGACAAATTCGGTTCGTTTTTCAAAACTTTGTTCCATTTTCAAAACCTGTTTCTTTTTCGAAACCCGTTACTTCTCGAAATTGGGTACTCTTTTTGAGCCTATAAATTTCTAAGATTCGCATCAAAACCAATAAATTTTTCAAAATCGGCAAACTTTTCAAAACCGGTGTCTGAAATGCGTTAATTTTTTTAACCCGTTTCAACTGTTAAATCTTCAAAACCTGTTATTCGTACAGAACTCGTTACTTTTAAAAAAACGTTTGAATTTTAAAACGGTTGATTTGGCAAAACAGAATATATTTTCAAAACCGATTATGTTTTCAAAACCTGTAGGTTTTTCGGCACTGGTTAAATTTTTAAAACCGACTATTTTTTGAAAGATAGTTCGTTCTAAATACTCATTAATGTTTCTAAAACAAATTACTTTTTAAACCGTTTTGTTTTTTAAAACCAATTACCTATTCAAAACAGTACAATTTTTCAAAACCGGCTAGTTTTTAAAAGCCGGATAATTTTTCGTAATCGGTTATGTATTTAGAACCGGTTAGTTTTTCAAAACCGCTTACTTATTTGGAACCGGTTTCTTTTCGGAATCGATGATTTATTTGGAGCCGGACACTTTGTTTTGAAGCTGCTATCTTTTCGAAATCAGACACACTCTCGCTACGGGTTATTTTTTTGGAAGCGAATATTTTTCCAACCTGATTACTTTTCGGAACTACTCTCTTTGTAATCGGGTACTTTTATGGAATCGATTACTTTTTTAGAACGCATTACCTGCTATTTTGGTAAGGCGGTTTAGTGTTTTTTAAGCTGCTACTATGTATTTCGAAACCTTTCTGTACCGGTTACTTTTTCAGGTCCGGTTCGTTTTTTAGAACCCATTATCGAAATTATCCCCAAAGGAGCATCAATGTGCTACCGAAAAGTTCTAGAAATAGTAAGGAATTGCTCCCGAAAAGGCCAAAACAACAGGTTCGACATATTCTATCGGCAACTGGAATTAAACAAGAAATAGTCCGTAGTCTAGAAATCCGCTTTTTTACTCCGCAATGATTCCGAACTGCCTACGCTAACGCTAAAACTCCATCGCCAAAAATATCTAAAACAGTATCAAGTGCGCGGAAAAGTATGCAGGCACGAAAATTATTTTTTTTGGGTATGCGTAGTGGAACTTTTTTTCCTGAGCCCAAATCCTATCGAAAAATCGATGGCGCGATATCGGTTAATAAATCGACCCAGTCTAATGTACATACTTTGAATACGCATTGCGCATTGTAAGGAGCCGTGCTGTAAAACTTCAGTCTTGTTTCAAATGTGAACATTTTCCGAACTTAACACTTGCTAATGAAATGCATGAGGTCGCGAATAGCCACAGTGTGGAAGGTACTTTCTTAGTGTTTGTTACTTTTCTAAGCGCCATCTACACTTTGCACTCACTATCCGGGGTGCCATCTGCGTAACATGTATACAATTCTTAAAGTATTGTGCTCTCCCGCGCCATCTGAGGTGGAATAGTAATAATAGGTGAGCATACTGCATCGCGCCCTCTAAAGAGGACTAGTTCAGACCAATTTATTAGCCAATCAGCAGTCAGCAGTGCTGGAAAACGTGAAAAATTAATAACAAAGAACTCAACCAAATTAAAATTCTCTATTGTCTACATATGTTGGGTTTTCAGATTCACCTTTTCGTAAATGTACTAAGTGGTGAATGCGTCGTAAGATTTGGTAAATGCACTAAAGCGGCATACCCAGTAGTGAAACATTCTAGGTGCACACTTATGAAATCTAGGTTGAGGCTAAACCGACGTACTCATTTTAGTGCGTTATTTTAGCACATCTCCTCAATAAAAAGAGGATGGTTTTAAACAGATAACACATACATATGTACACAAATGCTATAATGAAAAGCTGAACTGTGTCCTAAAAAGAATGGGTTGAGTAGCAGCTGCCTCTAAAATGGAATGCTTTGTTTGGCAGTATCGTTCTCACTGCAATGCAGATTTCTGCTGGTTGAACCGATTCCTTGTTGCTGTAGCCATACTGACACTCTACGAAGGTTTTGGGGAGTGCTATGGATGTTCATGGTTCTTTGTCGGATACACACAGATTGGAAATGTTCCGGTAACAAGCACGATGGAGATAGCCCGACGATCTCGGGAACGATTTAATATGACCACATTGAACCTTCTAGGCCATCCCTCACCCACCAATTCCATGAGGGACATGGGGTCGTCAGAGCTTCGCATGTTAAATATGTATATGCTACATTCTTATTTGTGACAGGATTCGCCTCGCGTAGGTGAGGTTGGCAATGGGGTTGCGAAAGCTGTGATATGCGCTTATCAACCCCTTGATTCCTTGCCGTGGAGCATGGTTAGGTTACGTTCAACGGACGACAGATGAGTTTTCACCGAGAAGCTTTAGTAGAAATACACTTGGAGTGCTTGCCAAGTCACCGAGCCCTCTGTACCCCATAACTTGTCTGGTGTTGAACTACTTAAGCAATTGGTTGATGACCAGCATCCTTGGCATTGGTGATAATGCCTCCCTTAGTGATTCAAACTTGCCAAACTGCTCATTCAATTTGCTAATATTGGTAATTGGAGGGTAGTTGTTGTTACACAACTCTTTCACAACATCTTCCGATGGGAAGTAAGTGCTAGTGGCGCCTCAATAGATTCTCCACTACTACGTGACCGTGTCACCTAACGGTCTCCCAGGATAACTCCCTGCTTGCACAGAAATTATTCCATAAAACTATCTTTAACCCTTTAATTCCACGTTTATAGATCTTCAACAAATATCTATACTCGAACCAGCACTACGTTTTCCGCAACTTTTTCCAGCTTAAAGATCTCCTCTAACCGCTTTTTAGCAGCTAATTACTACACCATGTTAGCTTTGCTTTCCCTTGAGTCTCTTTTGGGAACAAGCTCTGTAATGCGCAGTTTTCAGCGCCTTTGCTAAAAGGTTGGTATATCCTTCCCGGTACTCTACGGTGACACACTTTTTGGTTTATCCAAGCCCTTCATCTACACATTTCTGAAATTTAAACCAGTCCATTGTATTGAGGTTTCCCCGCTGATGGGGATGCTGAAGCTGACATATGCGTTGTCTGAGAAGAATGACCTGTCAAGGAAATGGCCTTCATACCCTTAGATATCATGCTCCAAACTCAATGTGATATCAAGCACATTACTTGGCGTTGGCTAAACATATGTAGGAACGCTACCCCTGTCAGCCACTTGTAGACTACTCTATAGTAAATAACAATATAGGGACTAATCTTTATCGTTAATACCGTCCATCGTAAAGGGCGACCCAAGTCCGCTGACTGGAAGTCACAAAGTGGACCGCTAATTATATGTGGGTTCGGCAAGGATCAGTTCAGCTCAGGAACGTAACATCCCAACCAAGAAGAATTAAACAAGGGGTGCCGCAGGATGGCGTCCTATCCCCAGTATTGTTCAACTTTTACACATTGAAACTCCCTTCCTCACCCGAAGGAGCTACCATTGTTTCCTACGCTGATGATTGCACGATAGCGGCAACAGCTCCCGGTTCTTCCTTTAATGAGCTTCTCTGTAAAATTTACAACTATCTCCGTAATCTTTCCATATGTTTCGCATCGTGTAACTTGGCACTATCACCGACCAAATCATCACGACGTGGGCGGGGCAAATGTGGGAAGTTTTGGATATCCACGTCGATGATATTACGCTACAGACTGTCCGACACACACACATATTGGGTGTGATCTTCTATAATGTTTTACATTTTGGAGAGCATGCAGTTGCAGAAGCCTGGGCATCCTATCAGATGCATGCTTGAAGAGGCCACGCCTATCAGTGAAATGAGGAACCAACTTTGCAAGTACTATGAAGAAAGCAGATTTGTAAACGCGCAGCCGTTCGATCCTGATGAGCATAACAGGCCCTCAATCTAATTTGCGATGGATGGCCAAAGTCCTATGCCGATAAATGCCCGGCAAACCCCGTTCTCATAAACCAATACAGCAGAAGGACTACGAGCGTTTCTCTTGCACAACTACGATCTGGATAGATACTGCAATAGGTCAAACTCTTACTTATCCATATTTTGTTTGCAATGTGGAAGCAACGCCTCTAACACCCTTGTGTCTTTGTTCAACCATATTGAAGCTGTTAGTTTCCTTGGACTGCCGAAAAAGGATATCAATGACAATTTCGCAGTGATCGGATCTATTATACCGAAGCACTTTTGCAAAAAGAAGGAATGGGAGGAGTGATCTTAGCATCGCCATTGTATATGGTATATCTTTCAAAGAGGGGGTACGTGATTCAGTGTTCATCAGAATCAATACTTGTCGCCGATATCCAACTAGCTTCCCCACCCTAGGTGTCAGCGATGCCCCCTATCCAGTGTCTCAAGCCATGCTTCTTAAGATTTTAGTGGTTCTAACAATAACTTCCGACTTCTAGTTCGAACAAAGTCAACTCAAAATAATAAAGTACTCGGAACCACTTCGCAATTGCTGAATAGTTGGTGATCTCGACTAAGATTACTTGTTTTATTTTACGTATTATAAACATTCAATAATTAGTTCTCGTCTAAAATAAATTTATACTTATAGCCAAATTTATAATGATGGCACCTATGAGCGACACATCAGAGACTCTCTTTGCTCTCCAACTGCAATTGCATACCAAATTACTGACATAGATCAGAAATTGTGCATCATCAGGCCTCTGACATGCTGGCTCACTGCACTTCAGCTGATTACCAGCCGACAATGTTTGAGCTTGTACAGATACATATAATGGCGGACATTGCTGGATTTGCTCATAACCCATGCAGATATCACTCAAGTCCACAGAATAACTATTTGTAGCAGCTGTTTGGCCACAACTCTGCTCCGGTTGATCTTTACCATCTTTACGATATGGCAGAGCAACTGCACGCGAGCTACAAACTGTAAAAGATGACGTAGTCACTGGTCTTATGCGCAGATAACGCAAGCTGGTCGAACCAAAAAAGTAATTCGGCATAATACGATAGAAGTTAATAGCACCCGAACGCACGAATTGCAGCATTTCGCTGGGTCCCCTGGAGCTGGCTGACATAACGGCGCCACAACGCGGATTCGCTAAACGACGTGGAACTGTGTAAGTGCATAGAGTTAAAATATTAGTTGTTGTAGTAAAAAAGGCTATAAGCTGACTTACTTTCACGTATACGTTTAACCACAGGCACTCCTGCAGTCCACACACCAAACTCTTCACCGAGTGGAAAAAGATCTTCATGTGGATTGCGCACGAGATCTTTAAAGCGTATAAGCGCACCACCACCAAAATAAAGTACATGTAAATCCGGCACTGTGTAGTTGAAATGTTGCAGAAAGTATAGGGCATAACGCATATCCCATTCGGACACGTAGGCAATGGGGCTGGGCACAAGCAGCGCGATCATTGATTTGCCGCCCAATGAGGAATGTAAGCGATCGGCATGCATGATCTTCTGTGCCAGATCAAGTGCAGTGTTGAGGATTTGTGGTAAACTGAAACCTGGAGTATCTATTAAATAGAGTTGGTTGGTGTAGGCGGACTTCGTTAGTACTTAGACAATTTTGTTGTGATATTATGATGGCGATACTTACACCACAAGTGAGTTGTCGCATTCCATTGCTCATAGACATCGGTTATATAATTTGTTGTGTTGACTATAGTTGTGCCGTCCAAAGCGGAGAGCAATGTAACAGCGCTGGCGTATGGGTTTATGTTGAGACGTTGAAGCACAAAGCTGTAGTAAATGAGAAGTTGGTAGACAGACAATCAAAAGTATTTGAGATAGCAAAGACCTGGATAATGGAAACTTCATACTTAACATAATCCACCACAAAGTAATATGGCCACGTAGTATCCAGAAAAACGAAAATATTAGTCATCACTGCAGTCATATTGTGTATACCTTGGGGTTCGTCATCGTCATAACAATTCGTGGAAATCCATGCTATAAAACAAAGTAAACAGTCATATAGATAAGCCAATAAATGGCAGACACATACTTAGTAGTTAATGCAAAGGTCAAGACTCTTTGAGTTTCAATCTTTGCTCATTGCAAAACCTTTCAGCTCCTAACCTCAGCTAGAATTAAAACGTCCTTGGTCAACTCCTTTCGATTTGATTTTCCGCTTTACTCTGAAATCCTACGTCCGATTATTACTATTATTAGGCCTAGATGCACTGCGTTCTTTATGTGTGTGTGTCTTAGCTTTCAATGTATCAAAGTACTTCTTCAGGCTTTGTACTACATATCGCAATTGGATTAAGAGTCACTCCACTTAGTTGGAAGAGGCTCTGATATCGTACTATGCCCTCTCTGCTAAGATGAATGAGTTTGGCTGATACTGTCGTTGTTGGGAGTATAAACAATTTGGCCTGTCTTTCACCAAGGAAGTCAATCCAGTGATATCTGAACTGCTTTGCTTCCCAGTTACTTATGGCTTCCCCTTTGTCCTTTGTCAGTCCACAGAAGGCCTCTGGAACATAGAATTCAGCTTTGGCATCCTGCTGGGTAGGTATTTTCGTGTAGGGGCTGATTAGCGCCATTCATAGCTTCCGCAACCCAAACCACATCCGTGAGGCAAATCCTGTTAAAAATATGTATTTATCGTACACATATTTAGCAAGCGAGGCTCTGGCGACCGCAAGTTCCTCATGGGAGTGGGGGCGGGATGGCCTAAAGGGTCATCATATTATATCGTTCCGGAGATGTCGGGCTAGTACCTTCGAGGAGTGTTCTTATCGCTACAACAACATTTAGTACTTTCGTGTACCTATTGCCGTTGTACCCATCCTAATAAAATGTTTTTGGCCCTTTTGGGACTTCAATGCATTCATCCGCCAGCTAAGAAATAGTTGTGTAAGATTGCAAGGCACACACGTCAGCCTGGTTGTCTGACATAATGAGGATACTCCTCAAGGATAAGCTGCTCGATAGACATTCTGTACCGCAAACTTGCATGGATTTCTGCCTGATAGTGGGGTAGCAACCATTTGGCATTGATTTTCTGGAGCTCGACCCATAGATACCAGCTTCGTCCTTACGTCATCAAATTTTGATCGATCAGTGAACCACTCTGAGTTAGGGTCAGCATATTGATTCTCTGTTTACCATAGAGTTCGGTTCACAACGGACAGCTCTAAGTTCCTTGAGGTTCTGAGGGTAGCGGATATTGCATCACGTAGTTTCAATATGGGATTTTCTAGCTCAGAAATATTTTGAACTTGTAGCGCAACAAGTGTTGAATATGTCTCTATTAAAATAGAGAAGGGAGGTATTCCTACTAAGAAAAAGAGTGCACCAGCACGAGACGTTCTTATCGCATCCGTTGTGCCTGCCAATACAAACTCGTCGATGGTTTTACAACAGTATTAAATGTGCAGTATACCATTTTAGGAGATAGCCCCATGTTTTGCCATAAAGTCGAGTGTAGGCGAAGAAAGCTCTCTCTCATCTAGACGAGCATTTCGTTTTGATTAGATTTAAAATTGGATTTAGGTGGCATTCAGGGATGGCTCTGACACTGATAGTTTTATTCTCGGGGGGTTACATATGGGGTTACATTAAATAACAATGCCAAAATACCGCTCTCAGAGTCGCTTCTTATGTCCCCAGAACATCACCAATACAATAAGGCGAGAGTACTCCCCATTGGGAAGATAAATGAAATGCTTAGAAAACAGATTCTGTTGAATATCCAGAAACCTGGGCATCCCAACAGACATCTGAATGAAGAGCCCACGTCTCCCAGGGCTAAAGAAGTCATCTCCTTAAGCATTATAAGGAAATATGGCACCTGAGAATACAGCCGTATGAAGTAAAAAAACACAAAGAGGTCCTCCGTGAATCTACAAACAGACGTCGACCTCTATGCCAGGAATGGCTTGGCGAAACCAGTTCTTAAAGAAAAATACCCAGAACTCGCAGAAGAGGAACGCACTCTCCCCAGGAAGACACGTGTCTCTCTAGCTCAACGTCGATCTGAAAACTGTAACAGCTTAAACTCTTACCTATCCAGAATCAACACCGACATACATAATGATGTCATGCTTGCAATGTGTCGCCACATGACACCAACCATCTCTTTAATTGCAATGTGGAACCGACGCTTCTAACACCCCTCTCACTCCGGTCCACCCCTGTTGAAACTGTAAGTTTCTTTGGACTTTCATTAAAGGATATTGATGACAATTTGTAATCGGTCGCTCCTATTGGATGGGGCGAATCACTGCTACAACAAAGATTTTGTTAGGATTGTTAGACAGTTATTTGGTATCACACCAGCTTTCTATGATGCGCAGGGCTTGTTGCATGTCTTTTTGTTTCCTCGTACATTTATGGATATAATACTGTGACGAATATTAGCAACACTAGATTTTCGAGCGTATAATTAGTGAGCGCCTACAGCTGACTCTAGAAAGACTAGGTGGCTTATCGAATAGTCAATATGGATTTCGCAAATCATTCATTCGTAGATGCAATACAAACAGTCGTCAATATAGCTAGAGAAGCTATCTCTGGAAGCCAAAATAAAAGGAAGTTCTGTGCACTGATTATGTTGGACATCAAGAATGCTTTTAACACTGCGAACTGGATGAGATAATGGCAGCGCTGCAAAGTTTCGGCACTCCAGCTTACCAGAAACGATATAATAGAGAGACATTGCATAGACGAAAAATAGTGTGAGGCAAGCTTCACAAAATTCTAGTAGGTCACATTCACCACTTACCACAGCAGAATTTGTTAAACTACCACTGTCTGTATTTGTTATTTAATAATTATTTGTACACTTTTTATTCAGCTAATGTGTTCAGAATTTTAACTTTTACTCACTAAAACTCCAATCAGTGTATTTCTGTGCTTAAATTATGTTAAAAATTGTGTTAAAGTTTTTGGTGTGGTGAAAGTGACCTACTAGAATTTTGTTACGCTCCGCTGCTTTCCACCGAAGTTCGCGCATGCAATATCTTTATATTCCAAAATTTTTGAGCTTACTTACGCAGAATAATCTTAAAGACAGAGTACTTCTTTTTGACACGGATCAAGGAGCAAAAGAGTACAAAATCACAGGAGGCGTCCCACAGGGATCTGTTCTCGGTCCAACGCTTTGGAATGTAATGTATGACGGGGTGCTAAAGATTGATCTACCAGAAAACACGCAAATTGTGGGATATGCTGACGATATTGCAGTGGTAGTAATGGCCAAGAAAGTAGACCTGCTTTGAGCATTATGTAATGACGCCGTAGCAAGAATAAAGGAATGGCTGACCAATATGGGACTGGAGTTGGCTAGCCAAAAGACGGAAGTGGTATTAGTAAGCTCCAAACGGTCGGCGAACGAGTTAGTCTTAACTGCCGGGGATCATCAAATCACTTCAAAGGATTCCTTAAAATACTTAGGAGTGCACATTGACTCTAAGTTAACTTTCAAAGAGCATTTCAGAGCGGTGGAGGAGAAAATTACCAAAGTTAATGGATCACTTATGTGAATAATGCCTAACATTGGTGGTCCGAGCGAAGCTACACGTCAGCTATTGTCCACAGTAACCAGCTCAATAATACTATACGCAGCACCAGTGTGGTATGGATCTAAACAGACCCATCAAAAATATATATTAGCAGCGTACCGACTTGCTTCTTTTAGAATATCAAGTGCTTATCGGACGGTGTCCGACGACGCGATCATGGTTCTAACCCGGAAAATCCCAGTGGACTTACTGGCAAGCGAAATGGCCGATCTGTATAACGCTAATATCGAGAGACCATCTAAAGAAGGCAAGAAAAGAGCAAGGACACAAATAATAGCTAAGTGGCAAGAACTGTGGGAGGCCTCGGGTAAAGAGCGTTGTACTTTCACGCTAGTTTGGAACGTAGCTCAATGGAATGAGCGGAAGCACGGCGAACTGAACTACCATCTCACGCAGATAATGAGTGGACATGGCGGTTTCAAAGAGTATTTATGGAAGCGTAGGATAGAGAAAGATCCGCATTGCCCAATGTGTGTCACGGAGATAGAAAACGCAGAACACGTCATGTTCCACTGCCCCCGTTTCCACGAAGAAAGGTTCGCCTTGCATGGAATCTTTGGGGAGGAACCTACCACGAGAAATTTAGTATCACATATGTACAACAGGAAAGAGTGCTGGACTGCAGTGAGCCAAATGGCATTTATAGTAATGACACGCCTGATGGATGTTGAGCGGGAGCGCGGAGAAATGCGCATGCGAAGCAGTGGCGATTAAATGGACACTCAGAGCAAATAGCGGGAACCTGGACGCAGGGACAACAGTAGGCTCTTAAAAAATGAGAAATATGGAACGCCACCCTGAAGTAATGCGAAAGTGGTGCCAGGGTGGGCGACAGTTGCAAAACTGGGCTGTTTTTTAGTCTACGGACACACGGTTGCTGCGACGGCAGCAATTATGGTGCATTAGGCATTTTCAGCCTCCCCACAAAAAAAAAAAAAAGGGATAGTATCATCTCTAAGCCGATGCTAAGCAGTGACTTGTATGCACATCAATAAAGCAATCATTATGTACGTACACGCAGCGGAGAAGAGACGCACAAACACATGCAGATATCTTATCTGAGATGCTCACAAAAGTAGGCAATTATAATTGTAGAAGTGTCGCTCACAAACACACGCGCATATGAGAAGCTATACACGTGCATCTGCAGTTATAATGTTATAGCAGTAACTAAGTAAATTCTGGAAGCGCCCAGAAGTATGCGAACGAGAAATCACAGAGTATAAAAGGCAGCAACAGTAGAGGCGCGAAACCAGTTTGATTTAAGACGCTATTTGGCGAGCAATAGTAGTGTTATTCGGAAGTACTTTAATAAAGGCCATTTTGCATTATTGAATAGTGGAGTTATTTATTCAACAGTTTAGTGATTCGAACGTAAGCAGAAGGTTGGAAATAAAGGGAACTGCAGTAAAATCGTTACAATACGATACTATGAGCCTACAAATTGCTGAAACTTTGCTCGCAGTTTCAAAATTCAACTTTTATCAACAAAATTTAGACTTTAGTTGAGATTACAGTTTGAGGTTGCAATATATAATGCCTAGACTAGAAGTTTAGAGAAGTCACACTGCACTCGGTCTTAGAAGGCGCTAGTACTGCAGTCAAAAGGATTGATACCCGCAAAGATCTTCCCATATACTAAACATGTTGTGACAATAGAAAGGAGGATTTGTTATTTCTATCGACTCTTCGGCAAAAGTTGGAGAGCAAGTTGCAATTGCTCGAAGGTCTCCTCAATGATGGAAAAATGCTTTTTAAAGATTTGAAAGTATTATTTGAAACATGATTTATTGGGTGATGTCAGTTATTCCTTCTTATTGACATCTGGACGCAAATTTAAAATACCAATGCTTCGCATATATGAGGTTGACAATCGGGTTGAAGGAGCTACAAAATCCGATGTCCAACCGCTCCAATGCCAGAGTTCTAACCCTGTAGTGTCTTCATACGCTGTGCGCAGTAAGTGATGCTCAGATCCTCGCTCACAAAGAGCCGTTGCAACAATCCATACTGGACTCTGTCCCAAGCTACGAGACTAAAAATGTATCAGGAATTAGCTGAAACAGAAAACCCGAGTTTAATTCATAAAATATCTCAATAAAGATGTTCAAAGTCGTTGCTCCCTGCGTGTCATTACTTTGAAAAGCTATCTGCATACTAGGTTTATATTAGGTTAGAGTGACCACCGGTGCGAGCACCAGCGCACTTAGGGCTATGAAGATCCCGTGGTATCACAACGTGGATCTCTCCCCTAGTCAAACCAACAGGTCGATTCAGCAAACGTCAGGAATTTATTAGGATCCAACTTAGCCAGATCGCAAAGATCGTCAAAGAAGAAAGATCCCAGAGACTTCTTCCTCTTGTGCCTAAGCGCAGGACAATCACACTGCATACTAAGCTGGTTCACATTAGAACTCCTTAAGTTTAATTTAATTTATTTGGATTAAAGTCGACACAGACACAACGCGGTCGACTACTAAGATATATAAAATATAAAATTAATGTTACAATTAAAAATAATTAAATTCAACCATACATATGAAAGAAAGTACAAAATATCAGGCCAGACGTGACAGTATTGAATTATGTAACTCGGAAAACGAACATTCAAAACTGATGCAGTTATACAAGCTATTGTAGTGCGAACACTAGCTTCGCAGTGGATTATTTTTGGCAAAGTTTTGCCGGCAAAGTGGTAAATAAAAAGGCACAAAGTGCCTGGACGTTCTACCAGGAACAGCAAAATTTAGTCGACTAACAAGATCAGATGAGTCGATCGCGCCAATAATGAGCTTGTGAATGAACATTACCCCGAGTAAAGTTCGCTTCCATCGCTTCACAAAACCGAGTATACCCGTTGCTTTGCTTACCATTGATGAAATATGCGTATTAAAAGTCAGTTTAGGATCAAAAAGAACGCCCAGATCACTTACGACAGATATACGCTCCAAAGGCGTGCTGTTTAACGTATACGATGTCAAACTTGGCTTCACTCGATGAAATGTCATTAGTTTGCACTTCGAGCAATTCAAAACTAGTAAATTTGCAGTACACCAGCATTGAAATGAGTCCAAGTCTGCCTGAAGAAACTCCACACGGGAAGACTCCGAAGGCAAGTATGAGTAACAAAGTTTAACATCATCCACATACATAAGAGTTCGGGAATGTATGAGAGTTTGTGGTAAGTCATTTATAAACAAGGTAAAAAGTAATGGACCCAAATGACTACCCTAAGTCTAAGATTCTGATAGTCCAAACGTACGGCAGGTTCAGGTATCAGTTTTTCTCTTTCTTCTTTTCGCTTCTGGCTTTGTGGCCTGGAATTACAAAGTATAAGAATCTGAAACCTTTGCAAAAAGTTAAAAAACATTTCGTAGCTTTTCATTAGCGGCGAAGGCTTCTTTTTAACCCTGTGCGAAGACAAATACTATAAACAGGATAATGCGCTCTAGTCAGCACCTTCTACATGCGAGACATTCATGGTAGTTTGGAATCCAAAACACGTTTCTGATCCTAAATAAGCTGTGACTATCATCCCTGCTAAAGGTTTTAACTGGACCTTCATAAACATTAATACCGCTAGGATGTACATTAGATCCCAGCACTACTTTCTCAGTGGATTCAAGGGGTTAATAAGCGCAATACAAAGCTTTATAGCTTCAGAGCTTCTGCTATCCAATTGTCAACCTGACTTACGCGAGGGGCATCCTGTTACATATATGAATGTATCCTAAACATATTTAGCCGGCGAGGCTCTGGCGACTTCAAGTTTTTCAACAAACTAGGGGATGGGGAGCGGGATGGCTTAAAATGCTTAATATGATTATGTTAATCGTTCCCGAGATGGTCGGGCTAGTACCTTAATGTTGCTTTGTTACCGGAACGTATCGGATCTATATCTGGAAAAAGACCATCAGCATCGACTTTACAAAACTTTCGCGGAGTATCTTATCGTTAATGCAACAACAACAACATTACTTTCGCAGCGGCAGACGTATTGTGGAGGAAGAAAGCGAGCACTATCTGCTGTGCCACTAAGCGGCACTGAGTATAAAGTTGTTAACTAATATAGGTCAATCGTGCTTTAATGATATTATTCAAATGTCAAAACTCGAATTAAGAGCGATTCAGCTATCATGGCCTCCCCAAACTTTAAGCTGGCACAGCAAGGGTTAGATTTAGGGTTAATTTAGAACATTGCATTGGCTGCTCGAGGGCATACTTAGGCCCGTTGTACAACCACGAAAATACACAGTTATCTTTCATCTTCGAACCATTTTGAGGACCTGATAAAAGCTACCCGGTCCTTGACGTCATGCTCCACAACCTGGCTCAAATTATCTAGAAATGGAGCACAAGGAAAGCGCTGCCGTGCTCCGCTTAGTGCCGGGAAAATGCAGATGAGGTGCACCACCGTTTCCTCCTCCTCATCGTCTTTACAACTCTTTACAAGGCAATGACCAGTTAGTGCCCCCACAAGTGTGGAAATTGTATCCCTACATACGTTGTACATGTGATGGGATCTTTTAGGATCCCATTTAGGCCAGGTTTCCTTCGATGTTCGATACCCCGATGTTTGTAGCCATCTTTCGTCGGCTTGACGGTGGATGTGTTCTTTTAGCATTCACAGGGCATACCTAAGCGTACCTAAGACTTGTTGCACCCTGCTAGAGAATTCATTTGCAATGCAGTTTCTCTCGATGTCCCTATGTCCAGGGACCCATGTGAGGTGTTCTCGGTTCTGTTGGGCCATCTCTAGAAGAGATCGATGTCAATTTAGCGCTAGTTCAGAATTGAACGAGTAGGAGCTAAGAGTTTTTATGGCAGCTTAGCTGTCGCTGAAAATAAAGATTTCTTTGCCGACAGGGTGTGTCCCTAAGGATGGAGTAAGAATTGAGGTACTTGGAGCTATTATTTCCGCGCTAAGATATCCCAAAGTAAATTGGACTACATTTTTTACATGCATGGAGTATAAGTTGTGGATTGTTCCTTTCATGATTGAACGGACTACTCCCGAATTTTACAGGGTAAATGCGAGCACAAGCGGGTTCAGAGTCATTCAACTGTCTGTCTTAGTATTCATGGTTCAAGGGAATAATTTTTTTCTCTTTGGCGGATGCGGCTCGTTATATAAACACCGCAGTCCCTACATGGACGAATAATTCCAAATTTTTTTGTTGTTTCACATTTATGGCATTCGTAAAAGTACTTCATTCGTAAATTAAGTTATAATGAAATGCAACATAACAACAATTTTTGGTACAGTTTTATGATAGAAAATTAAATTTATGAACTTAAAGATCTAAGAAAAAACAGTTTTTAAATAAGCATATGGTCTGTATACTATGGAGGAACATGTTAAACATATTTCTGTACTTAGTACATTGGCAACACTGGTGAACAAAAAAAAGTAGTACCAAAGTTCTAAGTCTAAAAAAGAACTTTCAAAAAAGCGCAGAAAAGCGTTTGTCCTTCTCTCTCTTTTCACTATTGCAAAGCTTCGCGCAGTAAGAAAACCAACAAAATTGTAATGAAACTGGCAGCGAGCTCAGCGACACCGCTGTAACAACCCATATTCGTGACGGAGACGACATAACGTGCTTGATTTGGTGTTTGACAAGCATTATCTGTACACGATACCGAAGACTGCATTTGCTGTGGAGCTTGCACCGACAAATAGAATGGTGGGCATTGAAATATATAACTGTAACCATTACAAGCATTCGATAGGTCATACGAAAACCCACTGCTGCTTGTCTGGCACGTAATATCCGATGAGCCGACGCCATTATAGTTGGTCGCATTGAATTGTGTTGGTAGAACTACGGTACGTGAAGTGCAAATAATAAACTGGACACCACTGGTTGATTGGATGCCCACATTGCGATTTGTGCCAGCGCCGTAGAAATAATTGGGCATCATGCGATAGAAATTAGTGCTATTCGGGCTGAGATATTGTACCAATTGATCGGTGCCCCATGTAGAAGTGTACCAGTTGGAGCCACAACGTGGATTGATAAGACGGCGTGGAACTGCGATGGATGAGAAAGGAAAGTAAGGAAAAGGTCAGTGAAGTGGGAGGAGAATGCGAACTGTTTGAACTTACTTTGCACTATGCGTGAGACTACAGGTCCGGAGGATGTGGCTGGCATATTACCCGTATTCAAGGTAAACAAATCCTGACTGGGATTACGCACAAAACTAGCAAAACGATTAATCATACCACTGGTATAGTAAATGAAATGTAGATCAGGTATTTGTTCGTAAATATTTTGTAGCTGAGTTAGAGAGTAAGTTGAGTCGCTGGCGCTAATGGACACCGAGCCGTAAGGTATCAATAAAGCGACTAGCGAACGTCCACCTGCAGATGAGTTCCTTTGCTGAGCATTCATAAAGGCTTGTGTAAGGTTTTGTACGGTTTTCAAAACGGTGGGTAAATTAAAGCCGGGAATGTCTGAAACGTCGAAGAAGGACAAATAAAGAAAGATTAAATATTGACAGCAGTAAATTAGCATTTCAACTCACATTGCGCTTGTGTGGTCACATTCCAGCCTTGATAAATATCGGGCATATAATTTGTTGTATTCACAATAACTGAACCATCGAATGCTGCCAATAATGTTACCGAGCTGGCATAAGGATTCACATTGATGCGCTCGAGTATGTAACTGAAAAATGTGTTAAGACAAATTAGAGCTTAGAGAAGATCTCGTTAGAGATATTTTTTCTTTCAAAATTAGGAAATACTCACTTGACATAATCAACGACATTGTTGTACTGCCATGTGGTATCCAAGAAAACATAAATATTGGTCATGGCTGTTACTTGATTGCCACCGCCATTAGCGCTGTTGCTTACCGAGCAGCTAACGTCATTAAGACTATTCGCTGAAATGAGAGAAAGACTATAATGAATCTTAAGAACACAGCGCAGTTATTTTATATGAGAGAAGATGTGGATGAAAAGCGGAATTCAAGGAGTTGATAAGCGTAAAGCTTTATAGCTTCACAGCTTCCGCAAACCAGTTGTTAAGCTCATCTAACCGAGGACAATACTGTTCAAATATGTATGTATCATACACAAAAGTAGTTAGTAGGCGAGGCTCTAGTGACCCCAAGTTCTTCATGGAACCAGGAGTAGAGGGCGGCCTAGAAGTTTCAATGCGATCATATTAAATCATTACCGAGATGGTCGAGCTAGCACCTTAATGGAACGTATCGGATATATATCTGGAAAAGGATCATCAACATCGATATCACTCCCCAAAACCTTCGGGGAGTGTCTTTATCGCTACGAAAACAACAACAACAAAGGCGAGATCAACACTAACGAAGCCAAGACTAGCATGATGGTGATTTAGGAAAAAATTTTGAACTTCTTGTTAATGAGTCGCCAGAACAACTTGTGGAGCAAGGTTTGTTTTTGAATATCTTAAAGATTTTTCCGCATCCTTTGTAAAGTTTATTTTCGAGACAAATTGGTTTCAGCAATGTGCCATCTTCAGTGTAATTACCAACATCAGAGAGTTCCCATTACTGAATTGAGGTTTGTGTCGGTTAAGTAGTGGAAGGCCGATGAGTATGTGCTCAAAATATTTTCCGTACAGTTTCAGATGAGTTAATATCTTTTCTATGGCTGAGCCAGCGTGGTGTGATGGTAGCGTGCTCCGCCTACCACACCGAATGCCCTGGGTTCGCACCCCAAGCAAAACAACATCAAAATTTTAGAAATAAGGATTTTCAATTAGAAGAAAATTTGTCTTAGCGGGGTCGCCCCTCGGCAGTGTTTGGCAAGCACTCCGAGTGTATTTCTGCCATGAAAAGCTCTCAGTGAAAACTCATCTGCCTCGCAGATTCCGTTCGGAGTCGCCATAAAATAAGTAGGTCCCGTCCCGCCAATTTGTAGGAAAAATTAAAAAAGGAGCACGACGCAAATTGCCAAAATACTGCTCTCAGAATCGTCACGGGCTGTCTTCTTATGTCCCCAGAACACCATCTGCATAATGAGGCGAGAATACTCCCCATCAGGGAGAGAAATGAGATGCTTACCAAACAGTTCCTGTTGCATACCCAGAAACCTGGGCATCCCAACAGACATCTGATTGATGAACCAGCACCGCCTAGGGGCTTAAGGAGTCATCTCCGTAAGCATTTTGAGGAAATACGGCACCTGAGAACCCAGCCGTATGAAGCGAAAAAACACAAGAAGGTCCTTGGTGAACTCCATAAACAGGCGTCAGACCTTTATGCCGGGAATTGCCCGGTGAATCCAGTACTTAAAAAAGTATCCAAAACTCGCGGAAGAGGAACGCATACTCCCCAGGGAAACGCGTGTCACTCTTGCTCAACTTCGTTCTGGATACTGTAACAGGTTAAACTCTTACCTATCCAGAATCAACCCCGACATACAAAATGTATGCCCCGCTTGCAATGTGTCCACACATGACACCAACCATCTCTTTAATTGTAATGTGGAACCAACGCCTCTAACACCCCTTTCATTATGGTCCACCCCTGCCGAAACAGCAAGTTTCCTTGGACTCCCGTTAGAGGATATTGATGGCAATTTGTGATCGGTCGCGGCTATTAGGTGGGGCGAGCATTGCTACAACAACAACAACAACGCAAATTGCAAGAGAAGCTCGGCCTAAAATCTCTTCGAAGGTTATCGCGCCTTACATTTATTTATTGTTTATGGCTGAGCCAGCTAGCCTTGAGGAAGAAAGGAAAGCTGAAATACGAGAATACTGTTTGAGCTAGAATATTTAAGTAGAGCATACAAAGTTCACAACTTCCGAAACTCCTTAGATAGGTACTAAACTCCTCCTGAACATATTGCATATCTATGCTATAGTGGTCCACCTGTCCAAGGAGCATATTTTATTCTTCTTTAAGTATCTGAAAATATTTGTCACTTATTCTCTTATAATGAGAATACGATCTTTGAGCGGGGCGTCTCATTCATTCGCCCAATTATAAGACAATCTCATAGAAAAAAAAGTGTGACGGTCAACGGAAACAAGATCTAACTTTTGAATTCTAAGCACGGATACGTATTCAGCGATCCAAAATCCATAAGAATGGACCTGTCTAGTCCGGTGAACATCACTTTTTTTCTACGGGGCTATGTTATCCATAGGCCAATGAATGAGACACCGCGCTCAACGACCGGTTTCTCATTATCGTAAAGAAATAAGATGTGCCTACGCAGATCGTGAACATTTGCTGACTCTCGAAAGATCCTAAACAAATTAAATTCAGTCAGGGGTTTATGCGAGGAAATCGTTGGATATTATAAAGAAGCCTGCTACTACATCTGAGTTATACTCGTAGGAGTAATCCGCTTCATCTAACACAATTTAAGTGCGGCCCTATTTTTCCAATAATGGGCCCTATTTTTCCAATAATGGAATCTACCTAGTTCAATTTCTTTAACCCCTGTTGGTGTTGTTGTTGTTGTAGCAATAAGGACACTCCCCCAAGGCCTTAGGGAGTGTTATCGATGTTTATGGTCCTTTGCCGGATGCAGATCCGGTACTTTCCGGTACCAACTCCGACCATCTCGGGAACGATTTATTATGACCACATGCGTTCTTCTAGGCTATCCCGCCCTCCCACCGCCTAGATGAGTTCGGGGTCGCCAGAGCCTCAGCTGTTAATGAAACAAGATTCGCCATGTATAGGTGAGGTTGAAAATTGGGTTTGGAGAAGCTATATATTGCGCTGGCAACCTAAAAGAGTTGCGCTACACAACCACTTGAATCTATTCGTTATTTTAGTCGCCTCTTACGACAGTCATACCTACAGCGGGTATATGCTAACCCTCTAACCCGCTGGGGTGTCTTTAACGCTTGCTTAGGGATGGTTGTTGATTAAATAGCTTATTTGAAGATGCTTCGCTGGGGTCCATTCTCACTCCTAGCAACTCCATAGAGAGGTTTGAATGACTTTACCTGAGTAGATTGGATAAAAGTGAAACAATTTCTTACTGGGATGGGTAAGGAGATTCCTTGATCAGTTGGGGACCTAAAGAGAGGATGAGATAAGACTGGAAAAAGTTCGCTGTTATTACTATTAGAGTTGGAGATTCCGCTTTTACTGAGAAACAACGTCGTTCGCCGATATGACTTCTCAGTAGCAGCGATTTTTGTTTGTGACTGTACAGAGATAGAAGAGCAATATGATCTCAGTCGCAGTTCACAGTCGTTGTTTTAAGGCTATATACCCTTGCATGATCTGCAGAACTTTCGCTTTCATCTATTATTATTTGGGCCAGCTCCAAAATATACAACCCTTGATAAAAACTATTCTACTCAGGCGGCATCAAGAGCTGAACCATACATTGATACTTGTCACGATAGTAAAGAAACGCTAGGCTCATAACTTACTCTACAAAATGACCTATAAACCTAGATATGATCATTGAAGCCGATAACCGTATGGCTACCTGAGATTATACTACTATTCGTTACATGACCAAGAGTCCGAAAGTCGCATAAATATGAACGCGGCAGTGACAGTGTTGCCAGTATACCCGCCCCTACTACCAGAGGTCATGGCGAGCAGGTAATGAAAAGTGATAAGTCAAACCTTAGAGAGTTCACCTTCCCTTCAACCCTTTCTAGACGGAAACATAATCCTACAGTTTGTATCGAAGACTGTCTTGAGACATGTGTAGTTCATTTCTGCTTTAATATGCACCTCACGAGACAAACGGACTACCTATCTATGTAGATACTTCTACTAGCAAGATAGAGAGAACAAAACAAAGGTCTTCCAATGATTTAACATCAAACAAATACAAAAAGTACTTACGGACATAGTTTCCCAGTGCAGAGGCTGCGGATAGCGAAAATGTCGCTATATTTGCTGGCGACAATGTGACACCCAATTGCATTTCACGATCTAACACCTGCGAGAAGGCGCTAGTTTGCGCAACAAGTTGATCACTCGATATATAATTATTGAAATTTTGTTGACGATTACACGCATTTATGCCACTGTTCAATACACCGTTCGTAGAGTAATACATGCGCAGTAATTGTGACAACTTCAAATCGGAAGCTTGGGAACGCCATGAGGCAACATTCAAAGCGATTAAAAGACCATCTAGACCACCACGGATTTCAGCATCAGTCATTTGCAAATTTTGACGTTGCGTTAGGAAATACCAATGAGGCATAACCGTACTATTCCAAGCGCCATTGGCGCCAACCGATGCAGTTTCCGTAGAGGTGAAAGGCACTTGCAGTAGAGCAACCTCAGAAAGATCACCAGCCAATGTGGCAGCCCAACGATTATCCACTGTGACGGTAGCTGTTTGAGGCAGACTGCTATAGCCATTTTTGCGACTCGCCAGCGCTAACAGCGTACGTAGCTGTACACTTTGTTGTTGTAGACCTGTAGCGACACCAGCTATGAGCGCACCAGCAGACACAGAACCCCAAGGTGTCCAAATAACACCATTCTCTACAGGACACTGACTTATTTGATTGTTATTGCCAGAGTTGCCACCCGAATTTGACCAACCCCAATCGTAGTCGTTGTATGCGCCTCTCTGATATAAGCCGCGTTTATTTGCTGGTTTCATTTTCAGACTTTGTAACACTTCCACGTCACCCATTAAATTGTCATCATCAGTGGCGGCACGTCGTAAACGTTGTGAGCGATACTGCGATAAACGCTGGCATACTTGATTCTCATCTCCGCGCACACGTAGATCAATTGAACTGGAGAGCATAAAATGTATCGAGCAGCGTTCTTCGGGCGTGAGCGTAGAATTAGGAAAATTATTGGCATTGCCAGGTATGAGACGTGAAAGTAAAAGGCGAAATTTCGGAAATTGAAAACCTGTCGGACTGTAAGGTATTACGCCAGGTGATTCGGCTACACCATAAGCGCGCTGTATGCCATCTTGTCGAAAGCGATGTAAGAGCGCCACCGAAAGTGTGCGTATGTCATAGTTGTAGGCGTTGCTGTTTTCTATCTTCTCGATCAGTGAGATGAGCGTATCAATTGTGGATGGCAGTCGATTTTGACGATTCATAAAATAGCTCGTGTTGTAGCATTCCACCAGTGATGGTGGTATTTGTGGCATTATATTCTCCTGTGCATTTGTGTTTGCTATGCTGTAGCATAGGATGATGACACTGAGCGGGAGTAAAGTTACGACAGAGCGCCGCACATTCGTTGGTGTCATTATGTGAGTTGGATTGCAAGGGAATCCAGTTGTTTTTTGAGGAACTTTCGAATCGTTTCGTGGCTAAAAGAAACAGAAAAGGAGTAGTTAGTTATACCTTTAAGTTACACCTTAGATCTTTAAGACTGTGTCAACAACAAACTAAACTGTGTCAACTAATAAACCATTTTTAACAAAATCGGTAAATTTTTTTTCGATTTGGTTCCCTGGTTAGGAGTGATACTGCTGTCAGATCTAGAAGCAGCAAGTGGCTTGAGTCCTAGGAAGCTTCTAGTATTTGCCAAGAGGACGGAGTTCTTTTATAACATAGGTCTTTGTTTTTTATAGGGTTTTCAGTTTGGTCATTAAAACAAACTTCTGGTAACACTGCGTACTCATTCAATCTATGTGAGGTCCTCAGGGACCGGTCAGTTCAACCTAACCTAACCTTGGTTCTCTGGTCCATTTTTTTCAAGAATCGCTCCTTTGAAGCATGTTAACACCGATATTTATCGAAGAACGCTAGTCACCAATGACACTTACTTATGACTTTAAAACAACAAATCAGGTAGCAGCTGGAATTGACTCTTGTCTGTAAAGACCGAGCCTCGCTGATAATGGTCTGAAATGTACAATCGGTATATACAGTTCCCTCTTGAAAAGCCACATCCAAATCTCTATTAGGGATTTAGATGGATCTACAGATTGTTAGTTGGAGGAAGTTGTGAAAGGAGTATTTGCGGTGGGAGCAAGGTTATATTCAGTACAGCTAAAAAAAAAATAAACTACCCTCGGAATGGGAGCTCGATGAAGTGGTGTTGGGGTATTGGTAAATCTGAGATTAGGAAATCCCAGCGGAACTCCTGAGATGTCTTCTGCGAAAATGTGTGAAAGGGTGTAATGTGTTTGCTAGTCTCAGAAAGATCTTATCGAGGGATCCTGCTCCTGAGAGATATAAATGGGAGCTGGGTGATGATCCGGTTGGGTTTCAAAGGAACACTGAATTTTCTGCAGCTGTCAGGCACCTATTTAAGTCAACTGTCCAAGATTTGGCTAAGTGCCCAAGTAATATGGTCGAAGTCACTTTAATTCCAAAGGATGAGGGAAGCTCTCGTATTTTTCATGAGGAATGCATTCGCTACATAAAGTGCAGGATGCCAAAAATTTCGAACCAACGTGCATTGAAAGGGCCCTAATATCACTGGAAGTCGGACCGATTCTGGTAGAATCCATGAGGAGAGTGACTGAACGGTTACTGCGAGAGCAGCGGCGCAGAGAAATTTGAGAAGGGGTGCTACCCAGGGACGTGCTCTTTTTCACCTGTTTTAGACAGTAATTGTAAATGACCTGCTTCCTGAGATTAAGAGCCGTAAAGCTCAAATTATACTAATGACCTTTCAGTCCTTGATAAGGACCTTTCACATGGGCATCTGGGTATCGTACGAGGCGCGATATATCTCTTATATGAGTTATGATGAGCTTCTATTTCATTTTGCGTCATGCTACTTTTTATTTTTTCCTACAAGTTGGCATGATAAGACCTACCTACATATTTAATGTCCACACCGAACGAATGAATTTTCTCTGAGCAACTTTTCATGGCAGAAATACAGTCGGAGTATTTGCAAAACCAGTGCAGAAGCGATATTGGAAAAAACCGTTCTCTAAAGGGTTTGATGTTGCTTTTACAGGGACTTTATCCTAGGACACTTTGGGTGGTAGACGAGCATGCTACCACCACACCATGGTAGCCATACAGGCACAAGATTCCTGAGTTTAGGCCACTCTTAATTGGGGCATACTCACTAGAAGGGCACTACTTTTTAACAAAATTTACCTGGATGCTTAGACTACAGACAATTGTCACGCTGATCTCTTGGTTCTGAAAAGGACCTTGCGAACTGAACATGCGTGTAGAGACCTGGGGATTCCGCTGCCTTTCTGTCCAGTTGTTGACAAATGCTCGGCGGAGCTATTACGGCTTACTAAAGTTCACCTATCTAATAGTCAGTGGAGTCCTAATAGAGCACTGCCCAATTGGAGCTTATGAGGTACGTCTTGTCGCTGTACCTCTGACAACAAGTATTTTAAGCTCGCCATCACCTACCTATATTTTTACTTGCCGTGTTAGCCTTAGTCATTCCATAAAAATGAAGAATGGCAAGGATATTTCCACTACTAGACGTATCTACAGATATCATTTCTTTAGACAGTAGAGAGCCGTTGGAAACAGCCATCAGCGTGGTTTCCGTTAAATGCATATCACTACCACCGCGATAAACCCACATTAATTGCGGACTGAACCACCCAAAACTCCATCATCGGACGGTGCTCGTGGCACGTGATCTGTCAAAAGCTTTTGACACGGTCTACCACCGCGCACTACCCCAAACATGGAAGGTTCACCCCTTCCTTTGTGTATGAAGATGGACCGCAAATAGTCTCAGTGGTCGGCAAGCGTCGGTTTAATTCAGCAACAGCATAAAAACCTACTAGAATTAAATAGGAATTGGCGCAGGGTAGTATGGCATCCCCGATTGTGTTTAATTTATACATATCAAATCCCTCTTGCACCACCAGAACGAGCTACCAACATTTCATATGCCCACGACTGCACGAAAGCGGCAACGGGCCCTGGCCCTTCAATAGATGGAATAAGTTTTAAAAGTAAATAGTTATCTACTTAGTATTTCTGTATTTTCACCTCGGGTGATCCGACCAAGCTCACAGTTACTCTGCTTAAAACGTGGAAGAAAGAGATGACGCAAATAGTGGACATTAACGTCGATGGCGTTATGCTATCAACTGTAATTCACCCAAAATGCTTAGGTGTAACGCTCGACAGCACTTTTACGTTTAGGGCACATGCCTCCGAAATTGTATCTAAAGTACAAAGCCGTAAGAAAATCCACATGTCGCTTGCGACAGCCCAGCTTGCAAAGTAGTTAGTCGACCGTTAATGTATTGAGCGTGGCTGGTTTGCTTGCCCGACTTAAAAACAACACACTGGAAAACGGTGCAGGCGTGCCAAAATACTGCAATCAGAACTACCACATTATGTCTTCTTAAGACCCATGAACTCCAGCTATATAGGCAGACATAAGAGCTTAACTTAAAGGAGCATAGTGAAATTCCGAGCAGACAGTTTTTGCTGAATTGTCACAAAGCGGGGCATCCCAGCTAACAACTGTTTGAATAAGTTCCGCCTCCCAGAGGGATAAGGAAATATATCGGTCAGCACTACGATGAGACACGGCATCTATCAACTCAGCCGGTTGATAAAGATAAACATAAGGCGGCCAGCCTAATCCACACTGAATCTGTAAATACCTTCGCTAGGTCTCGCCTGATGAACGCTTTTAAGTATCAATATACTGTTGGACAAATTAACCAGTAGTCAATTGGTATGATACGGTGTACATACTGCGTAGTATGGGATCAGGTACGATTCTGTGATGACTAGTTTGTCAACAGTTCTGATGCTGATGTAGAGACTGGCAATTGATATTTCGTAGGCCATCGTCGTGTTAAATATTCCAGTTGTTAATATGGAAAAAGGACACAACTCAAACAAGTTGGGATTTTTGGAAAACTAGTATTCTTCTAGTGTTCAACTATTTGGTTTGACTGCAGGGCCTCCTCCACTTAGTTATATACCCCAGGGAACATTCATAACTGATTAACAAAAGTGACTCACAATTTCATATAAAGACTATAGATAATAATTTGTTTATGTTCGTATGAAAATGTGTGACTAGTTTAGCGTTTTTTTTATCAAGTTCCTTATCTAGTTATAATAAATAAGCGAAGATATATTTGATATGACGAACTACGAAAAAAGTATATTATTTTTAGGGGGTGACGTCACCTCAAAATTAATAAAAAAGGCGGAATTACCAAGTATTTGTGAAGTTCGATGTGTAAACAAACAAGTGCATGTCTGGAAGCTAGTTTTTTTAACTTAACTAGAGCTCGCCCAGGGGTTTGAGTTAAACGAAAACAGAGATAGCTTTACCAGAAGCAAACAGTGTCGGGCTTTTTGTTAAGAGCTTCGTCGGCACCCTATCGGGAACAAACTATACCGATATGTTTCGAGATTTATTATTAGCTTGCTATCGATTTGTTATCAAGTTGCCATTGTATTCTAATTGGTTTCTTAACGGCTTGCTATCGAAATTTTATAGGTATGTCCTCGATTTTATATTAAAGTTTTGAGGGTATGTTTTTTATAACAAACTGAAGAAATCCATAACATGCTAATAACAAATAGGTAACACTCCGATAAGAAATCGATCACTTTAAGATAACAAAGCGATACATTTCCAAATCGTTTCTATAAGTTTCTGAATTCATTTTGATTCCAATTTTCGTTGTTTTATCGGCCCATTGTTTTGTAAGATCGCGGGTTCGAATTAAGCTTAAGGCCTAACAATTATTATTTTATTTTTATTAGAATAGAATTGAAAACAATTTTCAATTAAGGAAACATTTATCATAACAATAATAATGTTAAATTAATTATTGTTAGCCCTTGAACCCGCGATCATATTTATATCCTTTCGATAACAAACTGTTAACTCGTCCATTAAAAATCGAATTCAGCTTAATTTCATTTACCTTAAAAAAATTTTATATAAGTTTCCTTGATTTTATTTTATTTTATTTTGTATTATTTTATTTTATATTATTTGACACAGTTTATAATAATTGAGTGTTCAATTATTATTTCTGTTTTAAGATAAACTGAAAGAAGGAAACATTTACTGGAATATTGCCAAAATAACTTTAACTTAACATACTATTTCAGAATTTGTTTCAAAAACGCCCTGTGTGAGCTTAAATTTAGTACATTTTGACATTAGCCGGGTTGGTTATGAAAAAAATTCTGAGATAGGGCGTTCTTCTGAGATACGGAGCTTTGAAAAGTTTTCTTTGCCGGCATCATTTTAAAAACTGGTATTGAATTGAGGCGTCAATATACCAAAGAGTGAAAATTGAAGAAATTTTGAAAAATTATGTTCACATTTGGTTTAGACTTTCGCAGAGATTATCTATGGTTTACATTTGGTCTTGTTTTTTTGCTCAGTGACGACTCCAAAAAATGTGTCTGCAAAACTAGTTTTAATCAGAGACGTAAATCTATAGACAATAATCAACCACGGACAACAGGAGAAATTGTCAAACTGGCGGTGGGTACACTGAAATAATTGGTGCTAGTAAAATCAACAAATCTGTTCTCTTGTTCTTGACTTAACGGATATTCGGTGAAATTGATCGAATTACGGTTAATTCGACCGAGTTCTTTGTCAAGCGAACAAATTAGTTTAGTCTTTTCAACAGAACAGAAATTGTCGCTCTTAAGTTAACAAAATTCTGCAAAATTGCAAGATGCCTAATAAATCTAACTGATTTTTTTGTTAACACAACTGATCTCACTGGTCATTTCAACAGCGATCAATAGTCAATGCATGAGCAACTCTCAAAGAAAATTTTACGCTCACTGCGCTCTCTACTTTGTACTTATGACGATGGTGCCACTTGTTGAAAAAAAGAAACACCAAAATAAGAAAACTACCAAATCGAAAAAACACACAAAATGGGGAAAACAATAAAAAAAACTAGTTTTTCAGTTTTCAATACAAAACGAAAAACCCTTTTTTGAATTTACTGGTCATAACACTGCATACCGGGATACCTATTTATCGGGTACAATTTTGCAACTTCTCCGCCAAGCGAAATTAAAAATTGCGCCCTCTTGTTGCAAAAGTTTTATTTGAACGAACAGAATTTTTCCAAAGTTAGTAACATTTTGTTCAAGTTTTTACGAATTTTCACTCACGCGAACGAATCTAATAAGATAATAAAAACATCCTTTTTTAATGTTGATGTTTCCAACAACATAAAAGTTTGAGTTGTTTTGGAATCGTTTCAACTTAAAGTGTTACGAAAATTAAACTTGCCGAATTACATGTAAAGTTACTCCAGTGGTGAATTACCTTCCTGCGATTTGATTCTTTACTTTTCTATAACTTACAAGTTCTCTATTTAAAATGTTATGTCAAACATTTATACTAAAAGTTTTGTTCGAAACAATAAAGTGTGGCAACTCTACATGCGAGAGAAGAAATTGAGAATGAGCTGAGCTGCAACTGAAAGAACTGAGAAACAGTTTTGTGACTACTATTTTCATTTCTATTTGCAAAGCGAAGTTCAAAACTATAAATTAAATAAATTATAAAATTTGGTGAAAGTGCGTTTAATAAAACAAAATAATAAAGTGTATAATGTTTAATGTGTGCCAGCATATTTGATGTGCGCCCAATTGAAGTTCGGTTAGTAAGTGCCACCGCGGTGTGATGGTAGCATGCTCCGGCTACCACACCGAATGCCCTGGGTTCACACCCCGGGCAAAGCAACATCAAAATTTTAGAAATAAGGTTTTTCAATTAGAAGACAATTTTTCTAAGCGGAGTCGCCCCCCGGCAGTGTTTGGCAAGCACTCCGAGTGTATTTCTTCCATGAAAAGCTCTCAGTGAAAACTCATCTGCCTCGCAGATGCCGTTCGGAGTCGGCATAAAACAAGTAGGTCCCGTCCCGCCAATTTGTAGGAAAAATTAAAAAGGAGCACGATGCAAATTGGAAGAGAAGCTCGGCCTTAGATCTCTTCGGAGGCTATCGCGCCTTACATTTTTTTTGTTTTTTTGTCGCAACAACTTTTTTTGTTCATTTGACTGCTAAAACGGTCAATTACGAATCAACGATTGGTGCGCAATTGATTCAACACCTTGTTGCGATGGATAAAAATTGACAGAAATTTCGGTTGAATTGACCCGTATTTCGGTTGATTTTACTAGTCTTTTTCTTTCACTGTAATTCACCACATTACCTACTTGAAGATTATCAAAAAACGCGATGTTTTCGTTAAAAGGTCACAAAAAATCTTATTGAAAACATAAAAACTAGTTAAATTGTGGTTATTATATCAAAATAAAATTTTTCTACCGTTGTAATTGACGAATTTCATGCCACATTTCCCCAATGGTGAATTACCTACCCGCGATTTGATGGTTTACTGTTCCCCACTCTTCGTTCTTTTGGCGGTTCCCTATTTTTAAACGCTCCCTGGTTTTAATGGCTCGTTATCGAGTCTTTATCTACTTCACTTGTTCCTATCGGGCGGTTAATTTAGATTCACTGTACAGGTGAATTTTGATATGGTATGGTCTGTGATGACACATACGAGTTTAACGTTGACTGGTTTAATAGATAACATATAGATAGCATGGCATATGTATTTAGAGCAGATAAATACAAGCACAAACAAAACACACACATTACACTATAGTTTTTTCTTGTACTTGCTAACATTTATTTTTTTATGCACACATTTTTTGAATTTTCTTTCTACTAACACCACATTCGAGTTAGGAGATTTAAGTGTTTCGATAAGATAATTTCTTTGTACAGTTACACTTTTTTATGTTTCATGGTGTTGCAATTTATGGTTGGCACACTGATAAGTTAAACAAATAGTTATTGGCCTTTTACATTCTTTTAGCATTGCGCAAGTGATTTTTCGATTCCATTTATTAATACCTCTACAAGGTCTAAGGTCTGTTCCAGTTTTCACAAAAAAATTCGAATCGATTTTATAATCACTTCATTCAATTTTGCATTAGGCTAAATTTTTTTGTTTAAGGCTACTCAAATTTATATCGAACAATGTTATCGATTTGAGAAAATCAAAAACATGGTTGATAATTTCACACGGATTTGTTTTAGCGTTTATATAAGAAAATTTTATTTAATTTTAAAATAATATTTTAATTAATGCATTCCTTTTAAATACAGTTCTACTTAACAGTTTGTATGTATGTACTGTTTTATAGCAAATAATAAAAAAAATGTTACGCATACGCACCTGTACCCGCCTTTTCTGGTGGTACATATAAGTTTGCGTGTAATTGGTTGGTTTTTAATAAAACATCTGGCCTTATTCTATTATCTTTTCTGCTTTCCTTAAAATTTAAGATAATTTCTACATTTCGCACTTTTCATAAAATTTTATATCGAATTTTATTCAAAATTGTTTATTCACACACAATTTCCACACTTTTATCTCTCTTTTCTTTTTATTATAAAAATAAATATTTCAATTTATTTTTCTTCACAGTGTCAGACACACCTTACCCACTTCTTTCGCTTAGTCGTACTAAATTGATTTAAGTTTTTTGTGTTTGCAATGGCCAATTACTTTTGAAAAAATCATAATGTGGGTTATGAAGTTTTGCTTATCTTTGTAAAGATAAGAACTTATCATATGCGCCAGAGTTTCGAAATTCAAATGCTAACATTGAAATAACTTGCTCTTATATTTACAGTGAATGATAAAAGTCGACATACAGAATAAAAAATACACATAATTTTTTTTGCTAAATTTACAAACTAAAATTGCAGCTTTATAGTTCAGTATACAGTGTTTGGCCTTTGCCGTGATTTTCTCACAGCGTCTGAAATATCACAGCAAAAGTATTGAAAAAATCACCGTGGGAGACACACTGTGATCAATAATAAACATTACAAACCCAGTCACAGCTCTCGTCATAGAAACAACGACAATATGAATCAATAAATATGCGATTTTTCCTGCGACTAAGTAGCAGTAGATTGCGAAGTCGCAGTTTAAAAACGGCGATTCAGGTAATAAAATGGCACATGTCCGAAAGCTGTTTAACTCCAGAACAAAATTGACAAAAAAAAAAAAAAACACAAACCATTCCGAAATAATTCCAACTCTGACCTTGGCGAAAAAGAGAAATATATTTTGTTAAGTTAGGTTAAAAAAAGACTGAACCGAAACGTTGCATCCCTGCCAGACACTTCGGCCACCAGTGGGTCCATTGTGATGCCCCAAACAGTAAGTCATCCTTATTGTATCACCTTCTTAAGTGGATCTTACCACTTCGGAGATTAGCTAAAGCTCGCAGCAAGATTATTGAAAAATGTTTGACCGAGAACAGCCAACCTCCTTTTATTTAGTGCAGCGCAATAGAACAGAAGATATTGCGCACACTTTCTTTCCTTCACATCAATACACCCGCAGCTGCGCAGCAATCGTAAAATTCGATACTCGCCCTAACAGCATGAGTACCTGTCAAGCAGTCATCAGTTAGAGCCCCTACCAGGGACACAAGTTTTGAATTATTCAGGGTGAAAAGATTGAACTATTAGTTCTGGTCGAATTTTCTGCAGGAAAGTAAATTCGTTTAACCTGGGCTAAGTATATAAAATAAATTAAAAGTAAAAACTAAACTTCATTTATTTGTAGATATTTAGGGACAATATTTCCCCCTCCATGGGGATTGACAGTTAAATTGCCTTATATCATTGTTAAATCAGATTGGTGCGACTGACCGACTAACTTTGACAAACTTACATAAATTAGCAGCAAAACAAAAAGCGCCCAATCTCAAAATTTGATTGAACATGCCCTGCCTTGAAAACTGTTTAAATAATGCCTTATTTCAGAACTGAATTGAAGAACATTCTATACAAGATTTTATGTTATAAACGACCTATAGCAGGTCAAGAAAAATTATGGTTTTGCTGATAAAACTTTATCCAAATAAATTATCGGATAGGACTTTCTCCACCCGAATTTAATATGAGAGTCTTAATAAAACGATATGCTAAACTATAACTTTTCCAACTGTTTTTCAGAAAAGAACATATGTATTTAAGAAAAATCAATTGTATTTCAGAAAAGCTCAAATGAATATCAGAAAAGTGTAAATAGGTTTCAGAAAACCACAACTTTTTCCACCTTCTCAAATACATTTTGCAATCCTCTCAAATATATTTAATGTTTTCTGAAAAAAAAAAAAAAATGTAAGGCGCGATAACCTCCGAAGAGATCTAAGGCCGAGCTTCTCTTCCAATTTGCGTCGTGCTCCTCTTGATTTTCCCTATAGATTGGCCGAACGGGACCTACATGTTTTATGCCGACTCTGAACGGCATCTGCGAGGCAGATGAGTTTTCACTGAGAGCTTTTCATGGCAGAAATACACGCGGAGCGCTTGCCAAACACTGCCGAGGGGCGACCCCGCTTAGAAAAATTTTCTTCTAATTGAAAAACCTTATTTCTAAAACTTTGATGTTGCTTCGCCCGGGGTGTGAAGCCAGGACATACGGTGTGGTAGGCGGAGCACGCTACCATCACACCACGGTGGCCGCCGTTGTTTTTTGAAATACGTTTGTGAAATCTAAAATACATTTGATCTTTTCTGAAATCAAAATTGAGATTTCATGAAATAAAATTGAGATTTTATGAAAAACAATTCGAATATCTGAAATACAGTTTGTATTTTCTGAAAATTATTTGCTCTTTTCTGATAATCATTTGAACTTTTCTGAAATATGTACAATTGATTTTTTTCTGAAAAACAGTTTAAAAACGTATAGTTGGTCAATAACGGCTTCGCTCAGACTAAATTTGTTAATATTATTTCAATGAAAAGAGAACAAATTTCTCAAAAAATAAAATAAAAATAAACAAGTAAGGAAGGTTAAGTTCGGGTGTAACCGAACATTACATACTCAGTTGAGAGCTATGGTGACAACATAAGGGAAAATAACCATGTAGGAAAATGAACCGAGGTAAACACTGGAATGTGTTTATATGACATGTGTATCAAATGAAAGGCATTAAAAAGTATTTTATGAGGGAGTGGGCCATAGTTCTATATGTGGACGCCATTTAGGGACATAGCCATAAAGGTGGATCAGGGTTGACTCTAGAATGCGTTTGTACGATATGGGTATCAAAAGAAAGGTGTTAATGAGTATTTTAAAAGGGAGTAATCCTTAGTTCCATAGGTGGACGCCGTTTCGAGATATTGCCACAAAGGTGGACGAGGGGTGACCCTAGAATTTGTTTGTACAATATGGGCATCAAACGAATGGTGTTAATGAGTATTTTAAAAGGGAGTGGGCCTTAGTTCTATAGGTGGATGCCGTTTCGAAATATCGCCATAAAGGTGGGCCAGGGGTGACTCTAGAATGTGTTTGTACGATATGGGTATCAAATTAAAGGTATTAATGAGGGTTTTAAAAGGGAGTGGTGGTTGTTGTATAGGTGGTCGCCTTTTCGAGATATCGCCATAAAGGTGAACCAGGGGTGACTCTAGAATGCGTTTGTACGATATGGGTATCAAATGAAAGGTGTTAATGAGTATTCTAAAAGGGAGTAATCATTAGTTCCATAGGAGGACGCCGTTTCAAGATATCGCCATAAAGGTGGACCAGGGGTGACCCTAGAATTTGTTTGTACAATATGGGTATCAAAAGAAAGGTTTTAATGAGTATTTTAAAAGGGAGTAATCCTTAGTTCCATAGGTGGACGCCGTTTCGAGATATCGCCATAAAGGTGGGCCAGGGGTGACTCTAGAATTCGTTTGTGCAATATGGGTATCAAACGAAAGGAGTTAATGAGTATTTTAAAAGGGAGTGGGCCTTAGTTCTATAGGTGGACGCCTTTTCGAGGTATCGCAATAAAGGTGGACCAGGGGTGACTCTAGACTTTGTTCGTACGATATGGGTATCAAATGAAAGGTGTTAATGAGTATTTTAAAAGGGCGTGGGGCTTAGTTCTATAGGTGGACGCCTTTTCGAGATATCGCCATAAAGGTGGAGCAGGGGTGACTCTAGAATGAGTTTGTACGATATGGGTATAAAATTAAAGGTATTAATGAGAGTTTTAAAAGGGAGTGGTGGTAGTTGTATATGTGAAGGCGTTTTCCAGATATCGACCAAAATGTGGACCAGGGTGACCCAGAACATCATCTGTTGGATGCCGCTAATTTATTTATATATGTAACATCTGCCAAGATTTTAAGGGTTTTTTATTTCGCCCTGCAGAACATTTTCATTTTCTTCTACTTAATATGGTAGGTGTTACAACCATTTTATAAAGTTTTTTCTAAAGTTATATTTCGCGTCAATAAAACAATCCAATTACCTTACCATGTTTCATCCTTTTTTTCGTATTTGGTATAGAATTATGGCATTTTTTCATTTTTCGTAATTTTCGATATCGAAAAAGTGTGCGTGGTCATAGTCGGATTTCGTTCATTTTTCATACCAAGATAAAGTGAGTTCAAGTAAGCACGTGAACTAAGTTCATTAAAGATATGTCGATTTTTGCTCAAGTTATCGTGTTAACGGCCATGCGGTAGGACAGACGGACGACTGTGTATAAAAACTGGGCGTGACATCGACCGATTTCGCCCATTTTCACAGCAAACAGTTAACGTCATAAAATCTATGTACCCAACAAATTTCAAAAGGATTGGTTAATTTTTGTTCGACTTATGGCGTTAAAAGTATCCTAGACAAATTAAATGAAAAAGGGCGGAGCCACGCCCATTTTGAAATTTTCTTTTATTTTTGTATTTTGTTGCACCATGTCATTACTGGAGTTGAATGTTGACATAATTAACTTATATGCTGTAAAGATATTAAATTTTTTCTTAAAATTTTACTTTAAAAAATTTTTTTTTTTTAAAGTGGGCGTGGTCCTTCTCCGATTTTGCTAATTTTTATTACACGTACATATAGTAACAGGAGTAACGTTCCTGTCAAATTTCATCATGATATCTTCAACGGTTGCCAAATTACAGCTTGCAAAATTTTAAATTACCTTCTTTTAAAAGTGGGCGGTGCCACGCCCATTGTCCAAAATTTTACTAATTTTCTATTCTGCGTCATAAGTTCAACCCACCTACCAAGTTTCGTCGCTTTATCTGTCTTTTGTAATGAATTATCGCACTTTTTCGGTTTTTCGAAATTTTCGATATCGAAAAAGTGGGCGTGGTTATAGTCCGATATCGTTCATTTTAAATAGCGATCTGAGATGAGTGCTCAGGAACGTACATACCAAATTTCATCAAGATACCTCAAAATTTACTCAAGTTATCGTGTTAACGGACGGATGGACGGACGGACATGGCTCAATCAAATTTTTTTTCGATCCTGATTATTTTGATATATGGAAGTCTATATCTATTTCGATTCCTTTATATATGTACAACCAACCGTTATCCAATCAAACTTAATATACTCTGTGAGCTCAGCTCAACTGAGTATAAAAATAAAACAACAAATTATTTAGGAAACGGGCAGATAAAAAATTTATATATTATATATATAAATTAAAAATGTGTATAGAATAATTGTTGTACACAGACTTTTGTACTCTACTGTATTAATGAGAAGGCATGTATGCGCTATCGAAATAATTGGCTTCATTGTTTGTTGGGAATTAGAAATGTCTAATATGATATATCTAAACGCAAATTCTTATAAATGGCAGTTATGAATTTGTTACTAAAATTTCTACAGAAAAAACAAATTGGATTGTAGTACTCGACCCCTTCTTCTATATCTTTAGCGTAACTGATAGAATAAATTAACTATTTCTTTCAGTATATCTCTTAGGTGTATATACCAGATTTCTCATAAAAATTTTTTTCTATCCTGTGCGCTAAAAAACTTAGAAAATCCTCTTAATTTCGTGTAAATAAATTTTGTGATACGTGCTTCAATTTTAATAATTTTTTGTAGTCGTCATTAGAAATATTAAATTTTGTTTTAATCATGCACTGAAAGAAATGGTGCTAGTAAAATCAACAATTCGGTTCTGTTGTTCTTGACTTAACGGAGATTCGGTGAAATTGGTCGAATTATGGTTAATTCGACCGAGTTCCTTGTCAAGCGAACAAATTAGTTTAGTAATTTCAACAGAAGAGAAATTGTCGCTCTTAAGTTAACACAATTCTGTAAAATTGACAGATTCCTAATCAATCTAACTGATTTTTCTGTTAACAAAATTGATATCACTGGTCATTTCAACAGCGATCACCGGTCAATACATGAGCAAATTTCAGAGAGAACTTTACGCTCACTGCGCTCTCTACTTTGTACTTATGTATGCTGTGTTCTATATGTATGCACATATATACGTATGTATATGGCGGCCACCGTGGTGTGATGGTAGCGTGCTCCGCCTACCACACCGAAGACCCTGGGTTCACACCCCGGGCAAAGCAACATAAAAATTTTAGAAATAAGATTTTTAAATTAGAAGAAAATTTTGTAAGCGGGGTCGCCCCTCGGCACTGTTCGGCAAGCACTCCGAGTGGTTTTCTGCCATGACAAGATCTCAGTAAAAATCCATCTACCTTGCAAATGCCGCAACAAAGGTACTTTCGTACAAAGCTGCCCCAACAACTTTTTTGTTCATTTGACTACTAAAACGGTCAATTACGAATCAACAATTTGTGCGCAGTTGATTCAACAATTTGTTGCGATAGATAAAAATTTACAGAAATTTCGGTTGAATTGACCCCTATTTCGATTTATTTTATTAGTCTTTTTCTTTCAGTGTATACTTTATACTTTTATACTTACTGCTGAGTTCTTTTAAAATAGATTTCAAAAATCTCGATCACTAATCGCAAAAAAAAACTTTAGAAAAAATACTTTAAACGGGGAATTACAACTTAGAGGCGCTTTTAACTTTAACGCACTTGTTAACACGGCGGCCACCGTGGTGTGATGGTAGCGTGCTCCGCCTACCACACCGGATGCCCTGGGTTCAAACCCCGGGCAAAGCAAAATCAAAAATTTTAGAAATAAGGTTTTTCAATTAGAAGAAAATTTTTCTAAGCGGGGTCGCCCCTCGGCAGTGTTTGGCAAGCGCTCCGGGTGTATTCCTGCCATGAAAAGCTCTCAGTGAAAACTCATCTGCCTTGCAGATGCCGTTCGGAGTCGGCATAAAATCATGTAGGTCCCGTCCGGCCAGTTTGTAGGGAAAATCAAGAGGAGCACGACGCAAATTGGAAGAGAAGCTCGGCCTTATATCTCTTCGGAGGTTATCGCGCCTTACATTTATTTATTTTTTATTTTACTTGTTAAAAGTTTCTATAGAATATGTGTATGTAGAACGTAATATTATTTCGCCTATCCATTGTCTTAATACCCTAGTCGCATTATCGCATTATTCATATTTGAATAGCTCAAACTCTATACAAACCTGTGCCAATTACTTTTCGTATCTGAATTTCAAACCTATCTAGGAAATTTTACTCAAATGCGTCAAGTCGCAATCCTCACTGACAACATCTAGGTAGAAAGTCTTAAAATCTAACACATTATAGATGTATCAAATTTCATCTAAATCGGTTGATCCATTTCCGAGATAGTAGTGGACATACAGAGCAATATACATATATATTTAGGCTAGGAGGCAACCCTAAGTGGCAACGATACTTAAAAATATCTCTATTGGAATACGGAGCTAAATACCGTTTATTTTATACCCATATTGGCATTTGTCGTGGATTTTTTTAATTTCAAACATGTGGCAACCTTGTGAATATATCCTTAGTGGCAACATCTAATTAGAAAGTCTTAGAATGTGATGTACCAAATTTCATTCCAAATTTCAGTCGCTTCCGCGATAGTAGTGGATATACAAAGATATATAAATAATAAGGTGAGGTGGTAACCCTAAATGTCAACCCTACTTAAAAAATTTTCTATTGAAATTCGGAGTGAAACACCTTTCGTTTGATACCCATATTGGCATATCTCATGTAATTTTTTTGTAACTCCACATAGGTGGTAATCTTGTGAAAACATCCTCAGTGGCAACACCTAGATAGAAAGTCTTAGAATATGATACACTATTTATGTACAAGATTGTTTTCAAATGGATTAAGCCGTTCCTTGATAGTAGTGGATATACAAAGAGATATAAATAATAAGGTGAGGTGGCAACCCTACTTAAAAATTTCTTTATTGAAATGCGGAGAGAAATACCTTTTGTTTGATACCGATATTGGTATACTCGTGCAATTTTTTTTTTTAATTTATACTCGTTCAAAGTAATGAGATATTTTACTGAATCATCCCTTCCTTTAGTTAATCGATTTTCAACCGTCTTGTTTTATATCAGCATTACTAGGCTGTGTACATAGTATACTGATAAGATTATAAAAGTTGTTAAATAAATTGTATGTAAGTATTAATAGATAATAATAACACAGAATTTTGTTTGTACATAGTCATTAACAACGTGAATACAGTAGAAACTAGAGCTGAGAAACTATCGATAGAACTACCGATAATTTTGCCTTCATTGGCGACGCTACGCTTCAAATCAGTCTTAAGTTTTACCATCTGTAGATGCATAGTGTAATGAAGGCATGGATTCTTTAATGTTTTGTTTCATTTCATTTCACTTAACGAAAATATATGGATGATATCGACAGGGACCTTAACACCGCGCTCAGAACTGCCATGCAATGTCATCTTATGGCAGCGGAACATCATCTACATACTGAGGCGAAAATACTCTCCACAAAGGTGAGAAACGAAATGCTGGAAAACCAGTTTCTGTGGAACACTAAGAAACTTGGGCATCTTAACAGACATTTGATTGAAGAGTCCCCGGCTTTCAGGAACATAATACGTCATTTCTGCAAGCACTACGAAGAAATACAGCATAAAAGAATTCAGTCCCGACATTTACATTGTATGACCCGCCTGTAATGTTTCACCACGTCACACCAACCATCTTTACACATCTTTACAATTGTATTGTGGAACTAGCGTCTCTAGCTTCCATGCGTTTTGGTCCAACCCTCTTAAAACTGCAAGTTTCTTTTAGACTTCCTTTAGAGCATATTGATGACAATTTATGAGTGATCGCACCTATTGGATGGGGCGTAGCACTGATAATACAACAAGAACAGGGACCTTAACAATCATTGCAATTGGTTGGGAGAACCTTCGATAGTATTCCATTTCTTTCACAATTGTGGCGTATATTAACATCACTACCCTGCTACTAAATAAATGTAAAGCAACAATAAATCCAGCAGAACCACTTATTTACATGTACGCATTAAAGCAAGCAATCACACTTACTTCGATTACAAGGCAACGAAGAATATTCCATACACATAACCATCAGTTTGAAGCATACATATAAGTAGCCGGCAGCTAAGAGTAGAAGTTGTTACTCACACACACGCATGCATATGGCTAGAAGAAAAACATAAACTACAGATATGTATATGTGTATATAGTTAAATAACCAAGAATGAGATACAGTTATTCTTGAAGGCATGTTTGTGAAACGTCTAGACCTTAGGAGAAATAGATGAACGCGGCTAACTGAGAGTATAAAAGCAGCGCGGTCTCAAAGTCGTCTAAATAAAGACCATTTTGCAATACTGAATATTGGAGTTATTTATTCGATAGTTCAGTGATTCGAACTTTACCAGAAGGGGCATAGTTATCAGGAACTCTCCAAAATTCGTTACAATGTTTTTACGAAATGCAAGTTTTCTGGGAGGGGTGAATTGTATTCGATAAATAGGGCAATCCCTTGGATCAGTGTAATAGAATGTAGCTCGCTTACTTATATACCATAGATAAGGTCGCAGGTGTAAGTGATATTTTGGGCTTAAGAATGTCTATGAATGAAAGGGAAAAAAGTCGTTTAGTAGAAAAATATCTGAGAAAACGACCCCAGAGCTTAAAAGGGCCTTTGAGAGGGTCATAGACATTCACAAGTAATTTAACATGCTAATTTTAAAAGGTGCGTATCAAACAACCAATTTGTATTCCGGATCTGGGATCCTGCCACGCATATTTCTTTTTTATTACTGCATAACATTTTTCGTTAATGAAATTCTCCTGCTTTTAAAATGAGAACTTACGCTTATTTTAATGGATGTCGTGGAAGCTTTAAAAATAATATACTCTTAGCTAAACCACTACTGAATGGGATGCTGTGCAATGACCATTCACTGCTGTGATCCTTTGACTAAGCGGTGAACCTAATAATGCTGCACTGCCCACTCAATAAGCCATAAAGCGCATAAAGCTTAAAAAAAACTACAAGAAAAAACAACAACAAATACTAAAAGTGGTTTTCAGCGTTGTGGCTTACCACTCGAAAACTGCCCACTCTCGAAACAAGGGCATCACAAATTTGTTGTTGGAACACAATTAAAAAAAAAAATAAGAAAAGAAATATTAATAAAACAAAAATACCTAAAACTAAACAAATAAAAGCTTTAAAATCTGTATAGGAATAACAAAGAGAAGGCGCAGTAGAATTAAAAATAAAATAAATAAAAAAAAGGACTTACTTAAGCATTGGTTTTGCAAGTCATAGAAACTGCTTTTGTATAGCTACCCTATGGTCTAACCAACTGATTCACAACTCATCCATCGAGCTATTTAACATTATTTTATTCCTCACTGTGAGACTCTTAGGATATATGACTCCCTTCCCTCTTTGGAGGACTAAACCCTTTGAAAAACTAAAAAATAAAATTCATATGGAAGTTTTTGATTTTCATATGCAAGTGCAAAGCAAAAGCACTTTCATATGAGGAACGAGCACTTCAGTATGAAAAACAAATTTACACTAACAAATTGACAACTCAAAATTATACAAAAATATTATGGCACTGAAAAAAAATTTATTTCAAAATTGATTCATAAAAAAATTAAAATTGCTCCAGCCATTTAAGGGTTCGACCTCGGAGTTTGAAATACTTGACTTGGAAACTTGCATACGCCTTTATTTTGACGTTATATTAATGGTGTTAGAAGTCATGAGAAGTCGCATGTGCGCGTTGTCTTGCTCGGGTTTCGCGCTCAGTTGGACATCATGAAAATCTTCACAGGTCCAGGAGGGATGAAGGGAACTCGTTAAAATATTGTATTTGGACTAAGATTTGGATTTCCAGCAACATCGATTCAAAATCTTAAAAAATGGGCGTGGCTTTGCCCTTTTTAGATTTAGAAGCTGTAACTCCGGTAATAATTCACGTATCGCAAAAGAAAATTGGTGGGGATGATCTGAATGCGATATTAATGACTGAATGAAGTTGTTGTGCTGAATGTTTTAAGTTTAACTGCTGTTGAATAGGGCTATTCAAAAATTTTTATTTTGAGGTGCAAATCACAATACATATACAAAATTATATGTACACTGGAAATTGTTTAATTGAAAAAAAAAGTAAAATTTTTAAACAGTTTTGATGGTCTTCTTAATGAATAAATTTTGAATTAAAATTTTTCTCAGTGCTAAAATATTTTGGAAAAAATGTTTGTTGTCAATTTGTTAGTGTAAATTTAATTATCATACCGAAGTGCATTGGCTTCATATGGAAGAGCTTTTTCTTTGCACTTTCATATGAAATTCAGGCACTTTCATATGAATCGAATTTAAATGGAGTATCAGTTGGCGCTAGTGGGACGACTTGTTGGTCCGCCATAAGAGGTTAAAGGGCTTAGCGCATTAAATGAAGAAAGTTGAGGCCAGATAACTGATAATTGAGGCCAGATACATAATTGTACTCCTTAGTACCAAATAATTTTCATATTGATCCCTTTCACTCTGAAGGACGCTGCTGGAAACGTGCGGTTTTGTCAATTTTAAGTCAGTTTTCGTAAATTAATCAGCTAAATGGAAGTTTATTCTGACTTTCCGCATAGCTTTGGCTATGACTATTAAATTAACTGCGGTGGGCCGCATCGATTTTTTAAGCAGTAAAAGTACGCCACCGCCACATATTCTAACATCTACATAGGATTATGTATTTCCAGGAAATTTGAGCTGTCTGGTGAACCCTTTTTTCCCAGCTGCCTCAATGTACCCCTGTACCCCTGCCGAAGGTTCTGGGCTCAAGGGATGGAAAAAGCATCATCAAAATCTTTATAAAATGTTATGTGAATTAGAAAAAAAATGTCTAAGCGGGGCTTCGGAAGTGGGTTCGAAAACTCTTCGAGTGTATATCTGCAACGAAAAGCTTCTCAGCGAAAATTCATCCAGTTGCAGACGCCGTTAAGAGTCGGCATAAAACATGTTAGAAAATTCAAAGTGGCACGGCGAAAATTGACAGAGGTGCTCGGGCTAAATTTCGTTGAACTTATTCTTTAACGGGTACATCCGCTTCCTATCACTAAGATCTCAAGCCGCTCTTCCGCCGATTTAATTTTTTCGCCGTAATTTTCTTCATCTCAACTTTTGCTGCTCACCGGTCCCTGTAAAATGAACCCTATGATAATATTCGTTTTAAACTACTTTCGCAGCCACTGACAACTAAGTCTTCTACATCTATCCTTCTTTCCGTCTATTTATTTATTGGTGCAGAAAACTACTGACCTTTTGGTACAACTAGACTAAGTTGATTCGATATCGGTACAAAGGGGTAAGTGGGTTTTGTAAAAGGTCACCCCCTATAAAGAGAAAAAGGCTGCAATTTTTCAAATTAATTTGTATCTTCTGATTGGCTGAGATGATTGTTAAAGTATGTGTCATCTTACTCTTGCTTTGTGTCAGATTGTGACGAACTTATTTTGTGGAGAATAGCAAAATCAAACTGAGCTTAGATTATCAGAAACGAGCTAGTACTTTGGGTCCGCCTGAATCAGAAACTGAGAATGAGCAAAGCTGGAGGAGATATACATGGGTAGTAGGTTAGGTTAGGTTAGAGTGGCTGCCTCCGCTGTCCGAGCGGAGACTCACGTAGGCCGTTGTGGCCCGTTGTGCTACCACGCGGGGGCCCCTATTTCCTGTTACCCTACTTTCGAAGAAGAAGAAAGTTTAGACCCAGCGCGTTTGCCTAATGAAACGCAAGATGTCGTTTGGGTTTATAGATTCAAGCTCCGCAAGGCACCCAAAAGAGTGTCTGTGGAGGCATTGGTACCTGGTTTTTGACAGTGCGGAACAGTGGCACAGATAGTGTTCAACGCTTTCTATCTCCTCCTCGTCCCTACAGCTGCGGCAGAAGTCATTTGTCTGCAGGCCCATATAGGCACCGTGAGTGCCCATGAGACAGTGACCTGCAAGAAGGCCCACTAGTGGGTTTATAGAGATACGGTTTAACAATATCACCGATCGCGATCTCTTTTCATCCAGTTTAGGCCAGATTTGCTTGGATATACTACATGTAGTTTCCCTCGCCCACCTGGCATTTGCCTGATCCATGAAAAGAGATCGCAGGTGGTATTTGCAAGTGTTTAGAGGAGGGCTGGCCCAACCAGCGGAGGTTCTTGTTTGCAAGTTGTTGCCTTCCCTAGCTAGCTCATCCGCGGCGCAGTTTCCTGTGATGCCACAGTGGCCAGGAACCCATATTATGCTTATGTTGCAATCTTCAGCTAGTTTGTTGAGGGTTTCTCTGCACTTCAATGCCACTAGTAACGAGGTGTTACTGCATTGCAGGGATTTTATGGCAGCTTGGCTGTCAGAGAAAATTGAAATAGAATTGGTTACCTGCAGGTTAGCAAGATAGCGGGCTGCTTCCCAGATAGCTATGAGTTCAGCCTGAAAAACACTGCAGTGAGCGGGTAGGCGAAAGCTCTCGCTTAGATTGAGCTTCTCCGAGAATATTCCGCTGCCAACTTGTTGTTTAGTTTAGAGCCATCTGTAAAAACGGAGATTTCGTGTGATCCCGGCTCCACGCCGTTTGCCCACTCGTTCCTCTCTGGGATTCTTGTGGAAAATTTGTTGTCCCAGCAAGGGGTCGATGTTGTATGGTCCAATTTCAAGAAGGTTTCGGGGACTTGCTTCAGGATCCGGGTGTGACCAAACCTCTAGTCCCTCCATTGTTCGATAGCGTTGAGCCTTGCCGCGTTGCAGGAGGCACAGTATCTACCATAAAGATCAGTTGGGAGAAGGTATAATATGGTTTCAAGAGCTTTGGTGAGAGTGGAGGGAAGGGCACCGCTGGTGAGCATTGCCGTCATCCTCTGCACTCTCTTTACTTTACTCCTGTTAGATTCGATATCGAGTGCAGTAGTATAGATAACAGAGCGTTCACCGTCAGGTTCCATAGTAGAGGAGAAAGAACGCCCCCCTGGGGGGTTCCTCTGTTGGTATACCTTATTAACGTGAGCTGCCCAGCTCAGAGGTAATAATTCTCTTGTTTAGAAGGAGCTCGACGAATTTCACAAGAGGCTCTTCCACCCCTAGTGAACGTAGAGATTTTGTGACCGCTGCTGGGAGAACGTTGTTGAAGGCTCCTTCTATGTCGAGAAAGATGCCCAGCGTAAATTTTTTAAAGGCAAGACCCTTCTCTATCTTAGTAGTGATAGCATGTAGAGCTGTCTTTACGGATTTGCCCTTAGAGTAGGCGTGTTGGTTGTTGGAGATTAGTGCCTTATTTGCCGATCGTTTAATGTAGGCGTCCAGCAATCGTTCTAGAACTTTCAGGAGGAAGGAGGTCAGACTTATTGGCCTGAAATCCTTTGGACTGTTGCCCGATATCCTGCCTCCTTTGGGTATGAAGACTACCTTTGTCTTGGTCCTATCCGTGGGGATATAGACCAGGTTGAGGCAAGCCTTGTAGATTTTAGCTAGCAGCGGGCTTATAAGATCGCTTGCAGCTTGCAATTCAGCGGGAAATATTCCATCCGTTCCTGGAGATTTGAAGGGTTTAAAGAACTTGATTGCCCATATAACTCCTTTTTCGCTTACAATGTGGTCCAGTAGTTGAAATGGCCCTGGGTTAGATTGCGTGTTTAAGATGTATGGTTGAGATCTGCAGCCTGGAAAGTGAGTGCTGATCAGGGTTTCTAAAATTTCCGTACTAGAAGTGGCCCATTCTCCGCTCGTTGTGTGAATGCAGCTTGGAGGTGTGGGGTTTTTCAAGAGGACCTTTCGTAGGCGATTGGCCTCTGAGACTTCTTCGATGTCATTGGTTACATGGGTAGTAGCGCTATCTGCTTAGCCATACTTTGGCTTTGTCAGTCAATGGTAAGACATATTCTTTTTCTTTACGGTCATGGTCCTATAGTCTTCTTAAGATGAAGGAAACTTTGAAAACAACCTAGAGAATATGCGAAGGCAGACATTATATCGCATAAGGGGGTACAGTGGACTACATGGATCTTGAACTTTTTGAATTGAAAACAGTTTACACGTCAAAACCTTCTGCCTTAATATATTCGGGTACTTACTATCAATCGCACTGAAATGTATCCTACACACTCAAGAGCTTTGTGCGGCCTCGTACAGCTTCTCGATTTTCACTTACAGGTCGTGTTTTTTCTCACACAAGACACTTAAAAGCAACTTTGTGTTTTTATTGGAAATTTTTTCAAATAAGTCCGATCAATTAACTCCAGCAGTATGAAGCAGATTTGCTTAAAACATGTTGCATACATTTAGGAGTATTTGATACTACTTTAAAAATGATTCTTCTTTCAAGTCGATTTAATGACTAATAGCGTCTGGCAAAAGTGCTACGCTTTTTATATGCCGCGCAGGGGTTGTAAATATTTTTTGTTCTGTTCTAAAAAGAAGGTAACGTCTTTACGGGGTATTTCGTTCTTTTGTGAAAATTGTTGTCTGCTCGCAACGCAAAAGCGTTACATTTTTACCCTGCATAAAATGGCGGTGTGGCAGTGCAACTCTGCTAAACTAGCTGATCGTGACAATTTATTTTCGTAACTTCACATATTTTTAGGGGAAGAAAATTGAAATGAAGGAAATAATTGCTAATGAATTTTTATTATCATTGACAGCGCGTTGGTGAAAATCAGCTAATACACGGTGTAGCCATTTATGTTCTTTCCCTGCAAAAATCGCTAGTACTCCATGCATGCATGTATGGAGTACTCGCTATGGACCAACCGAGTGCTCCAAAATTAACCACAATTCATACAAAAAATATGGTCCAATTAACATTGCCCTGTTCGTGTAGAAATAAGAGTTGGTCCATTGCTGCATTACAGTGGAGTACAATGGTAAGTACTCCAGTGGACCACATGATCCAACGATTTTTGCAGGGTTGCATGCACTATAAATGTTCAACATTTTTTGGGGTAGGAGTAACTCTATTAAGGCTTTACCATTTACTAAGACAACAATTTATTTCAGAAAGGAAAACGTTATAAACTCTCTTAAAGATTTTGCTTATAATCATTATTCTGCAAATTTAATTGCTATCTTTCATAGTTTTCTCCAAACCTTTCACTTATGCCTAAAGGTATGCTTTATTATTATTAATCCATTAACCTCTTTATCTCACATAATATCTTGTCAAACTCAAAGCACTCAACTGAGTCCCCAAAAGAACTTACCAAATGTATCGCTTGCACTCGCAACTGCTTTTACAACAACAACGTCTTTAAAAAGTTTTCACGAAAATTATGCATCATCTCTACGTATTGTTGTTACAATTGCCTTTGGCAAAACTCGCATTCATGAAAAATGTAAACTTTTCATTTGCAGCAAAAAGTTTTATGGATGCAAAGTGCTCACGATCCATTTGCAACGACAACAAATAATCATAGCAACATTTAACAAAACAATAATATTTACTTTAGTTAGTTGTCTTCATCTCTTTCTCTTGAAACAAAAAAAAAAAAAAAAAAAAAAAAACAAGTAAGGAAGGCTAAGTTCGGGTGTAACCGAACATTACATACTCAGCTGAGAGCTTTGGAGACAAAATTAGAGAAAATCACAATGTAGGAAAATGAACCTAGGGTAACCCTGGAATGTGTTTGTATGACATGTGCATCAAATGAAAGGTGTTAATGATTATTTAAAACGTAGTGGGCCTTAGTTCTATAGGTGGCCGCCTTTTCGAGATATCGCAATAAGGGTGGACCAGGGGTGACTCTAGAATGTGTTTGTACGATATGGGTATCAAATTAAAAGTATTAATGCGGGTTTTAAAAGGGAGTAGCCCTTGGTTGTATATGTGAAGGCGTTTTCGAGATATCGACCAAAATGTGGACCAGGGTGACCCAGAACATCTTCTGTCGGGTACCGCTAATTTATTTATATATGTCAAATCACGAACAGTATTCCTGCCAAGATTCCAAGGGCTTTTGATTTCGCCCTGCAGAACTTTTTCATTTTCTTCTACTTAATATGGTAGGTGTCACACCCATTTTACAAACTTGTTTCTTAAGTTATATTTTGCGTCAAAAAACCAATCCAATTACAATGTTTCATCTCTTTTTTCATATTTGGTACAGAATTATGGAATTTTTTTAATTTTTCGTAATTTTCGATATCGGAAAAGTGGGCGTGGTCATAGTCGGATTTCGGCCATATTTTACACCAAGATAAAGTGAATTCAGATAAGTACGTGAACTAAGTTTAGTTAAGATATATCGATTTTTGCGCAAGTTATCGTGTTAACGGCCGAGCGGAAGGACAGACGGTCGACTGTGTATAAAACCTGGGCGTGGCTTCAACCGATTTCGCCCATTTTCACAGAAAAAGTTATGTCCCTACCAAATTTCACAAGAATTGGTAAATTTTTGTTCGACTTATGGCATTAAAAGTATTCTAGACGAATTAAATGAAAAAGGGCGGAGTTACGCCCATTTTAAAATTTTCTTTTATCTTTGTATTTTGTTGCACCATATCATTATTGGAGTCCAATGTTGACATAATTTACTTTTATACTGTAAAGATATTAAATTTTTTGTTAAAATTTGTCTTTAAAATTTTTTTTTAAAAGTGGGCGTGTTCGTCATCCGATTTCGCTAATTTTTATTTAGCACATATATAGTAACAGGAGTAACGTGCCTACCAAATTTTATCATGATATCTTCAACGACTGCCAAATTACAGCTTGCAAAACTTTTAAATTACCCTCTTTTAAAAGTGGGCGGTGCCATGTCCGTTGTCCAAAATTTTTCTAATTTTCTATTTTGCGTCATAAGGTCAACGCACCTACCAAGTTTCATCGCTTTATCCGTCGTTGGTAATAAATTATCGCACTTTTTCGGTTTTTCGAAATTTTCGATATCGAAAAAGTGGGCGTGGTTGTAGTCCGATTTGGTTCATTTTAAATATCGATCTGAGATGAGCGCCCAGGAACCTAAATACCAAATTTCATCAAGATACCTCAAAATTTACTCAAGTTATCGTGTTTACAGACGGACGGACAGACGGACGGACGGACGGACATGGCTAAATGAATTTCTTTTTTCACCCAGATCATTTTGATATATAGAAGTATATATCTATCTCGATTAGTTTATGCCTTTACGGATTACCGTTATGCGAACAAAGTTAATATACTCTGTGAGCTCTGCTCAGCTGAGTATAAAAAAAGAAAGAAACACGAAAGTAACGTAGCACATTTGTTGCTGACAACATAAAATTAAGTGTTGCATATGTGTAGGCGCACAAGCGGTTGCAAAAAGTTTTGGAAGAATAGCACGTAGCACAGAATGCGATTATTACAACGATTAACTTGTAAAACACTGCAACACATGTGCGTACATACATATGTATGCGAATTACTTACACCAATGCAATAAAAAATCACGAAAACTTTTAACTTACGTAATTAATTGTAGTTTAAGGCATACTTTGGGGCGTATATTGCGTACTACTTACATACATACATATGCTTACATATTATATATTCTATTTTTTGTTATTTTCGCATTATTTATTATTTTGCAAATTTGTGTACATTCAACTCTTCTTCGCAACAGTTTCTCCCGCTCCTCATGCCCTCATGCTGGTTGGCTATTTAAGTATGTAGCATGTTTTGCGCCCCCTATCGGCGACTTTGTCTCTCTGTGCAAGTAAACCCCTTCATCGGCGCTGTTAATGTGGTCGGCAAAGTTTTTTAATTCCCCAAAGGATTTCCTTAACACTGCACCGCTTAATCAAGCTAAGTGGTTGGAGAGTTGATTGCGTTCAGCTGCATGCTTGACTCTTTCAAGGATCCTCCTTTTGGGCTGCAACTGAAGAGTGCTTACGATTTCATTAAATGAAACCACATTGAGGTTTTTTTGAACTTTTTTTGCACAAGTGGTTGGAAATTTTTATATTTTTAAACTATTTTGGATATGCAAGTTTATTTAAAGTATGCATGTGTAAGTGTGTGTTTGTGTGGGTGTTCTTTTTATAAATTTATTAAATGTTGATTTTATAAATAAAAGGGCATTAAGTACTTTTATTTTAAAATATAAATTAGTATTTACAAAATATTAAGGCTAAGAACGGGGAGTGTGAGCGATCAGTTTAAAAATGTCACTAATAGAAATGCACAGCCAAAAACTTCTTCTGTGTGAATTCTTCCAGTGCCAGCTCTTTGCAATCAGATTTTGTCTCCCTCTGTCATTTGGATTCATGAATTCAGTGTTGCTGACAAGCGATTTCAAAAGACTGTGATATGCCAGCCTAAAAGTATGCATTGTTAAGTGAGTAAGGCACGGTAACCTCCGAAGAGATTTTATGCCGAGTTTCTCTTCCAATTTGCGTCTTGTTCCTTTTAAATTTTCTTACAAATTGGCGGGACGGCGCCTATATGTTTTACCCCGGTTCCGAACGGCATCTGCAAGACAGATGAGTTTTCACTGAGAATCCTTTCATGACAGAAATACACTCAGAGTGCTTTCCAAATCACTGCCGAGGGGCGACTGCACTTAGAAAAACTTTGCTTTGCGCGGGAATTGAATCTGGGATCTTCCGCGTGGTAGGCCGAACACGCTATCACCACGCCACGACGGCCACTGTACTTTCATTTTAAAGAGTGATCATAAATATAAATGAATATGAGTGTTAACGAGCACTTACGAAATGTCACTAGTGGAAATGCACATCCAAAAGATTCCTGCGTCAGATCTTTGCAATTAATTTTTTTCTCCCTCTGTCATAGGGATTCAGGAACACAATATTGCTGAAAAGCGTTTCAAAAATCTGTGAACATTAGCCTGCCTAAAAGTATGCATGGTTTAGTAAGTAAGTATATCTCTCTCTTTGCCGGAACTACTCAGCCAAGAAAAAGGCTTGGAACTTGGACTACATAGCATCCATTACCTCGATTTCGTGTTTCTCTAAAACTATTTGAAATATAAGCGATTTACAAATTATGCACATAAGGATGATAGCATGTGGACCGTCTTCAGGCAGGAAAATCTGAAGGTGTTGAGGAAGACACTTTTTCCGCAATGCGCCGTTGCAGTGAATGTAAGTATGACAGAGGGTCGCGCATCTTCACCGCACTACGATGTCAAAAACATCGTAGACCAGGATAGAATACTAAGGGAAATCAATTCGTTCGAGCCCTATAGATCAGCGGGACTAGATGTGGTAGGAAGGATACTGGCGATGTTGCAAGCAGCTGTCATCTATTTGGTTTCAAGATGGTTATGTATCGGAAAACTGGAGAAGTGTACAGATGATTTTTGTTCCTAAAGTAGGCAAACTAAAACGCTCAGAAGCCGGCACTTAACAGCATTCCACGATGGGAAGAGAAATGGACCGGAAGTACGTCCCACAAAAATTGGGCTCGCTTTGTTCTTGAGAAAAGCAAACATTTCCTTATAAAAATTTACGGAGTCTGCATAACGATAAATCTCTCTTTTGAAGCCAAATATCTGGATATAATTCTCGACTCCAAATAAAGCCGGGAAAGAAGTGTTGAGGAAGGATAAAAGAAAACCGTGGCAGCGTTCCAGAAAACTGGGTACTGCCACTGTGTACCCTCCATGGTAGTATGTATAAGACAGTCAGCGGACCTAGACTAAAAAGAGAAATCAACGGAAAGTTGTCTAACATTCCTGGGAATACCTGGGCTAACATACCTGGGAATATCAGTTGCAGTGAGCAGCGTGCATCAGAGAGGGTTAATAATGATCCTTCAATTGATGTCGCTGCATGTGCTCATTCAGAGATTGGCCGCAAGTGGTGCTCGCAGACTGAGAGAATTCAAGATAGGCGATGAGGTCGCTGAGCGATTCTAGGTGACATAGCAGCAGGAAGATTAAACCATGTTCAAACTTATCTAACATGTGATACGAACTATATTAGGGCAATTGTTGACTTCCAGGTGCAGAGCATAAGACGTCGATCGAGGGAAGAATCATCCTAGACAATGGTAGGTACATTGCAATCTACACAGACGGCTCAAAAATTAAGAAAGACACTGGGGCTAAGCTATACTCGAAGCATCTTTGGTTCAGTCACTTGAAGTGGGTTGAAGTTAAACCGCAATAGAGGTAACGGTATCAACCGAAACCAGTATTTTACTGTTTCATTATCGGCTTATTATCGACAGTGAATTATTTTCGACGAGTTATCGGTTTGTTATTGGATTGTTATCGCCGAGTCAATGGCTTCGTGTTGTTTTCTTATCGGCTGGTGATAGCCTTGTTACAGATTATCGATGGTGAAGTATCATATTGTTGTTGTAGCGATAAAGGCACACTCCAAAGGTTTTGGGGAGTGTTAAAGATGTTGCTGATTCTTTGCCGGATATAGATCCGGTAGGTTCAGGTAACAAGCACCGTTAAGATATTAACCCGACCATCTTTGGAACGATTTAATATGACCACATTGAACCTTCTAGGCCATTCCGACTCCACACCTTAGTTCTATGAGGAGCTTCGGGTCGCGAGAGCCGCAGATGCTCAAGAAACAGGATTCGCCACAGTTAGGTGAGGTTGAAATTGCGCCAACAATCCCTTAAAGGTTGCGCTAAACACACCCCGTGAATCATTTGGGTATTTTAGTTGCCTATTACGATAGGCACAACTGCCCGGGTGAATTCTAAGCCCACTAACCCGCTGGGGCACAAGTCTGAAATTTGCATTTGCTTGGAGTGGCCATTAACGATTTGAGCTTTGTAGGATCGTAATTGGGTTGGAGAAGCTATAAATTGCACTGGTAATAGCTTGAGGGTTGCGCTACTCAACCTGTTGAGTCATTTGGATATTTTATTCGCCTCTTACGACAGGCATACCTGCCGCGGGTATATTATAAGCCCAGTAGCCCGCTGGGGGAGGTTAAGTATCATCGATATCTGTTTCGTTATCGACCAGTATAACAAATCAACAATATGCCGACAAGAAAATAGTAATGCTGTGATAAGAAATCGATAAATTTTCGTTATCAAATCGATAATTAATCGATAACCAATACAAATTGGTAATACTCCGCTGGCAAAGCGATTACTTTTAGATAAAAATCGATAACTTTTAGTTAATATATCGATAAAGTTCTCAAAGCAGATCGATAAATTATCGATAACATTTTGGTAATATATCGATAGCTTTTCGATAATTAATCGAAATTCTTAAGCTTGAATTAAAAAAACTTAAACAATCTGGACTATAGGTATGCTTAGCGAAAATAATCTGTATGAAGTCTCCTTTCCGTAAATACTATTATTACTTTGTTGCAAGAAAGTTTCTAATTTTGTTTTTGTTGTTGTTGTAGCGATAAGGTTACTCCCCGAAAGCTTTGGGGAGTGTTATCGATGTAATGGTCCTTTGCTGGCTACAGAGCCGGTACGCTCCGGTAACACAGCACCATTAAGGTGCTATCCCGACCATCTCGGGAACGCTTTATATGACCACATTAAACCTTCAGACCATCCCTCCCTCGCCACCCTCAAGTTCCATGAGGAGCCGGATAACATTACATAACGGATGTATAAGTAAATAATATTAGAAATTATAAAACGTATCACATTACATTTAAAGGAAATTTCCTTAGCATCTTTGCTGTGTTCTATAAGACACCAAATTTAAATTTCCTGTATCAGGGCTATACACATAGCTGTCCACACAAACGTAGGTACATACTTACTGGAGCTAAAAAAATCGATAACCTACTTTTTAAACAAACAAAAAGATATGCAAATAAAAGCAAGTGATTAGTACAAGAAAAAAATCTTCCAAACAACCCTTAGAAAAATTTTAATTTCCTTTGGCTGCTTAAAAAGGTATGTTAATTATACAAATAAAGGATACAAATATGTTTGCTTTAGAATATCCTTTACAATGTGCAGACGAATACAAGAACAAGTACAACAACAACTCACCCGTGTTTCTCAAAAAGAAAACAAAACTTTTCTTTTATATGGATTTTCGAATTCTTGGATTTTCATGCAATGTCACGTGCTCATGTGTGCTCATATGTGAAACACCGTTATTTATATATGTATATTAAATCAAAGTTAGGGGGACTAATATGCCCATATGTATGTATGGGGATTTGGTTTTCATTGCAACTTGCGTGCCTCAAAAAAATATCTTCAAAGGATTTGTATAACTTCAGCTTATTTTGTTTCTGTCCACTTGAGGCAATACAACTTTTTCTTTTGACATTGTCAACCGTTTTTCAGGGGCAAAGTGTCGTCTCTCTTACGGTTATCCTTTTTAACTTTAGTTGTTTATGAGTTAGTTTTACTGTCATGTCCATATGCTAATTAAGCAATTAGTCATTGTGGGCGAGACAAGTTAATTTTCTGCAAATTTTGCATAATTCTCTCTTTCTCTGTCAAGATATGGCGCAGTGCATGGTGCTATGCGCCTTAAAGTATGCTTAAAAAACGTAAACAAAACAAAAACTATATGAAATGTGATATTTTTTTATTGTTCCTTACAAGTTGTGGTGTGCTATGAAGCCTTGAGACAGACGTGTTATTGGTCTTATCACCTGCTTGAATGACCGGCCTTACGTCCTTCGCTTCTTATCCTTGAGACGTCTTTTCGCTCATTTGTCCTTGAGGTGTATTTGTTATCTCACTACCTGTGAATATTTTTGTTTAGTTTTTGCTTATCCTGATACAAGCAGCTCTGATTTGTGGTTTGATCCTTTTTCTCATGTGGGTGTTATATCTCATATCACCAGCTTCAAATAACACACATATGTACACCTGAAAGTGAAATAATAGCAGCAAAAATGGTTGCAAATTGTATTAGTTATTTTCATCTTTAATGAAAGCGGTTTTGAAAAATACGGAAAGTTTGAGATCTTATAAAAAATCCTCAAAAAATTTACATTTCCGCAGATAAAGTATCCATTATATTTGGTCATAACTCTAATACTCTCTCCCATTTTCTCTCCCCTACGTTCTCTCTCTCCTAATTTTCTCCCATTTCTCCTTTTCCTTTCTTTTCATCACACTGTTCATATACCTCTCAATTTCCCTCCACCTCTCCGTCTGACTCTCTCCTCCCTCTTACCTTCTTCTGCCACTGAACTTCTTTGTACATATCCTTCTTTGGCACCTTTATCCATACCACTCTATCCTTCTCTTACCTCCCCTCAAAATTACCCAATCAAACTGTGAATACGATTTTTCAAAAAGGCCCAGCTTCGCCTACTTCCCGAAAAAGAGTATGACAAATATCTACCTAGGTAAAAGCTAATTAATCAATAATAAAATTTTTTGGAGCAGGAACCTACCTTGGCTTCAATTAAATCGCGTCATACATTTTTTGGATAATAATATTGGCCCTTATCCTTTTTCTGGAAGAAAAGTATCCCAAATATCAATTTATGCAAATGGCCGCCTTAATAATAAATTTCACACAAATCGCCTCCCATAAAAAGATAAGAGCAACCAGTTTATTACCGACGGGATGTGGGCGTGTTAATGAGGAGTTATCGGTTTGTTATTGGTATGTTATAGACGAGGTATAGAGAAGTTTTCGATTTGTGTCGTAGTGTTATGAACTGTCTATCGATAACAAAGGCTATACATTTTTTATATTTTTAATCTAAAATTTATCGATTTGCTATCGAAAGTTACCGATAAATAATCGATAAAAATAAAAAATGAAAAAGCAATCGACGTTAATTATCAGCGGCCGACGTGGTGTGGTGCTCCGCCTACCACACCGAGTGTCCTGGGTTCAACTCCCGGGCAGAGTAATATCAAAATTTAAGAACGAATTTTCTAACCGGAAGTGATTTGGCAAACACTCCGAGTGTATTTCTGCCGTGAAAAGCTTTTCAAATGTCGTTCGGAGTCGGCATAAAAAATGTAGGTCCCGTCGCGTCAGTTTGCTGGGAAAAGTAAAGTAAAAGAGCACGACGCAAATTGGAAGAAAATATCGGTCTAAATCTCCTCGCGCGAACTATTTTTTTTATTCATCGGAATGTTATGGATTTATGTCTTCGTATTATGGATTAATTATCGAATAGTAATCGATCTTTTTTCAAAGAGTTATCGATTTTTTATGGAAAACGTGTCGGTTTGTTACCGATGTGTTCCAAATCTGATTTTGTCGATGGCTCATCAGTTTGTTATGAAACTGATACTAAAAGGAAACTGATACCGATAAAACTTCAATAAAATTGATGACTTCTGTAATCCGTCGGTTGCAAGCCGACAAGAAATCAATAAGAAGACGTTGACTCGCAGATAGCCAGCCGATAACCTGACCACAATTTGGCTTTCGATAATAAGCCTATAATTGAATAATGAATCACCTGTATCGGTTGTTAACGATGATGAGAAGCCGACGAAACTCTTCTCGAATAACACGACATTATTTGTTTCTGGTAAAATTACAGCTGTTGGGGGTTAACTTCAATCCATGGGCACTAGGGCACGTAAAAAGCAGTTTTTTTTAGGCGTAAACCTGTTTTCTAATACATCGACCTGCAGGATTACTTGGTACTCGCGCCTTTTTTAAATAAGCGTAATTGAAAAAAAGCAAAAATAACTATTATTTGTAAACCAATTTTGCTGCTATTATCCTACTCACAGCTGTACATACTGGCAAAACATATAACACCGCTTGTTAGTCACTTCTTCATGACAGCTTGTCAGTCGACTGATATGCGGTTCATATGCGTTTAATATATTTATTTAACACTCACACCACACAATTGTCCATCATTTCATTCTTTCCCTTCATACTCCTCCACTTCTTACACATATTCCTCATCATATGTTGTCCTTCAAAAATAATCTCACAAGAGTCAGCATTATTTTCTTAGACATTTCTGTTAAACTTTCTTCGACCACTTTTGTTTTGCTGCCACCGTTGGTGCTGATTACCCGCCTGCCTGTTCGCCGCCCTCTTCGCTGTACCTCCTCACCATTATATATCCTTTACCAAATTGTTATGTTAAGGAATTTTCTTTTCACAATAGTGAAATTCTGCTTTTGCATTTCCTCTCAAAACGCTTGCGGTCAAAATCTACATCCATTCAAAGTTGCTTGCCAAAAAGTTATTGCCTTCGAGTGTTTCTTTGGAGATATAATACAGAAGCTCAAGTAGCTTTAAGACATGCAAATATGAGAAGGATACTTACTACGTATTGATCAAGTTCGTATGCTTTTCATAAGGATTTATGCTTATTTTGTTGTTCTATTATTTCATTTGTTTTTATTGTTGTTATATTTATGCCGATATGGGACAGTTGGCCAACTTTATGTCATGCATACCTTGCCAAGCAAATGTGTGTTGATATCCTGCGTCCTGGGATGGTCGTATGTGTCGTGTGTGGGATGTGTTATGTTAGTCATTTATTGTTTCAAAATGTGATTATTATTGTGGTTTCTTATGAAATTCTTAAATTAAATTATTTGGTTTGTATGAATAGTTTTAATTTGATTTATAGTTTGGTTCTTTAATAAACTCAAGGGGATTGATTAGGAAACTGCTTTAAAAGCAATAATTTCGTTCTCCTATTTAATTGGATTAATGTAAGACGAACTAAGAGGAGAACCTAATTTTTCGTACTGCCTCTGGAGGCATGTTCATGGATATAGCCAATTTGTCATTGCAGGAAATATGCGCGGACGCTCTTAAGTTACAAACCATTTAGATGTCAGATATTGCCAGAAAGCATCGAGCGCATATTTGAATACCTAATGTGAGGCGAGATATGAAGAAACTGATACCGTTCCAACAGAAGCCAGGTATTCTGATGAACGACTAGGTAGTTCTCAACGTAGAGGAACCACAGCTGAGGCACTCGACCAGAAATAAAATAGTTTAACGTTCCGCATCAGAGATGCCAAGTTCCTAGCAGAGTTCGACCTTATGGAACGGCTACGCAGGCGACCTTGTCTGACCACATTTTTGTGGGGATGATACAGATTCTTTTGAAGCATATTAAAATAATTATGGACATCGGTGTTATCCTTCTAAGAGAGAAGGATATTGATATGTGCCATCTGTAGAAAACGTATCTATAGCGCTCAAGAAGCTTCCTCGTCGGTTTTGCAGACAAAGGGCAGCTGTGATAACAGCATCAAGCTGCGAGCTGGTACAGTTCATGCGTAATGTAAATAGGTGGATGGCTGATCACGCTCTCGAGCTAGCAACAGCAAAACCGGAGATCTTCATCTCACAAAGAGGCGGATTCCCACTACCAGGAACGGTTTCACGGTTGGAGACCAGAAAATAGAAACACTCACCTCAGCGAACAACTGAACAAATCAAGGGCTAACACACGCAAACTGATAGCAGTCTGCACCGGTCATTGGGCAGTAGGTACGCATGCGGAAAAGATGGGCATTCCGTATAACGAATACTGCAGAAGCTGCAAAGATCCAAATGCCATGTAGACAGTAGAACACTTTATGTGTAAATGCCCGGCTCTAGCTAGAGTCCGACTCAGGTTCCTTGGAACCCCGTTTCTAGAAGACCTCAGAGGGTTATCTGTGATAGCAATCCCGAATATTCTTAATTTTATCAACAACTCTGGCTGGTTGTAATACATTGACCATAACATTCCGTAGGTTTTTAGACGAGTTACATGGCATCAAAACGGCTTTAAATAGCTATTTGGGCGACCAGGGTCGCAGCCATTTCACTTACCTACCTACCACTTTAGCGAAATATCTCGGAGTGAGATTAGAGAGTAAGCTCATCTTCTTGGATCACATACGAGGAGCCTGCGTAAGAGCTGCACGCACAATAGCGAATTTGAGTTTGGCAAACACAGGCGGTCCAAAGCCATGTAAAAAGAAGCTGCTTGCACCTCAGATTCTATACTCTTCGACGGTGCAGAAATCTGGGCGGATGCAATTAAAACCCGGAAAACCCGAATCGCCCTCAGCTCGGTCCAACGCAGAGGGGCGCTACGAATAGCTTTGGCTTAGCGCACGGTTTCGACTGAAGCTATCCTGGTCGCTGCAGGAAGGAAAAGCAATATACGACAGAAAATCGGAAGTAAGTACAGCTGCTGTTGCCATACAAGCGCGAGATGAATCGAACAGACGCTGGCAAGAACAGTCGAGCAACAACACCATAGGAATGTGCACTAATGCCGGAACTGAATCCACACAGAGGTAGATTTTTACCTGACTCAGAATCACACACCGAGAGTCTCGCAGTGAGGCTTAAAAATCTCGGTCAGTGCATAAAGTATTTCCCCCTTCCAAGAAACTAAAGAAGAAAAATCTGTAGCGATAAAAGGTTATAAACAGGAAGGCTACAGTTCCTACTTTACTCTCATGAGATTTTGTAGAAATATCTTTAACGAGTTCTTCTTATAAATTTCAGTACTTACGATGTTGCGATGGTCAATGTGAGTCAAGATGCTTAAGTCAAAGCTTAACGACTGCCTTGATGCATATACCTCACGACCGGACGTACTTTTCGACTAGGTAGAGCAACTAATAAACGCGATAACCAGCAAAATAGAACTTATCATCGACTGCGACGCGCACTTTAAGGTTGCGTTGTGGGGAAGTTGCGATATAAGTTAGTCTATTCAAGTTTATAATATCAAAGGATCCTCTCGAGTTTAAGAAACTTTGGCAATTACCAGCAAAAGAAAATATCTTGGGTAATAAATAAAATTCACCTTCATTATGCTCCAGAAACAAGGGCAGCTTCTGGGTAAGTTAAAACATGGGAAACCATCTGAACTCTCAACGACCTGTACCAAACTACTATAAGCATTGTGGATCTTAGACTAAAAGAGTCTATGCTCAAAACCTACAAGTAGATACAAAATACCTCTCTTCAAACCAACCAACCTGGATGGAGTTACGCTTAACTTCTATAGTAAAGTGAGATACTCTGGACAATTTTGGGACGTAAGCTAAGGTGGGTAGGCACTACGACGACATATGTAGGAAAGCAGTTACTGCTCTGTATACTTGAAAGGGTGCTATAGGTGCTAAAAGATGGCAGACTAAGGCAAACAAATTTACAAAGCTCACGGCGGTAGTCCATCTTTCAACGTTGTCTCTGTCTGACAAAGAGTCAATAAAAAGAGCCCTTCTATCCATTCTTAAACAAGTATTTTGAACTCATTCGAAACCTTCTTCTTATCGACTTCTTCCAAATGTTCAAGTTACTTGCACCACCGTTAGGCGTAATGGAGCTGTGCGATCGGTCACTGGAAATTATACAAATACTGGCATACCCGGCAGACTTTGTTTCCTTCCTTTTATTTTCTACCTTATCTTTCTAGTTACTTTGCACATCGACTCTCACTCCCACCCCCAATCATACTGCCACTCCCACTCCCAATTCCACTCAATCTACCGCTCTCACCTAAATTTCCTCATATATGAAATCTCTATATCAAATACGGGTACTAGATGCCTAAAAGGGGGCGTGGCACTGTCCAATTTCCTAATGTCCTTTACATGTAAACATACATATATAACTCATTAACTAAAATATCAGTAGATTGAGACAACCAGTGTCGGATTCTAAGAAGTATTGATTAAACGATGACCCTCAACTGCTGCTATCTGAGCCTCTGTTTGCATTAAGCACCGGTCACACTATGAATGGAATATTTGAAGAACAATTGGAAATCCGACATATGATATTTGCATCAGCTGCACGACTAAGCATGATCCTTATTCAAATACTAATTTGATTGCTCCCAAAGAAAGTTAGATGGCAAGATACTTACCAAAGGTATCACATGGCCCAATAAGTGAAATTATTATCATGAATGGAAAAGCTGGCTATGGACGGCAAAAACCGCGAATCAAAATTGACTTGGGATTGACTGCAGACATCGCAATCTTCCCATATGACAACATTGAGTCAAACCACCATTTTGTGAAGGTGAACGAAGGCACCGACAATTACTCTCACATTCCAATCTTACTCAGGGCCGTGGAGAGGGGGGGGCAGCCAGGGCAATTGTCCTGTGGCCCGGAAGGTTTTTGGGGGCCCGGCAAGGCAAAGCAGTATTGACAGTATTCTAACTAGGATTTCATGTGGGGTATTCCATCCCATTTCGACCAATTTTGAACCCGACCCCTTTAGAATTGGCTGAAAGTTTTTCTTCTTTTTCTAGCTTACGAAAGACGTTTTTCAGAAGTTTTTAAAATTTTTTCATCCAACTCAAAAAATGTTATGAATTTTTTAAAAAACACCGTTTTTGTTTTCAAAATGCTATAACTTTTTCAAAAATTGACCGTTTGGGATCTTTTTTTTTTTTTTTTAAATGTACTTTTCGGAAAAAATTCAAAAAAAATTTTAAAGTTTTTTTTTTGTAATTTTTCAGTTTTTCGAGATTTTTCGAATTTCGCCCTTTTTTCTCATAAAAAACTTCTCATTAAAAACTGAAAAATTACAAAAAAAAAAAAACTTTAAACATTTTTTTGAATTTTTTCCGAAAAGTACATTTAAAAAAAATTAAAAAAAAAAGATCCCAAACGGTCAATTTTTGAAAAAGTTATAGCATTTTGAAAACAAAAACGGTGTTTTTTTAAAAATTCATAACTTTTTTTGAGTTGGATGAAAAAATTTGAAAAACTTCTGAAAAACGTCTTTCGTAAGCTAGAAAAATAAGAAAAACTTTCAGCCAATTCTAAAGAGGTCGGGTTCAAAGTTGGTCGAAATGGGATGGAATACCCCATATACATATTTTGGTGCTACAAAAAATTGTTTTAAAATTGAAAATCACTAAACTAAAATGATAAGCATCCAATCAAATACTATGGGGCATAGTCAGGTCTTTTATTGTCTGGCGTGAAAAATTTTTTACGTTCTACTATGACCCAAAATCGTTTGACAAGCCTTGGAACATTGGCGTTGGAGTCCAGCCTTGCTTGGGGGAGTAGGTCTATCTCCGTCTCCTGTTTGATAAGATACATAATATTCTGGATTTCTGAGTTGACGGACTAATTTGTAAACATTACAAAATATTTAAATATGCTTTCTTAGCAATACAACTCAACTGCTCACCCCGACTTGTATTCGACGCCGGATCTCAATAACCATCTCTATATATATTTACCTAGGCCAAATGTAAAAACCACATAAACTAAATTGCGCTGCGTGTTTTATGTAAATTAATATTATCTAACGCTTCTTAGAATAAATAGACACACAAGCATTTAAGGACAAACGCAACTAAGGCGAACAAGGTGGACAAGCAATTCCAAACTATTCACATATAGGCAGACGTTGTTGGAGGTGCACACAATCAATTAACAGACATGCAAAGGACATATAAAAGGACATTTGGGCCTGTGAAAGTCGCATCGACTGCTTTTAACACTTTCACTTAATACATTTAAATGTTTATGTAGTAGAGGTTTACGCCGATCACTTTATCGGCGGCGGCGGCGTAAGCGGCGCGCCGGCGTACGCCGGTGTTCTTACTTTAAAAGCTTGATTTTTCTATTTAAAAAAATAATATTTAGGAAAGGTTTTGTTTATATGTATTTAAGGAAATCAACGTGTTTGCCATTTCGGAAAGATCCGTGGTTTTTGCATCAAAATCTCGCAGACCGCTCAAAAGTTTTCAGGAGTAGCTCCTTGCGAAGAGATTGTCCCTCGTTCGCATGCTCCAGAGAGGCTTCGAACCTAACCCCGGTTTTTGGAATTGGTACTGCTGCGTCTGCTGAAAAGAAATAGAGATACATAAAATAGTCACACTTTTGCCTGTATATCTCGTGCAAAGCGTAGTTTCACCTAGGGTTAACTCCTAATAATCGTCGCGAACACAATTTCTTTAAATCATTTGTCGCTCCTTGGCGGTCACGCATAAAGGCGACTTAGGGTTGATATGAATGGTCTATTGATACTCATGACTATCGTGGCACAGGGCGCCTCTAGTTTTATCGGCTGTTTTTAAGAGCTAAAATTTCCGATGTGCGAACAGTAGGAATCCCTACCACCAGTCGCTACCACGCCTCCTGAGCCTCACACCATATGCCAGTACAGAAGCTATAGGACTGCGACTTCGAACTCATACCTTCGTCGACGTCACTTTCCTAGAAGCTCTAGGTGTAGCTCCAAAGACTTTCCAGCGGATGCTTTTGTCGCGCTATGCTGCCGAGCTACACTTTGAAACGTTAGGGAGTGACTATTCGGCCAAAGATGCCGCCCTCGAAATCATAAGCAGTCTAAGTGGATGTCATTGCGTCATGGGTGAAAATCCGTATAATCCTCGGCGCATCTACATAATTAAAATTTTACAAGGACCCTGGATAAAATTTTTAAAATGTAGACCAAAGATTGCAGACGTTTGTGTTCACAACATTGATTTCAATAGTCTTCGTTAAATCAAATTTAGAATGAAAGTCGACGGATTTTAAGTTGAAAATTGTTAACTACTGTCTTCCGGCCTTACGAAATAGGAGCTCATTTTGGATAACCACGTAGCTTCAGTTTTCAGACAAGTTCGACTGTCCGCTACATTAGGGTAATATCACACATGGTCATTAGTTCCACTGTCTTGGGATTTTGCTGCACCACTTTGAGTGTTCTTGCGAAGGACAAAGCTTCACCTGGTAAATATATGTGCCTACGTATTCACATTTGTAAAAGGAGCCGTAACGTGTAGGTGATATTTAAACTTGTTTGATAGGCTATAATCAATGCCGCCAACTTTAGGAAATGTCAAACCGGGAGATTTGGTGTTGAAGGATGAAGTGTGAAAATTAAAATTAACATTTCAGACGCTATTGTATAGTTTCGCAAATAAACAACAGATGTTTGAATGTAAGCCCAAGTGATTTTTCAAACCCTTCTCATAAGTATATATATCATCAACTTAAGTATGAGGTAAAAATAATTTCAAAGGAGTGTTTATGCACCTAGAATCTACTAAAGGATTTTCCATCACTGATTTCGCTTATTCTTGAGGACAGTTTAAAAACATGTTCACCTTGGTTCATTTTATTTGAATTAATTGTTCATTACTAATTTTTTCAAAAATGCCAAGTGAGCATATAAATTTATTATATAACTTTTCTTTTAGTATTTTGTTTTAATAACTTGGTGAATTGGGTGATGGAAAGTCCGTGTTAAGCTGACATCGAAAGCGCCTGTTATTTTAAATAACTTTTGAATAGTTATAAAGAGTTAAATTTCGCAATTAGTTTCTTATAACTGGCAGTGATGTGCATCTGTTGATACCACTTTCGACCATATCCGAACAATTTTCGACACGAACAATAAATGGCCTAAACAGTCTTAAACGAGTAGAAAATATAGTAACGCGCCGGACGCCGCGCCGCCACGCCGATATTTTTGACATTCGGCGGCGGCGTGCGAAAAACGACCAAAGTCGGCGGCGGCGGCGGCGTTTATCGGCGGCGTATATCTCTAGTATGTAGATGCGTTCATATGTATGCATGTGTACGTCGTTGTGTTTTTTTCATGTTAACACTGAGAACTCCGCCTTATATCGCTTAAGTGCTAATGAACTGCATTTAAATATCATGTATTATTAATTTATGGATTATCAGAATGTTATACACTTTACAAACTTACAAACATATGGTCACAGCGCGTTGTAACAAACAGTTGTCTCACTCAGTATCAACTTGACTTTTTTGTTGTAGGCAGGGCCATTGAACGCTCAACGGTAGTCATCACCAAAGCTGTCATATCCTGGGGTTGTGTTGAAATATACAACACATGTAAATATACATACATACATACATGTTTAGGTCCCTATGAGCGTTTTCATGTACGCAAGTTGACACAGTTGCAATAGTTGCGTGTTTTTGACCGCATGTCCTTTACTGTTATTTACGATTACACTTTTTTGTTAATTTTTATTGTTTTTTGTTGTAATTATAAATTGGCCCTCATGTTAAGTAGTCAACCCTTTTCGTATGTCCAAATAATTTGCTATGTTATTTATTTATATAATGTTACGTATATATTACACTGTGAAACAAAATAACGACGACCACGCTTGCAATAAGAAAACGAAAAAAAATAAAATAAAGTTTTCATGCAGACAAAAGTAAAAAAAAAAATAAACAAGTAAGGAAGGTTAAGTTCGGGTGTAACCGAACATTACATACTCAGTTGAGAGCTATGGTGACAACATAAGGGAAAATAACCATGTAGGAAAATGAACCGAGGGAAACCCTGGAATGTGTTTGTATGACATGTGTATCAAATGAAAGGCATTAAAGAGTATTTTATGAGGGAGTGCGCCATAGGGTTGACTCTATAAAGCGTTTTTACGATATGGATATCAAATTAAAGGTATTAATGAGTATTTTAAAAGGGAGTAATCCTTAGTTCCATAGGTGGACGCCGTTTCGAGATATCGCCATAAAGGTGGACCAGGGGTGACCCTAGAATTTGTTTGTACAATACGGATATCAAAAGAAAGGTGTTAATGAGTATTTTAAAAGGGAGTAATCCTTAGTTCCATAGGTGGACGCCGTTTCGAGATATCGCCATAAAGGTGGACCAGGGGTGACCCTAGAATTTGTTTGTACAATATGGGTATCAAAAGAAAGGTGTTAATGAGTATTTTAAAAGGGAGTGGGCCTTAGTTCTATAGGTGAATGCCGTTTCGAGATATCGTCATAAAGGTGGACCAGGGGTGACTCTAGAATGCGTTTGTACGATATGGGTATTAAATGAAAGGTGTTAATGAGTATTTTAAAAGAGAGTAATCCTTAGTTCCATAGGTGGACGCCGTTTCGAGATATCGCCATAAAGGTGGACCAGGGGTGACCCTAGAATTTGTTTGTACAATATGGGCATCAAACGAATGGTGTTAATGAGTATTTTAAAAGGGAGTGGGCCTTAGTTCTATAGGTGGATGCCGTTTCGAAATATCGCCATAAAAGTGGACCAGGGGTGACTCTAGAATGTGTTTGTACGATATGGATATCAAATTAAAGGTATTAATGAGGATTTTAAAAGGGAGTGGTGGTTGTTGTATAGGAATTCCAAATATCGTCATAAAGGTGGACCAGGGGTGACTCTAGAATGCGTTTGTACGATATGGGTATTAAATGAAAGGTGTTAATGAGTATTTTAAAAGAGAGTAATCCTTAGTTCCATAGGTGGACGCCGTTTCGAGATATCGCCATAAAGGTGGACCAGGGGTGACCCTAGAATTTGTTTGTACAATATGGGTATCAAAAGAAAGGTGTTAATGAGTATTTTAAAAGGGTGTGGGGCTTAGTTCTATAGGTGGACACCTTTTCGGAATATCGCCACAAAGGTGGACCAGGGGTGACTCTAGAATGTGTTTGTACAATATGGGCATCAAAATAAAGGTGATAATGAGTATTTTAAAAGGGAGTATTCCTTAGTTCCATAGGTGGACGCCGTTTCGAGATATCGCCATAAAGGTGGACCAGGGGTGACCCTAGAATTTGTTTGTACAATACGGATATCAAAAGAAAGGTGTTAGTGAGTATTTTAAAAGGGAGTAATCCTTAGTTCTATAGGTGGACGCCGTTTCGAGATATCGCCATAAAGGTGGACCAGGGGTGACCCTAGAATTTGTTTGTACAATATGGGTATCAAAAGAAAGGTGTTAATGAGTATTTTAAAAGGGTGTGGGGCTTAGTTCTATAGGTGGACGCCTTTTCGAGATATCGCCATAAAGGTGGACTAGGGGTGATTCTAGAATGAGTTTGTACGATATGGGTATCAAATTAAAGGTATTAATGAGAGTTTTAAAAGGGAATGGTGGTAGTTGTATATGTGAAGGCGTTTTCCAGATATCGACCAAAATGTGGACCAGGGTGACCCAGAACATTATCTGTTGGATACCGTTAACTTATTTATATATGTAATACCTGCCAAGATTTTAAGGGTTTTTTATTTCACCCTGCAGAACTTTTTCATTTTCTTCTACTTAATATGGTAGGTGTCACAACCACTTTATAAAGTTTTTTCTAAAGTTATATTTCGCGTCAATAAAACAATCCAATTACCTTACCATGTTTCATCCCTTTTTTCGTATTTGGTATAGAATTATGGCATTTTTTTCATTTTTCGCAATTTTCGATATCGAAAAAGTGGGCGTGGTCATAGTCGGATTTCGTTCATTTTTCATACCAAGGTAAAGTGGGTTCAGATAAGTACGTGAACTGAGTTTAGTAAAGATATATCGATTTTTGCTCAAGTTATCGTGTTAACGGCCATGCGGAAGGACAGACGGACGACTATGTATAAAAACTGGGCGTGGCATCAACCGATTTCGCCCATTTTCACAGAAAACAGTTAACGCCATAAAATCTATGTCCCTACCAAATTTCAAAAGGATTGGTTAATTTTTGTTCGATTTATGGCATTAAAAGTATCCTAGACAAATTAAATGAAAAAGGGCGGAGCCACGCCCATTTTTAAATTTTCTTTTATTTTTGTATTTTGTTGCACCATATCAGTACTGGAGTTGAATCTTGACATAATTTACTTATATACTGTAAAGATATTAAATTTTTTGTTAAAATTTTACTTTAAAAAAAAATTTTTTTTAAAAGTGGGCGTGGTCCTTCTCCGATTTTGCTAATTTTTATTAAGCGTACATACAGTTATAAGAGTAACGTTCCTGCCAAATTTCATCATGATATCTTCAACGACTGCCAAATTACAGCTTGCAAAAGTTTTAAAATACCTTCTTTAAAAAGTGGGCGGTGCCACGCCGATTGTCCAAAATTTTACTAGTTTTATATTTTGCGTCATAAGTTCAACCCATCTACCAAGTTTCGTCGCTTTATCTGTCTTTTGTAATGAATTATCGCACTTTTTCGATTTTTCGAAATTTTCGATATCGAAAAAGTGGACGTGGTTATAGTCCGATATCGTTCATTTTAAATAGCGATCTGAGATGAGTGCTCAGGAACCTACATACCAAATTTTATCAAGATACCTCAAAATTTACTCAAGTTATCGTGTTAACGGACGGACGGACGGACGGACGGACGGACGGACGGACGGACATGGCTCAATCAAATTTTTTTTCGATCCTGATTATTTTGATATATGGAAGTCTATATCTATCTCGATTCCTTTATATATGTACAACCAACCGTTATCCAATCAAACTTAATATACTCTGTGAGCTCTGCTCAACTGAGTATAAAAATAAATGTAAGGCGCGATAACCTCCGAAGAGATTTTAGGCCGAGCTTCTCTTCCAATTCGCGTCGTGCTCCTCTTGATTTCCCTTACAAATTGGCCGGACGGGACCTACATGTTTTATGCCTACTCCGAACGGCATCTGCAAGGCAGATCAGTTTTCACTGAGAGCTTTTCATGGCAGAAATACACTCGGAGCGCTTGCTTAACACTGCCGAGGGGCGACCCGCTTAGAAAAATTTTCTTCTAATTGAAAAACCTTATTTCTAAAATTTTGATGTGGCTTTGCCCGGGGTGTGAACCCAGGGCATACGGTGTGGTAGGCGAAACACGCTACCATCACACCACGGTGGCAAAAGTACTATGCAAGAAAAACTTATTTTGGGGTATAGAAATTCTTATGAAAGATAGGTTATGTATTCGATATTACCCATCAAGACGCCTTGGCCATAATGAAATCAGGAGAAATTAAGACATTTCTATTGAAACAAAAGAAGAAGTTCATCCATATTCTAAGCTAGTAGTAGTGCTGGAGTTAGCATGAGCTGAAAAAAAAAACTACAAAAGACCTTGTGACAAAAGAACGAACAAATTTGCGCTGAATGCTTCAACATGGGTTAGATTTTCTTTCTAATTGAACGGTTGTTGTTGTTGTTGTAGTAATGTTTCGCCCCACCTAATAGCTGCGACCGATCACAAATTGTCATCAATATCCTCTAACGGGAGTCCAAGGAAACTTGCTGTTTCGACAGGGGTGGACCATAATGAAAGGGGTGTTAGAGGCGTTGGTTCCACATTACAATTAAAGAGATGGTTGGTGTCATGTGGGGACACATTGCAAGCGGGCATACATTTTGTATGTCGCGGTTGATTCCGGATATGTAAGAGTTTAACCTGTTACAGTATCCAGAACGAAGTTGAGCCAGAGTGACTCTCGTTTCCCTGGGGAGTATGCGTTCCTCTTCCGCAAGTTTTGGGTACAGTTCCCCGAGTACTGGATTCACCGGGCAATTCCCGGCATAAAGGTCCGATGCCTATTTGTGGAGTTCACCAAGGAACAGCTTGTGTTTTTTTGCTTCATACGGCTGAGTTCTCAGGTGCCGTATTTCCTCAAAATGCTTAAGGAGATGACTCCCTAAGTCCCTAGGCGGTGCTGGCTCATCAATCAGATGTCTGTTGGAATGCCCAGGTTTCTGGGTATTCAACAGGAACTGTTTGGTTAGCATCTCATCTCTCTCCCTGATGGGGAGTATTCTCGCCTCATTATGTAGATGGTGTCCTGGGGACATAAGAAGACAGCCCGTGGCGGTTCTGAGCGCAGTATTTTGGCAGGCCTGTAGCTTCTTCCAGTGGGTAGTTTTTAGGTTTGGCGACCATATAGGGGACGCGTAACACGCAAACGGCTGGCCAATTGCTTTGTATGTGGTAATGAGCGTTTCTTTGTCTTTTCTCTAAGTACTGCCAGCAAGGGATTTGAGGATTTTATTACGGCTCTGGATTTTCGGAACAATTACGGCTGCGTGCTCACCAGAATGTAGATCCTGATCAAAAGTCAGACACAAGATTTTGGGGTGTAGGACAGTCGGTAGCGTAGTGCCATCGACGTGGATGTTCAAAATGGTCGATATTTGGGACTTTCAAGTTGTAAATAAGGTCGCGGATGATTTAGTTGGTGATAATGACAGGTTTCGCGAGGCGAAAAAACTGGAGAGATCAGGGATGTAGCCGTTTATTCTGTTGCAAAGCTCATCGATCTTTGGGCCCGGGCCTGTGGCCATTATTGTGCAGTCATCGGCGTAAGAAACGATAGTAACTCCTTCTGATGGCGAGGGTAGTTTTGATATGTAAAAATTAAACAAAAGTGGGGATAGGACACCACCCTGAGGCACCCCTTGTTTAATTCTTCTTGGCTTTGATATTTCGTTTCTGAATTGCACCGATGCCTGCCGACCACCCAGATAATTTGCGGTCCACCTTTTAAGACATGGGGGAAGGGTAGACCCTTCCAAGTCTTGCAATAACGTGCCATGGTTGACCGTATCAAAAGCTTTTGATAGGTCTAGCGTTACGAGTACTGTTCTATGGTAGGGCTTCTGATTTAAACCACAATTTATCTGGGTGCTAATGGCATTTAGCGGGGTGGTGGTGCTATGGAGTTTTCTAAAGCCATGCTGATGACAGGCTAGCTGCAAATTTGCTTTGAAGTAGAAGAGCAAAATGGCTTCAAGCGTCTTGGCTACTGGCGATAGGAGAGATATCGGGTGATATGACTCTCCTATGTTAGCTGGTTTCCCAGGCTTTAGTGGCGTGACCACCTTGGCCATTTTGCATTTTTCGGGTATGACAAAGGTGGAAAGAGACAGGTTGAAGACATGTGCTAAATATTTGAAACCCTTTTTCCCTAGGTTTTTAAGCATCGGTATGGCTATGCCGTCTGGGTCTACTGCTTTGGATGGTTTAGCATGGCCTATGGCGCCCCCAACCTTTTTGGCGGTGATGGTAATTGGTGACGCGCTGAACTTATGTTTACGTGCGCGTCTGTTGGCCCTCCATCTATTTTAGTCGACCGTAGAATGCATTATGTACTGTCGTTTTCGCATCCGACAGCACTTTGTCGCCAAAGGTGATGGAAACTTTGTCATTGTGCCTAGACGCATTCGATAGGGACTTTACAGTGGACAAAAGTTTACCTACACCGGCAGAGAGGTTACAACCGCTTAGGTGCTCCTCCCATTTCGCCCGCTTGTGTTTATCCACAAGCAATCTGATGCGTTGGTTTATGTCCCTTATTTGGGGGTCGCCGGGATCGAGCTGTCTTATAAGGTCACGGTCTCTTGCTAAACTTGCGGCCTCTGCCGGGAAGTGGGGCCAAATTTCGGGAATTCTACCGGCGGGAATGAAACGAGCCGAGGCGGATTCAATGACCTTGCGGAAAGCACGCTCCATTTGGCGGGCATCAATTGGGATAGGGAGGGCAGTAAAGCGGTTGTCTGTATAGGATTTGTATTCGTCCCACTTTCCTTTTTTAAAGTTAATGCAAGTGCGTTTTTCTGCGACGATGAAGTCGGCGGGACGCTCGAACGAAATAAGTATAGGCAGGTGGTCGGATGCCAATGTTACCATCGGCTGCCAGTTGACGCAGTTTACGAGTTCTGCGCTCACGATTGAAATACCCGGCGAACTGTGACTGCTTCCTACCATACGTGTGGGGCATCTCCGTTTATAGTGCAGAACGTCGTTTCTACTATTTGATCCGCTAACATCTCACCCCTACTGCCCACACGCAAGTCTGAATGCCATAGATCGTGATGGGCATTGAAATCACCTAAGATATATGCGATTGTTTCCAGTGAGTACGCCGCTGATATCAGGGCGATATCCACTGGGGCAACAGGTGACAGGAGGGATGTAGATGTTGATGATTTCTAGATTTGCATCGCCCGACCGGACAGATAATCCTTGACGTTCTAAGACACTGTCCCTGCGGCCGATGTCGGGATCAAATATATGATATTGCACAGTGTGGTGTATGATAAACGCGAGTCCGCTTCCATTTCTGCTCTCGCGATCTTTTCTGTGGACATTATACCCAGAATAGGCCTGCAATGCAGATCTTGCTGTGAGTTTAGTCTCTTGAATCGCAGCAATGCGGATGTTGTGCCGCTTCATGTAGTCGACTATCTCCGTGATCTTCCCAGTTAATCCATTACAGTTTAACTGCAGAATTCTGAAGTGCATAGGGGGAGACGTCGTCACTCTGGGAGTAAATGACGGGTGACTACGTCTGGGTTGTGGAGGGCCAGAACGCGATTGCTGTTGAGGCCCTGGGGCTAGACGTCCTTGCGTCGGCATTGGGGTACCTGGTGTATTTGGATATGCGGCCTGGCAGCATGACGCAATGAAACCCTTCGGGGAGTTGCCGTCGCGGAGACCAGAACATCTAGGAAAGTGGCACCGTCCATGGCAGGAGCTGCATTGGGCGGATGTCGCAAACGTATATATTCTGTGCTGGCAAACGGTGCAAAGGGAGATAGGGACTAAGAGTCTTTTCCCTGACCTAAACAATTGCTGCCGGAAAAGAGGGGGAAGAAGACGGGGGCAGGGACTGATGCTCGGCCATGCTCCCGACTCTACTACGGAGATTGTAGGTATGAGTGGGAGCAGCCGTATGAGTTGGTGGCGCCGTTGGGCGCGAGCAACAGCGGGTACTTTTTGTGGCTTGCTGAGCAGCGTGGCTGCTGGAAGGTAGCGGGGGGGGGGGGGGCGCTAAGGCGCAGACTACGGGACGTCCTGGGACGTGAACAGCAAGGAGCCACAAAAGATTTATAGAAGTTACGTGGACGTCTGGTTTTGGGGTCTAGCCCAGAACAACCTGTCCGATGTAACCATCCCTTACACGAGACACACTGACAAGAGTATGACCGTCCTAAAAAGATTCTTTTCCGGCAGATGCAGCAAAACCATTTCTCAGGACCGGAGTCAGGAGACGGACCCGGATTAGGTTCGACACCTTCCCGGAGCAAGAGAATATGGAGCAGTCCCGCTGCAAGGAGCTGCTGGGAGGATGACAATTTGTGGGTGGGACGTAACAAATTAAATGGGGTTACACTAAAATAGCAGTCCTTGGTCGGGAAAAATCTCGAGTCGCTCCAGTACATAGAACCGACGGCCTTGGGAAGCGTCTAATTGAACGGTCGCCATCAAGAATGAATAAAAGAGAACCTTTTAAATATATTCGTGATAAGGAAATTTAAGAACAGTTCAGTAGAAAAGAGAAAACTCATATGAAAGTTATAAAGTGTGTCCCAATTTTACTGAATTTTTATATCCCCTTTATACGGATACACTAGAGTACCCGGCAGACTGTGCTGACCTAAAATTGAATTCCCTACATTTCAAAATTGATCCTTACTTCCCCTCCTCACACTCTTTGCCATTTTCTTCCCTTTATCTTCCACTTTTCTTCTAATTCTTGTCCATCTCCTATTGCATTTATTTTCCTCCCACTTCCGAACCCACAACAAATATCGCTACCACTCCCACTCCCACCCTTTCTCTCCCAGTCCCTCTCACCTTAGTTTCTTCATGTATGGAATCTCTATACCAAATATGGAATACCTGCTTCACCTGGCCTTTCCTCCGTATCCTTCCCCCCTCAATTTTCGATTTTTCTATCTTCTACTCCCATTTCATTCCTCTTCCCTAAATTACCTCTATTTTACCCCATCTCATTCCCTTCTCTAAGTCCCTCTCATTTTAATGTCCTACCTCCAATTGTTTTCTTCTCCTCACCGTATTTATTTTTCTTCATCCTCTTTCTCTCCGTCTCCCATTCCCACTCCTATCTCTTGATTTCCTTTTTCTGCCTTGTAAGATAAACCTATTTGAAAGGCTGCCTAAATAATACATTTCAAACAAATCGCACCTTTTTGGTTCACTTTATAGTAATAAGGGGTCCCAAATATAAAGCTTGTCTAAGAGGAACTCCTACATTGAAAGAAAAAACTGGTGAAATCAACCGAAATACGGGTCAATTCAACCGAAATTTCAGTAAATTTTTATCCATCGCAACAAGATGTTGAATCAACTGCGCACAAATCGTTGGTTCGTAATTGACCGTTTTAGTAGTCAAATAAACAAACAATTTTTTAATTGTTCTTACAAATTGGCGGGAAGGGACCTACTTGTTTTATGCCGACTCCGAACGGCATCTGCAAGGCATATGAGTTTTCACTGAGAGCATTTCATGGCAGAAATACACTCGGAGTGCTTTCCGAACACTGCTGAGGGGCGACCCCGCTTAAAAATTAGAAAACTTGTTTGACGTAACATTTTAAAAAGAGAACTTGTAAGTTATAGAATCAAATCGCTTGAAGGTAATTCACCACTGGAGTGACTTTGCATGTAATTCGGCAAGTTTAATTTTCGTAACACTTTAAGTTGAAACGATTCCAAAACAACTCAAACTTTTATTTTTTCGGAAACATCAACATTAAAAAAGGATGTGCTTTTTATTATCTTATTAGATTCGTTCGCGTGAATGAAAAGTCATAAAAACTTGAACAAAATGTTACTAACTTTGAAAAAATCCTGTTCGTTCAAGCAAAACTTTGCAACAAGAGGGCGCAATTTTGCATTTCGCTTGAACAAGAAGTTGCAAAATTGTACCCGATAAATAGGTGTCCCGGTATCTCATAATTTTTTGCACAGTAAATTGAAAAAAGGGTTTTTTCGTTTTGTATTAATAACTGAAAAACTAGTTTTTTGTTGTTTTCCCATTCTTTGTGTTTTTGGATTTGATGGTTTTCTTATTTTGGTGTTTTTTTTTAACAAGTGGTACCATCGTCATAAGTACAAAGTAGAGAGCGCAGTGAGCGTAAAATTCTCTTTGAAATTTGCTGATGTATTGACAGTTGATCGCCGTTGAAATGACCTGTAAGATCAGTTGTGTTAACAGAAAAATCAGTTAGATTGATTAGGAATATGTCAATTTTACAAAATTTTGTTAACTTCAGAGCGACCATTTCTCTTCTCTCTAATTTGTTCGCTTGACAAAGAACTCAGTCGAATTAACCATAATTCGATCAATTTCACCGAATCTCCGTTAAGTCTAGAACAGCACCATTTCTTTCAGTGTATACTATATAAATAAATTAGACTTTTTCGTAAAGCGCCAAAGCAGTATGAAAATTCATTTTTGGTAGCACAGTGTTATTGGTTAACACCAGTTTAACAACGTTATATAATCAAAATTATATGGAAAAATTGGAACATACTCAAGCTCTTATATTTGTATTAGATTAGTAACAGTAATAAATAATATTTTAAGGGTCATTTAATATACTTTACATTTGGACGTTATCCATTCTGAATAGCATATACTACAATGATCATATAGAAAGGGTCAATTGTTTTTTTATGATGGGCTTTTGTAATTTATTTTCAACTAGCTATGTATGCATTCTTAACCCCTCGTATCTCTAATTTTTTTGTGTTTTTTATAGTTTTTTTTATACCTTGCGTGTGTCCACTATTTGAATGCAAACTCGAGTGTCATACTGCCTTTTTGATTGATTAATGTTTGTATTCCATTTCGTGTGAAAATTATACTTTTTCAATAAAGAAATTATTTCATTAGTCTCCAATTATTGCGTGCACATAATTTATTGTATACAAATTATTATTGTCTATCAATTAAATAATAAAGTAATATTTACAGAAAGTTTTTCTTAGGTTTTATACTTACTTAATTTCAATGGACCTATAAAGGCAAATCACTCCATATGTGCTGTAGGGTTGAGAATGCCATCCCAGAGGATTTAAATATAGTCGTTATTGTTTCAGATAAGTTTTTGACTAACAAAAATTCAAAACTTTATTAGCTGAGAGCAGAATTTTTCGAAACAGGTTATAGGGTAGGTTGGTTTCGGACTTGCACCTAAGATACAGATATCTACAACTAAACTGTTGATTTCTGATCTTCTTCTTAACTGCTGCTCTCTACAATTGACTATTCTCATTTCCATATGACGCTCTAGCATTTTTAAGTGATTCTTTCTTATTTATAATCGACTACGTATTCTCAATTACAAATGACGGTTTCGCATTTCCATTTGATGCTTTCCCATTTACAAATGACTATTCTCATTTACGTATTACGCTTTCGCATTTACGATTGACTATTCTCATTCACAATTGACTATTCTCAATTGAAATTGACGCTTTCTAATTTTCAAATGACGCTTTCTCATTTACAAGTGACTTGTCTTATTTCTATGTACCGCCCTCCCATTTACAATTGACTGTTCTCATTTCCAAATTACGCTTTCGCATTTACAATTCACTATTCTCAATTACAACTCACTATTGTCAATTACAAATGACGCTTTCGCATTTACAATTGACTATTCTTATTTACAAGTGACTATTCTCATATCGAAGTGACCCTTTCGCAATTACAATTGACTATTCTCAATTCCATATAACGCTTTCACATTTGCATTTGACGCTTTCTTGTTTACAATTGACTAATCTCATTTACAATTTACAAATTTTTTTTTCAAATTACGCTTTCTCATTTTCAAGTAACTATTCGCATTTTCAAATGACGCTTTCTCCTTTTAAAGTCACTATTCTCATTTCCAAATGACGCTTTCTCATTTACAACTGCAAATGGTGTAGTCCTGTCTCTCTCTCCTTGAGAGCAGTCCTTTCGATACAAATTGTTGCTGTGGACCAACATAAACTCTGCACTAATTTGTGCGTAAATTAAGACTGAGCATAGTTCAACTCTTTTTTTTTTATTTTTTTTTTTTTATAGTTCAACTCACAGTTATTTGGCTCATTGTTTCCTTTTCCAAACTCCAAACAAATACAACTTATTCACAAAATCATTGACACTTTTTGCTTGCATGAATTTTTCAAATTGAAATTGCTTTTCGATAACATATCGAATTCATTTGGGAACACATATCTATTTGACATTTAAAATTAGTCTACAAGTTTGCTTTTTTGTAGAAGCTCAAATAAAGTACAATAAAATTCATTTAAATAACACTACAACAATAATAGCGAAATTATTTTGATATGTCATTCTAATTCGATTGAAAAGTAAAGGATACAAACAAACTTTTAGGTGTCTAATTCACACTAAAATAACTAAATACATATGCATTTCAAGGCGCACATGGTACATATAGGAACCCACCAAAAAAACTTGCCCTTATATGAGGTTGATCTCGTTTGATCAGATTTCCTAGGACACAAACCCTGGGGTAATATATACAAATATGTGCCTAAGCTCAGGGTTGGAGCACGTGAGCTCAGCTTAAGTACCGGAGTTCAAGCATAAGCTTTCACTTTATCTCTATCTTGTATGGGTTCAATTCCCGGGCAAAATAAGATAAAAAATTTAGAAAAATTCTTTCTAATCGTGGTGATTTCTACAAAGAAAAGCTTAAGTATGTAGGTCCCGTTCCGCCAATTTGTATGGAAAATTAAAATGAGCACGACGCAAATTGTTAGAGAAGCTCGGCCTAAATCTCCTTGGAGGTAAATTGCGGCTATTTTTCTTTTTTTTAAGTTGAGACGAATAAATTACAACGAGCACGAAATTGAGTTGATGCAGCTTTAGGTTCAGCTAAGAATTAAGTCATTATTTCAAAGATACTTTTCATATACATATGACCGGCTTGAAAAGATAACATTTGCATGAGAAATGAATGTAATGCTTAAATGCTTTTTGACAACAGTCCATCGATCAATAAATCAAGGAACTTTTTTGATTTATATTACTTATCTCGTTGTTTTTTAATACTACCCGACAATTATTCACTAAAGCGACTAAGCCATTAAAAATATAATTTGTGATTTGTTAACATTTCTCTTAGGCCCACTTGCGAGCGGCGAGGTTACTTTTAAACTCAGAGTTAACCTGACAGGAGAGGTTAAACTTATACATTTTTGAAAATTTTTTTAAATTAACTCTGAGCTAAAACAAGTAAGAAAGGCTAAGTTCGGGTGTAACCGAACATTACATACTCAGCTGAGAGCTTTGGAGACAAAATAAGGGAAAATCAACATGGAGGAAAATGAACCTAGGGTAACCCTGGAATGTGTTTGTTGACATGGGTATCAAATGGAAGGTATTAAAGAGTATTTTAAAAGCGACGGGGCCATAGTTCTGTAGGTGGACGTTATTTCGGGATATCGCCATAAAGGTGGACCAGGGGTGACTCTAGAATGTGCTTGTACGATATGGGTATCAAACGAAAAGTGTTATTGAGTATTTTAAACGGGAGTAGGCCTTAGTTCTGTAGGTGGACGCCTTTTCGAGATATCGCCATAAAGGTGGACCAGGGGTGACTCTAGAATGTGTTTTTACGATATGGGTATCAAATTAAAGGTACTAATGAGGGTTTTAAAAGGGAGTGGCCCTTAGTTGTATATGTGAAGGCGTTTTCGAGATATCGAACAAAATGTGGACCAGGGTGACCCAGAACATCATCTGTCGGGTTCCGCTAATTTATTTATAAATGTAATACCACGAACAGTATTCCTGCCAAGATTCCAAAAGCTTTTGATTTCGCCCTGCAGAACTTTTTCATTTTATTCTACTTAGTATGGACGGTGTCACACCCATTTTACAAAGTTTTTTCTAAAGTTATATTTTGCGTCAATAAGCCAATCCAATTACAATGTTTCATCCATTTTTTCATATTTGGTATAGAATTATGGAATTTTTTGTAATTTTTAGTAATTTTCGATATCGAAAAAGTGGGCTTGGTCATAGTCGAATTTCGGCTATTTGTATACCAAGATAAAGTGAGTTCAGATAAGTACGTGAACTAAGTTTAGTAAAGATATATCGATTTTTGCTCAAGTTATCATGCTAAGGGCCGAGCGGAAGGACAGACGGCCGACTGTGTGGCGTGGCTTCAACAGATTTCGCCCACTTTCACAGAAAACAGTTATCGTCATAGAGTCTATGCCCCTATCACATTTCACAAGGATTGGTTAACTTTTGTTCGACTTATGGCATTAAAAGTATTCTAGACAAATTAAATGAAAAAGGGCGGAGCCACGCCCATTTTGAAAATTTCATATATTTTTGTATTTTGTTGCACCATATCATTACTGGAGTTGAATGTTGGCACAATTTACTTAGATACTGTAAAGATATTAAATTTTTTGTTATAATTTGACTAAAAATTTTTTTTTTTAAAAGTGGGCGTTTTCGTCATCCGATTTTGCTAATTATTGTTAAGCACACATATAGGAATAGGAGTAACACTCTTGCCAAATTTCATCATGATATCTTCAACGACTGCCAAATTACCGCAAGCAAAACTTTCAAATTACCTTATTTTAAAAGTGGCCGGTGCCACGCCCATTGTCCAAAACTTTACTAATTTTCTATTCTACGTTACAAGGTCAAGCAACCTACCAAGATTCATCACTTTATCCGTCTTTGGTAATGAATTATCGCACTTTTTATGTTTTTCGAAATTTTCGATATCGAAAAAGTGGGCGTGGTTATAGTCCGCTTTCGTTCATTTTAAATAATGATCTGATATTAGTGCCCAGGAACCTACATAGCAAATTTCATCAAAATACCCCAAAATTTACTCAAGTTATCGTGTTTAGGGACGGTCGGACCGACGGACGGACAAGGCTAAATAAATTTCTTTTTTCGCCCAGATCATTTTGATATATAGAAGTCTATATCTATCTCGATTAGTTTATACCATTATGCGAACAAAGTTAATATATTCTGTGAGCTCTGCTCAGCTGAGTATAAAAATAATGGGCCTTCGAATTATAAATGTATAACTATGTTGAATATTCTACCGAAATGTTCGAAATAAAAAATGCTTGTTACCTTACTAAGGGCTGTTTTCACTATCTCCAGTTAAGGTAAATCTCACCTGGAGGATAGCAATCTCTCAATAGCTTCATTTGACATTTGTTTTCGTTTTCATCAACATAGGGTGACCAACCCCAAGCTATATCGATAATTGTAAATATTATGTAGAAAAAATCAGAAAAATTTATTGTGAATACATGAAAACTAGCCAAACATATTGTTACGAATATTAGCAACACTAAGGGGTACTGTCATATCTAGGCCGACACTGGGAGTGACTTGTATGCACATCCATAAATCAATCATTATGTATCTATATAAACGAATCAATCATTATGTCTACACATATGTACGTACACGCAGCGGAGAAGAGTTGCATAAACACATGCAGATATCTTATCTGAGATGCTCCCAAAAGTATGTAATTGTAATTGTGGAAGTGTCGCTCACAAATACACGCGCATATGAGCAGCTATACACGTGCATCTGTAGTTATAATTATATGGCAGTAACTAAGTAAATTCTGGAAGCGCCTAGAAGATGCAAAGAGGAAATCACAGAGTATAAAAGCACCAACGGTAGAGGCGTGAGAGTAAGTTTTGATTAAGACGCTATCTGGCGAGCAATAGTAGTTCTATTTATTGTGAAGATTTTAATAAAGGCCATTTTTCCATTATTCAATATTGGAGTTATTTATTCAACAGTTTAGTGATTCGAACGTTAGCAGAAGATTGCAGATAAGGGAAAATTTGTTACAATATTATACATTAATTATTAAGAGAGGTGACAACAGTCTTTTTTATAGAAAAAAGGGAGCCCGAGCTATCAAATGTGTTATAATCTTGGCATAAACATCGAAAAGGTTCATTTAGTTCGAAATTCATTCATCATTGTTTCAGTAGAAGAGGTTTGAAGTGTCTGGAAGTCCGAGAGTTCACTTCGATCAGAAAGAATGGGTTTGAAATTGATCCATTTAAAAGTTTTGTCATAAATATTACACCAAGCCTGTCTCTTCGACTAGCAAGAACTGGAAGATTGATAAATACGCCGTTAAGCTTTTGCGCCTGTCAGTAGAATCTAAGCCATAGCGCTATTGTTGTGTTCCTTAGTATTTATGATCGCTTACACAATTTGTTGATGATAACTTCAGCACTCGTATGCTTAGGAATTTATTTAGAAGATCATGTTAGTTGGTGCTTGGTTTTCGTTTTTGGTTAAAAGTTTTAATCAAATCAATAAATGACTTTTCAACTTGTTTAACTTAAATCAAAACTCAGCATCCAACACAACAAAATCAAGTGCAATGAAACAGAACTAAACAACCTACATCCTTCCGGTTTCATGAAACCTTTATATCCCAGCACCTCTCACACCCATTTTAGTACATGGGGAGGTCTTTGTGTTGGTTTATTTTGTGAAAAACTATTTTGTCACCAACAGCTAAACTATGCCAAAGAAATATTGGAAAATTGTGTAAGCGCTTTACGCTGCTTCTTCGTTGGTTTTTACATTGGTTTTGTGCAAAATTTTGTATTGTCATTAAATAACATAGAGAACATTTAGAATTCGCTTAAATAACTTAGTGTCGCCTAGTGCAAGCAAGAGTTTAGTGGAAAAGTCTTGTTAGGTGAATGAACTGGGTGCCGTCTGGTAAATATTGAAAATGAATGGTCAATATTTTAATTGAAGGGCGAATTAAGTAAGAACAAAATTTTCGATTAAACAGAATATAAAGTCCTCTATAACATTAATTGGTTTTATATTAAAATAGGCAGGCCTATGCAAAGTTTAGATAAGAGGGGACCACCATACCGGTGGGTAAAAAATGTGTGTCATGTTAGCTAAAAAGTGCTATGAGTTCTTTATTCAATGTTTTGGAATAGGTAGCACTCATCAATTCATTGGTTCAACTACCTTAATTTCGTGGAAAGCTTTTGCATGTTCATTTAACAACCAATCGTTAATATTAGTTAGATTTTTCTTGGCTTAAGGGGCTACCGGCGGAAGTTATGCCTATCGTAAGAGGCATCTAAAATAACAAATTGATTGAAGAGGTTGTCTAGCGCTGGCAGCCCAGCGGAATATATAGCTTCTCCAGCCCATTTGTCAACCTTACCTACCCGTGGCGAATCCTGGCCTAGAAGTCTTCATGTGGTCATACCAAATCGTTACCGAGATGGTCGGACTAGTACCTGAATAGTGCTTGTTACCGGAACGTACCGGATGTGAATCCGGTAAAGGACCATCAACATTGATAACACTACCGAAGATCTTCGTTGATTGTCCTTTTCGCTAAAAAAACAACAAAAACAAGTCATCATCATGTTGTTGTTATTGTTGTTGTTGTAGCGATAAGGTTGCTCCCCGAAGACTTTGGGGAGTGTTATCGATGTGATGGTCCTTTGCCGGATAAAGATCCGGTACGCTCCGGTACCACAGCACCATTAAGGTGCTAGCCCGACCATCTCGGGAACGATTTATGTGGCCACATTAAACCTTCAGGCCATTCCCCCCTCCCCACCCCCAAGTTCCATGAAGAGGTTGTGGTTGCCAGAACCTCGTCTCTTAGTGAAACAGGATTCGCCGCGGATAGGTGAGGTTGACAATTAGGTGCGGAGAAGCTATATATTGCGCTGGCAACCTGAAGGGTTGCGTTACACAACCCCTTGAATCTGGTATTTTAGTCGCCTCTTACGACAGGCATATCTACCGCGGGTATATTCTGATCCCCTAACCCGCTGGGGCAAGTCATCATCATCGTTAGTATTTAAGCGCTTATACAGAGCCCATTAGCAAGTTGCCTTGAGGTACCCCATCGGCATTATAGGAAGGCAAATAAATATTTCGGGTAATTTTTTCTCCCACTCGAATAACCGTCTTTTCTATTTTTATGGTGGTATGTATTGGTTTTCTTGTAGCCGCCGTGGTGTGCTGGTAGCGCGCTCCGCCTACCACACCGAAGATCCCGGGTTCACACCTCGGGCAAAGCAACATCGAAATTTTAGAATAATGCTTTTCCAATTAGAAGCACTCCGAGTCTGCCATGAAAAGCTCTCTCGGCATAAAAGAAGTAGGTCCCGTTCCGCCAATTTGTAAGAAAAACTAAAAGGAGAACGGCGCAAATTGGAAGATAAGCTCGGCCTAAAAACTCTTCGGAGGCTATCGCGCCTTACATTTTTTAACTCAGCTGAGCAGAGCTCACAGAGTATATTAATTTTGTTCGCATAACAGTAATCCCTAACGGCATAAACTAATTGAGATAGATATAGACTTCTATATATCAAAATGATCTGGGCGAAAAAAGAAATTAATTTAGCCATGTCCGTCCGTCCGTAAACACGATAACTTGAGTAAAATTTGACGTATCTTGAAGAAATTTGGTATGTAGGTTCCTGGGAACTTATCCCAGAACGAAATCGGACCATAACCACGCCCACTTTTTCGATATCGAAAATTTCGAAAAACCGAAAAAGTGCAATAATTCATTACCAAAGACGGCTAAAGCGATGAAACTTGGTCGGTGGGTTGACCTTATGACGCAGAATAGAAAATTAGTAAAATTTTGGACAACGGGCGTGGCTCCGCCCACTTTTAAAAGAAGGTAATTTTAAAGTTTTGCAAGCTGTAATTTGGCAGTCGTTGAAGATATCATGATGAAATTTGGCAGGAACGTTACTCCTATTACTGTATGTGTGATAAATGAAAATTAGCAAAATCGGATTCCGAATACGCCCATTTTTTAAAAAAAATTTTTTAAAAGTCAATTTTTAACAATAAATTGAAGATCTTTACAGTATATAAGTAAATTGTGTCCACATTTAACTCCAGTAATGATATAGTGCAACAAAATACAAAAATATAAGAAATTTTCAAAATGGGCGTGGCTCCGCCCTTTTTCATTTAATTTGTCTAGAATACTTTTAATGCCATAATTCGAACAAAAATTAACCAATCCTTGTGAAATTTGGTAGGGGCATAGATTCTATGACGAAAACTATTTTCTGTGAAAATGGGCGAAATCGGTTGAAGCCACGCCCAGTTTTTATACACAGTCGACCGTCTGTCCTTCCGCTCGGCCGTTAACACGATAACTTGAGCAAAAACCGATATATCTTTAATAAACTCAGTTCACGTACTTATCTGAACTCACCTTATCTTGGTATAAAAAATGGCCGAAATCCGTCTATGACCACGCCCAATTTTTCGATATCCAAAATTAGGAAAAATTAAAAAATGCCATAATTCTATACCAACTACGAAAAAAGGGATGAAATATGATAATTTGATTGGTTTATTGACGCAAAACATAACTTTGGAAAAAACTTTGTAAAATGGGTGTCAGACCTACCATATTAAGTAGAAGAAAATGAAAAAGTTCTGCAGGGCGAAATCAAAAGCCCTTGGAGTCTTGGCAGGAACAGTATCGTGGTATTACATATATAAACAAATTAGCGGTACCCGACAGATGATGTTCTGGGTCACCCTGGTCCACATTTTGGTCGATATCTCGAAAACGACTTCACATATACAACTAAGGGCCACTCCCTTTTAAAGCCCTCATTAGTACCTTTAATTTGATGCCCATATCGTACAAACACGTTATAGAGTCACCTCTGGTCCACATTTATGGCGATATTTCGAAAAGGCGTCCACCTATAGAACTAAGGCCCACTCAATTTTAAAATACTCATTAACACCTTTCTTTTGGTACTCATATCGTACAAACACATTCTAGAGTAACCCCTGGTCCACCTTTATGGCGATATCTCGAAATGGCCCACTCCCTTTTAAAATACTCTTTAATACCTTCCATTTGATACCCTTGTCATACAAACACATTCCAGGGTTACCCTAGGTTCATTTTCCTACATGGTGAGTTGTCTCCAAAGCTCTCAGCTGATTATGTAATGTTCGGTTACTCCCGAACTTAGCCTTTCTTACTTGTTTTATTTGTTTTTATGGTTCCCAGATAGACGAGATCTATCACAGCGTCATATTTATAATTGCCAATAGTGTCGAGTATACTTATTTTTGATAGTCAATATCTCTCACTACCTTCCATTTCAGCGGCTCTTGAATACAGCCTTCCCGATATCGGACCGCATCGGGAAATATCGGTGGTTGTTGTGGTCTACGCTTATTTACGTTGATTAACTCTAAAAGGAGCAAGAACGGGGAAGAATAGTGTGGTTTAAGCCGATTTGAACCTGGAAAGCGAAGCAATTCAGTCAGTGAGCTCGGAATGGTAGCCACAGAAATTCATGATATCGAAGAGAAATGTACCTCGAAATCTACAAAACGGAAATGCAGGGAAATAATGCTAGTATGCAGAGAAGAGCCAAATTGGTATATAAGATAAGGTGGGTTGTAACAAGAAGACTCCGTCTTATTGAGATATTCTAAAGAGACCTGTTACGAGCCCTCGTCTTGTACGCGAGAAGTTGAAAGAAATGGCGAAGCAGTCCTAAAATGTAACTCTAATAGATCAAAACTAACCCTATGACTTACGTCTACGTAAAGATCTCCACCTGTCGGAAAGGAGCTGTTTTTGACAGAACTAAAACGATGCGGTATTGTTATCACTAAGCAAAATGGTACAATGAGGCTTAGTTGATAAGATGCACTGAAAACGCGTCTACGTTATAACTAAAGGCAAAGCACAAACGCATGGTTTGCGTGGTGGATAGAGTGTTGATCCCTACAATACCAAGGTCAAAGCATTTTTGTCATGTGTGGTGAAGTCAGAGGATGCGGTGAATATGTGGCAATGTTAGAACCCGAATTAACAGATATGGTATTGAAAGTAAAAATAAAAAAGTCGGCGGGAATACGTTGTATCCAACAACAATTATAACATGCTAAAAGTAGAAAGATGGAATAGGATTCCGAGAACCCAGAATGAGTGAAGGAAAATGAAGACGTTGACACAATAGATATTGGAGGGGAACAACCGCTCAATGATGCCGGTTGTCTTAGAGAAAATCTCAAACACCGAAAACGGAGTAGAGATAACTTTTGCTCACTCTTGAGATTGGTTCATTCGTTGCGGTGTTGATGCAGAAAAGGAACGTTTCTGGATTCAGGGCGCGTATCGTTGACTCATAATGGGCGTTTTTACAGGGCATTGACTTATGACCATATGCTTACAAATTAAACCTCGTGCCAGCTCTTTAAGTCTAAGCAGACGGAGTTCTCTGCAGTTGATGCATGTCAACCAGTATACCTAAACTGCGTCATTAAGATTTGTTTCCTATATCCGCCTAATATGTGCTCTGATCTCTTCATGTCATAATCTGGCCTGGGATGATTGCTTACCGCACTGGGATCTGTAAATTATAGGTGGAAACTGCTGTTTTCTTTAAACTTGGGTTGACGTCAGTTATTCATACCTCTGTCAAAAATCCGCCAGGGAGTGTGGTAGTCTTAGTACACCACTATGATTAACCGATTCTTGTTACATCAAACTTATAATACCTATCACAGGCAACTGGTTAGCGATTACATTTAGTGCTTCAGTTAAACTCAATCTCAGTGAAAAAGGTTCTCCTCCTTAGGCTTTCAGCTATAACTTTGTAAGCTGTTTGATTTTGTATTATTTTTGCAAACTTATACAAAATATTAGTGGTCCATAAGTAAGCATGGGCCTATTCGTTCAAAGTATCTCAAGCTTTGGTTTTCAAACCACGGATTTTCCTGAGTTTTTTACAAAGCTATGTGGGTCTTTGCTAATCTTCTTTAAAAGTTGATCTTTCCGCTATATGTTTCGATGCTGTTGTGCTCAATCCTTGGGGATATCATTTTGTTAATGGGATCTTCTAATATTAAAATATTTATTAATATTAAAAAATTGTGGAAGACATCTTGTCCATCTTAGGGAGAAGAATTGCATTAGGTTGAAGAAGAAAAGAATTCAATAGAGCTAATTTTTCTGCTTGTTTTATCTCTCGTTTTAATTTACATTGTGACGAATATTAGCAACACTAAGGGATATTATCATATTCAAGCCGATACTAAGCAGTGACTTGTATGCACATCAACAAATCAATCATTATGTCTACCCATATGTCCATACAAGCAGCGGAGAGTAACGCACAATCACATGCATATATCTGAGATACTCCCAAAAGTAGGCAATCATTTGTGCAAGCATCACTCACATATACACGCGCATGGGTTATGCGAGAAGCTATAAAATCGCACATCTGTAGTTATAGCTGAGAAATTTATAGCTTGTAAATGAGAAGTAAATTCTAGAAATAGAAAGGCCTAGAAGTATGCGAACGAGAAATCACAGAGTATAAAAGGAGGTAAAGGTGAGAATCAGTAATTCAGTATGATTTAAGCACGCTATCTGTCGAGAAGTAGTAGCATTGTGAAGTACTTGAATAAAGGCCATTTTGCATTATTGAATAGTGGCGTTATTTATTCAACAGTTTAGTGATTCGAAAGTTAGCAGAAGATTTGGAATAAGCGGAATTTCAGTAAATTCGTTACAATATATACGTTTTTGAAATATATTTAATTTAAAGTTTAAATTTTAAACTTAACCAAGCAATACGTCTAAATTCTCAAAATAATTTTAAAACAAAACCCAAAAGTTTGAAAAATTTAAAAATAGAAACTCGTAGACACTGCTGGTTTTGAAACCAAAATATTTGCACTTATGGTTTTGCATAGGACGAGTCTCTTCAATTACTTTACTCCGAATTCCGAGGCCTTTGGAATACTTCAAAGTAAATTAAGGGGAAACCGGAAAATTTTTTACTTGATATTGAGTACAAAAGTGAAAGTCCATATTGGTTAAGTATGATACCTTGATCGAAAAAGGGACTTCATGTGTAAAACCGGGTTGTCTTTCTTAAAATATATTTCAAAGCGTATGCATCCAGGCAAGCTCCATAATTTAGTCTAAATACAACTTAACTGTGAGCCTTAAAGCCATAGTCACTTCCTCCATCTAAAGCGCCTTGTTTCATACTCAAAAGTGTAAACATAATTGTAGCCACATCAATGCAACGTCGTTATTTCAAGCTAAACAGCAATCACACATCGTTTAAGATTAAGACAGCAAAGACACAGCCAGTTGTGAGCCAAAGGACACTGCATGTATCCTTATTTCAGTAAATAATATTTTTTATATTATTTTTTTCGGTTGATGAGTAAACAATTTTGGCATAATAAGCAGAAGTTTACATAAGTTGCAGTTTATTTGTGGCAAGTGTGTGTAGTTGTTGTTGCAGCGCTTCTATCGCGTGATGCTCTACAAAGGATCTGCGTTGACAGGAATGTAGTTGACTCAACCAAAACAACATGAATTTTTCATGACACTAAAGGCAAACTATTTGTGTTTGTTGTTGTTGTTACGCTGTCAGTGATTTTATTGTAAGATTTGAGCAAAGGATATACTTACTACTTGCCACATGCCACACGCCACATGCAACCTGCCACTTGTGAGTGTGTGAATGCAATGAGCTACGAATGCAAACACTGCCGCATACATTTTTGACATTTGAAGTGTCAGTGCTTCAAAGAAAAATGTGTAGATGTGTGTGTGTGCTGGAGAGTAGCAGCAGCAGCAGCATCAAACATCTTGGATAACAGCAGCGATTTGTAATAGCCTTGTAGAGCTGTATCGGTGCGGTGCTCGTATGGCATTGCAGTTGATTTCATGCCACTTCTAAATTTAAGAAATATCTTTGCTTTGTATCGTTTTGACAAGTGTTTGCACTATCTAACGTTGTGCTTTAGTGTGCTCTGGCTAACCTCCTCCTACTCACCAAGTGCCTGAATCTCCTTTTGGTTAAGCATGCCATAAGACAAGTGCTGGCTGATCTGAAGTCCTGGTGATGGTTTATGAAAAGCGAAATGTGTGAGCATGAATAATAAATGCAACGCGGTCAAGCACTAAAAAGCTCAATAAATGAAAGCGATAAAGTGTCAGTAATTGGATATATGGTTATGTGTGGGTTCATACATCTGGAACTGCAGAGTACGTGTTAAAAGGACCCTCTTCAAAAATTTTTTAAACATGTACCTAATAGCCTTCTAACATTAAGCCCCTAGCCATGTCGCACAGTGTCGCGTTTTCTAAAATTAAATGACTTCATATAGATTTTGAGTTCGTAGTGCAGCTAGAAGATTTTGCCGACTTCTGGAAAATAAACGGCCACTGATGACTGATAAGCGGTATGATGTCATAGGCGCTGGAGCTATTTTCTCAACCCATCGAAGCTTTGTGTCTGTTTAGTAGCCTTTTACGCCAGACATACCTAACCGCTGAAACGCAACTAAGCTCCTTAACGCGTTGGGAGTCCTTTTTATATTCTCAAATCCAGAGTCTCTTCCCTTTCCAAATCCCCAGGACTTAGTGTAGATCCTATCTCAACGTATTCTAGTGGTCCTTTGCACTTCTCTGCTAGGCTATTCCTTATATTTTTTTTTACCTTCGTAGCTAGGGGATCAGTGCCAATACCACTTATCATAGTTTTGATTGCACCGTACTTCGTAATTCATAAATATAAGAATAAATGTAGAGCGCGATAACCTTCGAAGAGATTTAAGGCAGAGCTACTCTCTTCCAATTCGCGTTGTACTCCTTCTAATTTTTCCTACAAATTGGCGGTACGGAGCCTACTTGTTTTAAGCCGACTCCGAACGGCATCTGCAAGGCATATGAGTTTTCAAGAAGAAGCTTTTCATGACAGAAATACACTCGGAGTACTTGTCAAACACTGATGAGGTTCGACCCCGTTAAGAAAAATGTTCTTCTAATTGAAAAAATTTGATTATAAATTTTGATGTTGCTTTGCTCGGGCGTGAACCCAGGATCTTCGGTGTGGTAGGTGGAGCAACCTACCATCACACCATGGTGGCCGGTACTTTATTATTCCTAGGCTCACAAGGTTATGGTAGAATGAAGCCTATAGGGTGGTTAGGGTGTCCCATTTTCGGCACCAATAGAGGACTATAGATTAATACACTAAATTTAAATTCGTGACCCCAATTTTTATCTTCGTTTAAAGACATGTTTTCCAAGCTAAATATATATAGCATTTGCAGTATTTTTATGGCGGGCACACCGCGCTCTCAGGGTGGTTTGTAACACTGTTATCCAATCTGCACCCCTTCAATGGAAGAGAACTTTTGATGGGCCAGCTAAGCTTTGGTAGGAATTTCCTGCTTAAATTTAGTGTAAAAGACCAAATGTATCATTAAAACAAGTTTTGTCGAACCAGCGCCGTTTTCTGTATGGTGGGACAGCCCTGGTTTACCTATTCATCTCTGCTGTTAATTTGTTCGAGCACTACCATTCTCTAAATTAATATTGTAACGAACTTTGGACGATTCCGCTTATTTGAAACCTTCTGCTAATGTTCGAATCGCTAATCTGTTGAATAAATCAGTCCAATATTCAGTATTGCAAACTGGTCTTTATTTAGATTAATTTGGGAGTAGTACTTCACAATTATACTTCACAAACAATAGAGTGTTTAAATCACAACTGACTAGTTATTATTCAGCTTGCGCTACTTTTATGCTCTCTGCTGCCTCTTCCACATATTTCTCCGAAGGTCTAAACGTTTCACCTTCTAGAACTCTTGTAGCTCATGCTTGGTTACCAGCTATATACGTGTATATTTGTAGTTTATAGCTTTATGCGTGTGTATGTGTGAGTACTATTGCGGATGTGTGTGTGTGTGAGATATCTCTTCGTCGCCTTCTACATAAGTGTTGCTAGATTTAACGTATATATATATATATATATATATATATATATATATATATATATATATATATAAGAGTGGCTGCTTCATGTTTTTGTTGCTGCGTGATTATTTACTAACAGCATAGAGATGTCAATATTCGCCACAATATGATAATTTTCGCGGAACAAGACTGAGTCGAGCACCGCGATCTGCGCTCTCCTCTAGCTTATCTCTGTCACTCGTGTCGTTTTAAGTCTTGGAAAAGGCTAACAGCAGACGACGTCTCTACGTTCTAGCTGCTTGCAGCCCGTCTGCATTTGGTAATGCTGCAATCGTGGAAGAAAATGCTCACGTTCTCAGCATTCTCCTACAAGTGTTGTTAGCAAGGCTCAAAGTGTCCAACATCTTCTTGGTTGAATCAAGGTTGCAATTAGTAACGGTGCCAAAGTAATGCCATCAGGGCAAAGTTACTTCTGAGTCCTCAGAAGTGCCCGCAGGTACCACCTCGGCTTCAATTCTGGCCTCTTTTACATTAACAGCGTGAAACTAGGGAAACTCAAGTGCTTGGCAAGCGAACTGGCATCATCTTCTTAGGTCTGCTGGCGAGAGCTGATGCCTACAGGCCAGGCCACACTAGCTTTGTAGTTGAGTGAATGGAGTGTTGTCACGGCATGGGTTACTTTACGGTTCGTAAACACGAAGGACAGTATCCTTTAAGGGCAATATCTCCCGTCCTTGAAATACTAATATGAAAGGGTGATAGGGGGAGGGCTCCTTACATTAGCACTATAAGAGCTCATTCCCTCAGCTCTGCACCGTCTGTAGACCGATGTGTGAATTCAAGAGGCTACAGCCAACATATCGGACATGCCGCAGCTGCGCTATTTCCATTAAAATGTTACCCATTGCTACCACAACACTTTTAGAGCCTTTACTTTCTCGATCCTTCCACTACTTTTCCCGTGATAATTTTCCCAACTGTAGGCGACCACCTGTTATCCAACCGTAAGATGATGGTGCGATACAGTCCACCTTAAACCATGCTCTTCATCGCATCCTGATAAGCCTGCCCATCTCTTCGCAGCTCCCCGCTCTCTTGTTATGGAAAGCTGCTGAAATCCCAACACCGCAGGCCGATATTAACACTTAAAAACTGCGTTTCTATTCAGTGAACCTTTGTGGGATCTCTAACAAACCCTACATTATTTGTAACTCAGGTAGTCTTCTTCAAGTAGATCTTAACGATTTGCTCTCTGCGTTAAACTTAATTTCTTAATGACCTTTGAATGAATACATTTTATCATTTGAGATCTTCGTCCCAATAGCAAAAAGAAATAGCTGGGAGTTTACATGGTTTCTTCCTTATGTTCGGTTTATTGTTTTTAGCGACCGTAGCTTTGTTGTTCACAATGGTGCAGTTAAGATACATGTATCATGAAGAGTTCGCATAAGTCACCACTTCAACTTTACTTCTTGCTGAGCTAAGAGCTTTGAAGCCAGGACGGGGATTCAAAAGTTTGATAAGCGCAACACAAAGCTTCATAGTCTTACAGGTTTCGCAAACCAATTGTTAACCTTACCTATCCGCAGCGAATCATCCTGATACAGATATGAATGTATCACATATGTATTTGGTAGACGAGGCTTCGGTAACTAGAGTGTGGGGGCGGAAACACTTAGAAGGTTCGATGTGGTCATAACAAATCTTTCCTGAGATGGTCTGTCTAGTACTTTAATGGTGTTAGAGGGGAAGGCGGGGGGGGGGGGGGGTGGTGGTGCCAGAAACACTTTAAAATTGTAGGCCAGCCAAGTTAAACCAACGAAAAAGTATTCCAGGATGAGAACACGGCGATTTTCTCTGCTATTTTTGTTCACCTCTAAGACACTGTGCTTTTCTTGTAAGCTAGCCAAACATTCTTCCAATTCAAACAAAACAACAACAACATTTTACCACGCCAATTAAAATTATAAATCGCATGTGTGGCAGTGATTAATTATTCCGAAAATGGAAAATTGACCTAACTTACAGTTATGTGTGTATGTATGTATGTATGTTTTGGTTGAAATTTCTACTTAAAACTTAACCACAATAAAAAGGGCTGCTCAAAGACTTCCAATATGTTAATGTGCTGCTATAAATTACAAATTCAATTTTACTGTCCCAGTTACAGGTTTTTACTCAAGTAATGTGTCTTATGTAAATTGACATCAGATATGCAAATATACACACATACGCACATGCACAAAAAGGAATCTACACTGCAAGAAAAATACTGCTAAAATCAACCGAAATACGGGTCAATTTTTATCCATCGCAACAAGATGTTGAATCAACTGCGCACAAATCGTTGATTCGTAATTGACCGTTTTAATAGTCAAATGAACAAAAAAGTTGTTGCGACAGCTTTGTACGAAAGTACCTATGTTGCGGCATTTGCACGGGGTGTGAACCCAGGGTCTTCGGTGTGGTAGGCGGAGCACGCTACCATCACACCACGGCGGCCGCCATATACATACGGAAATATGTGCATACATATAGTACACAGCAACATAAGTACAAAGTAGAGAGCGCAGTGAGCGTAAAATTCTCTTTGAAATTTGCTCATGTATTGACTGTTGATCGCTGTTGAAATGACCAGTGAGATCAGTTGTGTTAACAAAAAAATCAGTTAGATTGATTAGGAGTCTGTCGATTTTAAATAATTTTGTTAACTTAAGAGCGACAATTTCTCTTCTGTTGAAATGACTAAACTAATTTGTTCGCTTGATAAAGAATTCGGTCGAATTAACCATAATGCGATCAATTTCACCGAATCTCCGTTAAGTCAAGAACAACAGAACCGATTTGTTGTTTTACTAGCACCATTTCTTTCAGTGTATTCATACGTATACAAAAATTAGTAATTTGATATTTGTAGGAGGACGTGTGTCACATGTCCATGTTTTTTTGTTGTTTTCGCTTAAAGGAAATAACTTTTACTTTTACCTTCTTGTTAACATTTTACTTGACATGGGGTACGTGCGTGTTTGACCAACAACCACTAAGGCCAACGGGTTTAGAAGCAAGCGTTATCAGATTTCCGACTTGTCCATTCACTCTCATTGCACTCCTACGCTCTAACCTTCTCCTACTCCTTGTTTAACCGCACACACATTAGTGCGAACATGTTGGTCAAATGGGCATTTTCCTCGTCCCATATCAGAATAACTTTATTTTTGGACGTGTGTGAGAACGTCAGGACATTGACGTCAGAGCGTGTATGATTTGAGTGATAATCACACACATACACATTAGACACATGTCCTTTTGTGGTTACTTGTGTTTTTCTTGTGGGTTGGCTTTGTGAAAAGGGTTTTCTCAGTGTTGGTTTAAATTTATCAAAATTTTCAGACATTAATTTTGACTTGGTCAACACTTAATTAATCACGCCTCTACAAACTGTCTTAGTGACTGGATGGAAAACTGAAGTAGTTTTACTAGTCGTATGGTAGGGCGAGAGGTAGGTCAACATACATACATACAACATAGTAAACCACATATACTTAGGCATGAGTAAAATATTGAAAATTGTGGAGCTGATGTATGTGGTCAGCTAAGGCTCAGAGCTTTCTTCGAATATCATTAGATACTTATGTATATGGCTACGTATCTAGGTTCGTTGGTTGCTGTGCTGTTCGGATACTTAAGACTCGAGGCCAAGTAGCTCACGAAGCGCTATTTGATGTACTTTCTCCTGAAACCAATTCCTGCTGAATTTTTAGTAGGTCTAGTCCCCTTTCAAACTCTTCGGTTCGGTCAATGAAGTTGCTGATATCTTTTACGGAGCACATAGACCCTTCCTGAGCATAAAGGCCACGCGCCCAGTGCGCAGTGATTGTGGCAGTGATCCTCAAGATTTCTTTCCTTCTACCATTTAGTAGGTCCTCTGTTCTACTGTCGTAATGCGGCCTATACTACTATCCCGAAATCTACTATTATGTTTCGCCTCAGCAGTATCCAGCAGTGCCACTGTCTTTGCAAGTTCGCCTACCTTCTTGTTTTCTTCAATGTTTTTTTGACCTAGAATAAATATCAACGTGATGCTTGCGAGGTTAGCTGCGGCATGAAGATACCTACTGCAGCTGCTGACAGTCTTTGACCGAAGTATTGTGGTAGTTAGGCGCAATGAGTGCTGCTTGACTATCTGAGAAAATGCATACTTGGGTCTCTCCCACCGAGTTCTCCAGCAGGAATGTAAAGGAAGACGAACTGACGGCGGTAGCTTAAGTTGCTCAGGGAAGACACCAGGAATTATAAACAAGCTTTGAGCTAAAAAATGAGGCAGCCATTGGCTAAAGGCGACTTGCTTATAATTAAGAGGTAGAAAGGACCTAGGAGCAAGGTCTGGAAGAAGGCCAATGGCATTGATAAAACATGAAGGTATAAAGCAGGAGGACGGGGCTCCAGTGAAAGAGAAACCAACGAAAATTTGCTGCATATCAGACAGTAAGAGAGGGAAATCGTAGTTATTATATGCCAGCAGAGATAAATTGGCGGATGAGTCAAAGAAAAGTCACCACAAGATACCGGGTTCTTCCGAAAAGCCAAATAGTGCATTGGGCAGATGTTTATTTATAAAGTCAGCCGATTTCGTCCTTCGTTTCCTCCGGTAAGTGTTCTAGGTACCGGAGTGACTCGGGAGCAAGGTCTGTCATTCTCAGTGTTTCCTCTTTAAACCCAAGCACTGCATGGCTGACTGTGTGGAAATCCTTTAATAAATCCATCCAGTCAGGTGTTTGTAAAGCGACGTAGCGTTTGGCATGGGTGCGGTGCTAGGTTTGGTTGAACTGGCTGGTCAATAAAGACCTAACATAGACTGAATTGCGTCCATAGTGGTACCAGAACTTGTTTGTCGACCAAACGGATGAAACCCAATCAGGTGCCAGTACTTATTGTATAAAATAGCTCCGCCATCTTGGCAAATATTAGAAGTTTTCTAGGACCTAGCTTAATTGCGGCCTCGTGAGCTAGCTGTAACCTTGATCTGGGGAGCGCAGTGCACGAACACAGAACGCGCTCAACCGTTTCTTCCTGCAGCTCGCACTTCCTACATCTGCTGTTACTGACGAGGCCAAACTTATAAGCATGTGACGCCAGAAGGTAGTGTCCAATTATTATGCCAATAGTGAGTTTTATACCTTCTCTCCCCTAATATCGTTGTCTTTGCACATGATGTTAGAAATTCTGCAGCCCCGTGCTACTGTTTTCGCCTTCTGTGCTTCCGGATCTACACAGTAAACTCCTTCCATTAATATGGAACCATCCGTATATACGTGAACTTAGAATACACATGCGACAGGTATGCCTGTCGTAAAAGGCAACTAAAATACTCAAGTGTTTCAGGGGGTTGTGTGCCCCAAATTCTCATTCGAAGCTCAGGGAATGGCATCGTATATTGCGTTTGCCCCATATTAGATGGCGCTATACTGCTATGGCGATAAGGCCTGCACACAAGCTACCCCGAGGCCTGAAGTCTTGTTGCAGTTGCTAATGCGCTGTTTTTGGCCATTAGTTCTGCAGGCGGTATGTGTAGAATGGCATGGAATGCTGCTGTTGGGGTAGCTTCTAGGGCTCCCGTTATGCTAATCATTGCGTTGCTTAGTATTTTTTGAAATTCTTGCTGATGTCTGAAGCAGTACAGTCTCAAGTGTTCTAACTACCGGATAAAGGTGAAACTTCGGTCAATAAAAAATATTCTACATAAATGTTTTAGTAGGCGACCCAGTTTTTTCCAATTTCTTGATTCAGAAGTTTCAAGGGGCCCATGTTTTTGTTGTTGTAGTGATAAGGACACTCCCCGAAGGCCTTGGGGGTGTTATCGATGTTGATGGTCCTTTGCCGGATGCAGATCCGGTACGTTCCGGTAACAAGCGCCATAAAGGAACTAGCCCGACCATCTCAGGGACGATTTCGTATGACCACATGAAACTTTCTAGGCCATCTTGCCCTCCCACCCCCTAGATGCATCAGGAGTTCGTGGTCGCCAGAGCCTCGGCTGTTAATGCAACAGGTTTCGCCACGGGTAGGTGAGGTTGACAATTGGGTTGGATAAGCTATATATTGCGCTGGCAACCCTTTGAGATGGCTGCGCTACACAACCTATTGAATCAATTTGGTATTTAAGTCGCCTTTTACGACAGGTATACCTACCGCGGGTATATTCTAAGCCACCTAACCCGCGGGGGGGCTCATCGTCTGCCGCTATAAAAGAAATCACTATTAAATGATTACCTTACCCATCCATGAAGTCTCACGATATGTTATGTAAATGCATCCACATAAAAAAATCCGAATATGGAAATACCGAGTAGGAGAGCACTCTAACCTTCTTGCAACCAAATTGGGTATGATGCATGATTGCATGCTGTTCATGCATCCGAAGTCAAGTGATGTTACCAACACTTTGTGACATGACATTTTCACACTTTGCTGCCACTGTCACTTTACGACTTTGAAGTTACGGCAAACTTCTCACACAACATACATACGAGTATGTACATACAAATCGCCAAGCTGCTGCCTTCCGCAACAACATCCAAAGTGCAAAGGATAACAAGGATGTGCTGTCGCCGAATGTATTTTTGTCTTCTTGATGTCTTTGCAAAGCCTTGAAAGGAAGTCGCGCGGCAAGATGTGGCAACCCACATATATGAACTTGTATGAAACATATACATACAAATAATGCTGCTATAAATGCTATGGGCTCAATGTGGATTGAAGTGAGAAATTGGTTTAAGTGTTCACAAAATTGGCAGCTAAATGGCTTTTTCAATTTTATATTTAACGTTTATATTTGAGTGGCAAATGCACTTCAAAGCAGTCCCTCGATATATTGACAGTAACAACAGCAACAACTACAAAAACTGCAATAATAACACCAGTGCGCTTTAGCAGCTCGTTTAGATAGTTCTTTTAAGTTCATCAAGCTTGTGAGTCAGAGGTCACATAGCGCTGGACTGCCGCCGCTCCACTGCACTGTGTTTAGTTTAGTTGCTGCATTTCACCCGAGGCTCCACGGAAGTCACTACAATTTGGGCTATAGTCAATAGTCAACAAGTGGCAACAACTATCGGCCGCTTACTGTTTGCCAAGTTAAATTGATTTCGATTTTTTTTCCTCGCGTTGATAGGGAATTTCTTTATATTGTTAGCTCTGTATTTATCAGTTACTCATACTTGTTACCGGAGAAGATGAAGAAGTTCTATGAGTATAGTCAAACTGTATAGTGAAAATAGATTTTTATTGACATTGTTGTTAGCGGCAGTAAGTGGTATCGATAGCTTGCCCAGGAGCAACACTCGCTGGCGCAACATCGCCGCGTGTTAGTTACGTCTTTTGTAGTTGTAATATAATTTTATGTCTTCAGCTTTAATGTTAGTGGATTATGGAGTTAATTCAATCTTAGATAATAGCCAATGTAGGAAATTCCAAGCCCGCATCAACGCAAACAATAACGTCAGCTCTGTAATCCAGCGAAGAATCACTCTTGCCAATAAATGTTACTTTGGCCTAGGTAGGCAATTGAAAAGTAAAGTCCGCTCTCAGCAAACGAAAATCATGCTATACAAGTCACTTATCGCAGCCGTCTGGGTATATGATGCCGAAGCATGGACCATGACTACATCAGATGACGCGGGTCTGGGAGTATTCGAGGGAAAAGTTCTTCGAAATATTCACGGACCTCTACGCGTTGTCAATGGCGAGTACCGAAGAAAATTCACGCAGACATCCACATAGTCCAGCGATTTAAAACGCAGCGGTTACGCTGGCTAGGCCATGTTATGCGTATGAAAGATGAAGCTCCGGCTTAGAAAGTATTTTATATCGGAGGCCACCTATGAAAGTAGAGGAAGTGGCCTCCACTAGAAGGACCAGGTTGAGACGAACTTCCTTGGTGTGCCCAATTGGCGACAGTTGGCAGAGCTAAGAAGCGACTGGCGCACCTTGTTGGGCAACCATAACCGTTTAAACGATTAAGCGCCAATTAAGCAAGTAAGTAAGCAAGAGAATTCTGAAAGCTGTGCTTCTTTTACGAATGCAAGGATCCTGAAGGGAAGTCAGCAACTAGTGATACAAATTTATGGTTCGGAACTAAACCTAAAATTGTAAATAAGTACTAGTTCGTTAGTAGCTGCATTTTCTTCAGTTATAAAATCGACAATTTGAATTTTTATACCCAGCTGTACTTGTATACAGGGTATTATAAATTTGATTGGATAACGGTTGGTTGTATAGGTATAGAGGAATCGAGATAGATATAGACCTTCATATATGAAAATCATCCGTATCGAAACAAAATTTGATTAAACCATGCCCGTCCGTCCGTTAACACGATAACTTGAGCAAATATTGAGATATTCTTCTATAAAATTTTATTTTTGTTTGTTTGTTACACTAATGTCGCTGTGAGGGCTCGATGTATCCGGAAAGCCAATAAATAGCATGGAAAATACTCATTATGGTTAGGAGAGCACTTTTGGTCGGAACTCCATGGGCAGAACGCAATAACGAGTTTTACGGTTCAATGCTCTAGAAGATTGACGCGCAAAGGCAACAAAGCTTCGAATACAAATCGTAGTATTGTGTAGAAGGAGTAGTATGAAACAAATTTTTGCATAGTTCTTACACTGAAAGAAATGGTGCTAGTAAAATCAACAAATCTGTTCTGTAGTTCTTGACTTAACGGAGATTTGCTAAAATTGATCGATTAAGGTTAATTCGACCGAGTTATTTGTCAAGCAAACAAATTAGTTTAGTCATTTCAACAGAAGAGAAATTGTTGCTCTTAAGTTAACAAAATTCTGTAAAATTGACAGATTCCTAATCAATCTAAATGATTTTTTTGTTAACCCAACTGATCTCACTGGTCATTTCAACAGCGATCAACAGTCAATACATGAGCAAATTTCAAAGAGAATTGTACGCTCACTGCGCTCTCTACTTTGTACTTATGACGATGGTGCCACTTGTTAAAAAAAACACCATTATAAGAAAAGCACCAAATCGAAAAACACGCAAAATGGAAAAACGACAAAATACTAGTTTTTCAGTTATCAGTACAAAACAAAAAAACCCTTTTTTGAATTTACTGTGCAAAAATTATGAGATACCGGGACATCTATCTATTGGGTATAATTTTGCAACTTCTCGTCCAAGCGAAATTCAAAATTGCGCCCTCTTGTTGCAAAAGTTTTGTTTGAACGAACAGGATTTTTCCAAAGTTAGTTACATTTTGTTCAAGCTTTTACGAATTTTCACTCACGCGAACGTATCTAATAAGATAATAAAAAACATTATTTTTTAATTTTGATGTTTCCGACAACATAAAAGTTTGAGTTGTTTTGGAATCGTTTTAAATTAAAGTGTTACGAAAACTAAACTTGCCGAATTACATGTAAAGTTACTCCAGTGGTGAATTAACTTCCTGCGAATTGATTCTTTACTTTTCTATAACTTACAAGTTCCCTATGTAAAATGTTATGTCAAACATTTATACTAAAAGTTTTGTTCGAAACAATCAAGTGTGGCAACTACATACGAGAGAAGAAATTGAGAATGAGCTGAGCTGCAACTGAAAGAATTGAGAACCAGTTTTGTCACTATTATTTTCATTTCTATTTGGAAATGCGAAGTTCAAAGCTATGAGTTAAATAAATTATAAAATTTGGTGAAAGTGTGTTTAATAAAACAAAATAATAAAGTGTATAATGTTTAATGTGTGCCAGCATATTTGATGTACGCCCAATTGAAGTTCGGTTAGTATGTGCAACCGTGGTGTGATGGTAGCGTTCTCCGCCTACCACACCGAATGCCCTGGGTTCACACCCCGGGCAAAGCAACGCCAAAATTTTAGAAATAAGGGGTTTCAATTAGAAGACAATTTTTCTAAGCGGAGTCGCCCATCGGTAGTGTTTGGCAAGCACACCGAGTGTATGTCTGCCATGAAAAGCTCTCAGTGAAAACTCATCTGCCTCGCAGATGCCGGAGTACGACGCAAATTGGAAGAGCCTTAGATTTGTTCGGGGGCTATCGCGCCTTAAATTTTTTTTTGTCGCAACAACTTTTGTTGTTCATTTGACCACTAAAACGGTCAATTACGAATCAACTATTTGTGCGCAGTTGATTCAACATCTTGTTGCGATGGTTAAAAATTGACAGAAATTTCGGTTGAATTGACCCGTATTTTGGTTGATTTTACTAGTCTTCTTCTTTCAGTGTATGCATGACAAGTTCACAGCTTGAAATGCAAGCGAAAACTGATTCACTGCTTACTCGGCTCAAAATCAGCCGCTGCGTGCACTTGACTTGAATGCGGACACCAAATTTCCGCGGCTCTAAGAAGCTCTTGAAGGCATCTCTACTCTCGAGCATACATGCACAATGTAGTATTAGGCTTCAAAGTACCCAAAGGTAATCAACCCCCTCATTCCGTGAGGAGCTTGACGTTTCCAGATCCTCGCCTGCCAAATAAACATGACTCGCTAGGAAATCTCCGCTTCAATATAACTAAGAGCATACTACTACCAGAACACTGCGGTGTTTTTCAGGCTGAGCTTTTAGCTACCTGCGGCGCTGCTCTCTATCTTATTAGCCTGCTGGCGACTTACTCTATTTCCATTTTTTCCGACAGCCAAGCTGCCAAAAAATCCCTGCAATGTAGTGGAACATCGTCACTAGTGGCGTTAAAGTGTAGTGAAGCTGGAAATAACCTAGCTGAAAAGTGCATCCTGAGCATAATATGAGCCACAGTAACATTTCGCGAAACTGCGCTGCTGATGAGCTAGCAAGGGAATGCGCAATTTGCAAACAATCACCTCTGCTGGCTTGGTGAAACCGTTTTTGAATACTTGCGAGCACTAGCTGCTATCTCAGTTCACGGAAAAAGATAGCGCGAGATTGACCGTAGAACCAACATGTACAGTGTCCAGGCAAATCTGGCACAAACTGGATGAAAAGAGATCGCAATCTGTCATACTTCTGAATCCCTTCTATATTAGCCCATTAGTAGATATTCTAGTAGGTCACTGCCTTATGGGCGCTCATGCTGTTCATATATGCCTGAAAACAAATCACTTCTGCCGCAGCTGCAGGGACGAGGATGAGAAAGAGAGCGTAGAGCATTATCTGTGCCATTGTCCAGCCCTATCAGGTATCAGAGCAGACCAGGTACCGATGTGTCCACAGACACTTTTTGGGTGCCTTGCGTGTTGGTTTAGCTCAATTAGTGTATGAACCACGTTCTACAGAAGGGAAACAAGGGCTCCTTCGTGTTATCAGAACGGGCCATAATGGACTACGTGAGTTTCTGCTTGGGCAGCGGAGCCGGCCTCTTTAATCTAACCTAACCTATGGATGGGTTAAGCTGACAATTGGGTTGAAGTAGCTATACATTTCGCTGGCAAGCCCTTGAAAGGGCTACGGTGACAACGCCTTGAATCCCAGTTTTACGTAGTCATTCACATCGATCATCGAGTAAAAATCTATCTTTTACGCGAATGAATTGCCTGATGGATCGGAGTTGGATACACTTCGTAAGTAGGGACATTTACTACAACTCACTGGTCACTCTTTTGGGATTTTTAGTGGTTTAGATTATGTTAAGTCAAAGTGACTACACCAGCGAAAGGCCATGGGGCGAGTTGGACCACTGTGATACCACTAAATGAGCTCGGCTATTACAGGGCTCCTGCCGAGGAAATGTTCAACACTTTCTATTCCTTCCTCATACCTACAATTTAGACATAAGTAGTGCGTCGGTTTTTCCAAGCATTCGCCGTGCGCTTCCATTAGAAAATGTCCAATTAATATATAAAGAAACGAAGCTAAGTAAAGACACATTTGATTAATAAGAAACTTTGTTCGGTTCTCATTTATGCGAGGCTTCTCCCATTTGGGTTTCAGTACACATAAGTAATTTGATTTCTCGGACATAACTCAGCGTTTGCACGAAGGAAGAGGCGGATAGATGCAGATAAATTGGATTAACTCGGTCTGTGCAGTGGTCTCACTGGTATTTCATCCGCAACACAGTTTTCAATTATACCACTTTTAGCTTGGACCCACATCACCGCCGTGGACACTGTTCGTTTCGCGGCTATCGGAAATCAGTTGCAGCCTTCGATGAAGTGCTCCTGTCTGAAGCGCTTTGATCGCTGCTCCCGTGAGAGGAAGTAACCAGAAACGAAGGATTCATTGATAGTAGCATGAAGATACCATCTCATTTATATAACTCTGTGATTCTTATGAAGAACTTGTTGTCTAGAGAGAGAGAGAGAGATAGAGAGTTGGAGTAATATAATATTGTATCCCTTTGTTCAAATATTTCATTTGTGCCGCCAGTTGTTTGTCCTCAGCAATTATAGCTGCTTCCATATATCGATAGCGCACATACCTGAGATGACCACGGCTGCGTCCTCTTAAACAATTTTAAAGGCGCTACAGCCCCATAGTGCACACAGGCGGATTGTTCCCTTTAGCTTGTGGAAGTATGACACATACTCTGTGGTGTAATGTCCCAGGTGGCGCCCTCTTTGCCTTGCCTCATTTTCATTTGGGATAGACATCGAAAAATCGAACCCTGCAAAACCTTCGTGAGTCTCCTCATCACCACAAAAAGAAGACCAAGACTTTATTAAACTTTCCATTAAAACCTCCTTTACGCTCCGGAGCTGCGGATTAGGTTCAATGTCCACAGGAAAGGTCGTGAAAGAGGAGGGGGAGATGATGGCTCATTCGTTACGTATCAAACTGCACAGTGTGACCGATTCGAGCGCGATATCGTCCTCAGAGCTTCAAATAGGTGTGCATATATGCCAAATATGAGCCAATTCTTTAGATTCGTTCCTTACCCGAATTTAAGACGGCTATTCAGCTTCGCTTTTTTAAAAGCCAACAAAATTCTCTATAAATACAAACTGATGAAAAATTCCCCAAAAATATGTACTATAATATTTATATGATTCATTGCTAGCCCACTATACAGTCGTAGTGTGGAATATGTGCGGCGCGGTGTGTAAGAAAAAAATCGCTATGATTTATTTACTCACGGCGTGCGCATATTTATCAAACTCCAATTAATCGGTGATAAACCGATCAAGACACTAAATGCTTCTCCACACGAAGCACAAGTAAAACACACACGAAGCACAAGTAAAACAAAAACAATAAAAGCAAAGAAAAATCAACACACAGAGGATGTAAAGCCGACTAATCGACTAAGTAGTTCTTGCCCAAGTCAAGCTCAGAGGAAAGACAACGAAACAGTCATACGCGGCAGCTCAAATCTAGTATGGCTGTCTGCATAAGTTGCTTGGTATATGCATACTATATATCTCAGTATGTATTGGCACTAGCGCAGGGCTGACGAACAATGGTACTCAAGGAAATACTTTGGACTTGACTCCTGGACACTTTTATGTGCTACCATATACTCTGACGGTGAAAATGGTTTAAAGTTACTTAGCGAATCGCTGCGATAAACCTGCAAAATGGAAAAACTTTAATTCTTATCTCTCTCTCTTGCAATTTCCGTCGTGTTCCTTTTCAGGTTTCCCTAGAAATTGGTGGGATGGGATCTACATGTTTCATGCCGACTGCGAATGGCATTTGCAAGGTAGGTGTGTTTTCACTGAAAAGCTTTTCTGAGTGTTTGCCTAGGGGCGATCACGCCTAGAAAAGCTTTATTTTACTTAAAAAAAGTTGTTTATAAATTTTTTATGTTTCTTTGCCCGGGGCTTGAGCCCAGGATCTTCGGAGGAGCACGCTACTACCACACCACGGCTGCTGCTATCGAATACGTAACGACCGATATATTTATTCCACCTCATCGTTCTCCGTGGGACTGTCTGATATATTAAGGGATGCCGCAATGTCTTCCATAGAGCAGTGCCGCCCTACCATTCCAATAACTATGGATAAATGAATTTTTGTAAACCCGAATCAACAATGGAACAGAAAGACCTCCATACATGACTCAGCATTTGCTATGCTGGCTGGAGGTCCACTTGTCCAGAAGCAAAGAACAAGTAACCGAAGAGATCCTAAAGCTTTCACTGACAGACGCTTTTAATTTCAATTTTGCATGACGGAGGCAATAGATCAGCCTGACGTTTTCCAGGGATATCCTTATGCCCCAGGTTAGGCTAGGTTAACCTTACCGTTCCTCTGTCGCAGCATCGGGATAATATTGATCAAAAAGTACTAAGGTTCCAACGCAAGTGATGTTAAGCAAACTCTCACAGCACTCAATCTGACAATGACAGAGCTAAGCGCTTTGACAGCTGCCTGAGATGTTGTTGTAGAGATAAGGACGTTCCGAAAGGGCTCGGGAGGTGTTATCGATGTTGATGGTCCTTTGGTGGATATATATCTAGTACGTTTCGGTAATAAGCACCAATAAGGTACTAGCTCCACCATCTCGGGAACGATATAATATGGCCACATTAAACCTTCTAGGCCTACCCCTCACTCAGTGAATGAACAACTCTTGTATAGAGACCACAAACTTTTGTGAATAGGCTCTCTACAGCAGTAAAGGGCTGTCAAGAATAATCCCAAGGTACTAAACACTGTCAGAGACTACCAGCGGTACTCTCCCAATAGAATTAACTTGATTGGCGCTTAACCGTTTGACCGGTTATGGGCGTCTAACAAGTTATACCAGTTTCTTCATTGTTTTAACTGACGCCAGTTGGTAACACCAAAGTAGTTTAAAACGTGTTTCACCTGGTCCTTCCAACGTAGTGGGGGCTGCCCTCTTCCTCTGCTTGCATAGGTGAGTTCCGGTCAGATTACTTTTTTTAGCCATCGACAACGAGTAGAGATTCTTAAATCTTTTGAAAAACTTTTCTTTCGAACACTCCCAGAGACACGTTACCAGATTTACCAAGAGAGGGCGGCCTATATTATGGAATCTTTTACCTCCGCGTAAACAAAACGAGCTTATCCGTATGATTCAGACCACCTGGTCACGACACTCAGGTAAACGTGTCTTTGTGTTTTCAGAAATTGAAAAGAATTGCCAGGTCGTCACCAAATGACAGCCCCTACCCTCAAGATCCTGAAGCAGATTATTTTTTTCACGACTTAAAGCAGGGACGAAGCAACACATCCAGTTCCATGTGCCTTCTCATATTTCGTTGCTGTTATTATTTACTCCATAAGAACCAAACCATATAAGCTTTGGCATTACGGGAGTGATAAATCTTCCCAAAAACTTTGCTCTCGAATACTCGAATGGACATTACTGTTCCAAGTTAGCAAAGTTTGAAGCTCTCGTTACCCCATAAAAGTCTCCCCTTAATCTACTTTCGAATAAGGTTGTTTACAGGACATTCCCATAACAAGACCTAGCCACGAAGCTTCTGAGCTTTTATTGGATTCACTGCGTTCATGTGATCCCGTAATTGAGCTTCGAAGGACATCTTGGGGCCACAGTAGAGTCGGAGGGTTGGCACAAGGGTGCGGAAATGGACTATGCACGTGTATACCGATGGTTCCAAACTAACGGAAGGGGTCGGGTCTGCTATTGACTGCGCCGATCCAGAAATAAGTAGATCCTACAGGCTCCCAGATCTCTGCAGTGTCTTTCAGGACGAAACTGTAGCCGTGAAGAAAGCAGCAGAAATTCTGGAGGAAGTATGCTTAAGCTGCAGCCACGTCAATATATATCTTGATAGTCAGGCGGCGCTTAAGGCAATACTCTCACACAGTACTTCATCAGGAATTGTGCTGGAATGCAAAATGCATTAGAGATACTTCGCTCCGGCCGGACCATACATCTATACTGGGTGCCCGGACATAAAGTTATAGAAAGTAACGAAAAGGCCGATGCGTTGGCGAATGAGGGTGCAGCACTCAATGAGTCGATGGTGAAGTCTACCATCCGTTTGGGAGAAATAAAAAGGAGACAGGAGTTGCATATGATCCAGCAAGCAGGAAAGGTATGAAAAGAAGCGCGGAGCTGCAATATTGCCAAGATAATGTGCAAATCTTACTACCTAAGCCTCACAAAGTGGCTCATATCTCTGAAGAGAGAAATACTATGGGCATACTAATTGGACCCTGACTTCTGGCGTCACATGCTTATAAGTTGGACCTCGTCAGTAACAGCAGTTGTAGAAAGTGAAAGCTGCAAGAAGAATCGGCTTAGCACGTTCTGTGTTCGGATCCTGCGCTAGCCAGGTCAAGGTTACTGCTACTATTAAATTAGGTTCTATAAAACTTTTAGTATTCGTCAAGAGGACAGAGCTATTTCATAACATAAGTCCTGGTACCTAATTGGGGTTTTTAAGCTGTGGTCGTCAAACAAATTCTGGAAACACTTTGAACACAATCAGTCTATGTGAGGTCTTTATTGACTGGCCAGTTCAACTTTACCTAACCACACTGCATTCATGTGTAGATGAAGTCATCCCATCCTTCCCCGAAACCATCCATGATTCGAAGATACACATCAGGACAAATCGGATTAAAGGCTTGTAAACCTATTTGGCGCAATATGTAAGTTCGCATGCCCTGCCTTAGTGTTTTATGAGCGTTTTTTTGCTTCATCGTTACCTTCCAAACAAGTTTGTTTTAGCATTTTACTCATATTATTGGCTAACGTAATAGTCGTTTTATTTAATTTATTTTATTTCTTTAATTTTCCAGTAATATTTTAAATATAATGTGAATTATAACATTTTGGCTGAAATACGAGTACTTTTTTGGCTTGAGTCCATATGAATAGTATTTGTTGTACATATGTATGTATGTATGAGTACTGTTTACAATTACATACCTATTTCTCTTATTTTTGTGTTCAACATTTTTTCTCTTGCAAGTTGTTTTTGTTTTCGTTATTGCAGATGCAATCAATTTACTCGTGCCCAACAAATAATAGACCTCGGTCTTGTTTTTTTGTTCTTTCGATTTCCAACTCAATGTATGAATAAGTACCAGCTTTGTTGTTTTTCTTAGTCCATCACTTTGGCTGTTGCTTGGAAAACATTCATAAGCTGTAGAGCTTGAATTGAGAGTAGAAACGTTGGCACTGATTTCCGCTGTAATTTGTATGTTGCGAAAACACCTCTACATCTTTAAAAGAGATATTTGTTTCGATCATGTGTGATGTGTGATACAGGGTGTATGGTTTTAAGCATTTCGATAGCATTCTGAAATATGTGTGGTAGGACTCAGATCCAAAAGAATGGGTTACTATCCAAAAAGATATGCAGATTATCAAAGTTAGCATAACTAGAGCAATAATAAAATAATTTAAAAAAATTTTAAGTTAAATGGTTTTATTGAAAACAATACTTACATTAAATAATAATAATACGAAAAGCTAGAAAATAATTAGGTAGGTCCTAGGTACTAGTCATCACACTCCTTATCAATCTAGGGCGTTGATCAGACAATTAAATAAAAGCGTTGGGCGCGTGAAATTTCTAAAAATGTGAGGCGTAGCATAACCTGATTAAGGTTCAGTTGGTTTTACTTATGACTATCAATAGAAATATGACGCGTCCAACGCTTTTATTTAATTGTCTGATCAACGCCCTAGATTGATAAGGAGTGTGTTGACTAGTACTTAGGACCTACCTAATTATTTTCTAGCTTTTCGTATTATTATTATTTCATGTAAGTATTGTTTTCAATAAAACCAATGAACTTAAAAAATTTTTTTTAATTATTTTATTTTCAAGTTTTTAGTCTTTATTTAATTGCCTATTATTTCTCATTCTATTCAGTTCATTTAGTGACTCATTATTACAAGGACTCTTTCCTGACAATTTGTTACAAACTAAGTCCTCAATACATAATCCTTCCAAAGACTTTACTCGACTCTGCGCCACGTATGCTTGTCCCTCCTCCAACTCCAAAATATTTTGATGTCACTTCTACTGGACTGTATGCAATATTTGTTCCAAATATGAGCCAAATCGGGCATCATAGGTCGCTTTCTATTCGTGTATGTATTATGTGTTCCAAATATGGACCAAATCAAATCGGACCACAAATACGATTTTTGTGAATATCTCGATCCTTGCTCCACCTAGCGGCGATTTTTTTTCATAAGTCGCTTTTTATTCTTGTATGTATTATGTGTCCAAATATGAGCCAAATCGGACCACAAATACGATTTTTGTGAATATCTCGATCCATGCGCCACCTAGCGGCGATTTTTTTCACAGGTCGATTTCTATTCTTGCATGTATTATGTGTTCCAAATAAGAGCCAAATCGGACCACAAATACGAATTTTGTGAATATCTCGATCCAAGCGCTACCTAGCGGCGATTTTTTTTCACAGGTCGATTTCTATTCTTGCATGTATTATCTGTTCCAAATATGAGCCAAATCGGACCACAAATGCGAATTTTGCGAATATCTCGATCCTTGCGCCACCTAGCTGCGATTTTTTTTCTTATTATTGCATTGTCATCGGGCTCTGAACTATATTCCAAGTTTCAAGCTTGTAGCTTATCGGGAAGTTACTTAAATTTCAATTACAAGATTCGTTCACAACGGCCGTGCGGCCGTGCATGCGGCCTGCCTGTCAACTCGAGCTAAATAAAACCGTTTAAAAACTACCCCTACAGCAGCATTGCATGCCATTCTGCACATCCCACCGCAGACCTAGGGGCCACTGCAACAAGGTCTAAGGCCTCGGTGCAGCTTGAGTGGACGTCGTATAGCTATAGCAGTATAGCTCCATCTAATATGAGGCAAACGGAATATGTCGTCATATGTCTGAACTTCGAAGGAGTTCCTAGGGTCACAATTAAGCCGGGGGGTTGCCCCAGGGTGCATAAATGGCAGAACACGCTATACACGTGATTACCAATGGTTCCAAACTAATGGAAGGGGTTGGGTCTCCCGTTTACTGTGTCGATGCAGAAATAAGTAGATTCTACAGGCTGCCCCAGATTACTGCAGCATCTTTCAAGCGGAAATCATAGCCGTGAAGAGAGCAGCAGAAGCCTTGAAAGAAAGCGTGCTTAAGCAGCAGTCATGTCGATATATATATTGACAGTCAGGTGGCGATCAAGGTAATAATTTCACACAGTACTTCATCAAGAAGTTTGATGGAACGTAAAGAAGCATTAGAAAGACTTCGCTTCGACCGGACCATATATCTATACTGGGTGCTCGGCCATAAATGTATTGAAAGTAACGAAAAGGCCAATGCGTTTGCGAAAGAGGATGCAGCATTTGCTGACTTGACGGTAAACGTCCCAATCCGTTTGGGCGAAATCAAAAGAAGACAGGAATTGCATATGATCCATCAAGCAGGAAAGATAGATGGAAGCGCGGTATGCAAAATTTCTAAGATCATGTGCAAATCTTACGATATTGGACTCACAAAGTGGCTCGTATCTCTGAAGAGAGAAGACTTAATGCTCACAATGGGTATACTAACTGAACTCTGCATTCTGGTGGCATATGCTTATAAGCTATAAGCTAGGCCTTGTTAGTACCATGTGGGAAATGAACGTTAACGTGCTAGCTCGACCACCTGATGCGCGATTTGATATGACTGAATGAATCTTCTGAGTAATTTAAACCCCTTCTATCCTGTAAAACTTGGGGTCGCCAGAGCTTCGCCTGTTAAAGAATCCGTCACGGGTAGGTGTAGTTGACAATTAAATTGGAGAAGGTATGAATGGTGCTGGCAATGCCTTGAGGAGGTTGCGCTATACAACTCTTTGAATCTTCGCATCGTTTACATCTATTCTGGAACTGTTTCCGATCATTTCTTTAAGAAATCCCTTCTTGGATTGAAGTACTCTATGGATGCTAGCGAGACTTAATACTTCCGTACAAAATCCGATTTTATCCTGTAGATTCAAATTTCTTGAAGGCAGCTTATTTCCTCTGGGACTATACTCCCCTCTCTAGGTGTAAAACTCCTCCAATAGTCAGAAAGTTTGTAATATTGTGGCGAATATTAGCAGTTTCGATCCGTCACTATGCTGCTGGTAAATAAATAAACAACAACAGCAAAGCAAGCTAAGAGCGAAGAGAATATTTGGCATACATGTTATCAGCAGCTAAGACCGAAGAAGAGAGATAAACAGTGACACATACATGTAATTAGCTAAGAGCGAAGATGACATTCACGCATATACATGTACATATACAACTAAATGACCAACTATGAGTTACAGAAAGGAGGAATATATAAGGAACTATGCAAGAAGACTTTTCGCGAAAAGTCCAAACACTAGCAGAAATAGGCGAAAGAGGATACTGAGATATAAAAGCAGCGCAAGATGAGGAATTACCAATTAGTTTGATTTTAACACGCCCTAAGTGAAGTACGCGAGTAAATTGATTTTGAAATACTATTACCATAGTAGTGTTGTAAATAAAAAATATTTAAAAAAATAAATAAACGTAAGGCGCGATAACCTCCAAAGAGATCTAAGGCCGAGCTTCTCTTCCAATTTGCAACGTGCTCCTCTTGATTTTCCCTACAAATTGGCCGGACGGGACGTACATGATTTTATGCCGACTCCGTACGGTATCTGCAAGGCAGATGAGTTTTCACTGAGAACTTTTCATGGCAGAAATACACTCGGAGCGCTTGCCAAACACTGCCGAGGGGCGACCCCGCTTAGAAAAATTGTCTTCTAATTGAAAACCCTTATTTCTAAAATTTTTGATGTTGCTTTGCCCGGGGTTTGAACCCAGGGCATCCGGTGTGGTATGTTATGTTTCATATCTGGAAGTTAACAACTGATGTCCATATCAGCTGTTAGGTCAATTTAGACATGCATTTGGAGTGTGCCCATTATTCAGCTATTATGTGGCAGCAAACCCTCTAACAACAAATTGTCAATGGCCCAAGCCTGTTGAAATTACCAGAAGGCTTGAAGTTCCACTAGAGCGAAGTACTTTAGATAAAAACAACACTCTACACTTTACCTACCACCCTGTTTAATTATGAGTTCAAAAACACCTTGCAGCTTAGTTCAATTCACCGCATTCTATCGGCCAGCATATCAGTTTTCCAGCCTTATATGAGTTATGGATTTTTAAATGCGAGCTTACATTACAGCACAAACATCACATACGTATGAATGTTTGAGCACTTAAGTATGTAAGTGAGATTTTCTTACGAGTCTTTCCAGAGAAGACTTTATTTTATTTTTTCTTTGCAGCGAAAAAATTCCGATTAATCGCTTTAGTTGAGGCCAAAATTTATTGTTAACATGCATTCACCCTTCACTCGTTTGATTTTGTTTTAAGTGCAGTATGATGGTATGTAATTTCACATGATTTCGTTCAAACAATTCACTTGTTTTTTATTGTTGCTCAAATGCCGGAATCATAGTCGCGCACGAATTGTAATTGCCCTAATGGGGATGCGCCACTTACCATCAAGCCTTGCCGGACCATTCATTCCTCATATGTTTGCCCATGATGCAAGTAAATACTCATAGTTAAGTACACATAAGTAAAAATGTGCTGCTTGGTAGTTGCATGGACTCCAAAACATGGCATTTAACTAAGTGGTTGCATGTGAGAAGAGGGGCACCTAGGGTGGGTAGTGAGCCTGTGATGTAAGTAAGGATGTGTATTAGGTTTTATTTTTATACTCAGCGTGATCGTAACACGAATCGACATAAATATAGACTACCATATATCAAAATGCTCAGGATGAAAATAGGAATTGATTTAGCCTTGCACGTCCGTCCGTCCATCCGTCCGTCTGTCTGTGATCGCGATAACTTGAGTAGATATTGAGATATATTATTTAAATGGTATATGGTTTCCTTGGCACTTATCTGCCAACGCTATTGAAAATGATTGAAATCGGATGAAAACCACGCCCACTTTTTATGTATATAACATTTTGGAAAACGCAAAAACCTGATTATTTAGTAAACAATACACCTGAATTGTTGAAATTTGAAAAGTAGACTGATATTGAGACTCTTGATACAAATATGAAATTTTTGAAAATGGGCGTGGTAAAGTCTACTTTTGATAAAATCAATTTTACAAATATTATTAAACATAAATCAAAAACCGTTGAACCTATCATAGCAAAGTTCGACAGGGAGGTTGCCATTATTATAAAAAATGCTTCGAAGCAAAATTTGCGAAATTTTTTAAGTACCACGCCCACTTTTATATAAAAGACTTTCAAAAGAGTCGTGGACGAATAAAATAAGCCACATCTTTGTAAAAAAGAGTTTTATATCAATGGTATTTCTTTTCCGAAGCAAAATTATAACAAAAAAAGGAAAAAATATAAAATTTTTGAAAATGGGCGTGGCACTTTTATAACTAAGCAATTTTCTATGTTTCGGGAGCCCTAACACGAAGAAAATTTAACCGATTGTACACTGAAAGAAAAAGGCTGGTAAAATCTACCGAAATACGGGTCAATTCAACCGAAATTTTTGTTAACTTTAATCCATCGCAACAAGATGTTGAATAAACTGCGCACAAATCGTGGATTCGTAATTGACCGTTTTAGTAGTCAAATGAACAAAACAAGTTGTTGCGACAGCTTTGTACGAAAGTACCTATGTTGCCATATACATAAATTTCTCACATTCTCTTCCAATTTGCGTCGGGCTTCTCTTGATTTTCCATACAAATTGGCCGGACCGGACCTACATGTTTTATGCCGACTCCGAACGACATCTGCAAGGCAGATGAACTTTCACTGAGAGCTTTTCATGGCAGAAATACACTCGGAGCGCTTGCCAAACACTGCCGAAGGGCGACCCCGCTTAGAGAAATTTTCTTCTAATTGAAAAACCTTATTTCTAAAATGTTGATGTTGCTTTCCCCGGGGTGCGAACCCAGGGCATACGGTGTGGCAGGCAGAGCACGCTACCATCACACCATGGTGGCCATATACACACATGCGTAAATATGTGAATACATAAATACGCATGCTTGCTACATATACATACATATGTACACACTTACTAACCGAACTTCAATTGAGCGTACATCAAATATGCTGGAACATATTAAACATTAAAAACTTAATTATTTTGTTTTATTAAACACACTTTCACCAAATTTTATATTTTATAATTTATTTTGTTTATAGTTTTGAACTTCGCTTTGCAAATAGAAATGAAAATAGTAGTCACAAAACTGATTCTCAATTCTTTCAGTTGCAGCTCAGCTCATTCTCAATTTCTTCTCTCGCATGTAGTTGCCACCCTTGATTGTTTCGAACTTGTAGTATAAATGCTTGACATAACATTTCAAATAGAGAACTTGTAAGTTATTGAAAAGTAAAGAATCAATCGCTAGAAGTTAATTCACCACTGGAGTAACTTTACATGTAATTCGGCAAGTTTAATTTTCGTAACACTTTAAGTTGAAACGGTTCCAAAACAACTCAAACTTTTATGTTGTCGGAAACATCAACATTAAAAGAGGATGTTTTTTATTACGTTATTAAATTCGTTCCGTGAGTGAAAATTCGCAAAAACTTGAGCAAAATGTTACTAACTGGAAAAATCTTGTTCGTTCAAACAAAACTTTTGCAACAAGTGGGCGCAATTTTGCATTTCGCTTGGATGAGAAGTTGCAAAATTGTGCCCGATAAATAGGTGTCCCTCAAAAAATGGTTTTTCTTTTTGTATTGATAACTGAAAGACTAGTTTTTTATTGTTTTCCCAAGTTTGTGTGTTTTTTCTTATTTTGGTATTGTTTTTTAAACAAGTGACTCCATTGTCATAAGCACAAAGTAGAGAGCGCAGTGAGCGTAAAATTCTCTTTGAAATTTGCTCATGTATTGACTATTGGTCGCTGTTGAAATGACCAGTGAGATCAGTTGTGTTAACAGAAAAATCAGTTAGATTGATTAGGAATCTGTCAATTTTACAGAATTTTGTTAACTCCAGAGCGACCATTTCTCTTCTGTCTAATTTGTTCGCTTGACAAAGAACTCGGTCGAATTAACCATAATTCGATCAATTTCACCGCATCTCCGTTAAGTCAAGAACAACAGAACAGATATGTTGATTTTACTAGCACCATTTCTTTCAGTGTAATATGATTGCGTACACATATTTTACTTATAGCAGGAGATATTACTAGAAAAAAGGGACGAGATCGGTTAATGACAACGCCCACATTTATATAAAATACTTATAAAAGTGTCGTAGACGAATAAAATGAGCTATACCTTTGCGAAAAAGAGCTTAATATCAATGGTATTTTACTTTCTAAATGGAATTAAACAATAAGTTGAAAAATATTCAAAGTTTTGAAAATGAGCGTGGCACTTCCCCTTTTTTCACTAAGCACTTTTCTATGTTTCGGAAGCGATAACACGAACAAAATTTAAAATATCGTAATAAAATTGGAGTACATTTTCTTTATAGCAAGAAATATTTCTAGTAAAAATGGACGGGATTGCTTAAGGACCACCCCCACTTTTATATAAAATATGTTCAAAAGGGTTGTAGACTAAAAAAATAAGCCATATCTAAGCTAAAAATAGTTTTATATTAATGATATATCACTTCATTGTAAGAGATAAATGAGAGACATTTTTTTTTTCAATGGGCGGTGCCACGCCTAAATTTTGATCAAGCATTACACAACATTTCTGGAGCCTAAAAAAAATAAAAATTCCCTCGTAACAAAATTATAAAAGGTAATGTATCTGTAATGAATAATTGAAACTCACGCTGAGTATATAATGTTCGGTCATAGCCGAACTTAGACACCCTTACTTGTTTCTCGTTTGAGTTTACTTTGTGAGATGCATGCGCATTGATTGGGTGTAAGCCATGATTATCGCCACGAATGAATGAGATGTGAACTGGCTAAGGCGTTCATACGTCAATATCGTGAATTGGCAGCTAACAAATACTTACTAAGCCAAGGCAACGGCATTTTTTTGGAACCCCCCAGAAAAAATATTTGCATGCTTAGGTAATTGTTGGTAAATTTATGCGCTTATTTGTTGTTAGCGTGTGAAAATGTTGTAATAGCTGCGCACGCGTGCATTTGTACGCTCAATTTTCGGGTTTATAATTTAGTGGTCCGTTTAAAATTTGGCCAGAGATACAGACTTAAATGCTGAGTTTGTTTAAAGGTTTTTTCTTGTTTGTGAAAGTAATTCAGGTTGATGAGTACTGATATGCACTTATGTAAGTTTTGAAAGCCTTGTGCTTTATACGGGTGGTTTTCAATCTTGACGACATTCGTCAGGTAAGCCAAACCACTTATAAGTCAAAGAGTACGGGCCAATAAGCCTTTCTTCCGTGTACCGAAAAGCTGTGGTATGACTTAACCAGCACATAAGCCACTTTTTAACTTCCGCCTATGGCGGCAGCTCAACGCTCATACGGGATGGCGAAATCGGTTGAAAGATCAGGATTCAGGAAATCTCTGAAGGAGAATACCCTGGCAAGCTCCCTCGACATTGCTAAAACTTATGCCATCTGCGGGATAGTTGTACCACATTAAAACCCATCCTCTAGGGATTGATTCTATGTTCGGAGGTGAATTCTTCAACTTTAGTTATGAGATCGGTAAACAGAATGACATGCAGTGGGACCTTTGAAGAAGGTCCGCTGTCGCTTCACCTGTTAGTACTGGTAGCAATGAAGTCCTGGAATTCTTCAGAGCAAAAATACTGGAGTAACGCTGAGGATTCAGTTTACTATTCACAGTTAACATCACTTTGCAGCATTTGGCGGTAAAGGGTCAATACGGGCTGGGTAAACCCCACACAACGTTCTGTTTACCAGAAAAACAACTATCACTTTCTAAACTCGCCTCTCCCAATTCATGGAGAGAGTCCCTTCGTCTGCTTCCGAATTGCGGTGTCGATTGAAATACTTTCTTGGCCGGAGCGTCTCTCCTGTCCATTCGCATAACATGCCCAGGCCAGCGAAGCCTTGGAACTTTTCCCTCAAACATTCCAACGGCAATCTCTTCTTCTCTTGACGCTGTCCGTGATTCCGAGCCATACATCAGGACAGGTATGATGAGCGACTTGAAGGGCGTGATTTTTGTTTGCCGATAGAGGAGTCTAATTTTCAGGGGCCTACTCAGTCCAAAATTTCAATTGCCGGTCCGTCCAGCGCCATGAGTTATGCCTTCTCTGGATTAGAAAAAGAGGAAAAAAAGTTGAACTTGCGCTAAATGATGTCTTCCAAGGAATTCGCCCCTGGGCAGCCATGCCACTGTTGAATCTTATAAATTCGATATTGTTAAGGACTTCGTCTCTCTAGGAACCAGCATAAAAAAAGGAACCAGCATAAACAGCGAAAATTGTAGGTTTAGGGTAGTGTTACTGATATGAGTAATCCCTTGTACGGATAGTTATCTGTACTTTCGGATACTAGCACATTTGGTACGAGCCCAACTGGGATGGAAACGATTTGTTTGACTCCTCAAACCTTGGGATTTGTGGATTTTCGTCACGTCATATGACAAACAAGTCTACCGTAGCAATACTCTAAGCTCCCTAACTCGTTGGGCTATAAGCGAAGCATCTGCCGGTCAATCAGTTTCCCTTACTTCCTTACTTTTACAATGTAGTCCCTGCGCCATAGTGAGATCAGCCGGACGGCTCTCAGATGCCCATGTAACCCTTTATGTCGAAAGCCAGACTGCCTTGTATGGAGGTGTTTTTCACCTTTGTACACCAAAATTTAAGGAAGTTTCCAAAATTGATATAAACGAGTCGGAAAGTTCCACGACCATAATGCGGTTATCTCTTGAAGAAAATCGATGAATATATCATTCGAGTAACAGATGATGTGGGATGATTGCGAGTTTACAAGGCCAGTCATTATGGCAGTGTTTCCATAGGACAGGAACGGACTATATTCTCAAACTAAACAAATCTGCAGTGAGAGTACTTACAATTCACTCTTCTATTGCACCGAGGTTTCGAAGATGGAATATACCAATAAGCTCCCTTTGCAGGATTTGCCATAATTAACGAAGAGGAAAAGGAATCGTTGCGCCATTTCTTTGCAGATGCCCGGGATCGTGGATAATATGACTCAGACTTCTAGGTGAGCGGCTTTAGGACAATTTAGCGGAGGTAAGCAAGTTGGAGATTTCTGTCCTATTTAAGTTCATACGGTGGGTTAAGGAAGAATCATTGCAGAGCATATGATTGGACAAATACACCTCCGGCCTTGGCCTCACCGAGAAAATTCACAATCTTCGAAAGGAAGTGTTGGAAGTTCCGATGTCAGCTCAAAAAACTTAAGCTAGACTAATTCAGGTTGACATGATAAGTCACTATAGATACTATTAACTTTTTTAGAGCTTGTTGGCACTCGCATCACACTTCTAAATAGGCGGAGGTAGAGGTAGAAATAGGGGTAGGAACAGAGGTATAGTTAGAGTTTGAGCTAGAGTTAGTCGTGGTAGACGTAGAGACAGAAATACAAATAGAGGTAGAGGTGGAGGTGGAGCTAGAGAGAGGCAGAGATACAGGGGGAGGTAGAGTTGGTGGTAGAGGTAGGGTAGAACGGAGTCCACGGGAAGATTGAGTTTGAATGGAAGTGGATCAATATATCAGGTTCAATTTCATAACTAAAAATCTTCAAAGAGGGTCTGAAAAAAGGATCATAAGTTTTGAAAACTCCAAGGGGTTTTAGGATGCCCATCAAAATGAGAACCTAGTACATTGACTTGAGTTATGCCCAGATGGATTTTTTCTCAGGAATTACTTGAAGCGTAGGAGCTGAGGAGATCGCGTGAATCTGTTCTTCTACTTATTATATCGTATACTTATGGCAGAGTAATGAAAAGCTTTGACCCAAAAGTTTAGTAAGTATTAAATAATATTTTATTTAAGTATTTTCTATGTCTACAATCGTAGTGCAGCAGTCTCAATGCACCGTCGAACGACGAGGTTGTCTTTAGCTTGTACCCAACCACAAAAAGTGCCATCTAACCGCACCGCATGCAAATGCGCCGCAACAGCATATCCCACAGGCGCAACCAATGTTGCCAATGCCAACAACATGTACTTACTGCAACAACAACAACAATAACAAAAGTAGCAAATTAACAAGCAAACTCACTCATCAGCGCCTGCAACTGGCAGACATCTAAATAAATAAAAGGCGCTGATTTTTTTTTGGTGTTTTTTTTTCACAGTCTATTAAAAAAATAGGAACATTTAGCTCCATAAAAGAATGGCAAAAATCAGTTTGAATTGCAAAAGAAAAAGTGCCAAAGCAGCCGGAGAATTTGTTTTTTTTTTTTTTAACTGAGTGGAAAGAGAATGCAAGTGTGGGTATTCACGTACAAGCGAACTTACTTCAGTTGATATGCAAAAGTGCATTCGCAGGAAATGAGTACAAATAATAATGAGAGAGGGATGAAAACAAAATAAAAGATAACATAATTTTGCATGTGAATGAAGTTTAAACTGAAAAACAGAAATTAAAAATGCCAGCAAAAGTAAAAAAACTGAAAATAAAACGTTTCCGAATATTAATACAAATTAGCATTAGCTCGTATCTTCTGGTTTCTTGCACTTGGACTTTGTTGATTTTGATTTTTTACATGTTTTTGGCAAATACTCAAAGGATTTCATAATTAATGTGCAAAAAGGTAGCCGCTGATATAGTACAATACTTTTATATTTTTTCATAGCTATATGCCACTGAGAGCATGATGCCACCACCTTGCCACTAAGAGCTCTTATACATACGTTTTTAATTTTTTTATTTTTATGAAAATAGAATAAATAATGTCAGCGCCACCTGCATATGGTGATTGAAAAGCGAGGAAGAATGGATTTTTGCTGCAAAATCTTGTAAAGCTTTAATAATTTTCGAGAGCTTAAAAAGGATGAGCTGGTAGGTAAACTAGAAGCTTTTCTGAGATGGAAATATCTCGGTGGGTTTTGCTGATTACTAATATTCTAACAATTATATTAGTATAAAGGCGGGTTTGCTCGGAAGTGCAATAAAGTAATCGCAGAGAGATCTTAATATGAGAATAACTTAATTTATTTTGCTTTTGCCCCACCTCTTTCTCCTTCTGCTCTTACAATCCCCCTCACTTTCCTTTGACCTTTTAATTTTTCATTTCGATTTCTTTTCTCACCTTTATCCTTTCGATAAGGTTTCATATTCTTCATGCTTTTTAAGCCTTTTTCTCACCTCATCTTCACCTTATTCTCCCCTACCTCGCAACCTCATTTCATCCTCTTGCTTGATTTATTTTCGAGTTATAGCGAATTAAAATTTTTTCTGAAAGGCGCGTGGTACAACCAGCTTTCCCAGAATTGCGTTTTAAATTCGAGGTCTTTTCGAAATTCTCCTCCTCCCAATGAAGCGTGGTGAAGGAGGAAACTGAGTCAGAGTCATGTGAATAGTAATATATTCTGCTAGATATGACGTCGGAACTAGTAAGAATTCCGGGGTGTCCGCAATTCTCATAATACCACTTTTTTCAAAACTTTTCCAACAATGACAACTGGTTGCAGGTTTAGCATTGCATACAAAGATAGGGTTGGTATAATACGAACGGCTCAGTTCATTACGTACAAACAGAGAAATTCGGTGGAGCTTTTTCATCTTTGTAGCCAGTGTGTTTTAATCGAAGCTAGCCTCACCTGCTAAATAAAACAGAATTCGCCACCGGTAGGTGAGATAGACAATTGAGTTAGAAAAGCTATAAATTGCGATGACATTCCCTTGAAAGGATTGCTCTATACAACCCATAGCATAGCTGGTTATTTGAGTCGCCTTTTACGACAAGCATAACTCCCGCGGATATATTCTAATCCTTCTAACCCGCTGGCAGTGGACACAGTTTCTATCATAGCATAAAGCGATAAAGTGGTCTCTCGGGGTCAAGGAATTAGTGGTACTCTTGACATCGGAGAAGCGTTCCACAAAGTCTTGTCAGCACGAAATGGCTCTGACTTTACAAATAAATGATAGGAGCTGTGTCAGAGCCATTTGGAGCTGGCAAAACTTTGCAGAACGCTTCTTCGATGCCAAGAGTACAACCAATTCGTTGACACTGAGTGACTACTTTATCCCTTTTATAAAGCCAATCCAGAGTCAAATCGACGTACTTTTGGTGCTTTTTGATTGGGATATAAAAACATACATTGACGGAGTATTGTAATTAGATGATAGAGGTGCGGGAGAGATGACTAAATCGGTTGTTGAAGGAAGGGGAAGCGTTTTTAAAATCGGCTGTACGCTAACTGCTGTTGGAACAAATGGCGAAAAATCGGTTGCCGGATATCCTCAGAATTATAGGATAGCTGAAGATACCCAAAGGGATGTTAGCGTTAGTGTACCGTGGACCAGTGAGCGATTAGCTATGTTCAAACAACCGGTGGATCGGTGGATGCTGAGCCCGTATCTAAATTAATCAATGATTCGTTAAAAGTAGCAAGCGTCAAAGTTGCAACTATGCCAACAGATTTATATATAACTAGAGAGCTCTTACAGAAAAAGGGTGAACGTTTGATTCCCTCACGGTTTGTGAAACAGATCTACCTTGTCGAAACCACGATTTCGAATCTTTCGTCAAATGCAAAACTTTGCACTTTGAAGTAAATCTTGATAATTTGTATGAGCAGTTTACTCATTCGTGATAGAAATCGCCAAGAAAATGAAATATCTTTAAGGCTAGGTTTTTCGGCGCCAGTTTAAACTCTATTTAAATTTGTATAGAGTTCAACATAGCCACTTTGCTCGATAACATACTGTGTTGCTGCACCTTTCGGCCTAAGCGGCCATAGTGGCAGGGTTAAGCTGTAGTCCATCAAAAGGAATATAAACAAAAAGGCAACTCTTAGAGACCAAATGTACAGCGAACAACGGGACATTCATATCGCTTAGCAGCTAAAGGCTTGCACTGATATGAATGTTGGAGATTCGAGTTCAACGCTCAGCTCCCGAAAAGCTAGCTGATGAAGAAGTGAAATTCAGAAACATGTCCTAGTAACCATCGCCGTTTGTAAACTTACAATTTTTCTCTAATATCAATTACAAAAACCATTGTATAAAGCAATATGAGCAAAGCTCGCTAATTAAATACATGTAGTCCTTTAAGTTGAGTTTAAATTCTTATTGAGAAACTGGGCCTAAGTTCATTCCATTCTGATCACTTATTACAGTTCGGGCGTATGTAGTGGTAGATAGTGGTGTGACCGGCCGTGACGCTATTGTTCTAGTTATGTAAATGTTGTCAAAAAAGTAAACGCGCAATTTGGGAATGCATTGGCGTATTACACAAAATAGTAAGTTCGGCTTACTCTAGCGGCCGGGGTTTTTGATTTTAGTCATCGAAAATTACGAAAAATGAAAAAAATGCCATAATTCTATCCCAACTACGAAAAAAGCGAGGAAACATGGTAATTGGATTGGTTTATTGATGCAAAATATAACTTTAGAAAAAACTTTGTAAAATGGGTGTGACACCTACCATATTAAGTTGAAGAAAATGAAAAAGCTCTGCAGGGCGAAATCAAAAGCCCTTGGAATCTTGACAGGAATACTGTTAATGGTATGACATATATAAATAAATTAGCGGTACCCGACAGAAGATGTTCTGGGTCACCCTGGTCCACATTTTGGTCGATATCTCGAAAACGCCTTCACATATACAACTAAGGGCTACTCCCTTTTAAAACCCTCATTAATACTTTTAATTTGATACCCATATCCTACAAACACATTCTAGAGTCACCCCTTATTGCGATATATCGAAAAGGCGTCCACCTATAGAACTAAGGCCCACTACGTTTTAAATAATCATTAACACCTTTCATTTGATACACATGTCATACAAACACATTCCAGGGTTATCCTAGGTTCATTTTGCTAAATGGTGATTTTCCCTTATTTTGTCTACAAAGCTCTCAGCTGAGTATGTAATGTTCGGTTACACCCGAACTTAGCCTTCCTTACTTGTTTTAGTTGTTTTCAAAAAATCATGAAATCACAAATAATGAGCTAGCTTTTGTTGAAACTAACTAATTTATTTATAACAATTAATTGCAAATTCGCCCGAAAATGTTTTTGCATTTGCAGATTTAATCCTCATTTTAGATAACGTACATCTTATACTGAACAAAAAAAAAAAGTTACAAAAATATAACATTAAATTTTTTATATTGCCTTTTATGCTAATTTATTTTATTTCTTATTTTATTTTATTATATATTCTCTTATTTCAAATTGGTTTATTATTATTTAAATGCAACTTGACTGAATCGGAAAGTTTCATGTTGTATATTAAACGAAAGAAAAAAACGTTCCAAAAACGTTTCTGATTTTAGTTCAAAGCGGCAACCGGCATCATAGCGGTCGTATTGCATAGGCAGTATATTACCCACTATATTTATTATTAGGCTAACTTTGTTGGATTATATATCCATTAATCGGATGCTTAGATCCCATAACCCTAATTTGTTTATGTCGCTTAAAGTTATGAAATCAATTTTATTTTAGTAAATATGTTTGCGTGAACAATTTCAATGTTTTTGTTTGTTTTTCTTTTCTTTCTAATTTATTCTGCTTTGTTATATCTTAGTATTATATTGTTCACAGACGATATTTTATGGTAGATATGGTCATATATATTAATGAAATGGAGTGTTTACAAATTTAATACAAATTAATTACGTACATAGATATCAATAGGAAACCCAATGTTAAATATCTGAACATTAGAATCTTCATAATTCCACAATGATAACATTAAAACCCGGAAAAAAGTCTAAGTGCACTTATTGCGTTTTTATATGGAGCTGTTTGTTCACTTCACTTAATTTTTTCGCAATTTAAGTACTTCATTTTTTTCTTTAATTAAACATTTTTTTAGTAAACTCTGCCTTCTTTATCATTACATAATTTTTTTTATATTTTTATTTTATTTTTTATGAAGGTATCCTCTATTTTACTCGAAATTTTTGTTTTGTGTCACACTTACATATGTATTAGATATGTATTTATACCAACTTAAACGGGTGGCGTGAAATAGGCTAAATTCCTTTAGCAAATTTCTTCGTTTTTAACGAAATTAAAAGTTCATGTTTTTTGAATTATGACACTATTGAAATAAATGGGCGATATATGTATATGGGTGATATAGGCCTACTGGGGAACCGAGCTCCCGAAACTAACTTCGGTAGCGCGCCAACGGGGAACTTCCGGGTGGTGAGGAAAAACCTATTTTTCAATTCAATTTCAAGAAATTTCACCATAATTCTATGTCAATTTCATTTGATTTTACATAATTTTTATATTCTTGTTTAAACGTTATAATTACATGTGAAAAGTTTGTAGAAAATTTAAGACAATATAATCAAAAAGTACAAAGTCTTAGATCAAATTCAAAATTTTAAAGAAAAAGTTAAGTAAGTTAGACCAGTTTGCTATATTTCCAACACTTGATGCATAGACTGAGTTTAAAAAAATACACGTTGGTCGAATTTCGACCACAGGCGATACTAGTTATTATTATTAGGCTTGGAAACTCTGTGACCTTTGTGTAGACCTATTTTGATTTATCTAAGTACCTCTTCAGGCTTTTTACTCCATATAACATAGGGATTAAGAGTCACAGATGGGAGAGTCTCTGCCTTGCCATAGCCACGCATTCGCAGAGGATGTGAACCGGCGTTTCATCCTCCAGCTCACAGAAACGACAAATTTGAGTATCGGATAGATTTAACTTACTTAGGTGATATCGTAGACCACCGTGTCCCGTATATTACCCAGATAGAGTTCGAAGGTCCTCCCTGCTTATATCAATGAGTTTGGCTGATACTTTTGTTGCCGGAAGTATAAACACTTTGGCCTGGGCAGTCAATCCAGCGACGTCGGAATTGTTTTATTTCCCAGTTACTTATGGTATCGTTAGTGGGTGCGTTTGTGAGTCCACAAAAGGGATCTGGACCATAGAGTGCTGCTGTACCACCCTGCTTTGCTAGGTAATCTGCATGTTCATTGAGTTCATGTCCCTGATGTAAAAAAACCCATCTTAAAAAAACTTTGTTTAGGTTCCCAGGTCATTAAGGATTTCAGTGCAGTCATCCATTAGCTTAGATGTAGCTGTGTAGGATTGCAAGCCCTGGCTGTCCGATATAATGTAGATGCTCTTCGAAGATGAGCATATCCGTGTAGACATTCTCTACCGCAAACTTCTATTGCATGGATTTTTGCTTGAAATATGGTGCGGCAACACCCTATTGGTGTCGATTTCTTGAAATTCGGCCCATAGATGTCAGCTCCTGTTCTTCCGTCATCGACTTTCGATCCATCCGTGAACCAGACATCTGAGTCAGGGTCATTATAAGGATTCCCTATTTCCTAGTGGGTTCTGTCCACTATAGACACTTCAAAGTTCCGTAAGATTCTGAGCTTAGGGCGGACCTAAAGCAACCAAACCGTTAGAATTTTACCCAAGGCTGATAATTTAACTACAGTTTGCAATAGGCTTGTTAAAATCTAAACATTTTTGAATTTTCAGGTGTACCTTTATTGTAATTAAATTTGACATTTAGATATGGTGGCAATATTGCAAAATGTTATAAATTCATTTGCTTGTGCAAAAATGTTATACAAAAAACGTTTAAATAGTTTCGGTGTGACATATATTATAAGTAAAAATCAATTGTAAACCTCATGTAAGCTTCAATCCTTAACACAACAACACCTACAAGTGTTAAGCTCATGTTGATTATTTTGAGCGCGAAATTCCATCAATTAGATGACAGCGTATTAATGTCACATTCATTACAAAACCCCCATATTATCCACTTGATTTGCTTAATACAATGTAATGCAATGTTTAAAGCAGATTTTTGAATTTATAAAAAAAAAACACCCACACCACACCACACACCCACACTGCAGCGCGCTCCACCCACTAAAATTGGCAAACAGGCTTGCGAAAACCCGCAAAAAACACTTGAAGGTGAATATCAATACAATGGAAAACATGCGTTGACATTTATGTTCTTAAGTAATGCCGCAAGAATTGTCAGCTGTCAAATGCCAATCGAACACACACACACAAACAAACGTTGCCACTGACACAGTTTCGTGAAATATATATCAGGGAATAGAAATTATTTAAATTTATTTAAAACACACTTTTGGTTATGGGTGGAGGGAAAAACGTACAGCATTAACAAACACAATAACAAAACCATAGACAAACAGCTTAAGCAACAAAAAAAAGAAGTAAAACAACCATCACACCCGCAAAATTTGCGCAGCGGTTGCAAATTTATTTTTTTATGCTTTCGCACGCAACAACACCGTTGCGTATTTTTGAAATTTAACAGAAACCTAACCTAATAACCTAAAATACAAATAAAATCAACACAGACAGAGCGTCGACAGTCAGTGGCGCGTGGAGTGTGGATGGGGGAGCATGCCAGGTTAAACATAACCAAATCAGTCCACAATCAGACAAACAATCACAATTGTAGACGCATGCAAAAAAAAAAAAAAAATCGCAACTCAAACCCCCGCCGCCCTTGAAACGCAAGCCAGTCAGTCGGCCAGACGCCAAGCCAATTTTACCCAATTTTCAATTGCGTCTCTCTGCGCGCGGTTTCCTTGTTACAACGTTCGCTTACGCATTTTCCAGCCTTGGGAGGTCTTCTGCTTGCAGGCAATTCTTTAAATCAGCCAGTCGGCCCGCATTTGGCCGGAAAGTGGCAAAATTAAATTTGCACAAGCGAAATTTCCTTTAATGCTTTACACATTTTCTTCGCGCTCGCTTGGCGACAAAAAAAAAAAAAAATTGGCGTATGATTGCCGGTGTGTGATATGCAAAATTTCTCCAATTGTTCTCACCCTCATCGATGAAGACGCTCTGCTGTGGTGTTGGTGGTGGGGGGCTTGTAGTGTTGGTGTTCTTGGTGAAATGTGAAAGCAAGTGACACGTGACATTGAACAATTATGAATGTAATTTTCTACAAGTATACATTTCATAAGTTCTATTAATGAATGTTTTTAAGTGCATTCACATGGGCAATTTCTTGTAGGCATTATATTATAAATTATGCCATTAGAGATGGTGTGGGGTATTTGTATGAAGCTTTTGAATGATATGATTCTCATTGGCACCCGCCTATGGGAACAAAGGAAGAATTATGCCTCCACTTACAAGTGACTCAAGCTCGCTAAGCGTTGGTGGAAAGTTAACGGTATGTTTAATGAATCTGATGTGCGATTAATCGTCGATTTTTGCAATATGATACGTTCGGGCTAATTCAAACTTAATATTTATAAAGATATAAATTTCAAATTATATATAACTAGAGGACCCAGCAGACTTTGTGTCCGTACAGGTGAATCTCGCTTCCCCTCTTCACTCTCTATCCCAATAAATCTACGTTTTCTCCCATTTTTTCCTTATTCTTGTACATCCCTTATTCCATTTATCTTCCCTCCACTTCTAGCCCCAGTCCTATGCACACTCCCACTCCAATTTCCACTCCTACTCTGAATCCTACTCCCACTTCATCCAACATATCCTTCACCTCTCTCACCTTGATTTCTGCATACATATATGAAATTTCTATACCAAATGTTGAATACTTGCTTCACCAGACCCACCGATGCCGATATCTTTGTTTCTTCTATAAGCCATTACGAAATCATATGAAACTAACGCAGTTACAACTTCTAAATCGCATTCATTTAAATATATTTTACCCATTTCACTTTCTCGATTTTTCTCCCTTCTACTTCCACTTCCATTCCTCTCCCTTAACCTCCCTATATTTTCTTCATCTCCTTACCTTCTCTTGCTTACCCTCTTTTCTATCTTTCCTCGCAATTTCTTCATTTTTATTTTCATTTCCTACCCAAACAGCTATAATTACTTAGAAAATCGTTGTGTAGCAACGATATGGTTTCGCAGGGTTGATGGATAAATCCTCCGGGGACCCAAGTGAATCGCGACCGAAGTACTTTCGCCTAGTTCTGACAAAAGCTGCTGAGCAATCAGGCATAAAGTGATTCAATGATTCCAACTTATCATCCTCCATACAGCTACATCATAATGGGATTTCCAGTATATTGAGACGTACCGCATGGATTTCCATTGCACAGTGCCCTGTCAAAACCCTAATGACCTTTGAGAGATGAGCCTTAGTGAACCCAAATATTTCAGCAGATCTCCTGCCATACACTTCCGGCAGGAAAGATCTTGCCACCCAGCAAGAGGTGGTGTCCTCACAAACGCTTGATAAGCTGCCCATCTATGCAGGAGCAAAACGCAGGTGGCCAGCGGTATCCGAATTTTCTACAGCCATTATCATGCGGTTCAGTTGTACCGATGCAGGCTGAGAGATCCGCTTGACAGTTGCCCGGGATATCACAATGGGCCGAGCACATATAATCTTAGTCATAAAATAGTTCGATGTAATCGCAAGCGCGATCAGGAGCGATCAGGCGCTCCCAGACCACCCCCGATCGCACTTTAGTTGAACTCAAGGCCTTGATAGCCGTTTGAATATCAGAGTAAATGTTAAATTCCCTAACCGTAGTAGCACTGAATGGCACTTCATCCACCGCATCCTTAATTGCAGCAACTTCCGCTTGCAACAAGCTCCAGTGATCAGCCAACTTTAACTTGCGGCTTACACTTAGCTCTTGACTAAAGACACCAACCACACCAACCTTTCCGTTCAACTTCGACCCATCTGTGAACAAGTTAACCTGTCTCCTGCCCCAGATGAGTCCTCTTCCCCATTCCTCTCTATGGGGAGGATAACCGGGATGGAGGTTGCACAGGGAGCAGTTATAGGCAAAAAAAGATATTCTAGATGGTGGCAAGTTATGCATATTTTCTAAAATTTTAAGAATACCTTATTGACAGAAACGTAAAGAGTCTGCACAGTAAGAAGATTCTGTTGGTATACTGGACATTTAATACTGTTGTAGGGCCAAAAGTCACCTATGCTTCCCTAGTTTGGTGGCAGAAGGTCACGCAAAGAACGGCAACAGCGAAGCTAAGCAAACTGCATCGACTTTTTTGCATTGGCATAAAGGGTGCGATGAGGACGTCCCCTGCTGATGCACTTAGAGCTTTAGTGAGAATACCTTCCTTCCCTATTCTAATATTCTAATAGAAGAAGAGGCAACACTAGGCGGAACTTTGAAGTGTCCATTGTGAACAGGACCCACTGGGAAACAGGGAAATCTATAATGACCCTGATTCAGACTTATGGTTCACGGATGGATCGAAATTCGATGACGGAAGAACGGGAGCTGGCATCTATGAGCCGAACATCAAAAAATCAATACCAATGGGATGCTACCACACCATATTTCAGGCAGGAGTACATGCAACAGAAGTCTGTGGTAGAGAATGTCTGCGGAGAGGCTCAACGTCGGACAGCCAGGCGGCCCTGCATGCCTTGCAATCCTACACAGTTACATCTAAGCTAGTGGATGATTGCACTGAAATCATTAATGATCTGGGAGCCAAAAAAAAAGGTTCTGTTAGGATGGGTTCCCGAACATCAGGGACATGAATGTAATGAACATGCAGATTACCTAGCAAAGCAGTGTGCTATAGCAGCATTCTGTGGTCCAGAGCCCTACCCCAGAGAAATTATAAGTAACTAGGAAACTAAACAATTCAGACGTCACTAGATTGACTGCCCAAGGCGCAGACAGGCCAAACTTTTTATACTTCCGGCGACGAAAGTATCAGCCAAACTTATTAATCTAAGCAGGGAGAACCTACGAACTCTCGCTGGCTAATATACGTCTACGATACCACCTAAGTAAGTTAAATCTATCCGATACTCAAATGTGTCGTTTCTGTGAGCTGGAGGATGAAACGCCGGTTCACATCCTCTGCGAATGCGTCGCTCTGGCAAGGCAGAGACTCGCCCATCTAGGTGGTGTGACTCTTAATCCCTATGTGGTATGGATTAAAAAGCCTGAAGAGGTACTTAGATACGTCAAAAGCCTCCAGATACAAAATTAGGCTGAAAGATCACACAAGATCTGCACAAAGGTCGCAGTGCTTCCAGGCCTAGTAATAATAATAATAAATACTCTAGAAAATCGATCGGACTCGAAAGCTTTCTTTAATTAATATTTTCTTTTTTATTTCTGTATCATTGAAAAGCATCTGCATTTATTTTTAGATCTTATTTTTTCTTGACCTTCAAAACAAAAAATGTTAAAATTATTTGCCAAATTTAATTTAAATATTGTTTGTTTATATAATCATTTCATTTGCTAGCCTTTTTCCAAACTTTTTTATTTTCTGAACACTTTAAAAGTCTCAGTGACTTCCATTTTGAAAACAAAAAAAAAAAACAATCCAGACTAATTCTTCACTTTGTAGATAAACAATTGCAACTGTGATTCATTTGCATTTAAATTTGTTATTTTAATGGTATGAAAAATATTTCTCAATTTATCGCGCAATTAAAATATTTTTCATATCCTTTGCAATTCATAAATTTTTCACCTTCAACTGCAACTTAGCAATTTCCACCACCTTAGACGATTATTGTTGCTTCATGCACCACCACTTCCTACACACGGGCACCGCACAAACTGTATCGGGCGGCGAGTAAAATGCAAAAAAGTACGCTGAAACTAAAAGTGAACAAAAAAAAAATCAGTTAAAATATTATGAAATAAGTAAAAATCGGCTCACCATGCATTAAAAGCCTTTTAATTTGCTAAATCGCCTTCGCAGACAAACAGCTTCATCATCATCATGCTCAGTGAAAAAGAAGCTGTAGGTACACGGCTTGCAAGGATGCGAACGCTTACAATTGCAAGTAAGGCACATGAACTACAAGAATGCCGTACAAATCTTAGACGCCTTTGCACACTCTGCTCCCGCCTTTTCCTTTTTCTGTAATGCCTTGATAGCTTCTGAGCCTTTCCATGCTTACACACTGCCACACATGCCAACAAATGCTTTTACCCAAATCAAATACTTCAGTCGGCAACACGAAATCGTTCCGTTTGCTTGTGGCTACCTCAAACCGTTATAAACACATATGTATGCTTATATGCAAGGATTTCGGTTAGTATTCCCTACTTTTATACTGAATCCAACCAAAATTCTGGAAGCGATTAAAAAATTGTCGATTACTTAAGTTTGGTACGTAGGCTAATTTTCACTTTGCAAACCTCTTTGGATGTACCTCATTACACGCTCCCCGAATTTGCTATTGCCAGCGGTGTATATTAATCTGCTGAAAGTATTTTGGCTAAGAACGAGATTTTATAAATAGCAAAGGGAAATAAAACACACAAAAAACAAAAAAGGAAGTCTAAGTTCGTGTGAAACTGATCATTATATACCCAGTTGTGTGCTCTCATAAATATTTTATGCATACATTTGAAGGGAAGCTGCATGTGCATTAAATGCTATAAAAACATAGAAGTATACACATCTGCAAATATCATCTTTCGTAAGAATGGGCGTGGTCGTGAGCTCGGTTTCCTCAGGTAGATAGATATAATACTTAGGACCATTTGGGAAATTGCCAAAACGGTGTCCAACTCAAAATAAGTTATGAATTTAAAAAAAAAAAACGGTTTTTCAAAATGCTATAACTTTTTCAAAAATTGACCGTTTGGGATCTTTTTTTTTAAATTTGTTTTTAAATGTACTTTTCGGAAAAAATACAAAAAAAACTTTAAAGTTTTTTTTCAATTAAATAAAAAGAAAAAAAAATTATCGGCCCACTCCGGGATTAGTGGAGATGATTGCAGAATTGATTGAAGTTTTTTATGAGAAAAAAATGGCGAAATTCGAAAAATCTCGAAAAACTGAAAAATTACAAAAAAAAACTTTAAAAATTTTTTTGTATTTTTTCCGAAAAGTACATTTAAAAACAAATTTAAAAAAAAAAGATCCCAAACGGTCAATTTTTGAAAAAGTTATAGCATTTTGAAAACAAAAACGGTGTTTTTTTAAAAATTCATAAAAAACATTTGAAAAAATTCTGAAAAACGTCTTTCGTAAGCTAGAAAAAGAAGAAAAACTTTCAGCCAATTCTAAAGGGGTCGGGTTCAAAATTGGTCGAAATGGGGTGGAATACCCCATATATTGATACTCATGCGGTGTTCAAGGCTATAATCTTACACATAGTTTTTCAAGAAGTGTCTTGGAATGCAAACAAGCATTGTATAGATTTCGCTTATGTCGGACCAAACATCTATACTGGGTCCCCGGACGTAAAAGGGTTAGAAGGTAACAAAAATGTCGATGAGTTGCCAGAGGAGAGTGCAACACTCGCTTAATCAACGATAGACGTCCCAATCCGTTTGAGACACATCAAAAGGCAACTCCTGCCGCATATGATCCATGAAGCAGGAAAGGCGTGCACAAAAGCGCGGGCTTGCAAAATATCTAAGCTCATATGCAAAGCCTAAGATATAAGACTCACAAAGTGGCTCATATCTCTGAAGAGAGAAGACTTAAGGCTTTGGATGGGCATACTAACTAGACACTGCCTTCTGGCGTCACATGCTTACGAGTTAGAGCACGTCAGTAACAGCAGGTGTAGGAAGAGTGTGCTGCAGAAGGAAACGGTTGAGCACGATCTGTGTTCGTGTACTGCGCTCACTAGATCAAAGCTCCGGGTATTGGTGGCGGCAGAGCTGCCAGGTCTCGAGGCAGCATTTAAGCGAGGTCTTAGAAAACTTCTAGTAATTGCAAAAAGGACGGAGTTATTCTATAACATAAGGTCCTGGCGCCTGATTGGGGTTTTTACGTTGGGTGGTCAAACAAAATCTGGTTAGACTATGGACACATTCTGTCAGTGTGAGGTCTTTATTAACCGGAAAATTAAACCTAACCTAACATACTGTGATCTATTTAAAATATTAGTAAAATTTAGTTAGTCTTTCCCCTCACTAGGGTAGGCAGCTTGTCGTTGGTGTGAGGGCTTAGCCGAACTCCATAGCGCCCGACTATGAGGCGGAGCTGTTTAGGACTGACATCTACGCCGTTTCGCCTCATAGGAGGGCGGCGGGATGTCGGTGGCCAAGAACTGCCAACCCCCTAATCCAGGGTGTTATGCGGACCGTGCCTATTGGACGATTTGCAGCCAGGGGATAAATTCGGCTGTATTCGAACGGAGCCTTCCCGATACCGGGCCATCTCGGGAAGTAGTTATGGCCTTACCGCAGTAAGGGGCGCTGCTGTGGCGGACGGTTCTTTCCCCGTATATAATACTGGACCGCTGAGCCCGCCTTGTCGGGCAGGTGGTCGTACGACCAAGATGAACAACTCATTACCTGAATGTAATAAGGAGGATGTAAAGAGGAGGACTGAGTCGCAATCCAAGGACGACAAATACGAATTAAGCGATGCGTCGGACTCGGGGAGCGAGAGTAGTGCTGATTCAATGAACTCCGTGTTGGAGAAGCACACAAATGAAAACGGAGTAGAAGAGTGGAGAAGGGTACGGAGCAGAGGAAGTAAAAGAGCTCTCTCGCAGTACCGTGCAGCACTAAGAATTGTACAACGCTTGGGAGCAGTGGTCGACCCAACAGAAGTGGAGATCGAGCGCTTGGAATGGGCCCATGAAGCGGTAGAAGTAGGTCGAAGGCAGTTCAAAAGGTTTGCTGCGAGAAACCCTCGGTTCTGCAACCGGTACGAGGAGGAAGAAGCGTCGAATGGCAGAATGAAGAGGCAACGTTCGGCAGAAGGCGACAAGCCTGCTTTCAAGAGGCAGAAAGGACCCAGTCCTAAAGCCGCGAGGCAGGGCAGTCGCATAGACAAGACAAGTAGGCCCAAAGCTGTAAGACAGATGGGTTCCAATAGCGAGGTAGCAACTACCTCGAAAGCTGCCAGTCAGAGGGAAGTTCCAACTACGGAAGTAGGAGATAAGCCAAAGGGAGATAACGCTAAGACTCCGGCTTTCTCGGAGGTGCTAAAGGGAGTTAACGCGAAGACTCCGGTGTTCTCGGAGGTTCCAAAGGGAGATAACACTAAGACTCCTGCTTTTCCCGAGAAGATGAGTGATGTGGCAAAGCAGTCACTGACTGTGGCGCTGGTTGATCGTAGCAGTCCGTTCGGACAAATGACTACTGAAAGGTGGAGATCTGTGGAAAGGGAGCTTATTAGCTTAATGCTTAAGATGATGCGGGAACAACCAAGTAAGCCCCTTCCAACCTTTGATTCGGGGGGATGATATAATGGTGTGAAGATGATAGCGTGGACAACATCGCGAGCTTGCGGTGGCTGGAGGAAGTCGTTCCAAACCTCCAAAGGCAAGGCACGAACGCGCGGTTTGAGGTGGTGGATAAAGCGCAAATCCCCACGGTACCAAAAGTTAAGGTATGGATACCATGCGTGATGAAGTCGGAGGATACACTGCGACTTCTGCAGAATCAGAATCCGAACATACCGACACAGGATTGGAAGGTACTTACTGTATCTCGGCCTACCGAGGATGGTCAGTTCTACATCTTCCAAATAAACAAGCAGGCGGAGGATATTTTGTACACGCAGCTTGGCAAAATGTCCTTTGGCACTGGCAAAATTTACATGCGACTCAGGAAAAGAAGTCCCGAGGATAAAAATCCTAACACGCTGGAAGTGGGCGAAGTCGAAAAGGACCTCAGAAGCCTAAGGGAAAAAAGACAGGTGGAGGTCCCCGACGTCACCACGAACGTGCTAGAAGAGGACCAACCGCTAAATGGTGCTGTGACTCGCACAGAGGAACACACGGCACAACATTCACAAGGGGCTGAAGGGGGCCTCGAATACTCTAAACCAAAAGGGCAAGAGGAGGACGACGACGTCAAGACGAAGGTGCTGGAGGGGGACAAACAGCGCAATGGTGCTGCGAGTCCTACAGATAAACCTCCAACACAGTAAAGTGGCGTCGAGCGAACTCCTCCTAACCCTTGAGGAGGGTTCGTTTGACGTGGCGCTGATCCAGGAGCCGTGGCTCTCATCGGGAGGAAAGGTTTCCGGACTTAGCGCGCGCGGGTTTGGCGTTTACTACGCACAAACGGAAGGACGGGTGCGAGCTGTAGTAATGGTAAGGAAACAGCTGCATTCATATATGCTGCCTAATTACACCACCGAGGATCTCGTAGCGGTGGCCGTTGAGCAAAAGAATAAGCAGGCATTTATCCTGGCGTCCTGCTACGTGGCCCATGCTGCGGAGGTTCCACCGATGGAGTGCAAAAGGCTAGTACAGGAGGAAGGGCGCAAAGGGCGGTTGGTCATAGGCGCGGATGCAAATGCGCACCACAATGCGTGGGGAGGAGCAGATACGAACGAGAGAGGCGAATCTCTATTTTGTTACATCCTGCAAACCAATTTGCAGATAGCCAACAGGGGAAATGTTCCTACATACATTGGTCCAACATCCAGCAATGTTCTGGATATTACATTGAGCTCCGAGCGTGATATATCAAGGTATGATTGGATGGTTCTCGATAGACCATCCTTCTCCGACCATGCGTATATAAGCTTTAGCATCCCACTAAAGAGGGTAGAGAAGGGAGGAACCTTTAGAAACCCTAGGGCAACGAATTGGACTAAATTCCAGAAACATGTAGAAACGAAACTGGGACAACCCAAAGAGGTTGCTAATATAGAGGAACTGGAGGAGTCGATGAATTCCTAACAAGGACGCTTATGACTGCGTATAACAAAGCTTGCCCTCTAAGAAGATTCAGAGGAAAAGCAAAGCCGCCATGGTGGAGCAATGAGCTGAGTCTTCTAAGAAGACAGGTAAAAGAAATGTTTAAACTCGCAAAGACCGCGGAAAGCGAAGCGTGTCGGGACGAGTACAGGGATCTACTGAGGATCTACAAGCGTGAAATTACCAGGGCGAAGAGAAACTCATGGAGAAGTTTCTGTACGGACATAGATTGCTCCAGTGAAACAGCACGGTTGGAAAAAGTCCTAGCAAAGGGAAACATAGTCCAGGGACTAATAAAGAAAGAGAACGGGGAATGGTCACGTGATAGTGAGGAATCCCTTGAGGTGCTTCTCGATACACATTTCCCATCGGGAGACGGTTTAGAAGAACCAGCAGACATCACTCACACCTCGATCACGGAGCTAGTGGTGCCGGGCTTGGTGACCGATACCAAGATCGAGTGGGCAGTGAAGACGTTTTCTAAGTTTAAATCGCCGGGCCCAGATGGTATATTCCCGGCCATGCTACAAGTCTCAAGTAGGGCGGTCGTGGAATGGCTTAAAATAATATTCGATGGGTGCATAAGACTGAATCATGTACCGCACTCTTGGAGAACTGCTCGTGTAGCTTTTCTACCAAAGGCGGGGAAGATCGGTCAAGTGTTTCCCAAAGACTATAGACCCATTAGCTTAACATCATTTCTGCTCAAAACCTTTGAGAGGCTGATAGATGTGTACATAAAGTCCAACGTGGATGAAAAGCTGCTCTCCACAACACAGCATGCGTAAACCAAAGGCAAGTCGGTAGACACCCTGGAATATAAGGAGTATGCTCTAGGAGTCTTCTTGGACATTGCCGGGGCTTTCAATAATGTTGCAAAATGGGCGATTATGGATGGTCTTAATTACATTAAAGTACATCCTGCCTTAATCAGATGGATCGGCTGCATGTTAAATTGCAGAAAGATTACATCACAATGGGGATTGTACGAGGCCACGAAATCAGTGGACAGGGGCACGCCGCAGGGAGGGGTGCTATCACCTCTGCTGTGGACACTGGTCATCAACCAACTGCTCAGGCAATTCGATGAAGGACCCGTAAAACTTACGGCTTACGCAGATGACGTTGCAATTGTCACAAGTGGAAAATGCCTTCCAACGATTAGTTCTTTGATGGATCGGGCGCTTCGGGATATTCATACCTGGGCATCTAATGTCGGGCTGAAAGTCAATGCGGAGAAGACGGATATGGTCTTGTTTACAAAGAGGTACAAGGTCCCAAATTGGACCAGGCCTAAGTTAGGAGCGGTGACCTTACATGAGAAACCTTGCACAAAATATCTAGGAATCATCCTAGACAGTAAGCTGTCATGGAAGCTCAACTTGGAGGAGAGGGTCAAGAAGGCCTCAACGGCACTCTATGCATGTAAAAGAATGCTGGGGTGTACGTGGGGCCTATCGCCCTCTCTTTCTCATTGGGTTTTTACAGCGATTGTAAGCCCTATTCTATACTATGGAGTTCTTGTTTGGTGGAAAGCCACACAAAAAACAACATACCTCAAAAAATTAGAGGGGGTATGCAGACTATCGATGCTTTGCATTACGGGAGCCCTGAAAACAACCCCGACGGCTGCACTGTATGCCATTCTGCACATTCCACCTGTAGACCTGGTAGCAAAGAACAAAGCGTTAACGACCGCAACCAGGCTCGATGCTTCGGGGCAGCTTGAGCGCCGACCATATGGCCATAGTAGTATAGCGTCCTCAGTCACAAGACAAACAGACTACATGATTCCCTACCTGCACTTTGAGGGAGATCTTAAGGCCACAATAGAGGTGGACGGTTGGCGCAAGGGTGCGCAAATGGCGGACGAGGCGATACATGTGTACACCGATGGTTCCAAAATAGTGGAAGGAGTAGGGTCTGCTGTATACTGCGCTGATCCGGAATTAAGCAGATCCTACAGGCTGCCGGATTACTGTAGCGTTTTCCAAGCGGAAATATTAGCCGTAACCAAAGCAGTAGAAACCCTGGAAGAGAATAGCATAAGCTGCAACCGTGTTAACTTTTATATTGACAGTCAAGCAGCAATTAAGGCAATAATCTCGCATAGCACAGCATCTAAATGCGTGTTAGAGTGTAAGCAGTCTCTGGAGAGAATCGGGACAGGGAGAAGCATACATCTATATTGGGTCCCAGGGCATATGGGAATAGATGGGAATGAAAAAGCGGACGAATTAGCTAAAAAGGGCGCATCCATTGAAGCTTGCTCCGTAGACGTCCCAATTAGATTGGGCGAGATTAAGCGAATGCGAGAGGTGCACATGATCGACCAAGCAGAAAAGGCGTGGGTTCAAGCGCGGGGCTGTAAAGTGGCGAAGATTATGTGTAGGTCTTACAACCTTAGACTAACACAGTTGCTTCTATCATTAAAAAGAGAGGACTGTAGACTCATGACTGGTATTCTGACTGGACACTGCCTTCTGGCGTCACATGCCTTTAAATTAGGCTTGGTCAGTGATAGCAGGTGTAGGAAGTGCGGGTTGGAGGAGGAAACGATCGAGCACGTTCTGTGCTCGTGCTCTGCACTTGCTACAAGTAAGACTCCAGCTATTAGGAGTGATACAGCTGTCAGATCTTGAAGCAGCAAGTGGCTTAAGTCCTAGGAAGCTTCTAGTATTTGCCAAGAGGACGGAGTTATTTTATAACATAGGTCCTGGTTTTTGATAGGGTTTTTCAGTTTGGTCGTTAAAACAAACTTCTGGTAACACTACGGACTCAATCAGTCTATGTGAGGTCCTCATGGACCGGCCAGTTCAACCTACCTACCTAGTTAGACTTCACATTTTTTTTTGATATGGGCGCGATCGGCATTCGGTTTTCCTAATTTGCACTTAATGTCCAATTTCAATGTCATATATCTAACGGAGTTTGATTTAGGGCTTGTAAAACTTTTCAATGTTTTTCTTTTAACTGTGGGCGGTACCATGGCCATATTCCGTAACTTTACCAATTGTATTTTGCGTGATAAAGGCAACCCACTCATCAAGTTTTATCAATTTGTGGGTCTTTCGGTATATTTTACGTTTTTTAATTTTTCGAAATTTTCGATATCGAAAAAATGGGCACGGCTTATTTTCGATGTCGTCCATTTTCAATACCAATTTATACAGGGTCCACGTTTATTCACGGACGGCCAGACAGACGAACGCACATCACTCAATCAAAATCTTTTTCGATCCTTATAATTTTGATCTAAGGAAGTCTATATCTATCTCGTTTCCTCTATGCCAACCGTTATCCAGTCAAGGTTATAAATCCCTTGCGTACACGCTGCTATCAAAAGCAGTCCACAATTCTATACCAAATTTATTTTTAACTGTCAGCAATGTGGTCGACAAAAAACCCAACTTCTTCGCATATAACACCCTGAAACTGACGCTCCTTCTTATACTGTGTGCTTCGTTGTTGTTCTAGCTGTTGCCTGCTTCCTACTTAAAAAGGTGCACTCAAGCAAATTTATTAAATTTTTTTTGTTCTATTTCTTCATATTTGTACTTAAATAATATTTTTTTGCTTACTTGTCTATCCTTTTGCTATTTGTTGTAGGAGCTTCCGCTTCAGCTTCAATGGTGGCGTTGGTGTGGTGGATGTGATGACTGGTGGATGCATAGTGAAATAAGCGCCTGCATTTGATGAAATGATGTGATTATGCCAATGTGTGTGTGTAGTCCTGTGCATCGGTGGTAAAAAACAATGCGAATGAAATTAAAAAATTATATTTTTTCCATTTCCTCATTTGCTGGGACCTTCCCAGTGGCATTTATAGCATTTGCAGACATTCGTGCTGCTAAACGTGAGTAATAGAATGGAGATTGCTGAAGCTAAGGTGATGCGTGTTATTATGTGTGGTGATGTATGAGTAAAACTAAGGGATAACATAAAATTTGTTCATAAATCCTTCTTGCAATTTTAATAGTCCCATAATTACGACATCTTTTCCTGCATGAAGGGCTCTGACTGCTGGAGAGCCGAACTAAAACTGTCTTTACTAAGGATATTTTTTGTTCAATTCTCTTATGCCTAAAACTAGCTTAGTCCCAATACGGAGCTGGGGCTCACATACTCTATATCCATACTAGCTGACCCTTGGTCTCGCTTAATTTTTCTTGAGTATAAATAAATAAAATAAATGTAAGGCGCGATAACCTCCGAAGAGATCTAAGGCCGAGCTTCTCTTCCAATTTGCGTCGTGCTCCTCTTGATTTTCCCTACAAATTGGCCGGACGGGACCTACATGATTTTATGCCGACTCCGAACAGCATCTGAAAGGAAGATGAGTTTTCACTGAGAGCTTTTCATGGCAGAAATACACCCGGAGCGCTTGCCAAACACTGCCGAGGGCGACCCCGCTTAGAAAAATTTTCCTCTAATTGAAAAACTTTATTTCTAAAATTTTTGATGTTGCTTTGCCCGGGGTTTGAGCCCAGAGCATCCGGTGTGGTAGGCGGAGCATGCTACCATCACACCACGGTGGCCGCCGAGTATGCTTCGCGGATTTCAAAGCCATGGAGTTTGAAGTGGAGAGACAGAATCAAAGGCGTCTCCCCTCATATGCAAGCTGAAATTATGGCATTTGCCAAACCTAATACCAGCTTCCTCTATTTAGAGTATCAGATCTTCACTTGGAAAGAAACCTCAGCTGTGTTCAAGTGAGCTTTACTCCACCTAGTAAGAGCAGCGGCCCCTCAACTTGACCTAAGCGTCGATGACGTGGCTGAAGTTTTTCTTCTACATGTTAAATATTAGACCCTACGCCTTTTGTCGGGTGAGTTATCGTATGACCACAATGAATTACTCAGAATAAGGAGGAGGAAGGAAGGTAAAAAGCGTCGCAAGCTACGAAAGATGAAAGCGCTACAAGCGTTCATTCGGACTTGAAGAGCGAAAGTAGCGAAAAGTTAATAACCTCCGTCAGCGGTTGAGATGGGCCCGTGAGGCCTTACATAAGGTCGAAGGGTGTTCGCTGGCGAGAAGTGTGCTGCTAGTAATCTTCGGTACGGTAACCGGGTACAGAGAAGCTGCCTGCAGAAAGAAGAGGCACAAAGAATTCAATGATAGGGCTGTGAGACAGGGCTTGCCATGTCGACAAGGTAAGTGAGTCTTAAAATACGCTTTATGGTATGTAGTACGAGGGGTCCAATTAGCGAGGAAGCACCTATCGCGAAAGCTACAAGTCAGGAAATAGGGTGTGGCGATATGCCAACAACAGCATGGCTTTCGCCGAATAGTAGTTACTTGTTCCAAAACAGTTTGCAGCAAGAAAAATACCGAGTGACCACGAAAACCTGCCGTGATAGTTTCGTCAAGATTAATAGAGAACTTTAGACGCGCATTGAACACACACACATTCATTTTTATACTCAGCTGAGCAGAGCTCACAGAGTATATTAACTTTGATTGGATAACGGATGGTTGTACAGGTATAAAGGAATCGAGATAGATATAGACTTCCATATATCAAAATCATCAGGATCGAAAAAAAATTTGATTGAGCCATGTCCGTCCGTTCGTCCGTCCGCCCGTTAATACGATAACTTGAGTAAATTTTGAGGTATCTTGATGAAATTTGGTACGTAGGTTCCTGAGCACTCATCTCAGATCGCTGTTTAAAATGAACGAAATCGGACTATAACCACGCCCACTTTTTCGATATCGAAAATTTCGAAAAACACAAAAAGTGCGATAATTCATTACCAAAGACGGATAAAGCGATGAAACTTGGTAGGTGAGTTGAACTTATGATGCAGAATAGAGAATTAGTAAAATTTTTACAAAGGGCCTGGCACCGCCCACTTTCAAAAGAAGGTAAATTAAAAGTTTTGCAAGCTGTAATTTGGCAGTCGTTGAAGATATCATGATGAAATTAGGCAAGAACGTTACCCCTATTACTATATGTATGCTTAATAAAAATTAGCAAAATCGGAAAACGACCACGCCCACTTTTAAAAAAATTTTTTTTTTAAGTCAAATTTTAACAAAAAATTTAATATCTTTACAGTATAAAAGTAAATTATGTCAACATTCAACTCCAGTAATGATATGGTGCAACAAAATGCAAAAATAAAAGAAAATTTCAAAATGGGCGTGGCTCCGCCCTTTTTCATTTAATTTGTCTAGGATAATTTTAATGCCGTAAGCCGAACAAAAATTTACCAATCCTTGTGAAATTTGGTAGAGGCTTAGATTCTGGGACGATAACTTATTTCTGTGAAAAAGGGCGAAATCGGTTGAAGCCACGCCCAGTTTTTATACACAGTCGATCGTCTGTCCTACCGCTTGGCCGTTAACACGATAACTTGAGCAAAAATCGATATATCTTTACTAAACTCAGTTCACGTACTTATGTGAACTCACTTTGTATTGGTATAAAAAATGGCCGAAATCGAGCTATGACCACGCCCACTTTTTCGATATCGAAAATTACGAAAAACGAAAAAAATGCCATAATTCTATAAAAAAAATAAATGTAAGGCGCGATAACCTCCGAAGAGATCTAAGGCCGAGCTTCTCTTCCAATTTGCGTCGTGCTCCTCTTGATTTTCCCTACAAATTGACCGGACGGGACCTACATGCTTTATGCCGACTCCGAACGGCATCTGCAAGGCAGATAAGTTTTCACTGAGAGCTTTTCATGGCAGAAATACACCCGGAGCGCTTGCCAAACACTGCCGAGGGACGACCCCGCTTAGAAAAATTGTCTTCTAATTGAAAAACCTTATTTCTAAAATTTTGATGTTGCTTTGCCCGGGAGTTGAACCCAGGGCATACGGTGTGATAAGCGGAGCACCCTACCATCACACCACGGTGGCCGCCATAATTCTATACCAAATACGAAAAAAGGGATGAAACATGGTAAGGTAATTGGATTGGTTTATTGACGCAAAATATAACTTTAGAAAAAACTTTATAAAATGGTTGTAACACTTACCATATTAAGTAGAATGAAATGAAAAAGTTCTGCAGGGCGAAATCAAAAGCCCTTGGAATCTTGGCAGGAATACTGTTCGTGATACTGTTTATATAAATAAATTAGCGGTATCAAACAAATGATGTTCTGGGTCAGCCTGGTCCACATTTTGGTCGATATCTGGAAAACGCCTTCACATGTACAATTACCACCACTCCCGTTTAAAACCCTCATTAATATTTTTCGTTTGATACCCATATTGTACAAACGCATTCTAGAGTCACCCCTGGTCCACCTTTATGCCGATATCTCGAAACGGCGTCCACCCATGGAACTAAGGATCACTCCCTTTTAAATACTCATTAACACCTTTCATTTGATACCCATATCGTACAAACAAATTCTAGAGTCAACCCTGATCCACCTTTATGGAGATATCCCTAAATGGCGTCCACCTATAGAACTATGGCTCACTCCCTCTTAAAATACTCTTTAATACCTTTCATTTGGTACACATGTCATACAAACATATTCCAGGGTTACCCTCGGTCCATTTTCCTACATGGTTATTTTCCCTTATGTTGCCACCATAGCTCTCAACTGAGTATGTAATGTTCGGTTACACCCGAACTTAACCCTCCTTACTTGTTATTTATAAGATATAGGTTGAGTTAGGTTGAACTGGCCGGTTCGTGAGGACCTCAAATAGACTGAAATAGTCCATAGTTTTACCAGAAGTTTGATTAATGACCAAACTAAAAAACCCTTTCAAAACCGGGACCTATATTATAAAACAACTCCGTCCTATTGGCAAATACTAGAAACTTTCTGGGACCTATGCTACTTGCTGCTTCTAGATCTGCTAGCTGTATCAATCCTCTTAGCTGGAGTCTTAGCCTTCTACACCATCTCCTCCACGCAACGTTATCTGCATACGCCGAAAGTTTGACGGGTTCCTCGTCGAACCGCTTGATCATTTGGTTGGTAACCATCGTCGACAGCAGAGGTGATAATACCTCACCCTGCAGCTTGCCCTTTTCCACTGTCTTCGTGACCTTAAACAACCTTCATCGTGAAGTTGTTTCTGAAATTCAAAATGCAGCCGACCTATCTGGTTAGGGTTGAATGTACGTCGATGAATTTAAGACCATCCATTATCGCTCATTTTGATACATAATTGAATGCCCCGGCAATGTCTAAGAAGACACCTAACGCATACTCCATAATTCCAGGCCTTTCTTCATGTTTATAACCACCCTATGCAGAGCCATGTCTACCCTTGTCGTACGCATGTTGTACTGTGGAGAACAGGTTTTCATCAATGTTGGACTTTATGTGCTTCTCAAAGGCTTTGAGCAGAAATAATGTTAATCAAATGGGTCTATAGTCTTTAGTATGCCTGATCTTCTCGGCTTTTAGTATAAAAACCACATGAGAGGTTCTCCAAGAGTGTACATGATTCAGTCTTATGCACCAATCGAATATTACTTTAAGTCATTCTGAGATAGCTCTACTAAAAATTTGTAGCATGGCATAGAATATACCATCTGGACTCGGCAGCTTAAACTTAGAGAAAGCAGTTTTTTTCTATTGCTCCATCTCTGAACATGAACACAGCATAGAGCAGAACCGTACCATGAAAATTTTTCGTTGCTATTGCTGCTCTGAAGTAGCTAATACAAATACTGAGAGACAGTCTTATACGCCCATTCGATCTTGGTATGCGCCACCAGGCCCAACACTACGCGCTTCGTGATCGAAGTGTAAGTGCTGTCTCTTCTGAATCATCTCATGAAGGGAAATGTGCGTCGAAAAGCGCTTCAAGGGACTCTTCACTACTACGTGACCATTCCCTGCTATCTTTATTTATAAGTCTCTGGACAATAGTTTCATTTGATAGGACTTTACTCAACCGCGCTATTTTACTGGAGCACTCGATCTCCCCCAGTGGCCTAGTGGGCTTAGAATATACCCGCGGTATGCCTGTCGTAAGAGGTGACTAAAATACCAAATTGATTTATTGGGTTGCCAACGCAATATTTGGTTTATCCAACACCATTTTCGACCTGACCTACCCGTAACGAATCCTGCGCCTTTAACAGCCGAGGCTCTGGGGAGCCCAAGTTCCTCATAGAGCTAGGTGGTGGGAGGGCGGTATGACCTTAAAGGTTTCATGTGACCATATTAAATCATTGCCGAAATGGCTTTTCATAAGACCCTCTTCGCTATATGAATATTACGGTTGTAGATCCTTAACAGATCTCTGTACTCATCCCTGAACGTTTTGCTCTCTGCGACCTCTGCCAGCTTTGCTTTTCCTTTGAATCTTTTTAAGAGAAAACTGTGTTATAAGCAGTAGTAAGCGCTTTTGATATGAAGTCATTGGATTCCTTCAGTTCCCCCATTGGTAATCGCTTTACTTTGTCCCGGTTTTATTTGTACATGTTTCTGGAATCTTTAACCTCTTTAAGGGTTTATCAGATATAAAGTCTTTATAATAAATTTCTGTATTTAATTAGCGAGACATGCTCATATTGCTCTATTTGTTATTCATATTAGAGAAAAATTACAAAGTTTACAAACGGCGATGGTTACTAGGACATGTTTTTCAATTTCACTTCTTCATCAGCTAGTTTCTCGTGAGCTGAGCATTGAACTCGAAATCCACAACATTCATACTTTAGACTATTGTAAAGGCATATGCTTTTAGCCACTTAGCCATATGACTGCTTATAAAAGCAATGCTTTAAACACAATGTTAGTAAGCTCTTGGAGCACGACTATAATTATTCCACACAATTAGGATTAGGCCGCAGCCGTGGTTTGATGGTAGCGTGCTCCGCCATCCACACCGAATATCCTGGGTTCACGCACCGGGAAAAGCAACATCAAAATTTTAGAAACAAGTTTTTTCAATTAGAAGAACATTTATCTAAGCGGGTCGCCCCTCGGCAGTGTTTGGCAAGCGCTCCGATTGTATTTCTGCCATGAAAAGCTCTCAGTGAAAACTCATCTACCCTGCAGATACCATTCGGAGTCGGCATAAAACAAGTAGGTCCTGTCCCGCCAATTTCTAGGGAAAATTAAAAGGAGCACGACGCAAATTGGAAGAAGCCTAAAATCTCTTCGGATGTTAGCGCGCCTTACTAGAATTAAAACTAGGATTACCTTATTAGGATTAAAAAGAATATACGATTAGTATGTACCTAAACACTGAATAAAGGAATAGCAACAAAAAGGCAACACTTAGAGACCAATTGCAAAGCGAGCAGCTGGGCATTCATATGGCTGAGTGGATAAAGCCATCTGCCTTTACAGTAGTATAAAGTATGAATGTTGGACATTTCGAGTTCAATACTCAGATCCCGAGAAGCTAGCTGATGAGGAAATGAAATTCAAAAACATGTCCTAGTAGCTATCGCCGTTTGTAAACTTTGTAATTTTTCTCTAATATCAATATAATAAATTTCAATAAAGTAATTTCCGTGCGCTTATTTAACTCTTATTAAGACTTTTTTAAGTATTTCCTTATAAGTTTTAAATGCATATTCTCCTATTTTTCTTTGCATTATTTACGAATAATTATTGAATCACAGCATCATATTTATTACGACGAGTAGTAAGAATAATGAATGTCCTGGCATTTCCATCTTAGCCTTTTATTTGTATTGTTGGTCAATGGTTTGGTTATGCTCATTGACCTGACTTTGCGCTTGGGCTGTCTTCAATGCAATATACCTCGACAGAATTATGTAACTTATTTATTTACGACTACTATAAATACAACTACAACTACTAAACAAAAACTCTCATATAATGAGCAACCAATCACGCCTCAGTGGACTGCTCAGTTTGTTTTGTTCTTTTTCGTAGACGAGTATCCTTTTGTTTACTTAATTCTTTATTTATTTCTTCATTACAACTTGCGGTTTTTTGTGTGCACTTCCACAACTTCCACTCGTTGATTTTGTACAATTATGCTTTTCCTAACTTTACTCACTTAAGGGTTAAAACAAAAAACAAGAAATTCTGTAAATATTCTTTTTATTGCATATTATTATTATTATTATTTATATAAGTTGTTGTAAATTATATTAATATTGCAATAAAACAAGAATTTGCCTTACCTCATAATTTGGTATGCCATTTCTTAGCCTTGGCTTTTTGCAGTTTTGTTTATTAAGTACTCTCTTTTTCTTATTGTGGCATATCCTTTTTTTCATCCTTTACACTCGTCAAACTCAACTCCAACTCTTCTTGGCCTTTTGCAAAATCTAACCATAAAAGACTGTAAATCAAATATAGGAAATTATTTTCTTTGGAATTAGTTTTGTTTCAAAATAAAATTTTAACTTCTTTCATTTCATTTATATTGGCGTTGGATGTGTGAGAGAGAGAGAGAGAGAGCGGTCCCTGGTAGCTTTGCTTACTTGGTTGACCGTCCACTGCTTGATCCGTTTGCTTGGCTGTAAGGAAATCTTGCGGTTTTTATGCATTCAACAAGAATTTCTGTTTAGTATGAAAAATAATTTGAACTTAATAATTTTGTTATTTTATATTTTATGGAATTGAGTCGGTGACTTAGTAGAGCAGCATGGAATTTGTTATAAAGAGATTGGCGACTACGTAAATTCCTTTGTTTGGAACTAACCTTTTAATATTTTTTTTTTATTTTCCATGGTTGTTATAAATGCATTTTTAATTGAGCGAATGGAAATAAATTCGACTCGAAAAGATATTGAAAATAGTAAACTAAGTATAACATGTTGGGATAGATAATGCAAAGAAATTTGGCTAAATTTGTGAAAACTTTAATGAATTGAGGTGACTCAAATAAAGAGAATATCATATGTACGGAGGCTGGAAGATAGGCAGATGAGTTTATGGGCTTTGCCACTCCCATTTGGTTAAGTTATATGGTAGCTTCCCTGGTAGGTGAAGCTCAGTTCGACAGCATGAAGGTCAGTTGTGATGCTACATAAAATAACGATGACGTAGCTATAGCTACTTAGAGAATCGTTGTGTAGCAATGATATATTTTCTAATAAGACCGATATCAACCTTGATAAATTTTCTGGAGATCCAAGTGTGTCGGGACTAAAATACTTTCGCCTAGCTCTGGCAAAAGTTGGGCAATCACGCATAAAATGACTGGATAACTCCATCTCATCCAACCCTTAATGACCATAAATAGATGAGCCTTAGCGAACCCAATTATTTTCGCAGACCTCCTGCCATCCACTTCCGGCCAGAAGCATCTTGCTAACCTGTAAGGGGTGATGTCCGCCCAATGCTTGCTGAGCTGCAGACCAAAGGTGGCCAGCAGGATCTCGAAATCCCTACAGCCATTTTCATCCGGTTCAATTTTATCGATGCGGGCAAAGAGATCCGCTTGACAGTTGCCCGGGCTGCCACTATGGGACTCAGATAATGTTAATAATAAAGAACTTCTATACTATAGTATATAATCACACCAACTTCCGCTTAGAACGCGCTGCAGTGATCAGCCCACTTAAGCTTGTAGCTTACATTTAGATCTTGACAAAATACCCCACGTCACTCCCATTAAATCGCTCCTGAAAATATTCAATTTCAATTGCGCCAAGCTTAATATTATACAGAAGTCTTCCATTCTAGCCGACTGTGATGTTTATTGGAGGGCATACCACCTGTGCTGCTTCTTACTCAAAAAAATTGCCACAGTTTCCGCAGTTCGTCTCAAATGGAAAGAATATTTCATATATTCAAAATTTCATAATAAAATATTGGAAACTGACCTCAACTTCGTTGGAAAGGTTAATTGGAAAATCATTTGAGTTCTCTTGGTATTTTTAGTGCCCAACAAATGGCGAATCGAATAAATGGCTAAAACGTTTTGTTGACGCCAGCAGCTCTGCAAGCGCTCAGGCCAGATACCATATTGTTTGAATCCCTTTATTCATTGTAAGCAGAGCACCATGAATCTTGAGAACCAACAAAAATATATTTTAATTTGGACACAGGAGCATTGAAGCATGCAAGCAAATGAGATGAAGGATAAATAGGTTCCCCTGGGTTCAGCTCTTGATGTCCCGGGCGCGGAGAATGTTTCTGCGCCCCTAAGACTTATTAAACTTGGAGGCATTGCCCCAACGAGGCATAAATATGTGGGCGCGATTTCAGATCTGCAGAAATCACGATATATGATTTTCCCCAGTCTTAGCAGAAGAACGTACCAGTTCATTAGATTGAACGGACGGACATCACTGAAATACCTCGTATACCATCTGCTAGCTTTCGTTTGATGAGAAACATTACGTCACCCACCTACTGTCCCCTTTTCCACGTTGTTGTTGCAGCGAAAAGAACACTCTCCGAAGGCCTTGGGGAGTGTTATCGATGTTGAAGGTCCTTTGCCGGATGCATATCCGGTACGCTCCAGTTACAAGTATCATAAAGATACCATCCCGACCATATCGGGAACAATTTCGTATGACCACATGAATCCTTCTAGGCCATCCCGCCCTGCTACCCCCTAGATCCTAGGGGTTCGGAGTCGCTACAGCCTCAGCTGTTAATGAAACAGAATACGCCACGGTTAGGTGACGTTGACAATTGGGTTGGAGAAGCTATATATTGGGATTCAAGGGGTTGTGTAGCGCAATATATAGCTTCTCCAACCCAATTGTCAACCTCACCTTCGAGCGGCGAATCCCGTTCCACTAACAGACGAGGCTCTGGCGACCCCAAGCTCCTCATGGAACTTGGGGGTGGGGAGGGAGGGATGGCCTGAAGGTTCAATGTGGCCATATAAATCGTTCCCGAGATGGTCGGGCTAGCACCTTAATGGTGCTGTGTTACCGGAGCGTATCGGATCTGTATCCGACAAAGGACTATCACATCGATAACACTCCCCAAAGCCTTCGGGGAGTAACCTAATCGCTACAACAACAACAACAGAAGCTATATATTGCTCTGGCAACTCCTTGTGAGGGTTGCGCTGCACAACCCCTTGAATCAGTTTGGTATTTTAATGGCCTCTTACGGCAGGCATACCTACCGCGGGTATATTCTAAGCCGCCTAACCCGCTGGGTTGGCTTTTCCACGTCGAATGAAATTCTATGGAAACTTTTTTTCACCTTCAAAACTAAAGGGTGCTAAGCTTGTCTAGCTTTCCGGATTGCCTTTAAATTAAACGGGTTGGATGGCACAGGAGCTCTCTTTATTTTAACCAGAATATTCATTTGTAAGTTATAAGTAATTAGGGAACTCAGGCGCAACCCTTTCAAGCGAAATGTATAGCTTCTAAAATCCAATGATCAACCTCTCTTATCCGTGACGCATCCTGTTTATTTAGCAGGCGAAGCTCTGGCAACCCCAAGCTCCTCAACGAAGGAGGTGTAGGTCATCTAAGGGTCAAAGTGGTTCCTGATTGTTAGTTAAAACCCATCAAAGCCTGTGGGAGGTCTCATTATCGCTACGAGAGGAAGAAACTCGCGAGTGCGGTCATAATTTCCTGAAAGTTGAGCTGGGACACCTGTCCGCCATAACCACTGTCTGCGTGTAAAATGTAATTAATTTTGATTTTAGCTGACGACGCAAATTAGTAATCAAGCGTATGAGCTGCTCAAACCCTCAAAAGGAGAACGAGCTCATTTTCGCTCGCATGTTATCTATACCAATTTCCACCCATGCTATGGCACAGCAATCAAATGTTGTGTCATTGTATGACTTGACGAAAAACAAGAAGCAAATGCAATGTGTGGAAAATGAGACAAAATTTGTAGTCCAAAGTGTGGGAGTTTTGCATGCCACACCTGGGTGGTTTGGTGTTTGGGTGGCTAGAGGCAGAAATTAAGAAAAACTTCTTTAAGCTTCAATTGACTGTGCATACATACATACATATTGAAGTTTATATGTATTGCAAGAAATTAAATTAAAATGAGGTTTGCGTAAAACATGAGTTGCGGAAGGAAGCTGTCGTACATGTTGGCGGCACATTTCGCTTAGTGGGTGAGGGAGTGCCGACTTGCTTTAGAATAATGCCACCTCACCATATCATGTTAAAACCAAATATCTTTTTTGCACGTTTTGCAACACATTTCATTCCCACCAAGTGGATGCCTAATGAATTTCCATTAAAAGCGAATTATCTGTTCAGTTGAAATGGAAAGAGAGAAAAAACAAACAAGTAAGATAGGCTAAGTTCGGGTGAAATCGAACATTACATACCCAGCTGTGCACTTGAAACGCTGAAGTAGGAGTGGCCTGCAGGCGATTTCGCTCATTTTCAGAGCAAACGGATTGGGAGATTTTTGTTCGACTTGGGGCATAAGAAGTATTTTGGAAAGGGTTACCGAAAAGGGGTGTGTCACGCCCATTTTCAAAATTTGTTTAAGTTTTGTTCTTAGCTCAACCATGCCACTGCTGAGGTAGAATATCAGTCAAATGTAGTTAAGTACTGTAACGAATTCTGGGAAATCCCTGTTATTTCTACACCTTCTGCTAACTTTTGAATCGCTCAACTGTGGAATAAATAACTCCAATATTCAGTATTGCAAAATTTATTAGACTAATTTTTTTTTTATTTGGGAATAGTACTTCACCATTACATTTGTACTTCATGTTTAAATCAAACTGATTACTGATTCCTCAGCTTGCGCAGCTTTTATACTCTCTGGTATCCCCTTCGCATATTTCTCCTAAGGTCTAGACTTTTCACGAACATGCCTTCTGGAACAGTTGTATTTCTTACTTGGTTATTTAGCTATATGCGTGTGTATGTGTGAGTAGCAACTTCTGCTCTTAGCTGATGATAACGTGATGTGTGATTATTTCTCCTTCTTCTTCGCTCTTATCTGCTGACTACATATATGTGTGTGCAATAATCGCTTCGCTTCGAGCTGCTAGTTATGTGTGTGGAATATTCTTCGTTGCCTTGTACATAATTGTGGGTGCATGCTTTAATGTGTACATGTACATAAGTGTGGCTGCTGCTTTTTTGTTTTTGTTGTGATTATTTACTAACATCATAGTGATGCTAATATTCGCCAAAATACTATAGAGTTATTGCAAACTTTGTTAAGGTTAGACTTTTAGGAAATGTGGGTCTGGTCTTTAACGGATTTTGATTATATTCACCCAATCTATATAATTGGCAAGGATAGTGTTTTCAAAATTTCAATGTAATATCTCACGGCTTTTGATTTACGGCTTGTTAAGCTTCCAAATTTTCTTCTTCTGAATATGGGCGGTGCTACGCCAATATTCCAAAATTTGTGTTTTGCATCATAAAACCAATCCACCTACTAAATTTCAAAATTTTTAAAATTTTTCTAAATTTTCGTTATCGAAAACGGGGGCGTGGTTATCGTCCGATTACGCTCATATTCAGTATCAGTCTAATTTGGGCCCAGATAAACTCGTATACCGAATTTGGTGAATATATGCTCAATTTATCGTGTTAACGGACGGACAGACGGACGGGCATAGCATAATACATTTTTTTGTTCGATACTGATGGTTTTGTTATAAGGAAGTTTATATCTATTTCGATTCCTTTATACCTGTACAACCAACAGTTATCCAATCAAAGTTATAATACCCTGTGTACAAGTACATCTGGGTATAAAAATAAAAATGTTGCAAATCAGCAACTACGACAGTACATGCTTACTTGTTCTTCATCCTCTTCCTCTTAATCCTGCTTCAACAATATTTTATTTGCTTGTCGAATAGACACGCATCTCTGAGGAATTTTCGTAAATTCATTTCGATTTCATGTTAATTTATTTTTATTTTGCATATTTTTTATTTTCCACAACATCCTTAAACAAAGTATAGAGAGTGTGGGAGAGAGTTGGAGAGCATGGAAGAAGAAGCTTGAACAGTAGCAAATTCATTTCCATCAATTTGTTGCACTGGAAATGAAAAATACTTAATTTAAATTCGATCTTCTTATATAATCATCATACTATATATATGACAACAACAAAAAAGGCATGAACGCTTTATTGCTGTTGCTTTTACTATTCATGAGCGTCAGCGATAAAAGTTTTAATACTTCAGCGTCATCGTTGAATCCCTACAAGCCCAGTCAAGTAAACTTCATCAAGTTTCTCCAAGCATTACGTTTGCCTTAACATCCCGCCCGTGTGCTAAGTGTAAGTTTAGTAGGCAAGTTCAGTCTGCTTTTGAATCCCACAAATCAGTTCGTGGCGCTGGTAGCGGTTTGCATGTGCGCAAGTAAGACGTAGGAAATTATCTCCTAGGAGATTTTAAATAATTTAACTATTGAGTTGGACTTCATTGATTGACTGAATGCCTGACTGACTGACTGTCTCAATTGCTTTGGTAATTTTGATGGCGGAGTATTTAAGTCGTTCTCAGGGAGATTAAATATTGGATGTAATGCTCAGCGGTTAACGCATTGCGTAATACATTTAAATTGGTAAGATAATTGGGTGTTATTGTCTCTTAGAACATATTTTTGATATTTTATGAAATACTACTTAGTAGAAGTAGATCTAGTCAATCTTAGATATATTAAAAAAAAAAATTATATTTATTTTCATTTCCCCTGCTGCCTTATATTCCTCTTCTTTCTCCTCTGTTTTTTGTTCTTAGTTCCAAGAAAAGGTCCTCTTCTTCCTTTTCCCTTTCTTACATTCCTTCCGTTTGCCTCTTACTCCACCTTTTAGTAGCGCAACCATGCTCGGTCCCTACTTCTTCTTCTTGTAGCGACAAGGAATCTCCCTCCTCTCCGTTTTTACAACGCCTTGAATCCTCTCTATCGCCACTATTCTTCGTGCATTCTAGAGAACGTGAGCAATTGGGTGTAAGATGCGGTATGCCACCCGCATAACAATTAAGGTCGCGGCAGAAAGCTAATTAGTTCCAGCTTAAAAGGCCAATGGAGAACCACTATGTAATACTCTGTAGGAAATTAAAAAGTTAAGTTCTCTTTCGGCGATCAAAAATTATCCTCTATATAATCTATAAGGCTGTCATCATACTTGCCTATATATACGGCTTACATTCATGGATAGTGCCGAAAGAAAATGAGATGGGCCTTGGAGTATTGGAGAGAAAAGTTTTCTGAATGATTTATCTTGTTCACCGTGATGCCAACGGCGTGTATTGAAGGTGGTGAAGTGATAACCCTTACACGCATGTGAATATATTGCAACGAATAAAAGCTCAAGGCTTTCGCTGGAAAATTTATATTTTGGGAATGGATAAAGACGCTCGGGCCCCGAAAATATTGCTGTTATTACTAATGCAGAAGAAGGGGCAGACCTCTATTCAGTAGGACAGATTGGTCAAGACTTTAACTTCCTTAATACTCACGATTGACGACAGTTACGGCGTAGCAAAATTATTTAAGCGGCTATTGCTGCTTCTTCGGATGCTTCGCAACTTCAATTAAAAAAACTATAAATAAAGAAACATTGGGTGCGATTTACCTCCGGATGGTTTAGCATGACCGATGGCATCCCTCGGATCGATGAACTTTGCAACATAATAAACGGCTACCTCCCTGATCTCTCCAGTTTTTAAGCCTCCTGAAACCTGACACTATCACATACTAAATCCTTTGCGAACTTATTTACAATATGGACGACCCAAATGTCGACCATTTTGAACATCCACGTCGACACGGCAATACGCTACCGACTGTCCTACACCCCCAATATCTTGGTTGTGACGTTTGATCAGGATCTACATTTTGGTGAGCACGCAGCCGCAATTGCTCCGAACATCCAGAATCGATATAAAATCTTGGGGAAAAGACAAAGAAACGCTCATTACCACATACAAAGCAATTGGCCAGCCGATTGCGTGCTTCGCGACGCCTATATGGTCGCCAAGCATAAAACCTACCCACTGGGAGAAGCTACAGGCCTGCCAAAATACTGCTCTCAGAATCGCCACGAGCTGTCTTCTTATGTCCCCAGAACACCACCTACATAATGAGGCGAGAATACTCCCCATCAGGGAGAGAAATGAGATGCTAACCAAACAGTTCCTGTTGAATACCCAGAAACCTGGACATCCCAACAGCCATCTGATTGATGATCCAACACCGCCTAGGGACTTAAGGAGTAATCTCCGTAAGTATTTTGGGGAAATACGTCACCTGAGAACTCAGCAGTATTAATCAAAAAAACACAAACAGGCCCTTGGTGAACTCCACAAACAGGCGTCGGTCCTTTATGCCAGGAATTTCCCGGTGAATCCAGTGCTCAAAGAACAGTACCCAAAACTTGCGGAAGAGGAACGCACACTCCCCAGGGAAACGCGAGTCACTATAGCTCAACTTCGTTCTGGATACTGTAACAGGTTAAACTCTTACATATCCAAAATCAACCCCGACATACAAAATGTATGCCCTGCGTGCAATGTGTCCCCACATGACACCAACCATCTCTTTAATTGTAATGTGGAACCAACGCCTCTAACACCCCTTTCATTATGGTCCACCCCTGTTGAAACAGCAAGTTTCCTTGGACTCCCGTTAGAGGATATTGATGACAATTTGTAATCGGTCGCAACTATTAGGTGGGGCGAAGCACTGCTACACTAACAACAACAACATTTACCTCCGGAAGATTGACGCCGAGCTTCTCTTTCAATTTCCGTCGGGCTTCATCTGAATTTTTTCTAGAAATTGGCCGGACAGGACCTTTGTGTCTAATGTCGGTTCTGAACGACAACTACAAGACAGATGAGTTTTCAGTGAGAAGCTTTTCAATTACTGCGAGGGGCAAATGTTTTCTAATTGAAAAAGGTTTTAAAAATATATTACTGCCGGGCTAAGGTATCTTGTGTTCGAAGGAAGAATTAGAGGGGCGGGGGAGGGGCGTGGGTGTATCTAGTGGGTACTAAAAATGATTTTCGGCAGTATTTTAGGTTAAATCTTATTATTTTTTTGTCATTAAAAAAGTAGTAAATAACCGATAATATTCCAAAATTCAAATACATACATATAACCCACTCATAATTGACATGTTTTAACCTTTTATATAATTTCATTTTTACTTCAAAATTGTTTTTATAGAAATGTTATTTCAAAGCCATATAAATCTACGGTGTTCACAACGTCCATATATTTTAAGAGTTCAAGATCAAAAAACCCGAGGAACAGTTTTGTACCCATTAAATTTTAGTCTAACTAGGTGGCACTTTTGAGCAGTTTTAAAGTCGCCTTGAGCAAAAAAAAAAAAATTCTAAAAATTCCAAGCGATTTTTAAGCGGTTGTATTACCGAAAGTATAGTTTTACAATAAAAAACGAATTTCGGCTTATTTGGGGGTTTGATTGCCATATTGATTGTTACTTACGTTCCGTGTTCTATACATTTTTATACTCAGCTGAGCAGAGCTCACAGAGTATATTAACTTTGTTCGCATAACGGTAATCCGTAACGGCATAAACTAATCGAGATAGATATAGACTTCTATATATCAAAATGATCTGGGCGAAAAAAGAAATTCATTTAGCCATGTCCGTCCGTCCGTAAACACGATAACTTGAGTAAATTTTAAGGTATCGTAATGAAATTTGGTATGTGGGTTCCTGGGCACCCATCTCAGATTGCTATTTAAAATGAACGAGATCGGACTATAACCACGCCGACTTTTTCGATATCGCAAATTTCGAAAAACCGTAAAAGTGCGATAATTCATTAGCAAAGACGGCTAAAGCGATGAAACTTGGTAGGTGGGTTGACCTTATGACACAGAATAGCAAATTAGTAAAATTTTGGACAATAGGCATGGCACCGCGCACTTTTAAAAGAAGGTAATTTGAAAGTTTTGCAAGCTGTAATTTGGCAGTCGTTGAAGGTATCATGAAAAAATTTGGCAGGAACGGAGAAATTAGCAAAATCGGATTACGAACACGCCCACTTTAAAAAAAAAATTTTTTTTTACAGTAAAATTTTAACAAAAAATTCAATATCTTTACAGTATATAAGTAAATTATGTCAACATTCAGCAACAAAATACAAAGCTAAAAGAAAATTTCAAAATGGGAGTGGCTCCGCCCTTTTTCATTTAATTCGTCTAGAATACTTTTAATGCCATAAATCGAACAAAAATCGGCCAATCCTTTTGAAATTTGGTAGGGGCATAGGTTCTATGACGGTAACTGTTTGCTGTGAAAATGGGCAAAATCGGTTGAAGTCACGCCCAGATTTTATACACAGTCGTCCGCCTGTCCTTCAGCTCGGCCGGTAACACGATAACTTGAGCAAAAATCAACATATCTTTACTAAACTTAGTTCACGTACTTATCTGAACTCACCTTATCTTGGTATAAAAAATGGCTGAAATCCGACTATGACCACGCCCAATTTTTCGATATCGAAAATTACGAAAAATGAAAAAATGTCATAATTCTATACCAAATATGAAAAAAGGCATGAAACATGGTAATTGGATTGGTTTATTGAAGCAAAATATAACTTTTGAAAAAAACTTATAAAATGGGTGTGATACCTACCATATTAAGTAAAAGAAAATGACAAAAGTTCTGCAGGGCGAAATAAAACGCCTTTGGGATCTTGGCAGGAATACTATTCCTGGTATTACATATATAAATAAATTAGCGGTACCCGACAGATGATGTTCTGGGTCACCCTGGTCCACATTTTCATCGATATCTCGAAAACACCTTTACATATACAACTAAGGGCTACTATCTTTTAAAACCCTCATTAATACTTTTAATTTGATACCCATATCGTAAAAACACATTCTAGAGTCACCCCTGGTCCACCCTTATTGCGATATCTCGAAAAGGCGTCCAACCCCCGAAACCCTCCCCCTGCGGCCGGGCCTGAGAACAATAATAATAAGATAAAATAATTATTGTTAGGCCTTGAGCTCGATTCGAACTTAAAATAAAATAAAATGAAAAAAAAAAACAAATAAATTAAACCAAAAATGAAATAAAATAAAATATTATTAAATAAACTAGATTAAAATGAAACGAAATAAAATAAAATAAAATAGAATAAAAAAGTAAAATAAATGGCCTAAACTAAATATTTTAATAAAATAAAACAAATTAAAATAAATCAGAAAGCGAAATAAGAGAAAGGAAAGTAAAGCAATTGAAGAGAAAAGAAAGGAAAGATAATTAAGGGAAATGAAAGGGAAGGAATGGAAAGGAAATGAAAGAAAAGAAAGGAAGAAAAATGAAGGGAGGAAAGATTATGGTAATCGTATATTATTATTCTATGTGGTGTCATAAGTGACCACTGCAGTGGTTCAACCACTAGGTTAACTCTAGTTTTCGAAAAGGTCTATAAAGGTTTTCTTGACCTAGAAATGAATTTAGCTTAAAAATGTCTATATCTCACAGTAAATTGTGTCCTTAGAGGGTTCAAGTATCTTAACGCTTCTTCATTTCTCTACGATAATTAAATTAACTCCCCCACACATGGCAAGACCATAAACAATGCAAAGTGAACATTTCACACATCATAGCACACATAACGAGTTGCATAAAAACCACGCATATCCTTTTGCACAAATTAAGCAACTGCTGAAAAAACAGAAAAGATATTAAAAATGCATATTATATGCAAAAAAAAAAAAGCTGAGTGTATGCAAAAATGAGGAAAACGCGAAAAACGCGCCAGCAACGTTACCACCACGCTTGATGACGTCGTTTAAAATTAACACTTCAGCAAACATAATAAATTATGCCCGGGCTTACACGCGCTCCTAGCAGTCAAATTATCCTTTTTACGCGCTATTGCCGCACAGCAAAAAGCCACAACTAACGAGTCGTTTGTAGGTATACGCAGAGTACGTGTGATGGGACGTGTGCCCTTAATGAGTTGCTTAAACCCACAAAAAATTGAAAAAAAAGAAAAAACGCAGCGCAAAAATTAAAACAAAACAAGTAAGGACGGGACTGTCTTTGGCTGTGCCGAAGACTTCATACCTTTCATGAATGGGGCTGAACAATAATCTTATCCCGTTCGTAATCTCCAAATAATCGGATGTATAAGATGAGAAATATATAGTGAACAGATGTACATACCTAAACGATTTTAAGATAAATATAAAAAAATGGCAAAAACCCCCTTATCTGAAAGATCGGTTGTATGGGATATATATTATATATAGCTCCGATCGAAATGATATTTACAGGAAATCTTCTATGATATATTAGAATATATATCACCAAGTTTCACGTTTTTATATTGGAAACTAAGGGAGAAATGGCCAAAATCTTTCTATCTGAACGATCGGTTGTATGGGATATATATTATATATAGCTCCGATCGAAACGATTTTTACAAGAAATTTTCTATGATATATTAGAATATATATCACCAAGTTTCACGTTTTTATATTGGAAACTAAGGGAGAAATGGCCAAAATCTTTCTATCTGAACGATCGGTTCTATTGGATATATATTATATATAGCTCCGATCGAAACGATTTTTACAGGAAATCTTCTATGATATATTAGAATATATATCACCAATTCTAACGTTTTTATACTCAGTTGAGCAGAGCTCACAGAGTATATTAAGTTTGATTGGATAACGGTTGGTTGTACATATATAAAGGAATCGAGATAGATATAGACTTCCATATATCAAAATAATCAGGATCGAAAAAAAATTTGATTGAGCCATGTCCGTCCGTCCGTCCGTCCGTCCGTCCGTCCGTCCGTCCGTTAACACGATAACTTGAGTAAATTTTGAGGTAACTTGATGAAATTTGGTACGTAGGTTCCTGAGCACTCATCTCAGATCGCTATTTAAAATGAACGATATCGGACTATAACCACGCCCACTTTTTCGATATCGAAAATTTCGTAAAACCGAAAAAGTGCGATAATTCATTACCAAAGACAGATAAAGCGACGAAACTTGGTAGATGAGTTGAATTTATGACGCATAATAGAAAATTAGTAAAATTTTGGACAATGGGTGTGGCACCGCCCACTTTTAAAAGAAGATAATTAAAAAAAAAAAATTGGATTGGTTTATTGACACGAAATAAACTTTAGAAAAAACTTTATAAAATGGTTGTGACACCTACCATATTAAGTAGAAGAAAATGAAAAAGTTCCGCAGGGCGAAATAAAAAACCCTTAAAATCTTGGCAGGTATTACATATATAAATAAATTAGCGGTATCCAACAGACGATGTTCTGTGTCACCCTGGTCCACATTTTGGTCGCGATCTGGAAAACGCCTTCACATATACAACTACCACCACTCCCTTTTAAAACTCTCATTAATACCTTTAATTTGATACCCATATTGTACAAACAAATTCTAGGGTCACCCCTGGTCCACCTTTATGGCGATATTTCGAAACAGCGTCCACCTATAGAACTAAGGCCCACTCCCTTTTAAAATACTCATTAACACCTTTCTTTTGATACCCATATTGTACAAACAAATTCTAGGGTCACCCCTGGTCCACCTTTATGGCGATATCTCGAAACGGCGTCCACCTATGGAACTAAGGATTACTCCCTTTTAAAATACTCATTAACGCCTTTCTTTTGATACCCATATTGTACAAACAAATTCTAGGGTCACCCCTGGTCCACTTTTATGGCGGTATCTCGAAACGGCGTCCACCTATGGAACTAAGGATTACTCCCTTTTAAAATATTCATTAACACCTTTCATTTGATACCCATATCGTACAAACGCATTCTAGAGTCAACCCTGATCCACCTTTATGGCTATATCCCTAAATGGCGTCCACCTATAGAACTATGGCCCACTCCCTCATAAAATACTCTTTAACACCTTTCATTTGATACCCATATCGTACAAACGCATTCTAGAGTCACCCTGGTCCACCTTTATGGTGATATCTCGAAAAGGCGACCACCTATACAACAACCACCACTCCCTTTTAAAACCCTCATTAATACCTTTAATTTGATACCCATATCGTACAAACACATTCTAGAATCACCCATGGTCCACCTTTATGGCGATATTTCGAAACGGCGTCCACCTATAGAACTAAGGCCCACTCCCTTTTAAAATACTCATTAACACCATTCGTTTGATGCCCATATTGTACAAACAAATTCTAGGGTCACCCCTGGTCCACCTTTGTGGCGATATCTCGAAACGGCGTCCACCTATGGAACTAAGGATTACTCCCTTTTAAAATACTCATTAACACCTTTCTTTTGATACCCATATTGTACAAACAAATTCTAGGGTCACCCCTGGTCCACCTTTATGGCGATATCTCGAAACTGCGTCCACCTATGGAACTAAGGATAACTCCCTTTTAAAATACTCATTAACATCTTTCATTTGATACCCATATCGTACAAACGCATTCTAGAGTCACCCCTGGTCCACCTTTATGGCGATATCTCGAAAAGGCGACCACCTATACAACTACCACCTCTCCCTTTTAAAACCCTCATTAATACCTTTAATTTGATACCCATATCGTACAAACAAATTCTAGGGTCACACCTGGTCCACCTTTATGGCGATATCTCGAAACGGTGTCCACCTCTGGAACTAAGCATCACTCCCTTTTCAAATACTCATTAACACCTTTCTTTTGATACCCATATTGTACAAACAAATTCTAGGGTCACCCCTGGTCCACCTTTATTGCGATATCTCGAAACGGCGTCCACCTATGGAACTAAGGATTACTCCCTTTTAAAATACTCATTAACATCTTTCGTTTGATACCCATATTTTACAAACGCATTCTAGGGTCACACCTGGTCCACCTTTATGGCGATATCTCGAAACAGCGTCAACCTGTGGAACTAAGCATCACTCCCTTTTAAAATACTCATTAACACCTTTCTTTTGATACCCATATCGTACAAACGCATTCTAGAGTCACCCCTGGTCCACCTTTATGGCGATATCTCGAAAAGGCGACCACCTATACAACTACCACCACTCCCTTTTAAAACCCTCCTTAATACCTTTAATTTGATACCCATATCGTACAAACAAATTCTAGGGTCACCCCTGGTCCACCTTTATGCCGATATCTCGAAACGGCGTCCACCTATGGAACTAAGGATTACTCCCTTTTAAAATACTCGTTAACACCTTTCTTTTGATACCCATATTGTACAAACAAATTCTAGGGTCACACCTGGTCCACCTTTATGGCGGTATCTCGAAACGGCGTCCACCTATGGAACTAAGGATTACTCCCTTTTAAAATACTCATTAACACCTTTCATTTGATACCCATATCGTACAAACGCATTCTAGAGTCAACCTGATCCACTTTTATGGCTATATCCCTAAATGGCGTCCACCTATAGAACTATGGCCCACTCCCTCATAAAATACTCTTTAATGCCTTTCATTTGATACACATGTCATACAAACACATTCCAGGGTTTCCCTCGGTTCATTTTCCTACATGGTTATTTTCCCTTATGTTGTCACCATAGCTCTCAACTGAGTATGTAATGTTCGGTTACACCCGAACTTAACCTTCCTTACTTGTTATATTGGAAATTAAGGGAGAAATTGCCAAAAATCTTTTTATCTGAACGATCGGTTGTATGGGATATATACTATATATAGCTCCGATCGAAATGATTTTTACAGGAAATCTTCTATGATATATTAGAATACTAGCTTTTACCCGCGGCCCCGTCCGCAAGGAAAATTTTAAATATATGCGCTATTCGCGTTAGCCTGCTTATTATCTGTTTACAATTTTGTTTTCTGTCTAATGCATTTTATTTTTGTAATTGAGTAAAAAAAAAGAACTAAATGAGCTGATAACCTGATAGGATCCCAAATGATCCCGAAATTATCCAGAAAAAGCTACGAAATGACCCCAACGCTATCGCGGACGGATCCCGAAAACCATCCAGAAATGCCCCGAAAGGGTCTCCAAAAGTTCCCCGAATAGTCCCAAAAAAACCCGAAATGAGAGCGACACGATTCTAGACGTATGTAGAGAACCACACAGAAATGATCCATGAAGGTGTTCCAAAATGATCCCGAAAAGGTTCCGAAATGACCCTGACGGGCTCCCGGGCGGATCTCAAAAACCATTCAGAAAATATCCAGGAAGGGTCCCTAAATTATCCCGACTAACTCCAGAAAAAGTTCCGAAATGGCTCCGAGGGGATCCACGATGGATCGCGAAAACCATACAGAAATGATTCCGGAAGGATTCCAAAATGATCCCGAAATAGTCCGGAATTGACCCAGATGGGATCCCGCACAGATCCAGAAATGATCCCGGAAGGGTGCAAAAACTATCCCGGAAAAGTAACAAAAAATCCCGAAATGGCTCCTACGGCATCCCGGACGGATCCAGAAATGATCTCGGAAGGGTCCCCAAATGATCCCAAAATGGTCCCGAAATGACCCTGATGGATCCGGCAAACCATCAAGAAATTATGCCGAAAGGGTCCCAAAATGATCCCGAAATAATACAGAAAAAGTCACGAAACGACCCCTAGAGGATCCCCAAATGATCCCGTATTAGCCCGAAAAGATCCCGAAATAACCCCGACGGGATCCCGGACAAATCCCGAAAACCATCCAGAAACGATGCCGGAAGGAATCCCAAATGATTCCGTAAAAGTCCCGCATTGATTCCGACGGGATCCCGAACGGATACCGAAAATCATCCAGAAGTGATGCCGGAAAGGTCCTCAAATGATCACCTAATAGTCCCGAAATGACCCTTAAGGGGTCATGGACGGATCCCACAAACCATCCAGAAATGATCCCGATATAGTCCCGAAGAAGTCCCGAAATGACCCTGACGGGATCTCGAACGCACCCCTAAATGACCCTGACGGGATCCCGGAAAGATCCCGAAATCCATCCAGAAATGATCTTGAGAGGGACCCCAAATGATCCCGAAAAAGTCCCGCAATGATTCCGAGGGGATCCTGATCGGATACCGAAAACCATCCAGAAGTGATGCCGGAAAGGTCCTCAAATGATCACCTAATACCAAAATGACCCTGACGGCATCCCGGACTGATCCCAAAATCCATCCAGAAATAATCTTGGGAAGGTCCCAAAATTATCCCGAAATAGTCTCGGAAAAGTTCAGAAATTACCCTGACGGGTTCCCGGACGAATCCTGAAAGCCATCTCTAAATGATCCCGAAAAGGCCCGAAATGACCCTGACTGGACCCCGAAAGGATCCCGAAAACTATCCAGAAATGATGCCGGAAATGTCCTCAAATGATCACCTAATAGTTCCGAAAAGACCCTGACGGGATCCCGAACGGATCCCGACAACTATCTAGAAATGATGCCGAAAGAGCCCGCAAATGATCCCGTATTAGTCGAGAAAAAGTCCCGAAATGAACCCGACGGGATGCCGGACGAATCCCAAAAACCATCCAGAAATGATGCCGGAAGGGACACCAAATGATCCCGAAAAAGTCCCGCAATAATTCCGACGGGATCCTGAGCGGATACCGAAAACCATCCAGAAGTGATGCCGAAAAGGTCCTCAAATGATCACCTAATAGTCCCAAAATGACCCTGACGGCATCCCGGACAGATCCCGAAATCCATCCAGAAATGATCTTGGGAGGGTCCCAAAATTATCCCGAAATAGTCTGGGAAAAGTCCAGAAATTACCCTGACGGATCCCGGACGAATCCTGAAAACCAATCTTAAATGATGCCGAAAAAGTCCCGAAATGACCCTGATGGGACCCGGAAAGGATCCCGAAAACTAACCAGAAATGATGCCGGAAAGGTCCTCAAATGATCCCGTATTAGTCGAGAAAAAGTCCCGAAATGACCCCGACGGGATGCCGGACGAATCCCAAAAACCATCCAGAAATGATGTCGGAAGGGACCCCAATGATCCCGAAAAAGTCCCGCAATTATTCCGACGGGAATTTGAACGGATACCGAAAACCATCCAGAAGTGATGACGGAACGGTCCTCAAATGCTCACCTAATAGTTCCGAAAAGACCCTGACGGGATCCCGAACGGATCCCGACAACTATCCAGAAATGATACCGAAAGGGCCCGCAAATGATCCCGTATTAGTCGAGAAAAAGTCCCGAAATGACCCCGACGGGATGCCGGACGAATCCCAAAAACCATCCAGAAATGATGTCGGAAGGGACCCCAATGATCCCGAAAAAGTCCCGCAATTATTCCGACGGGAATCTGAACGGATACCGAAAACCATCCAGAAGTGATGACGGAACGGTCCTCAAATGCTCACCTAATAGTCTCAAAATGACCCTGAGGGCATCCCGGACAAATCCCGAAATCCATCCAGAAATGATCTTGGGAAGGTCCCAAAATGATCCCGAAATAGTCTCGGAAAAGTCCAGAAATTACCCTGACGCGTTCCCGAACGAATCCTGAAAGCCATCCTTAAATGATCCCGAAAAAGCCCCGAAATGACCCTGACGGGATCCCGAAAGGATTCCAAAAACTATCCAGAAATGATGCCGGAAAGGTCCTCAAATGATGCCCTAATAGTTCCGAAATGACCGTGACGAGATCCCGAACTGATCCCGACAACTATCCAGAAATTATGCCGAAAGGGTCCGCAAATGATCCCGTATTAGTCGAGAAAAAGTCCCGAAATGACCCCGACGGGATCCCGGACGAATCCCAAAAACCATCCAGAAATGATGCCGGTAGGTATCCCAAATGATCCCGAAATAATCCCGAAATGACCTCGTCGGCATCCCGGACGGATACCGAAAATTATCCAGAAATGATGCCGGAAAGGTCCACAAATGATCCCCTAATAGTCCCGAAATTACCCTGATGGGATCCCGGACGGATCCCGAAAACCATCCAGAAATGATGCCGGAAGAGCCCCCAAATGATCCCGAAAAAGTCCCCAAATGACCCCGACATACTCCAGAAAAGGTTCCGAAATGGCTCCGAGGGAATCAACGACGGATCGCGAAAACCATACAGAAATGATTCCGGAAGGATCCCAAAATGATCCCGAAATAGTCCGGAAATGACCCAGATGGGATCCCGCACAGATCCAGAAATGATCCCGGAAGGGTCCAAAAACTATCCCGGAAAAGTAACAAAAAATCCAGAAATGGCTCCTACGGCATCCCGGACGGATCCAGAAATGATCTCGGAAGGGTCCCCAAATGATCCCAAAATGGTCCCAAAATGACCCTGACGGGATCCCGAAAACAATACAGGAATGATGCCGGAAAGGTCCTCAAATGATCCCCTAATACTCCCGAAATGACCGTGACGGGATCCCGACAACTATCCAGAAATGATGCCGAAAGGGTCCGCAAATGATCCCGTATTAGTCGAAAAAAAGTCCCGAAAGGACGACGACGGGATCCCGGACGAATCCCAAAAACCATCCAGAAATGATGCCGGTAGGTATCCCAAATGATCCCGAAATAGTCCCGAAATGACCTCGTCGGCATCCCGGACGGATCCCGAAAATTATCCAGAAATGATGCCGGAAAGGTTCCCAAATGATCCCCTAATAGTCCCGAAATTACCCTAATGGGATCCCGGACGGATCCCGAAAACCATCCAGAAATGATGCCGAAAGGGTTCCCAAATGATCCCGTATTAGTCGCGAAAAAGTCCCGAAATGACCCCGACGGGATCCCGGACGGATCCCGAAAACCATCCAGAAATGATGCCGAAAGGGTTCCCAAATGATCCCGTATTAGTCGCGAAAAAGTCCCGAAATGACCCCGACGGGATCCCGGACGGATCCCGAAAACCATCCAGAAATGATGCCGGATGAGCCCCAAAATGATTCCGAAAAAGTCCCCAAATGACCCCGACGAGATCCCGGACGGATCCCGAAAACCATCCAGAAATGATGTCGGAAGCGCCCCCAAATGATCCCGAAAAAGTCCCCAAATGACCCCGACGATATCCCGGACGGATCCCGAAAATCATCCAGAAATGATGCCGGAAGAGCCCCCAAATGATCCCGAAAAAGTCCCCATATGACCCCGAGGAGATCCCGCACGGATCCCGAAAACCATCCAGAAATGATGCCGGAAGGGTCACCAAATGATCGCGAAATAGTCCCGAAATGATTCCGGAATAGTCCCGAAAATGTTCCAAAATAACCCCGACGGGATCCCGGACGGATCCCGTAAACTATACAGAAATGATCCCGGAAGGGTCCCAAAATGATCCCGAAATAGTCCCGAAAAAGTCCCGAAATTACCCCGGCGTAATCCCGGACCGATCCCGAAAACCATCCAGAAATGATCCCGGAAGGGTCTCGATATGACCCTTACGGGATTACAAATAAGGTGAAGCTAATTATAAAACCATGTTAATAAGGCAGCAGGCGCATTGGAGCGAATAAAAAGTTAGATAGAAACATACAGGTAAAGCTAATAAAAGCGTGCTAATAAAAACAATAGGTGGAGGGCGGATGGCGGGAGTAGAGGAGAGGACCACTGATCATTCCTCCAAAATTGTCTAGATCTCGTTCTGTATGTACCAGATACCAAAAACTATTGATTTAGGAGAAAATTTAGATTGAGTTATAACAATTTATGGATTTTACACCAGAGGGGGAGATAAAGGGGCGGGCGGAGGGTGTCACTGCTTACTTTGTAAGCCCTCGACTTATTTGACCCCTTGAGTCTGTGATATTGGTGAAGGCCAGTATACGTATAGTTATAATGTGTAAAAATTATTAAAAATAATTTCTCGAAGGGGTCGTGGGACCCCCACCCCTCTTTCCATGTTCGAAAAAAATTTCGCTAGTAGACTACTGTCTGTGTCCCAAATTTCATCAAAATCCGTGTAGCCATTCTGGCGTGATTCAGTCGCAAAGACGAAAAAATATAATTATTAAATTATAACTGTTCCTAGGGGGCGGGGACCACGCCCCTTTTGAAAAATATATAGCTAGTAGATCCTTCTAGACTATTGGCTATATGTGTGCAAAATTTCATACAAATCGGTCCAGCCGTTCTTGCGTTATTGAGTCACAAAGACAAACGTCTGGACAAACATCCAAACATCCAAACATCCAAACATCCAAACATCTTAACATCCAAACTTTCCCATTTATAATATATACTAGCTTTTACCCGCGGCCCCGTCCGCAAGGAAAATTTTAAATATATGCGCTATTCGCGTTAGCCTGCTTATTATCTGTTTACAATTTTGTTTTCTGTCTAATGCATTTTATTTTTGTAATTGAGTAAAAAAAAAGAACTAAATGAGCTGATAACCTAATAGGATCCCAAATGATCCCGAAATTATCCAGAAAAAGCTACGAAATGACCCCAACGCTATCGCGGACGGATCCCGAAAACCATCCAGAAATGTCCCGAAAGGGTCTCCAAAAGTTCCCCGAATAGTCCCAAAAAAACCCGAAATGAGAGCGACACGATTCTAGACGTATGTAGAGAACCACACAGAAATGATCCATGAAGGTGTTCCAAAATGATCCCGAAAAGGTTCCGAAATGACCCTGACGGGCTCCCGGGCGGATCTCAAAAACCATCCAGAAAATATCCAGGAAGGGTCCCTAAATTATCCCGATTAACTCCAGAAAAAGTTCCGAAATGGCTCCGAGGGGATCCACGATGGATCGCGAAAACCATACAGAAATGATTCCGGAAGGATTCCAAAATGATCCCGAAATAGTCCGGAATTGACCCAGATGGGATCCCGCACAGATCCAGAAATGATCCCGGAAGGGTGCAAAAACTATCCCGGAAAAGTAACAAAAAATCCCGAAATGGCTCCTACGGCATCCCGGACGGATCCAGAAATGATCTCGGAAGGGTCCCCAAATGATCCCAAAATGGTCCCGAAATGACCCTGATGGATCCGGCAAACCATCAAGAAATTATGCCGAAAGGGTCCCAAAATGATCCCGAAATAATACAGAAAAAGTCACGAAACGACCCCTAGAGGATCCCCAAATGATCCCGTATTAGCCCGAAAAGGTCCCGAAATAACCCCGACGGGATCCCGGACAAATCCCGAAAACCATCCAGAAATGATGCCGGAAGGAATCCCAAATGATTCCGTAAAAGTCCCGCATTGATTCCGACGGGATCCCGAACGGATACCGAAAATCATCCAGAAGTGATGCCGGAAAGGTCCTCAAATGATCACCTAATAGTCCCGAAATGACCCTTAAGGGGTCATGGACGGATCCCACAAACCATCCAGAAATGATCCCGATATAGTCCCGAAGAAGTCCCGAAATGACCCTGACGGGATCTCGAACGCACCCCTAAATGACCCTGACGGGATCCCGGAAAGATCCCGAAATCCATCCAGAAATGATCTTGGGAGGGACCCCAAATGATCCCGAAAAAGTCCCGCAATGATTCCGAGGGGATCCTGATCGGATACCGAAAACCATCCAGAAGTGATGCCGGAAAGGTCCTCAAATGATCACCTAATACCAAAATGACCCTGACGGCATCCCGGACTGATCCCAAAATCCATCCAGAAATAATCTTGGGAAGGTCCCAAAATTATCCCGAAATAGTCTCGGAAAAGTTCAGAAATTACCCTGACGGGTTCCCGGACGAATCCTGAAAGCCATCTCTAAATGATCCCGAAAAAGTCCCGAAATGACCCTGACTGGACCCCGAAAGGATCCCGAAAACTATCCAGAAATGATGCCGGAAATGTCCTCAAATGATCACCTAATAGTTCCGAAAAGACCCTGACGGGATCCCGAACGGATCCCGACAACTATCTGGAAATGATGCCGAAAGAGCCCGCAAATGATCCCGTATTAGTCGAGAAAAAGTCCCGAAATGAACCCGACGGGATGCCGGACGAATCCCAAAAACTATCCAGAAATGATGCCGGAAGGGACACCAAATGATCCCGAAAAAGTCCCGCAATAATTCCGACGGGATCCTGAGCGGATACCGAAAACCATTCAGAAGTGATGCCGAAAAGGTCCTCAAATGATCACCTAATAGTCCCAAAATGACCCTGACGGCATCCCGGACAGATCCCGAAATCCATCCAGAAATGATCTTGGGAGGGTCCCAAAATTATCCCGAAATAGTCTGGGAAAAGTCCAGAAATTACCCTGACGGATCCCGGACGAATCCTGAAAACCAATCTTAAATGATGCCGAAAAAGTCCCGAAATGACCCTGATGGGACCCGGAAAGGATCCCGAAAACTAACCAGAAATGATGCCGGAAAGGTCCTCAAATGATCCCGTATTAGTCGAGAAAAAGTCCCGAAATGACCCCGACGGGATGCCGGACGAATCCCAAAAACCATCCAGAAATGATGTCGGAAGGGACCCCAATGATCCCGAAAAAGTCCCGCAATTATTCCGACGGGAATCTGAACGGATACCGAAAACCATCCAGAAGTGATGACGGAACGGTCCTCAAATGCTCACCTAATAGTTCCGAAAAGACCCTGACGGGATCCCGAACGGATCCCGACAACTATCCAGAAATGATACCGAAAGGGCCCGCAAATGATCCCGTATTAGTCGAGAAAAAGTCCCGAAATGACCCCGACGGGATGCCGGACGAATCCCAAAAACCATCCAGAAATGATGTCGGAAGGGACCCCAATGATCCCGAAAAAGTCCCGCAATTATTCCGACGGGAATCTGAACGGATACCGAAAACCATCCAGAAGTGATGACGGAACGGTCCTCAAATGCTCACCTAATAGTCTCAAAATGACCCTGAGGGCATCCCGGACAAATCCCGAAATCCATCCAGAAATGATCTTGGGAAGGTCCCAAAATGATCCCGAAATAGTCTCGGAAAATTCCAGAAATTACCCTGACGCGTTCCCGAACGAATCCTGAAAGCCATCCTTAAATGATCCCGAAAAAGCCCCGAAATGACCCTGACGGGATCCCGAAAGGATTCCAAAAACTATCCAGAAATGATGCCGGAAAGGTCCTCAAATGATGCCCTAATAGTTCCGAAATGACCGTGACGAGATCCCGAACTGATCCCGACAACTATCCAGAAATTATGCCGAAAGGGTCCGCAAATGATCCCGTATTAGTCGAGAAAAAGTCCCGAAATGACCCCGACGGGATCCCGGACGAATCCCAAAAACCATCCAGAAATGATGCCGGTAGGTATCCCAAATGATCCCGAAATAATCCCGAAATGACCTCGTCGGCATCCCGGACGGATACCGAAAATTATCCAGAAATGATGCCGGAAAGGTCCACAAATGATCCCCTAATAGTCCCGAAATTACCCTGATGGGATCCCGGACGGATCCCGAAAACCATCCAGAAATGATGCCGGAAGAGCCCCCAAATGATCCCGAAAAAGTCCCCAAATGACCCCGACGATATCCCGGACGGATCCCGAAAACCATCCAGAAATGATGGCGGAAGAGCCCCCAAATGATCCCGAAAAAGTCCCCAAATGACCCCGACGAGATCCCGCACGGATCCCGAAAACCATCCAGAAATGATGCCGGAAGAGCCCCAAATGATCCCGAAAAAGTCCCCAAATGACCCCGACATACTCCAGAAAAGGTTCCGAAATGGCTCCGAGGGAATCAACGACGGATCGCGAAAACCATACAGAAATGATTCCGGAAGGATCCCAAAATGATCCCGAAATAGTCCGGAAATGACCCAGATGGGATCCCGCACAGATCCAGAAATGATCCCGGAAGGGTCCAAAAACTATCCCGGAAAAGTAACAAAAAATCCAGAAATGGCTCCTAAGGCATCCCGGACGGATCCAGAAATGATCTCGGAAGGGTCCCCAAATGATCCCAAAATGGTCCCAAAATGACCCTGACGGGATCCCGAAAACAATACAGGAATGATGCCGGAAAGGTCCTCAAATGATCCCCTAATACTCCCGAAATGACCGTGACGGGATCCCGACAACTATCCAGAAATGATGCCGAAAGGGTCCGCAAATGATCCCGTATTAGTCGAAAAAAAGTCCCGAAAGGACGACGACGGGATCCCGGACGAATCCCAAAAACCATCCAGAAATGATGCCGGTAGGTATCCCAAATGATCCCGAAATAGTCCCGAAATAACCTCGTCGGCATCCCGGACGGATCCCGAAAATTATCCAGAAATGATGCCGGAAAGGTTCCCAAATGATCCCCTAATAGTCCCGAAATTACCCTAATGGGATCCCGGACGGATCCCGAAAACCATCCAGAAATGATGCCGAAAGGGTTCCCAAATGATCCCGTATTAGTCGCGAAAAAGTCCCGAAATGACTCCGACGGGATCCCGGACGGATCCCGAAAACCATCCAGAAATGATGCCGAAAGGGTTCCCAAATGATCCCGTATTAGTCGCGAAAAAGTCCCGAAATGACCCCGACGGGATCCCGGACGGATCCCGAAAACCATCCAGAAATGATGCGGGATGAGCCCCAAAATGATTCCGAAAAAGTCCCCAAATGACCCCGACGAGATCCCGGACGGATCCCGAAAACCATCCAGAAATGATGCCGGAAGAGCCCCCAAATGATCCCGAAAAAGTCCCCAAATGACCCCGACGATATCCCGGACGGATCCCGAAAATCATCCAGAAATGATGCCGGAAGAGCCCCCAAATGATCCCGAAAAAGTCCCCATATGACCCCGAGGAGATCCCGGACGGATCCCGAAAACCATCCAGAAATGATGCCGGAAGGGTCCCCAAATGATCGCGAAATAGTCCCCAAATGATTCCGGAATAGTCCCGAAAATGTCCCAAAATAACCCCGACGGGATCCCGGACGGATCCCGAAAACTATACAGAAATGATCCCGGAAGGGTCCCAAAATGATCCCGAAATAGTCCCGAAAAAGTCCCGAAATTACCCCGCCGTAATCCCGGACCGATCCCCAAAACCATCCAGAAATGATCCCGGAGGGTCTCGATATGACCCTTACGGGATTACAAATAAGGTGAAGCTAATTATAAAACCATGTTAATAAGGCAGCAGGCGCATTGGAGCGAATAAAAAGTTACATAGAAACATACAGGTAAAGCTAATAAAAGCGTGCTAATAAAAACAATTGATGGAGGGCGGATGGCGGGAGTAGAGGAGAGGACCACTGATCGTTCCTCCAAAATTGTCTAGATCTCGTTCTGTATGTACCAGATACCAAAAACTATTGATTTAGGAGAAAATATATTTTGAGTTATAACAATTTATAGATTTTACACCAGAGGGGGTGATAAAGGGGGGGCGGGCGGAGGGTGTCACTGTTTACTTTGTAAGCCCTCGACTTATTTGACCCCTTGAGTCTGTGATATTGGTGAAGGCCAGTATACGTAAAGTTATAATGTGTAAAAATTATTGAAAAACTATTTCTCGAAGGGGTCGTGGGACCCCCACCCCTCTTTCCATGTTCGTAAAAAATTTCGCTAGTAGACCACTGTCTGTGTCCCAAATTTCATCAAAATCCGTGTAACCATTCTGGCGTGATTCAGTCGCAAAGACGAAAAAATATAATAATTAAATTATAACTGTTCCTAGGGGGCGGAGACCACGCCCCTTTTGAAAAATATATAGCTAGTAGATCCTTCTAGAATATTGGCTATATGTGTCCAAAATTTCATCCAAATCGGTCCAGCCGTTCTTGCGTTATTGAGTCACAAAGACAAACGTCTGGACAAACATCCAAACATCCAAACATCCAAACATCCAAACATCTTAACATCCAAACTTTGCCATTTATAATATATATTAGATTAGATATATCACCAATTCTAACGTTTTTATATTGGAAATTAAGGGAGAAATTGCCAAAAATCTTTTTATCTGAACGATCGGTTGTATGGGATATATACTATATATAGCTCCGATCAAAGGGATTTTTTCAGAAAACCTTCTATGATATTAAATATTAAAATAAGTATCACCAAGTTTCACGTTAATACTTTTTAAATTAAGGAAGAAATGGCCAAAAAACTTTCTATCTGAACGATTGGTTGTATGGGGGATATATGTTATAGTGGACCGATCATACCGGATCCGACAAATGTCTAATATAATACAAAAATACATCCGTGTGCCAAATTTCATTGGGATATCTCAACATTTTAGGGACTAGTTTGCGTTCAAACAGACAGACGGACATGGCTATATCAACTCAGTTCGTCGCCCTGATCAATTAATGGTGAGTCTATCTTCTATATTTCTCAACGTTACAAACATCGGACCAAAGTTAATATACCATTTAATGTTCATGAAAGATATAAAAATGCAACGCAAAAATTAAAGCAAAAAAAAAAGGTATATATATCAAAATAATGTTGCAACAACACGCAATGCGCATCACGTAAAAAGGATATCCTTGTTACGATTATATGGCATCTGCAAAAAGGCGCTACAGATGTACATATATACATATGTACATGTGTAAGTGCTGATTGTGGCATGTGTGGCTCGCAACATGTGTGGATGGATACATTTGCTAAACATGAGTGCACTTCATACACCCCTCCTTTTTTCATTCTTTGGCGCTTGGCTCGATGTGCGAATTATTCGCAGCAATACTTACTGACTTGTGAATTTTTGTTGTTTTTTTTGTTTGAAGTCTACGTCTTGTTCTTGATTAACGGCTTGGTTTACATGTGTTTTTTGAAGTGCTCATGTGCTTTTTTATGTTCTTTAAATCGTGCTACCCCCACTCCCTAGGATTGTTATTTGCACTTAATTTTTTGGCAAGTCGCGTGTCGTCTGCGTAATTGTATTGTCTTTTTGTTGCTCCATTTTTTCACCAGCAACCACTTGAAGTTGTTGATGTTATGATTATTGATGTTACGAGCTCTTCTAAATTAAATTGGCTTATTTTTGGCTGCTTAAAATATGTTTCAAAGATATCATTGAATTTTGAAAGAAATTGTGCAAAGGGAATAAAGGGAATAGAGAATGGAAATACCGTAAGCAGCAGGTGCGGAGGAAGGTCGACGATGCTGATGTGTTTTCAGAAACAAATTACTAATGCGAATTTTTTTTTCGAGCTCGAAGTATATCGCAGCTTCTGCAGTATTATGTGGAGCGGACATTTTCGAAGGTTAAGGTAGCAGTTAGCCGATCTAGAATCGAACAGATGTCTTGCATCTATACCAGTGGTTCCAGGTTGATTTTTGGTATATCCTTTGGATCAGATACACAAACTCACTATGGGTGTGCGTGGTAACTAGTCATTTGTGGTGATTTGGATTTGAGTGGTGGATAACTAAGTTGTTGAATGACGAAAATGGGCAAGCGCTTGGATAACGATGAAATCTTTGAACGTTAAGCAGGTAACAAGACGGTCCGTGAAATGGAAGGTCGCTGGACAGTGAATTGGTAACCAAAATTCCCGGTTATTGATTGGCGGATAGTCGGTAGGTGTCTTGTGAAGCTCTTGGTGGGTGATGCATGGGCTAATGTCCATAAACAATAACAGGGAAAGTAGCGCTGTCAGGTTGATGCCCTTACCAATGAATGCAAATAACCATACTGAATTGAGATTTTAAGGTCTTACAAAGTCTGCGATAATAAACAAGTAAAAATGTGCAAGGCGCGATATACCTCCGAGGAGATTAAGGTCGAGCGTTTCTCCAATATTCATTGTGCTCCTTTAAAATTTTTCCTCCAAATGGTTGTCTTATATAGACTCCGAACTGCATTTGAAAGTCTGAGAATCATTTCATTTTGATGTTGCTTTTGCAAGGTCTTGAACCCAGGACCTTTGATGTGATTAGCTAGCATAATACCACCATACCAAAGTCTGCTGCAGAACTCAACTTAGAGCGTGTATGGCCGTGTATTTGAGGAAACCGAAAAAAGGACATAGCTTAGGTTGAACTGAACCTCACATAGACTGAATGTGCCCACAGTGTTACCAGAATTGGCTTGACGACCGAACGGAAAAATCCCAATAAGGTGCTAGGACTTATGTTAAAGAATACCTCAGTCCTCGTGACAAATACTAAACGTTTTCTAGGGCCGAGCTTAATCGATTCCTCAAAATCAGGCAACTCTGCCACCCCTAATACCTGGAGCTTTGATCTGGCGAGGGCAGGACACGAACACAGAATGTGCTCAAATTTTTCTTGCTACAGCCCGCACTTCCTACATATGCTGTTACTGACGAGACCTAACTAATAGGCATGTGACAACAGAAAGCAGTGTACAGTTAGTATGCACATTGTGAGTCTTAAATCTTTTCTCTTCAGAGATATGAGCTATTTTGTGAGTCCAATATCGTAGAATTTGCACATAATTTTAGAAATTTTACAGCACCGCGCTGCTGTTCATGCCTTTCCTTTGCCAATTCATCGTCATTTTCGTGACTATCTTTCCCTTTATGACTGAGAACTCAGCAAAGATGTATGGTCCGCCTGCGTGAATAATTGTCAATGCTTATTTGCATTCTAGAGCACTCCCTGATGAAGGACTGTGCCGCCTAACTATCAATATATCGATTGACTCGACTGCGGCTTAAGCACGCTTCCTCCAGAGCTTCTACTGCTTTCTTCGAGGCTATAATTTCCGCTTGAAAGATGCTGAAGTAATCTGACAGCCTGTAGGATCTACTTATTTCTGGATCGGCAGACAGACAGAAGACCCGACACCTGCCGTTAATATATAACCATCGACATAGACGTGTATAGTATGTTCTGCCATTTCTGCTCCCTGGCATTAAACCTTCGGCTTAATTGAGCTTTTGTGAAGTAAAATTGACAAATGGTCTGAGGTCTCAATAAGATGAAATCTTACCTTGAGTTCTCCTGGAGATGAATGCTTACTTACTTACTTGGGGTTAAATCGTTTAAATGGTTTTGTCCGTTCAACCATCGCACCGGTAATGAAGTTTGATTTGATATCCAATTCTTTCAAGTAAACCAAAGTTCAGGCAGGACAAAGGCTTTCGGATCTGCTTAAAGGGCTAAACAAAAAATTACGTGGGCGAAGAACGTCTGTCCGGTCAGCAGACCGTTGAGGGACGCAACAAATTAAATGGGGTTACACTGATATGACAGCCCTTGGTCGGCAAAAATCCCGGGTTCTCCAGTACATAGAACCGGCTGCCTTTGAATGAACAATCCAAAACTAGCAGGAGAGGAACGTACTCTTCATAGGGAAACGCTATTCATGTAGCTCAAATTCGATCTGGATACTGTAACAGGTTAAACTCTTACCTATCCAGAATCAATCCCACGATGAATATTTTTCAAGCGATTTATTAATGTTCCGCCATTACTGAGGAAATCATACCAAATCAAGGCAATCGTAGATATCTATGAAACATGTTAAAATAATTGCCCACATTGTCGGTAAAGTACGAAAATATGCATGAGCCGACTGGCGCCTTATGTAAATCTAAATTGAACATGACCTCACATTTGTGTCGATTACCGAAAACAACAGGTGGTGAGTACCTTGCAACAATAATTTCAATTTTAACTGCAATCGGATGAAGTTAAGGGCAACCAAAAAGCAGAAATAGTGCAAACACAGATAAGCAAGCCACACTTTTCTAAAGCCATTCCCCGCTGGCGGCAAGTATGAGTGCAATTTCAAACAAAAATAACAACAAAAAGCACAAAGAACAGGCACATAAGTGCAACATGCCGAACACATGTTGCAACATTAAGCTCATGTAGGCTGTGGCACCTACATAGATCAGGCACAAAACTTATAGCAATAAATGATATGAAAATAAAAGAAGGAAATAGCGAACAAATAAGTAAAGAAAGCAATCGAACAAATGGCTAAGTTCATAGAGTCTTTGACTACTTTTGCATTCTCGCGCTTTGACTACCAAAAATCGGCAAACATCAAATAAATGCTGGCAAACAAAAAACATAAAATTCTATTAAAGTTTTGTTAATAGAAGTCACTCGTCACTGTCAATTTTGGACAAACAAAAAAAAAAAAGCTTTAAATAGTAGAGCAAAAAGGAAATCAAAGGATGAAGTGACCAGCGTTTGGCAACAGAAAACTCGCAGAAGATACAATAGAAATCTAATACTTAAGCCATGTACTTTTACCTACAATGTGTGCAAGTACTTACATACATATGATTATATAATATTGAAATCCTCCCGCATGCTGCACTACACCCACCCACTATATTCGTCTATGCAAGATGAGCAATTGTCAGTTAATAAAGTCGTGATCGGCTGGCACGCTCCGTTCACTTGCTCATATCATACGCGGTCGCGCTATTGACGCAGTGGTTGTATGTTCTTTAAGTAGTTAAACTGTGATGTGATGTGAATACAAGGTGCTCCAATAATATCATCCTCTTTGAAAATAATTGTTTTGGAATATATCTCTGATTGTTTTGGTAATTGTTTTTCAAATACATAGAGTAAGGAAATACGTTTTTTTTTGGAATTTGAATTAAATAAATATATAAATGTGAGGGCGCTAACCTCCGCAGAGATTTTAGGCCTAGTTTCTTTTGCAGTTTGCGTCGTGCTCCCTTTAATTTGCCCTAAAAATTGGCGGGACAGGACCTACATGTTTTATGCCGACTCCAAACTGAAAATCACTGCCGAGGGGCGCCCCCCGATTAGAAAAACTTTCATCTAAGTTAAAAACTTGTTTCTAAAATGTTGGTGTTGCTTTGCCCGGGCGTTATCCCCTGATTTTCGGTGTGGAGCTTGCTACAACCACACAACGGCGGCAGCCTATTTGAACTATGTATTTAAATAAATTGTCATCTGAGGAATCGATTTGCAAAGCTCGAATGAAACGGATGTGAGGATTGTCATATTTAATTGAATAAATGAAGGATGTTAGGAAAATTCACTCTTTTGGGGTTAAATACGAGAATTAGTACTCAGTGTTGATTTGAAAACTCTATTTTCCAAATCAGAGATATATTCTACAAAACTGATTTTTAGCTTAATCGGAAATTGGTCCTGACGTCCTTGAAAGTGTACGAGAGAAAAGTTATTCGCATGATGTATGGACCTCTATGCAAAAGCTATGGTAATTACCAAACCCGGCATCGCTGGCTAGGCCATGTCTTGCAAATGGATGAAGAAACATTTCGTTAAAAGGAAAAATTTGGGTAAGCATGCCCTGGAGTTTACAATTGGCGCTAGGTGGCAGAAAATAAAAAGACTAGCGAAATTTCTTTACACAACCAATACAGCTTACAAGTAAGTGAGCATGTCCCTTCCTTCTCAAGGCAGGAATGACAGTAAAGCCGAATGTAGCACTTCTGACATATATTTTCATGTTTGATCCTAGCCAAGGGGAAGTAGACGCATGGAAATGCATACCATCGTCTTCCGTACTTCCAGTTAAGTACTCAATTCGACTCTGGACTAGTCTATCAGAATTTAAGTTACCTTTCACGGCAAATGTGCTTGTGAATGTGTAAATTCGATCCCCTATACCGCAAAGGCTGGCCTACTTTCTAATAAATTCTTGAGGCAAGAAAAAAAAAAAACATTAGTGCATGGTAAGCTAATTTCTGTAAGAACTATGCCAATGGGAAAGATTTTATTCGTTATGTCTTCGAATCTTTTAAACCCGTGATAAGAATACTGAATAAAGAATCGAATAAGTTGTGTAAAATTTGGAAAAGTGTGCATTGCCGCACCCCCAAAAAGTCAAAATCTGCTTTACTGCAGCAGAATTCAATAACATCGTGGTAGAAGTAGATTAAAATAGTAACAGCAATTCTGCCCCGTTGAAAGGGACAATATGAAGATGATGAAAAAGGACAACAGTATAGAATAGGAATTTGAAAAGGTATTGCATGAAAGAGGGCAAACGAAGGGTTAGAGAGAAAGGAAATGGGCAAAGTTCGGGACTAGAAGGCAATAGAAAGTCGGGGACGGAGAGAGTGACTTCTGGGATATTGAAAGGGACAGACAGACAGGGGATTGAAGGGGAAGAAGTTGAAATGGATATGGAATAGAAAGGGGAAGCCACAAAAAAAGAAAAAAAGGGTTACTCGTGCAATATCTTGACCATGAAGTTTTGAAACTCCCTTTCTGCAGAAATCCACTTCTTGGTAAATATTTGTTCAAAGGGATTGCTACAATCAATTAGCACCACTGTGAGGGACTGCTAATAATTATCATTAATTCTCTCGTATCTTTTATCCGGCCACATCGTTTCCTCTTTTGACCTCTTCAAAGAGATTTAAACCTACATGGTTTTCGATGTGACTAACCCACCTCAACTTCCTAGGATTTGTTTCTTAAAATCAGGCGTATTGGCTTGTGAGAAGTGCTCATTTTCCCGGTTGGTTGGATCGCCCACGGCTCTTAAGAGCTGGATAATTCTTAATGCTGTCCGGTAATGTGAAAGGACTATGTTACTTTCTCTACTTCCAACCCTATTGGTCTTTTTTTTGTTCGTATTAGCTTTCCCACCCTCCAAGTCATCGATTGTTTCACTTTCATCTTCCCTTCCTTGCGTCTTAAGTCTTCTTTTCTCCTCCACCTTATCTTCGTTATCAGATTCAGAGTGATTTATCACGGGTGTGCGATCTTCTTTCCGATAAGACGGATTCAGTTGTCAAATATTAATTATGGGGAAGAAAAATAGCAGGGAAGACTCCGTTGAAAAACACACGAGTATATCCCTTCAATGAAAATCATACAATAGGCAATTTTCACATAGCACCTTGGATTAAGGGGGTTTGCAGTTCCTTATGACCGATTACCCGCACTTCCGCTTTTAGTTTGAATTTAGAGGTTGATACCTTCCGAACTGCACACCCTGTTAACATTTTTTCACATACTTCACATAAAGTGATCGTCCGCTGCGGCAGCTGGCTCTACAGTTTTTTAAAGTAGTTTTTTGAAGACTTCAATAATTACTTTTTGCATCACCTTGTATATGGAGCACTGCAATAAGGAAGCCCTTTTGTAGTCTTTCTATTTGACCACCAACAAGTGCTTGTAACTATTTATTCTCAGCCTCTTCTGCTCACAGCACAAAGTTGTTATTGCATTGGCTGTGCAATGCTGGTCAATTAAATTTTATGCCAATAAATTGTTTACAGTAAGTCGCTTAATTTGAATTAATATTTTTCCATTTTTTTATTCTCTAATTTTCTTCAATATTCGTTATTGACTTTCATCGTTAGTCGTTTATGGAATCGCCTGTTCTCTGCATCATTATATTGCACTGCCTTGGCCAATGTTTGTTTGTTTTTGTTGTACTCGTATCGACGCCCTGGACATATGTCATAAACAAGGTGTGCGGCGCCCGAGAACATTGATTTCGTTAAGCGCAACCCACAATTGATGTTTAGCCCTTAATGTATTTTTATTATCAATTTTTTGTTGTTGTTGTGATCTGTATGCCAATCCGTGTTGTTTGTAGAGGGCAGCGATCTTGAAAGTGTGGACAGTGATGCTAGATCTCTGCTATAAATGATTGTCTTACTGTGCTTGGTAAGTTCTCGATTGCCAATCGACGGAAATAGCATCCCATCTCGACTGGTGGTTTCAAAAGCGCCCTATTAGAGGGCGACCTGCCAGACCGTAAATTCAATACATTCTGACATAAGATAGGGCGATTATGAAAAACATTTGAAAAATATTGTGAGAAAGGGTGTCGCAATCGAAATACTTGATTCCAAAAACTATTCTTAAACAAAATTCAAGCAAAAAATAGTAGCATCGTATAGACATTTTCGGTCGAATGGATTATTATTATTATTATGCCTTGAAGCATTGCCACCATTGTGTAGGTCTATTGTATGTGGAGGCTTTTGGTGTATCTAGGTAGCTCTTCAGGCTTTTTACTGCATATCGCACAGGGACTCTTAGTCCAACCACCTAGATGGGATAGTCTCTATCTTGCCCGAGCGACGAATTCGCAGATAATGTGAGCCGCCGTTTCATCCGCCAGCTCACAGAAACGACAAATTTGAGTATGGGATAGATTTAACTTACTTACATAGGTGATATCGTAGACCACAGTGTCTCGTATAGTACCCAGCGAGAGTTCATAGGTCCTTTCTGCTTAGATTAATGAGTTTGGCTGATACTTCCGTTGCCGGAAGTTGTGTGGCAGCATCCCATTGGTATCGATTTCTTGAAGTTCGGCCCTTAGATACCAGCTAGTGTTACTAATCCATTCGTGCACCAGATCTCTGAGTCTGGGTTATTATAGGGATTCCCTGTTTCCCTCTGTCCACAATGGACACTTCAAAGTTCCGTAAGATTATGAGCTTAGGGGCCAATATATGATGCGTAGCCCGGTATGAACTTCTCGGGCTGAATGATTGTTCCACTAAGCTGCTTTAACAAGAAAAGATTGCGAGCGAAGTTCCCAATCTCCCAGCTTCCTCGTACAATATTTTTTATACTCAGTTGAGCAGAGCTCACAGAGTATATTAAGTTTGATTGGATAACGGTTGGTTGTACATATATAAAGGAATCGAGATAGATATAGACTTCCATATATCAAAATAATCAGGATCGAAAAAAAATTTGATTGAGCCATGTCCGTCCGTCCGTCCGTCCGTCCGTTAACACGATAACTTGAGTAAATTTTGAGGTATCTTGATGAAATTTGGTATGTAGGTTCCTGAGCACTCATCTCAGATCGCTATTTAAAATGAACGATATCGGACTATATCCACGCCCACTTTTTCGATATCGAAAATTTCGAAAAACAGAAAAAGTGCGATAATTCATTACAAAAGACAGATAAAGCGACGAAACTTGGTAGTTGAGTTGAACTTATGACGCAGAATAGAAAATTAGTAAAATTTTGGACAATGGGCGTGGCTCCGCCCACTTTTAAAAGAAGGTAATTTAAAAGTTTTGCAAGCTGTAATTTGGCAGTCGTTGAAGATATCATGATGAAATTTGGCAGGAGCGTTACTCCTATTACTATATGTACGCTTAATAAAAATTAGCAAAATCGGAGAAGGATCACGCCCACTTTTAAAAAAAAAATTTTTTTAAAGTAAAATTTTTACAAAAAATTTAATATCTTTACAGTATATAAGTAAATTATGTCAACATTCAACTACAGTAATGATATGGTGCAACCAAATACAAAAATAAAAGAAAATTTCAAAATGGGCGTGGCTCCGCCCTTTTTCATTTAATTTGTCTAGGATACTTTTAACGCCATAAGTCGAACAAAAATTAACCAATCCTTTTGAAATTTGGTAGGGGCATAGATTTTATGACGTTAACTATTTTCTGTGAAAATGGGCGAAATCGGTTGATGCCACGCCCAGTTTTTATACACAGTCGTCCGTCTGTCCTTCCGCATGGCCGTTAACACGATAACTTGAGCAAAAATCGACATATCTTTAATGAACTTAGTTCACGTGCTTACTTGAACTTAGTTTATCTTGGTATGAAAAATGAACGAAATCCGACTATGACCACGCCCACTTTTTCGATATCGAAAATTACGAAAAAAGAAAAAAATGCCATAATTCTATACCAAATACGAAAGAAGGGATGAAACATGGTAAGGTAATTGGATTGTTTTATTGACGCGAAATATAACTTAAGAAAAAACTTTATAAAGTGGTTGTGACACCTACCATATTAAGTAGAAGAAAATGAAAAAGTTCTGCAGGGCGAAATAAAAAACCCTTAAAATCTTGGCAGGTATTACATATATAAATAAATTAGCGGTATCCAACAGATGATGTTCTGGGTCACCCTGGTCTACATTTTGGTCGATATCTGGAAAACGCCTTCACACCACTCCCTTTTAAAACTCTCATTAATACCTTTAATTTAATACCTATATCGTACAAACTCATTCTAGAGTCACCCCTGGTCCACCTTTATGGCGATATCTCGAAAAGGCGAACACCTATAGAACGAAGGCCCACTCCCTTTTAAAAATACTCATTAGCACCTTTCATTTGATACCCATATCGTACAAACAAAGTCTAGAGTCCCCCTGGTCCACATTTATTACGATACCTCGAAAAGGCGTCCACTTATAGAACTAAGGCGCACTTCCTTTTAAAATACTTATTAACTCCTTTCGTTTGATATCCATATTGCACAAACGAATTCTAGAGTCACCCCTGGCCCACCTTTAAGGCGATATCTCGAAACGGCGTCCACATATGGAACTAAGGATTACTCCCTTTTAAAATACTCATTAACACCTTTATTTTGATACTCATATTGTACAAACAAATTCTAGGGCCACCCCTGCTCCACCTTTATGGCGATATCTCGAAACGGCGTCCACCGATGGAACTAAGGATTACTCCCTTTTAAAATACTCATTAACACCTTTCATTTGATACCCATATCGTACAAACGCATTCTAGAGTCACCCCTGGCCCACGTTTATGACGATATCTCGAAAAGGCGACCACCTATACAACAACCACCACTCCCTTTCAAAACCCTCATTAATTCCTTTAATTTGATACCCATATCGTACAAAAACATTCTAGAGTCACCACTGGTCCACCTTTATGGCGATATTTCGAAACGGCATCCACCTATAGAACTAAGGCCCACTCCCTTTTAAAATACTCATTAACACCATTCGTTTGATGCCTATATTGTACAAACAAATTCTAGGGTCACCCCTGGTCCACCTTTGTGGCGATATCTCGAAAAGGCGTCCACCTATGGAACTAAGGATTACTCCATTTTAAAATACTCATTAGCACCTTTCATTTGATACCCATAACGTACAAACGCATTCTGGAGTCAACCCTGATCCACCTTTATGGCTATATCCCTAAATGGCGTCCACCTATAGAACTATGGCCCACTCCCTCATAAAATAATCTTTAATGCCTTTCATTTGATACACATGTCATACAAACACATTCCAGGGTTACCCTCGGTTCATTTTCCTACATGGTTATTTTCCCTTATGTTGCCCCCATAGCTCTCAACTGAGTATGTAATGTTCAGTTACACCCGAACTTAACCTTCCTTACTTGTTTTAAAGTAAAATTTTAACAAAAAATTTAATATCTTTACAGTATATAAGTAAATTATGTCAACATTCAACTCCAGTAATGATGTGGTGCAACAAAATACAAAAATAAAAGAAAATTTCAAAATGGGCGTGGCTCCGCCCTTTGTCATTTAATTTGTCTAGGATACTTTTAACGCCATAAGTCGAACAAAAATTAACCAACCCTTTTGAAATTTGGCAGGGGCATAGATTTTATGACGTTAACTGTTTTCTGTGAAAATGGGCGGAATCGGTTCATGCCACGCCCAGTTTTTATACACGGTTGTCCGTCTGTCCTTCCGCATGGCCGTTAACATGATAACTTGAGCAAAAATCGACATATCTTTAATGAACTTAGTTCACGTGCTTACTTGAACTCACTTTATCTTGGTATGAAAAATGAACGAAATCCGACTATGACCACGCCCACTTTTTCGATATCGAAAATTACGAAAAATGAAAAAAAAAGCCATAATTCTATACCAAATACGAAAAAAGGGATGAAACATGGTAAGGTAATTGGATTGTTTTATTGACGCGAAATATAACTTAAGAAAAAACTTTATAAAGTGGTTGTGACACCTACCATATTAAGTAGAAGAAAATGAAAAAGTTCTGCAGGGCGAAATAAAAAACCCTTAAAATCTTGGCAGGTATTACATATATAAATAAATTAGCGGTATCCAACAGATGATGTTCTGGGTCACCCTGGTCCACATTTTAGTCGATATCTGGAAAACGCCTACACATATACAACTACCACCACTCCCTTTTAAAACTCTCATTAATACCTTTAATTTGATACCCATATCGTACAAACTCATTCTAGATTCACCCCTGGTCCACCTTTATGGCGATATCTCGAAAAGGCGTCCACCTGTAGAACTAAGCCCCACGCCCTTTTAAAATACTCATTAACACCTTTCATTTGATACCCATATTGCACAAACGAATTCTAGAGTCACCCCTGGCCCACCTTTATGGCGATATCTCGAAACGGCGTCCACCTATGGAACTAAGGATTACTCCCTTTTAAAAAACTCATTAACACCTTTCTTTTGATACCCATATTGTACAAACAAATTCTAGGGTCACTCCTGGTCCACCTTTATGGCGATATCTCGAAACGGCGTCCACCTATGGAACTAAGGATTACTCCCTTTTAAAATACTCATTAATACCTTTATTTTGATACCCATATTGTACAAACAAATTCTAGGGTCACTCCTGGTCCACCTTTATGTCGATATCTCGAAACGGCGTCCACCTATGGAACTAAGGATTACTCCCTTTTAAAATACTCATTAACACCTTTCATTTGATACCCATATCGTACAAACGCATTCTAGAGTCACCCCTGGTCCACCTTTATGGCGGTATCTCGAAAAGGCGACCACCTATACAACCACCACCACTCCCTTTTAAAACCCTCATTTATACCTTTAATTTGATACCCATATCTACAAACGCATTCTAGAGTCAACCCTGATCCACCTTTATGGCTATATCCCTAAATGGCGTCCACCTATAGAACTATGGCCCACTCCCTCATAAAATACTCTTTAATGCCTTTCATTTGATACGCATGTCATACAAACACATTCCAGGGTTTCCTTCGGTTCATTTTCCTACTTGGTTATTTCCCTTATATTGTCACCATAGCTCTCAACTGAGTATGTAATGGTCGGTTACACCCGAACTTAACCTTCCTTACTTGTTCTTATTTAGGACAAAAGCGTATCAAATTTTATTTTCGAAATTCGCTTCACCTTGCTACGGCGTTTGATTGATTCTATGGACCAGAAGGTGGATTTCTCTCCCTAAGCTGGTGCGATGCTTAAGCACTTGGAATAGACCAACATGATGGAGTATTCACGTGAGTGAGGTGAATAAATTTTAGGTGATCTATAAGGAAATGCAAGAGTGACAGGAACTAGTACTATACATAGTTATAACGGAAATAAAACTCAATGGTGGTATTTTGGTTATGACATTCCATTTAAGATGGTGAACCAAAATGGGTGCTGCCTGATTATTATTATCACACATCTTAAGGGACTAATTATGTATAACGCAATAAGTGGGAGCATAGCGTTCACACCTTCAGTCGGTAACGGTAAACCTAAGCGCCTTTGGTACTGTAAAGGGGTAAATCTGCATGTGCGTGACTGCGACGAAGTTTAACACGGCACCATACAAAATATGGTCCTAAGAAAAAAAAGACACCCGAAAGTTGTCATACATAGCAATGACATTGCCATCTATATATTCTCACTAGAGTTTTTTTTTCTTATTTAGCGTTAGATATAGAGATGGCAAAAAAGGAGATACTCAAACAATCAATAGTCCGATTAGTTATTCGTTCGATTACTGAGATGCTCTTTATCGACGCAGACACGCCAAACAATTTTCTGCCCGCACTTGAGCTTGCTAGCAAATTTTAAAATTTCTTAATATCCGTATTTCTCTCATTGACGTTTAAACCGGCATCAGATTCTTTACCGTTTAGAGCCGGAAGCTTTGATCCATGACAGAGCTAACTGTTGGCGGGCATATGCTCCTTATGATGTCTAAAAGTTCATATGAAAACGCCGCAAGTTTGCCTGGTCTGGTGCGCACCGCCTGCTTAAACAGTTGGTTGGTGACCAGCTTTCATAGTAGAGGTGATGAAAACAAATTGGATGAACTGCATGCTAAGCTGAAAGAATATGCTTCCACCTTCGTGTAAGGACACGCAATCAGTAAACAGAGGCACTCTGCAAGGTTGGTTAATTAATTATTTACCAAACATATGGTGCTTTGGAATAGGGTATTCCCTGGGTTGAAGTTTCATCAGTATCTGTTTCATAATTTAGGGACGATTTCGGAATTTTTCGGTATCTTTTCGGAAGTTTTGTACGAGTATATATCGAAACCGCTCCGTCATCATTTCGAAACTATTTTTGGAATGCTTTTGGGATCATTTAAGAATTGTCTTCGCTATTTTATTTCGAAAAATTTCAATGTCTTTTCCAGACTATCCACGGTCCATTAAGGCATTGCTTTCAAAAAAATTTCAAATTTTCTCTTTGTTGTTGTTGTTGTTGTTGTTGAAGCAGTGCTTCGCCCCATCCAATAGGTGCGACCGGTCACAAATTTTCATCAATATCCTCTAACGGGAGTCCAAGGAAACTTGCTGTTTCAACTAGGGTCGACCATAATGAGAGGGGTGTTAGAGGCGTTGGTTCCACAATACAGTTGAAGAGATAGTTGGTGTCTTGTGGGGACACGTTAAATTCAGGACGTATGTTTTGCATTTCAGGGTTGATTCTGGATAGGTAAAAGTTTAACCTGTTACAGTATCCAGATCGAAGTTGCGCTAGAGTGATTCGCGTTTCCCTAGGGAGTGTGCGTTCCTCTTCTGCAAGTTTTGGGTATTCTCAAATTTTCTTTGGATCATTTCGGTATAATTTTCGCCATCGTATCGTGACCATTTTGGGATAGTATTGAAATTGTTTTCAGGGATCGTTCCACAACTATTTTGCCATAGTTTTGGATTTGTTTTCAGTGCCATCTTCGAACTATTGCGGGAATATTTCCCCTTCCCATGGAGATTTTCAATTTCATATAAAATTTCTAACTATCTGGCGCCACTTATGAGCTTCAAGATCGTATTGTAATGAGAAGTTATATTAAAAGCAAAAACCTCTTGTGTACGTATTTTTAAAAACTTCGAAATATATATAGCGAGCTTTGTCCCATCTAGAAAAATTATTTATCCTAAATATTTCATTTTTATTGGGCTCAAAGCAATGCTTAAAAATTCGCGTTCCCAATTGTCGAGAAAACTCCAAAGCGATGAGTCGCCGAAAATAAATCGATAGTACGCCGTTAGTAAATTGGTATTACTTCGAAAAAATATTGATAGCTGCGTAAAAACATATAGATCGCTTCTTGATTAACTATCGATAACTCATCGACAATAATTCGATAACATGCCGGTAAAAAATTGGCATTACACTTGTAGTCAGATAATTTTTCCATATCAAATCAAGAGATTTCAAAAATATATCAATAATTTATCGATAAATTTGTTATAACATTTTTACAGCTTACGATAACAAACCTATAATTCGTCGATAAAAAATCATTTACTCATCTATTATCTTTGTTATCAATAGCAAATTTATAACAATTCGACAAAATTTCGATAACTCCTCTAAAACTAGTCCATAAAAACACGAGTAAACCGCTAAAAGTCGTTAAGCATATACTCTGTTTGTATCAATCTCATCTTTTTAATGATTCACATGGGATAATGGAGTGTTTAAAAGCTCTTTCGGATATGGCACAAGCTTTCAGCTTTTAACACTGTATTTTTTCAACCAGTGTAGTCTTATTGATTTTTCTCAATCCCTTTAACACACTCAACCACCATCAAAGACTTGGAGTTAAGTTACAAGACATTGTAGATACTTAATGGTCATTTTGTTGGTAATCACAAATAGCCACAGGTGGTAACTAAATAAAGAAAAATCGGTTAAAATTTTGAAAAGAAGAAAAATTGCAACAAAGTCACATTTGAAAACTGACAACTTCTGGCAAGACAAATATAAGTCTAAATGAGAATGAGAATGGAAAAAATTGTGCAAGTGTAATAATATTCTTATCTTTTTGTTTCTGAAACACATTTCTTAGTATCTAAACTAAAGTCCTTTGTACCGATTTTTTTAGGCAGGTGTTTTTCACATACCACATTTTTCGATTGAACGAAAAATTCGCCAAGACGTAGAGTACCAAAATCAATACTCAGCCCCCCTAAGGACCCGCTATTATTTTGGTTAATTAAGTGCTATATGAATATTTGTTTGGTTGACTGCTTTTGACTGTTGATTGTTGCGATTTGCAACAAGAATCAGTTTGACTTCTATCCCTGCAAAAAATGCGACTAGTCTAGGATGAATCCGGGATGGGTCGCAAAGTAGTATGCGAGGAGTGCTTCCTTTTGTTTGAGCATGTCCTATGAAGAGACCAATTGCACCTGTTTATGCCCAAACGGGCACTGTCGGACTGGTCCTCCTTATACCACTACGGGTACTGTTGGACAGACCTTTTCTGTATTGTTCGTCAACTCCTCTCTGCACCCCTATGGGAAGTGTCCGACAGGCTGTCTTTGTGTCCTTACCGGGAAGTGTTGGACATTTTCTCTTCGTACCTCTACAGCCCCAGTCACACAAGTCTTTTTTGTTCGCCTACGGGTACTGTCGGACAAGTCCTCTTTTCTATTCTTACTGAATTTCGTACGGATTATATAATTTTTCAAACTCTAATACAATATTCTTATTTCTTTTTATACTCAGCTGAGCAGAGCTCATAGTCGACCGTCTGTCCTTCTGCTCGGCCTTTAGCACGATAAATTGAGCAAAAATCGATATATCTTTACTAAACTTAGTTCATGTGCTTATCTGAACTCACTATATCTTGGTATTAAAAATGGCCGTAATCCGACTATGACCACGCCCACTTTTTCGATATCGAAAATTGCGAGAAATGAAAAAAATGCCATAATTCTTAATGGGATTGGTTTATTGACGCAAAATATAACTTTAGAAAAAACTTTGTAAAATGGGTGTGACACCTTCCATATTAAGTAGAATAAAATGAAAAAGTTCTGCAGGGCGAAATCAAAAGCCCTTGAAATCTTGGCAGGCGGTATTACATATAAAAATAAATTAGCGGTACCCGACAGATGATGTTCTGGGTCACCCTGGTCCACATTTTGGTCGATATCTCGAAAACGCCTTCACATATACAACTAACGCCACTCCCTTTTAAAACACTCATTAATACCTTTAATCTGATACCCATATCGTACAAACAAATTCTAGAGTCACCCTTGGTCCACCTTTATGGCGATATACCGAAATGGCGTCCATCTATAGAACTATGGCCCAATCCCTTTCAAACTCCTCTTTAATACATTCCATTTGATACCCACGTCATACAAACACATTCCAGGGTTACCCAGGGTTGATTTTCCCTTATTTTGTCTCCAAAGCTCTCAGCTGAGTATGTAATGTTCGGTTACACCCAAACTTAGCCTTCTTTACTTCTTCGTATTGGTGTTGTAGAATAATAAAAGCAAAACAAATGTCACGATAATGGAACATATGGTCCTAGCATTTTAGGTTCGGTATACAGCTCCGCATTTTCTTAAATAATGCTATTCAATCACATTTAATCTTTATATTTTATTCTTTTCCTTGCTGTTTGATTTTATCGTTTTTTTTTCAATTGGCTACGCAAACTGAATGATGCCAAATAAACTCAAAAGGTACTAGAGGGGATTAATTTTACCCCAATGTGGACAAAAGGGATCCATCGCAGACCGCTCTCCTTAGGGATTAATCGCACGATTTTTTGCAGGGATGTATGTACATATGTATGTATGCGTGTATACACTCCCGAAAGACTAACGGTAACCGAATTCGTTGCAGTAAATCGGAAAACAATTGAAATGCCCTTAGAGAATTTTGGCTTTGCAAATGTGTGTGTGTGGTTTTTTGTCTTTGTTTACTGTGACATTTTTTTGTGTACGTTGCAGCGTTTTTTTCTTTGTTTTCATTTCGCAAATTTGGTGCATGCAATGTATGAATGTTGTGACCAGGCCCTCAAGTTTACCCTTCATATGCCTAGTGTTTATTTGAGTGGGTGTGGTAATTTAATAATTGGCAACGAATTATATTTTAAATGCAAAGGATTGCGGACTAAAGGATTTACAAGGTTTTTTTGAATTTACGAATTCGGAAAAATATCACGTGAAGATAATTTGATCACTTCTAAGACTCAACGTAAATCCGTTAATGAGGCGACTCTTATAGGCGAAATAATGACTTCAGTTTTTGGGTGTTATCGTCGTCGTTCACTTCGCTCTTTCCGCCAAAAAATGTGATAAAATATTCAGTGAATTTTTTTAACCCTAATTTTATTATACTCAGCGTGCTTTGCACACAGAGTATATTAACTTTGATTGGATAACGGTTGGTTGTACAGGTATAAAGGAATCGAGATAGATATAGACTTCCATATATCAAAATCATCTGTATCGAAAAAAATTTGATTGAGCCATGTCTGCCCGTCTGTCCGCCTGTCCGTTTGACCATTAACACGATAACTTGAGTAAATATTGAGATATCTTCACCAAATTTGGTACACGAGCTTATTTGGACCCAGAATAGATTGGTATTGAAAATGAGCGAAATCCGATCATAACCACGCCCACTTTTTATATTCATAACATTTTGGAAAATACAAAAACCTGATTATTTGGTAAATAATAAACCTAGAATGTTGACGTGTCGACTGTTATTGAGACTCTTGATAAAAATTTGTAAACATTTGTTAAGATGGGCGTGCCACCGCCCACTTGTGATAAAATCAATTTTACAAATATTATTAATCATAAATCAAAAATCGTTAAACCTATCGTAACAAAATTTAGCAGAGAGGTTGCCTTTAACTATAAGGAATGCTTTCAAGAAAAATTAACAAAATCGGTTAAGGAACGCGCCCACTTTTATATCAACGATTTTTAAAAGAGTCGTGGAAGAATAAAATAAGCTATATCTTTGCAAAAAAGAGCTTTGTGTCAATAGAATTTTACTTTCTAAATTGAATTACAACATTAAATTGCAAAACACTAAAATTTGTGAAAATGGGTGTGGCACCGCCCCTTTCATGACAAAGAAATTTTCTATGTTTCGAGAGCCATAGCTCGAAGAACAATTTTCATATCGTAACAAAATTGGGTACAAATATTTTTCTTATAGCAGGAAATATTTCTAGAAAAAAAAGACGAGGTCGATTAAAGACCACGCCCACTTTTATATGAAAGATTTTTAAAAGGATCGTAGACAGGGACGGAAAATAATAATTATTTTTGTTTTCGGAGTCGAAAAATTATCCTAGGTGAAAATGTTTGAGTTCCCAGGTAGCCCTATAGCAATATCATGTCAAATCATGCATCCCTTTTATTTTTCGAACTTTTTCCATAAAAGTCCATATATCAAAGTGAAATCTGTATTTTATTTTTTAAGTCCGATGGAACTAGTTAAACTAGGAATTTCAAAAATAAAAGTCCGGAAATAAAAGTTAAATCCGGACTCTTATTTTTTAAGGCCAAAATAAAAGTCCGGCTTGATAACAAAGAAACGGCTTATCCGAATTAAAAAAAAATTGCTTGTTTCGGATAAGCCGTTTCTTTGTTAAAGTCCGAGTTTAACTAGTTTTATCGGACTCAAAAAATAAAAATCCGAAATTAGTTTTTATCTTGATCCAAATATACTAAAAGTCCAAAATTAATAGTTTTGCAATTATTTGTATTATAGAAGAAATAACAGTTTCGGCCCCTGGTCGTAGACGAAAATAATAAGCTATATCTTAGCGAAAAAAGGCTTTGTATCAATAGAATTTTACTTTATAAACTGAATTATAACATTAAGGCTGTGTGCGAGTTGGCCTAAATTTCTACCTAAATAGAGAAAAAACCTAAATCACTGGAAACTGTCGGTAATACTAGGTTCAAACACACACCAAATTGCCAATTTATACTGTTTGGGCAATTTATTACGCAATTTGTCATATAATAAATTGTAATAATAAATTGCCAATTTAAAAAAAATTGCGTAATAAATTGTTTCAAACTGCAAATGCATCATTGTAAAGTGTGTTTATTGAGTATATATAAACGTCAGTTACGCATAGCTGAACTATATGGTTGGCGCATTTCATCAGCTGATTTTATGTCTTTCATTTCACTGGAGTAGGGATTGTCAAAAGAAGATGGCAAAATCAAAATAAAACCAAAACATTGAACACATTTTCTTACAAAACACAAAAATTTCAAAGTTTTTTGTTTTCATTCCATTGAATTCACCTAATACCAACACGCACATTTTGACAGTCTCAACAAAGATATGTTGTTACTGTAGAGATGTGCCAACCAGCTATCAAATTACTATTGTGTAAGCTAAATAGAGTTATATGAACACCACTCAATTTAAATCGAAATAGCCTCAATTTATTTTTCTGTTTGAATATAGTATAAGGCAGTGCAAAATAAAAATTTAGAATTTTTATGAGCATAGATACTTTTCAACCTAAATTCAAAAGTCTAATTTCACAAACAAAAATATTAGTTTTCGAATATTGTATATGCAAATAAATGGCTCTTGTCCATTCAATTTAAGTAAATCATAGATCATAGAGCGATGATCCCTGCTGAGATTAAGGTCCGATCGATTGTACGTGATGGTGAGCTCAATTTTGTCCAAGCTGATGGAAATTGGATCCTTCTCAAATATGGACCGCAATCTGAACGTATGTATATGGCAGCACTAATTGGCCTAAAGATGTTATTAGAAGGATACCAACATCACAGTATTGAATTCGAGATTGTGGAACAGTCATTGTGTACGTGCTTCACTATGTCCGAAAAAAAGCCTTATAAATCGGAGGCACTATATTTTCTTGAACTGCTATCTTGGGATATGTACTTACCGCGGATCCTAATTGAGCTCTGTTCTTTTTAATAAACAATTTAGGTTTTCAAAACAACTCGCACAGTTTTGACAGCTTTTTCCTAAATTGTTGTAGTGCTGGAAGGTTCCAGTGGAGTATTAGTTTAGGTACCTAAAATTTAGGCGAGCTCGCACCAAGCCTAAATTGGAAAACATTATAATTTGTGAAAATAGGTGTGGCACCGCCCCTTTTATCACTAAGCAATTTTCTATGCTTCGGGAGCCATAACTCGAAGAAAAATTAACATATCTTAATGAAATTGTGTACACATATTTTCCTTATAGCAGAAAATATTTCTATTAAAAATGTACGGGATCGGTTAAAGAGCACGGAAACTTGGATACAAAACAAGTTTAAAAGGTTCGTAGACTAGAATAATAAGCTATATACTTAGCAAAAAATAGTTTTGAATCAATGATATTTCACTTATCAAGTTTTACTGTAAGAAGAATCGAGGAGACATTTTTATTTTAAATGTGCGGTGCCACGTGTTATGTAGAAAAGTAATTTGTTTTAAATGAAATGTAAAATTGCAGCTCACGCTGAGTATATAATGTTCGGTTACACTCGAACTTAGACACCTTTACTTGTTTTATCTATGTACACTACGAGATGCTGTCAGATACAGCTCCTGACTTGAATTATGCCGTACACAATACACGCTGATTTGGGTCGTTTTTCGCACGCCGCCGCCGAATGTCAAAAATAAGACTGTTCAGGCCATTTATTGTTCATATCGAAAATTTGTCGGATATGGTCGAAAATGGTATCAAGAGATGCGCATCACTGCCAGTTATAAGAAACTAATTGCGAAATTTAACTCTTTCTAACTCTTAAAACGTTATTTAAAAAACAGGCGTTTTCAATGTCAGCTTCACAGCGCCTTTGCATCACCAAATTCACCAAGTTATTAAAACAAAACACCAAAAGAAAAGTTATATAATAAATTTATATGCTCACTGTGCATTTTTTTTTTTCAAAAAAATAATAATGAACAATTATTAATGAATTAAATAAAATGACGTAAGGCGAAGATGTTTTCAAATTGTTCCCAAGTTGTTAAAAAAAGAAAATTACCCAAAAAAGTGTCGATTTTTTAAAGAATTTTATATTGAGATTGGCTGAAAGAATAAGCTAAATCAGTGATGCAAAATCCATATCCAAATCTAGTCCCTTGGAGTGAATCACATTGATTATAGCCTATCAACCAATTTTAAATATGACCTACACGTTACGGCTCCTTTTACAAATGTCAATACGTAGGCACATACATATATTTACCAGGTGAGGCTTTGTCCTTCGCAAGAACACTCAAAGGGGTGAAACAAAAGCTTTCCCAAGACATTAGAACTAATGCCCTAACGTAGTGGACAGTCGAACTAGGCTGACAACTGAAGCTACGCGGTTATTTATAATAAATTTTTATATCAAAAGGCAGAAAAACTACAGTTTTGACTAAACATTAACATCTTTCAACTTAAAATCGGTCGACTTTCATTCTAAAATATCGGTTTGGTTTAACGAAGAATATTGAAATCAATGTTGTGAACACAAACGTCTGCAAACTTTAGTCTACATTTTAAAAATTTTACCCAGGGTCATTGTAAAATTTGAATTATGTAGATGCGCCGAGGATTATACGATTTTCACCCATGAGTTACGCAATGACATCCGCTTAGACTGCTTATGATTTCGAGGGCGGCATCCATGGCCGAATAGTCACTCCCTAACGTTTCAAGGTGTTTCTCTGGTGTAGCTAGGCAGCATAGCGGGACAAAAACATCCGTTAGAAAGTCTTCGGAGCTACACCTAGAGCTTCTAGGAAAGTGACGTCGACGAAGGTATGAATTTGAAGTCGCAGTCCTATAGCTTATGTACTGGCATATGGTGTGAGGCTCAGGAGGCGTGGTAGCGACTTGTGGTCGGGATTGCTAGTGTTCGCACATCGGGAATTGTAGCTCTTAAAAACAGCCGAAAAACTGGAGGCGCCCTGTGCCACGAGGGTCATGAGTATTAATAGACCATTAATAGCAACCGCAAGTCGCCTTTGTGCGTGACCGCCAAGAAGCCACAAATGAATTAAAGCCTTCTTTGATGATCAGTATCCGCATTCCGTTATTATTGACATCAATTTCCCGTTACGCAATATTTTGCACGGACATGTCGCGAAATTTCATCAGAAACTCGTTGTATTTCAGTGTGAAACGTCTATCTGGTACCGTTTTTATTCGTAATATACCGCTTGCTGTAAAATCTAGGTGTGAACAAATATTATTCCTTCCAAATTGGAAAGAAATTATAATGAAAATGTAAGCTTTTTATATTTATAACTGCATTGGGACATATAATCCCAATAATGTATATGTTTGGCATAATAATATCCCAATATTTGTTTGTACCTTTAGATGTGTAAAATTGTTTGGTCCTTTTGGTACTATTGGGACTTATGCGTCCCACCTATAAATGTTATTGGGATTATCCAGGATAACGGTAAGGATTCAGGTATGCCAAACATCTTATATTTTAGCCATATTACAGTATTTGCTGTCGTAATGATGAAAACGGTCAAAAGAGTGTTAGCGCATCCTTAGTCATTAGAAGGTCAAAATGATCTTGATAACTCGCATGTAGGAAGCGCTGCTTTTGGAAAGGATATGGTCGACGTACTCCTCCCGGCTCGCTGATCAGCTATATGGTTGCCTTAGCTGTTCCTGTATCCAGGTATCTATATATGGCTGAAACTGAAATGCTGGACCATCAAATAGAAATATCAGCAGAGGGTTTTTTGCGCGCTCTGGTTGTCTAAGGAAGCCATCACCATTTTTCCGTCTATAGGCACAGGTGCCAAATGATTAACAGAACAGCGTGTTAATAAAATTTCCGCTTGACGTACGCCACAATTATCGGAAAGGCGAGATCTCTACTCCCAGGTTCGGTAAAAAAAATACCACCCCCACCTTCCTGTCAAGCTTGGAGCAATCGGTAATATATTGAGGCACCCTGAACAGCAAGCGGCCTATTTTCCCATCCTGTGGAAATGAGTGAATGAGTGAGTACTGGTATTGAAACTGGGGCATTGGGTTCCATCATCATCTGCAAAAGCACCATTCTTTCAACTGACGGTTTCTCCAATTCGGAGCGCTGCGTAATCGAGTATTTTCTTCGCTAGCAAATGCAGTGACGGTAGCTTTATTCGTCTGTATAATTTTTCTTGTTATCATTGCCTTCGCAGTTCCTTCAGTCTTTGCTGAGTGATTGCAGGTCGTCCTCCATATTTTCCTTGCAATTGAGTGAGGGCCTCCCTCTTCCTCAGCTTCCATATAGTTAATGGGTTTTTATTCATTGAATCGTATACAGCAAATCTTTCACACCTTGCACTACATGTTGTACTTTTCCACCTTCGCTATGTTTTGTTATCGTAAAAATTCTGTTGGTGGTTACACCCAAGTGTATACCTAGTTATTCCCTAATTTCCTTCTGCTGGCCCTCTATGTATTAGCTAAGCAGGCATCTCACTCGTTTCCTGAGCTAGTCGGTGGCGCAGCTAGCACCTTCCTTGATGTCTGGTTGTCAGTGAAGTCATTAATTTTACTAGCTGTGTTTCTGTCCTAAATAAATTTGCAAATCACGCTCTACCATATCACGACTATTGAAATGAAATTGAATCATTTCGTGAGTCTGAGTATATTCCAAAATTCATACCGAACCTTAAAGCCGGCGGTGCACGTCAAAACGTAGATGTACAAAATATTTTTCTTAGAAAATAAATAATGATATATATTGTTCAGATCAAATATAGGATCTGGTACGTGAATCCACAATGGATGGAAAAGCTTTCACGGTTGAGAAATTTTGTATTGACTAAACTTAATTATCAATTGCAGGATGTAGAATTCTTATCAATAGAGTCTTTACTACCTGTTCTGCTGGAGCTGAATCAAAACTCTTACTCTGACTGAGCAGTTGCTTAAGTACGCTTTGGACTTTCTTAGATTTCTTGATATTAATGTATCACATTGTAGTGCAAAAGAAAGACTGTTGGTTTCTCAAGACCTTGCAGCAGAATAAGGAGTTCTGGAAGTTTCTTGTTAATGTGCTGCATTTTAAAGTTGATTCCGGAAAGGGGGAACGATCGCAACCCCACTTAGCTATACTTTCTGGAGCTCATACTTCGATTAGAATATTAAAATCGCTTTTTATTAAGGAGACTCCTTAGAAGTATTATGTATGGAATCGTATTGTGACGAATACTAGCAACACTAAGGGATACTTTCATCTCTAAGCCGATACTGAACAGTGACTTGTATGCACATAACCAAATTAATTATTATGTCTATACATATGTCCATACCAGCAGCGGAGAGCAACGCACAAACACATGCATATATCTGAGATACTCCTAAAAGTAGGCAATTATTTGTGCAAGTATCACTCACATATACACGTGCATATGAGAAGCTATACACGTGCATCTGTAGTTATAATTTTATAGCTGGTAACTAAGTAAATTCTAGAAACGCCTAGAAGTATCGAACGAGGAAATCGAAGAGTGTAAAAGAGCGCAATCTGAGCAATCAGAGAGTCAGTTTGATTTAAGCACGCTATCTGTTGAGCAGCAGAAGTGTTATTGTGAAGTACTTTAATAAAGGCAATTTAGCATTATTGAATAGTGGAATTATTTATGCAACAGTTTAGTGATTCGAAGGTTAGTAGAAGATTGCTAATAACCTAAATTGCACTAACTTCGTTACAGTATTATTTAAAAGCCTAAAAATATATTTCCTTTTCAGTTTACCTTAAAAATTTAAGCTTTCAGTTTCATTTAAGTTTTAAACCCCTTTAATATTTGGCAGAAGTTTTAAAATTATTTATTTTCTGTTTTCTTCCAACTCTTTTATATTTGAAGTATAATATCAACATTTTGCTTAATTAACACAACAAAGCTAAAGAAAAAACTCTCTACCATATCAAACGACGAAAAAAACCTAGTCACACATAAAGCATGTAAAATAGAAATTATTGAAGTGTGCCCACAGAGCCAAATAGCAAAAACAAAGACAAATGAAACAAATAAAAAAAATAGGAAATCTAACAAAAACTTAAATAGAGCAAAGCACACATAGAGCTTCTTATGTTACCCATAGCACTCTTGCGCCAAAAATTATGCTTTAGAAAATTTAACCAAGCTCATTGCTACCTAAGAGGATCCAGTTGCTACCATACTTCATAAGGATGATTCAACCACATTTCTAGCGTGAAAAAGTAAGGGTTAGAAATAACCAGCTACCTTCAGCTACCACTTTGAAGCCTTCGATTTTGCTTTTGCTTATTTTTTGGCACTCTATACCACTTCAGGTGCTTTTACACCATACTCTCGCAAATAGAATAATATTTTCTTTGCAATTTTCATCCTCCCCACTCTCCCATTCACACATTACCATTCTTTTTCATCATAATTTTTTGGCAGTCGTAAGCCAAAACAAATGAACAACAAAATTATATAAAATTTTTTAATACACAAATAATACTTGAGAGCACAATAAGAATATATGAGCACATTGCCACATTCGTAATGCATGCTTTTAGGATGTGGTGTGAAGAAGCACCCGACTTTAACGCTTTTTGATTGCAACTGATTTGAAAGTGAAATGCTGCACCTTGTAAGATTTTGCTAAAAATAAGTGTAAAAGTAGCAAGATGTCTGACATATTTAGTATTACGAATTTAGCTACTATCCGTAGTCGAAAATAAAGGAAGAGCACATAAGAGTGGGGTAAAAAGAATAAGACAACAGCAACAAACATAAGAGGCGCATAAAAGAAGAAATGCCGAAAAATGGGCGAAAAACAAAGGATATAATGAAAGCTTTTCATTAATTTTGAGTGCTGAAATACAAAAGAGTCTGTAATGCAGGTGGAGCTGCAAAGACGACTGGGTAGTTTGCATAGAGTCTGGGGTAGAGCGCCTAAAAATAGGCACTTCATATTTACTTGCTGCTTAGTGGAGTACTACAAATATAGAACGTACGAATATAGTAATTTTTATGAAATTGAAGTGATTTGAAAATTTGCTGGAATGAGTCCTATTGAGGAGTAGAAATTTGATGTTGCATGAAATGGATTTTTAATTATAAGGCAGGCATACCAAAAGAGTCGGATTGTTTGCTTGACTGCCTGGTTGAAGCAACTTTTTGCTTGAATTCGATAAAAGAAGTCAAAGGTCTAACGTAAGAATGATTTTAGACCACATTTTTCAATAACTTTTTCGAATTTTATTAAATGTAAATATGGGTTTAGATACATTTATATTGTATATATTTTTCGGTTTAATATTGTTTACACAATCCTTCTATGGGCTTACCTTTGTCCAGGGGCGAGTATGAACCGAATGGTTAAGGTCTCCCTGAACTGTCGAATTGTTATTCGAGTTAACGTTTTGTTGAAGCTTGTTTAATGTCTCTTGCAGTGGTAACGATTCTCCCTATACCGAGGTTTCAGGATTCAGTTGCACTATTGTTGATATGATTTCATCTTGCCTTTCAGCTTTTCAAATGCAACATTTTGGTAGTGAAAAGATCGAGAAGACAGTCGACCACAATAGAGCCGGGTGTCACGTTAAGTTTTATGTTGATTCCGAAGGGGGACTGATATTCAGATAGCTCCGTTTAAATAAAGTCGAAAACCGGTAACGTTTTTTGCAGAAACGGCACAAAGCTCTGGCCTAGGGGTCGGAAAGTTTGATGTCCATCAGGTCTAGATACATATTGTTGTCGAGGAGCACCACTATTTTCAAACGAAAGGATTCTCCATCATAAACTTCGGTCTTGATATAAGCGGGAGGCTATATATTAAGAGCCAGCAGCTATTTCAGGAAATTTAGAAGGGATAGTTCACATGGTTCGAACTTCCTACGGCAAAAAAAAAAAAAAAAAAAACAAATAAGGAAGGTTAAGTTCGGGTGTAACCGAACATTACATACTCAGTTGAGAGCTATGGTGACAACATAAGGGAAAATAACCATGTAGGAAAATGAACCGAGGGTAACCCTGGAATGTGTTTGTATGACATGTGTATCAAATGAAAGGTATTAAAGAGTATTTTAAGAGGGAGTGGGCCATAGTTCTATAGGTGGACGCCATTTAGGGATATCGCCATAAAAGTGGATCAGGGTTGACTCTAGAATTTGTTTGTACGATATGGGTATCAAATGAAAGGTGTTAATGAGTATTTTAAAAGGGAGTGATCCTTATTTCCATAGGTGTACGCCGTTTCGTGATATCGCCATAAAGGGGACCAGGGGTGACTCTAGAATGCCTTTGTACAATATGGGTGTCAAACGAAGGGTTTTAATGAGTATTTTAAGAGGGCGTAGGCCTTAGTTCTATATGTGGACGCCTTTTCGAGATATCGCCATAAAGGTGGACCAGGGGTGACTCTAGAATTTGTTTTTACGATATGGGTATCAAATGACAGGTGTTAATGAGTATTTTAAAAGGGAGTGGGCCTTAGTTCCATAGGTGGATGCCTTTTCGAGATATCGCCATAAAGGTGGGCCAGGGGTGACTCTAGAATTTTTTTGTACGATATGGGTATCAAATGACAGGTGTTAATGAGTATTTTAAAAAGGAGTGGGCCTTAGTTATATATGTGGACGCCTTTTCGAGATATCGCCATAAACGTGGACCAGGGGTGACTCTAGAATGTGTTTGTACGATATGCGTATCAAATTAAAGGTATTAATGAGGGTTTTAAAAGGGAGTGGCCCTTAGTTGTATATGTGAAGGCGTTTTCGAGATATCGACCAAAATGTGGACCAGCGTGATTCAGAACTTCATCTGTCGGGTACCGCTAATTTATTTATATATGTAATACCATGAACAGTATTCTTTCCAAGATTCCAAGGGCTTTTGATTTCGCCCTGCAAAACTTTTTCATTTTCTTCTACTTAATATGGTAGGTGTCACACCCATTTTACCAAGTTTTTTTCTAAAGTTATATTTTGCGTCAATAGGCCAATACAATTACCATGTTTCATCCCTTTTTTCGTATTTGGTATATAATTATGGCATTTTTTTAATTTTTCGTAATTTTCGATATCGAAAAAGTGGGCGTGGTCATAGTCGGATTTCGGCCATTTTTTACACCAATACAAAGTGAGTTCAGATAAGTACGTGAACTGAGTTTAGTAAAGATATGTCGATTTTTGCTCAAGTTATCGTGTTAAAGGCCGAGCGGAAGGACAGACGGTCGACTGTTTATAAAAACTGGTTGCAGCTTCAACCGATATCGCCCTTTTTCACGGAAAACAGTTATCGTCCTAGAATCTAAGCCTCTACCAAATTTAACAAGGATTGGTAAATTTTTGGTTCGACTTATGGCATTAAAAGTATCCTAGACAAATTAAATGAAAAAGTTTGGAGCCACGCCCATTTTGAAATTTTCTTTTATTTTTGTATTTTGTTGCACCATATCATTACTGGAGTTGAATGTTGGCATAATTTACTTATATACTGTAAAGATATTAACTTTTCTTTTAAAATTTGAATTAAAAAAATTTTTTTTTAAAAAGTGGGCGTGGTCGTTCTCCGATTTTGCTAATTTTTAGTAGGCAGACATATAGTAATAAGAGTAACGTTCCTGCGAAATTTCATCATGATATCTTTAACGACTGCCAAATAACAGCTTGCAAAACTTCTAAATTACCTTTTTTTAAAAGTGGGCGGTGTCACGCCCATTGTCCAAAATTTTACTATTTTTCTATTCTGCGTCATAAGTTCAACTCACATACCAAGTTTCATCGCTTAATCGAAAAAGTGGGCGTGGTTATTGTCCGATATCGATCATTTTAAATAGCGATCTGAGATGAGTGCCCAGGAACCTACATACCAAATTTCATCAAGATACCTCGAAATTTACTCAAGTTATCGTGTTAACGGATAGACGGACGGACGGACGGACGGACATGGCTCAATCGAATTTTTTTCGATACTGATGATTTTGATATATGGAAGTCTATATCTATCTCGATTCCTTTATACATGTACAAACAACCGTTATCCAATCAAAGTTAATATACTCTGTGAGCTCTGCTCAACTGAGTATAAAAAATGTGGGGCCCCAATTAATAGTTTGTTTCAGGTACTCTTCACCTTTGACGGGTAGATGTTAGTCGCCTTGGCTTATTTTAAGCTTCTGATCCCCTGTAGTAAAAAAAACGCTGGCTTGTTTCTATTTAGAGATCTCGGTAGATCATCGGCTTGGACGATCATGTGCACCTCTCGCCTTCCCTTAATCTCGCCCGATCTAATTGGGAATTCTACGGAGCAAGCTTCAAGAGATGCTCATGCCCATCTATTTCCATATGCCCTGAGACCCAATATTGATGTATGTTTCACCCTGTCCCGATTCTTTCCAGGTATTGCTTACACGCTAACACACTTATGAATGCTAATTAATTTCTTTAAAATGTTCGAAAAAGGTGGCAGCCTTGCTAATTTTTTCTCAGTGACAACATGATTTCCTTTACGTAAATCGTTTGAGGAGTTTCCACCGGAATAGCGGACACATATATAAAGGTATAAATATAATATATAGAATATAGTTGTGGTTAGGTGGCATATCTTTCACCCAATTGGTGACAATCTTCCTTAAATTTTCTGTGTGGCAGCACCTAGAGGAGAGAGCTGAGACTGTTGCATATTATCCACCATTTTTGAGATAGCAGCGGATATACATAGGTAGGAGTAAATGTTGTAGCGAATTTTAGGAAACTGCTGATAATTCTGCCCTTTTATTATCATTCAAATCGATAAACTGTTAAATAAATAACTAAAATATTTTTACACTACTTTGGTGATAGTACTTAACAATTAAGATTACACGCGTACTTCACTTATGGCGTATCAAAATCATACTGACTGATTATCCCGCAGCTTGCGTTGCTTTTATACTCTTAGTTGCAAGTTTGGGTTATTTCTTTGAGGCTCCAGACCTTTCGCGAACAGCCTTCTCTAAAACTAGCTTATATATTCAATGTTTCTGATATCCCATAGCTTCTTATTTAGCTACACACATGTATATTCGTGAGTAATATCATCTTACACTTATTTACACTACTTTGGTGATAGTACTTAACAATTAAGATTACACCCGTACTTCACTTATGGCGTATCAAAATCATACTGACTGATTATCCCGCAGCTTGCGTTGCTTTTATACTCTCAGTTGCAACTTTGGGTTATTTCTTTGAGGCTCCAGACCTTTCGCGAACAGCCTTCTCTAAAACTAGCTTATATACTCAATGTTTCTGATATCCCATAGCTTCTTATTTAGCTACAGACATGTATATTCGTGAGTAATATCATCTTCGCTCTTAGCTGATTACATGTCTGTGTGACTGTTTTTCTATCTTCTTCGGTCTTAGCTGTTCATGTATGTGAAATATTCTCTTCGCTTTTAGCTTTGCTGTTCTTGTGCATTTATTTACTATCAGCATTGTGATGTATTGAAACTGCTAATATTGGCCACAATATAATAAAGGATATCTGTAATTAAGGTAGGGGGGGGGGGGGGGGGGTAACCGTAACCTTTTCTTCTGACTTCGATCGCAAATGTAGTTAGGTTAAAAGTGGGGTAAGTTCTATCTTCAAAAAGTTTTCAACGCTAGTACCACTGCATATATTCATTTGATGTAATTTCCTATTAATATCACTTCAAGCCGAAAGACAGGTGAAATATGTACTTGCCGCCCCGTAATTGCACACGTCTAATATAATTTCTAATTAGTCACGTAACACACGTAACATATGAAAATTACGCAAAGAACAAGTATATCAACTCCACCCATAGGCTTACCAATATCTTGAAATCAAAACTAAACCAATCAATAGCAATCGAAATCTTATACAACTGCTGCACGTATGTAATTCCCATGGAAATGTTGCACGAAAAAAAAGCCTAAACAACATGAAAGTGTTGCATGTAGCAAGTGTGGCAAGAATGGAAGCATTGCAACTTATGAACTATGCCGATAGTAAAACTATTTATAATCCTTCCCTCATAGGTAACTCTATGGCAATGGTAGTGGTGGCACAAACGAGGGCACTGCTGACGGTAGCATAAAGTTTACAATTCATTTCATTTGTGGTATGGTGACTACCTGTCGTATACTGTGGCAACGCTTGCTGGCTGATAAATTAAATGAAATTAGTTCGGTAGCACACATATTTGGCGGCGCTTATTACATTGATCTATAAAACGTAAATGAAGCGAAACAAATCAATTCGATATGAATGTGATAAGCGCAAGATTTGTGGTGATGTAGCTGATGAAGGTACATGCATATGCTGTAATACACCCGCGCACCCCATTTGACCAAGCATAGAGCGCACAAGATTAGCTATGACGAAAGTGGAGCGAGTAACCACAAATACTTGCAGTTTTAAAAAGTTAGGTCCGGTCTTTCAGTAGTTGGTTAAGCTAAGCTTAAACTAAGTTTGCTTAAACTCTAGTCAAATTTAAACTCCAGTTAAACTACTGAGCAGTTTTTAGTCATAGCTTAAGGCCGCCTTTGGGGTAGGCTTTTTTGTACGGCAACAGCGGTTTTTTATTATTTAGATAATTTGTAGATACGACAACAGCTAGATTTTGTTTTATATCTAGTATTGGAGGTGATTATCTATCTAATAATTCTTAGACCAGATAGTTCTCAAGTTGATATCCCACATCATTCTCCAATCACTATCCAACCTTTGAGAAATTTTGTAAAATTTATAGTTCTCGAATTGGTCTCCAACGTCATTAGCATTTTCAAATTATTATCCAACCTTTGAGAGATTTTGAGAAATGTACAGTTCTCAAATGAATATTCAACACGTTTCTCCAGTTGATATCCTACGTTGGATATCCAGTTGAGGTGAAATTGAAAAAAAATCTGAAAGGTGGTACAACCATAGCCAACAGCTGTTTATTGTGAGAAATTAATACCTGATTGAAGCGTAATTAATCAAAATTTAATTATGTTCTGGCGAATGTTGACATCACTATGCTCTTAGTAAATAATCACAAAAAAAAAAAAAAAAACAGCAAACAAGCAATATCTCATATACACGTATGTAGTCATTAGCTAAGAGCAGAAGTTGATACTCACACATACACACGCATATGGCTAGAAGAAAACCATAAACTGCAAATATTGATACTGTATATACAGACTTTTCAAAAGCTTTTGACAAAGTAAGTCACAAAATTTTAATATTGAAACTTAGAGCTCTAGGATTTCACTCCACCCTTTTAAATTGGTTTGAATCCTATCTCTTGCGTCGTAAATGTAAGGTCGTTGTTGATGGGTTCTCATCGGATTCGTTCACTGCGACGTGTGGAGTTCCACAGGGTAGCATATTGGGTCCATTTCTTTTCATAATCTTCATAAATGATATATCCAGTTGTTTCAAGTACACTAATTTTCTTTTGTATGCTGGTGATTTAAAGTTGTATTCGTCAATTACAAGTAAGGAGGACGTGTCGAATCTCCAATCTGATTTAGATAATGTCGCGATTTGGTGTAAACGAAATAAACTAAATTTAAATATTAAAAAATGCTCACATGTCTCCTACTCTAAGTCTCGCTGTCTTCTGCCTACATCTTACAATATTGATGGGCTTCCACTATCCACTTTAAGTGAAATTAGCGATCTAGGTGTTGTATTAGATTCCAAATTTCTGTTTCACAGTCATTTGAGCTACGTAATTGCAAAGGTATATTCAGCACTTGCATTCATTAGACGTTTTGGCTCTGACTTTTCTGATCCCTACACTTTAAAATTGCTGTACACCTCGCTTGTAAATTAGAATACGCTGTTTTTCTATGGAGACCATACTATGATTGTCATATTAAGAGGCTTGAGCGAGTTCATAAAGTATTTGTCCGCTTTGCGTTGCGGTCATTAAACTTCAGAGACCCGATTCCCCCTTATAGGAGTCGTTGTTTGCTTATTAGTTTAAAGTCTTTAGATACTAGACGGTCCATTCTGTCCCCCACTTTTGTGTCGAAATCTCTATCCGTTCGGTGTGCCACGAAAATTTGTAATCTCTTTTTAAAAATAATATATTAAAAGAAATAGTTTTACTGCATTATTTAGTTGATTTGGTGAGGGGTAATAACGGAAAGGAAACAATTATTGTGTGAAAATCGGTGCAAAAAATCCTCGTTGAACATTACTACCTGTTTCTATGGTGCATAACTCTTGATGAATCTGGACTATTAAGTTGTATGTGAAGAGAAGTCCTAAGTATTAACAGCCTTATTTGCTAGCTGTGAACCAACGTTATATGCGATATCTGTACGGCCGCTATAATAGTAGAAATAAAGCATAAGTTATCTTTGACACCATCATCGCCATCACCGGCGCATCTCACCAGGTAAAGTGTTCCTCCCCTAAACAGTGGTCCTTCGACGCCACTAGAGCAACCAGCGACCAAGAAGAATATAATACCCATCCCAAACGTGAGTATTAAATGATATTTAATACACCCTAAACACGGTATGTGCAGGTTTTGGTGGGAAATTGAGAAAATTTGGGGGGAAATGAGGATTATTGGCGGGAAATTCTAATCCTATATGTATATATAGCAATAACCCCATATTGCAAAACTCAGTACGGTATATGTGCAAAGCAAAATAAGGAAAACTCAGTAGTTAGCTACAGTGGGCACACTTGCTAAAAGCACCCCTTATATTTTAATGCGACAAATCTCTTAATAATTTAAAAAATATAGTTTCTCTCTTGTAAAGCTATATTTTCCCCGAAACAGTGGTTAATATTACTTTCACTCTGTATCCCTCTAATACAGTCCAAAAAAATATCGATAGTGAAAATCTTAAAAAATAATTACTCATATTTACATATATATTTATATATATTTGTATTTTTCCCACGTATATTTAATTCCCCCACATATATACGCATTAAATACAGTGCAAACGCGGCACAGTGGTCAAACTCGATTGGTCACCCCCTCAATAAAATTTAACTTAAACACTTTTTTTAGTTTTGGAAATTATTCTCTCTTGCTATATAACGTGAATATTTAAACGTAACTCCCTTACATAGTTAAAAGCAAATACTCTCTATTAAAAAAAAAAAAAAGTTGTTTCTCTCTGAAGTTAAATTTTTTGTTAATTCACAACTCTAAGCGTCATAAAACTAAGCTCAAAATGAGTGACGATGGAACCAAAAAAAGTGGCTCCAAAACTCAAGGAGTTAAAAGATTTAAAATCTCGTCTGCCCCCAAAAAATTTACATCCGAAACGGACAATTTTATGGAATATTGTGCTCGGTTTAGGTCGACGTCGCTCCAAGACAACACTGAGTCCTCACCCAACATAAAAAACTCAAACATAGAAAAATTCTGGAATATAGTCCAACACGCTTTCGATAAAATTGTCGAAACCCAAGATCAGGACCTGCCCGAAGATTTTCCAACATCTGCTAACAGCAAATACAGGTCCTGTGTCATAGCGTATGACGACACGAAAGGCCAGATCGAAGACCAGCTAAAGTTGCTTAAACAAGCAAATGCCCCCGCGCCCCCTACCATCACACCAGGTCCACCCGATAACTCCGGTATTTCGCTGAAAATCCCTTCCTGCGATACCGAAATATTTTATGCTGGTTATGAAAAATGGCCCTAATTTCGTGACATGTTCACAGCCGTTTATATTAACCACCCGAAACTCTCCCAGGCGCAAAAATTGTATAACCTCAGATACAAAACCCAAGGAAAGGCAGCTCAAATAGTCAATCAATTCCCCTTGACTGACGACAACTTTGCCTTAGCGTGGGAAGCCCCAAAATCCCGACACGAGAACAGACGAGTTCTCGTAGATAATCAAATACGGGCGCTGATGAATTTAAAAACTATCACCACAGAAAACAGTGAAGACATTCAAAGGTTGCAATCGTCGGTAAATAATTGCCTTCGAATTCTCGCCACGCAACAAGTCTCCACAGATAACTGGGACCCCATACTTATTTATCTGGTTACCTCTAAACTCCCAGAAAATACAGTCACGTTGTGGGAGCAATCTCTGACTTCAAGAAGAGAACTTCCTAACTGGTCTCATATGGACCAGTTCCTCACAACTCGATATGAAGTCGTAGAGCAAGTCGATCAATGGCGACCAAATAAATTTAAAGCCATCCCCAAAACTAGGCCACCATATCGACCTCCGACACCCAGTGTCATATGACAGAGCAGCGGACAATGTACAAGTGCGCTATGTGTAAAACCTCATCTCACCCCCTTATAAGTTGCTTCAAATTTAAGAAGCTGTCGACCTCTGATCGCAGAAGGTTTGTGAGAGAAAACAATATGTGTTTCAATTGCCTCTCTCAGTCACACATATTGAAATACTGTTCCAGTACTCAAACTTGCAATCAATGTCAAGATCGGCACAACTCTGTTCTTCACGAAGACACATCTCAAGTGCCGAAAAGACAACCCTCACGATTGCAAAAGACAGCATCACAAGCCACGACCACTCATTCCACAGTCTCACCCGGTAATACTCCCGATCAAGCCAATGCCCTGGATGAAAGCCCTTCATGCTCGCAGAAAAGCCAAGTCCAATCGTTTTATTCCGAAAACGATTGTGAAATAATTTTACCCACGGCTATCGTACCCGCAGAGCATAAAGGATAAATTTTTAAACTAAGAGCTCTTGTGGATCAGGGATCTGAACGAACCTTTATCTCTACCAAAGCCCAAGATAGACTCAAACTCCCATTCAAACCCTCTAGATTTGAAATATCAGGAATGGGCGGCAAGGTAGTTCAGACCTCAAACAAATTGTGCTCTCTGACTTTGGTATCCCCCGATTTTAAAACCAGGATAAGTGCAGAGGCAATAGTATTACCCCGGCTAACAAAAATGCTCCCCTCGCTTAAGCTCACTAGCGAGCTTCAAGCAAAATGGGCACACCTCAACCTCGCAGACTCGAACTGTCACTCCCCCTCGCAAATAGATCTCGTCCTAGGCAGTGATGTAATACCGCAAATCATCCAAAATGGCGTCGAGAAACTTTCCCCCCATCTTCTAGCGCAGAAAACCATTTTTGGATGGATTCTGAGCGGTAGAGCCCCTGTGATGGTCAACGCTTTCTGCATGCAAGTGTCAGAAGTGACGAACAAAGATCTTAGCTCTCTATTGCGAAAATTCTGGGAATTGGAGGAAGTTCCCACCAAACCCCAAATAACCCCAGAAGACGAGTTTTGCGAGAATTTCTACGCAGCCACAACCTCACTCGATGATAACGGTCGATACATCGTAAGGCTGCCGTTTAAACCCAGCTTCCCAGAGTCAATCTCATTATCCCACTCTCGGTCTTCAGCTCTAAGCCAGTTTCTTGGAATGGAGAGAAGTTTCCAGAAGAAAGGGGATTTAAAGACTCAATATGATAGTGTCCTAGAAGAATACCTCACCCTCGATCATATGGAGGAAACCGGCTCCTATGAAAAATTTGACGGAGGTAAATGCGTCTCATTTTATCTTCCCCATCACGTAGTGATTAAGCCCAAGAAAAAGACATCAAAGGTGCGGGTCGTGTTTAACGCCTCAAAGAAGTCGGCATATGGATATGCGCTTAACGAAGTTCTTTATACCGGCCCTACCCTCCAGCCCGATCTGATGCTTCTGATTCTCAAGTGGCGGACATACCAGTTTGTTTTCAACGGAGACGTAGAAAAATGTATCGACAAATTATTATGCACGAAGACGACAGAGACCATCAGAGGATCGTCTTTCGCTTATCTCCGAGCGACCCCATAAAAGACCATCGTCTGAAAACAGTCACATTTGGTGTGAACTGTGCCCCCTACCTCACCATACGTACTCTTCACCAACTGGCTAAAGATGCGGAAGAAACTTTCCCCAAAACCGTCCCTCTCTTGACCAAAGAAACATATGTAGATGACATTCTCTCTGGTAGCCATGAAATTCTCTCGGCTGAAACATCTCTCTCCCAAGTCATCCAAGTGTTAGCGTCAGCAGGATTTCCATTACGGAAAATAACGGCCAATCACACCAGTATTATAAAAAACATCAAAGAAGAGGACTTGCTAGACACCAATTTTTTAGAATTCGAGAAAGCAAGCAGCACCAAAACTCTCGGCATACAGTGGAACGCCCTAACCGACACGTTTTCGTATACAGTGGACTCAATACCCCTCTCGTCCGCTAGTACGAAACGACAAATTCTCTCCTCGGTCGCAAAACTTTTTGACCCGCAGGGTGGCTTACGCCGATTATGATTCAGGCCAAGATTTTACTCCAAGAGCTATGGATAGACGGAACTGGCTGGGACGAACCAGTGAAGCCCCTCCGCTTCATTAAATGGACGCAGTTCGCAAAAAATTTACCCAACATTTCAGATATAAAGATACCTCGATGGGTTGACTACATCCCAAACCAGCAGGTTGAACTGCATGGTTTCTGCGATGCGTCAGAAAAGGCATATTGCGCCACTATATATCTGCGAACATAGTTATAGTCTTGGAAGACTGGTAGTGCGAAGAGGGGCAACCTTGCCTTTAGCGACCAGAAGGTGGGACGACGTGGTGGCACCGTGGGTTGTTCGCAGATATATAGTGGCGCAATATGCCTTTTCTGACGCATCGCAGAAACCATGCAGTTCAACCTGTTGGTTTTGGATGTAGTCAACCCATCGATGTATCTTTATATCTGAGAGCTCTCTCTTAAAAATCTTTACATATGGTCTGACTCGGAAATTGTGTTAGCATGGCCCGAAAAGCCTCCACACGCTTGGAAAACTTTCGTATCCAATCGAACAGCTGAAATTATGGATCTCGTCGGAAGCGCCTCCTGGAAGCATGTAGGCAGTCGCGACAATCCAGCAGATATTGGCACAAGAGGATGCAAACCCATGGACTTGGCAAATTCTTCGCTGTGGTGGAATGGCCCTGCGTGGCTGACCCAGCCCCCCGAAGCTTGGCCAAAACCATCTACACGCAGCATCAACCCGCCTGAAATACGCCGAGTCGAAGCACTACACTCATCTGACGATGACCCCGATGTATTGGATCGATTTTCCTCTATTCCTCGCGCCCTCGGGTCATGGCATATGCCTTCAGGTTCATTAATAAACAAGGACCGAATTCGAGGCATTAAACCCACTTACACTCCCTCTCTGTCTCATGAAGATCTCCGCAAAACGAAAAATAAACTTGTGACGTTAACGCAAACCCGATAGTTTCCTCGCGAAAGAGCATGCTTGGAAAATGCAAAACCCATTGATAAAAGAAGCTCTCTACTAACCCTCAACCCATACCTTGATGAAAACGGGCTCCTCAGGGTTCATAGTAGATTAGTTCATTCGACGTTGACTTACAATGAAAAACATCCCGTTATTATCCCTGAAAAATCAAGATTCGCTGTCCTCTATAGTTAGAGAACCACGAGTTGGGAACCCTGCCAGATCGGCCGTTTAAACTCAGCTTAAATTTGAGTTAAAGTAGACTGAAAACTGCAGAATAAGTTTAAGCGTAATTTAACTGACAAACGGAGCTGAACTTGTAGTAAAAAACCAGGCCTTAATAACTAAAATATGTAAGCAACAAAAAGCAAAATTTCGCTGTTAAAACTGCAGTAGCTTGAATGCGTTGAATGGAAGCCTAAAATTAAGAGCAAATAAAATCAATAACGATTGCTGCAATTGAGATGAGTTTGTGACCTGATTGTTACTCAATTTTATTTGATTCAACATCCTATCATCTCTATTGGCGGTGCAGTTGGTCATTGGCGTTATTGATCCCTATGTAAAGGTCTCAACAAAGGTTCAAAACAATTTCGCAATGTAGCGTGAGATAAAATCATAAATCTATGTAGATGAGAAAAAAAGGTAACTGTTGAATTTTTGTGTAGAAAAAAATAAAAAAAAACATTTTCGTATTCAAAGCAAACAAATTCATTAATGGGACAAATAAGTGAGGTGTCTTTTTTTTTTTGTTTAAGTTTTTTTAGCTCATCTGACTTCTTTTACCTCTTCTCATTGCTCATTAAAAATTTGTTTATTTTAGAATAGTGAATTAATGTTTTTAAGCTTAGTTTCATATATATCATTTCGGATATGGTAGAAATACGTTCGCCATTTACTAAAAAAAATGTAACAAAGATAAAAGTATAATAAACAAGAGGGGAAGGCTAAGTTCGGGTGTAACCGAACGTTACATACTGAGCTGGGACCTTTGGAGACAAAATAAGGGAAAATCACCATGTAGGAAAATGAACCTAGGGTAACCCTGGAATGTGTTTGTATGACATGTGTATCAAATGAAAGGTATTATAGAGTATTTTAAAAGGGAGTGGGCCATAGTTCTATAGGTGGACGCCATTTCGGGATATCGCCATAAAGGTGGGCCAGGGGTGACTCTAGAATGTGTTTGTGCGATATGGGTATCAAATGAAAGGTGTTAATGAGTATTTTAAAAGGGAGTGGCATTTGTTCTATAGCTGGACGCCTTTTCGAGATATCGCCATAAAGGTGGACTTTAGAATGCGTTTGTACGATATGGGTATCAAATTAAAGGTATTACTGAGGGTTTTAAAAGGGAGTGTATATGTGAAAGCGTTTTCGAGATATCGACCAAAATGGGGACCAGGGTGACCCAGAACATCATCTATCGGGTACCGCTAATTTATTTATATATGTAATACCACGAACGTTATTCCTGCCAAGATTCCAAAGGCTTTTGATTTCGCCCTGCAGAACTTTTTCATTATCTTCTATTTAATATAGTGGGTGTCACATACATTTTACAAAGTTTTTTCAATAGTTATATTTTGCGTCAATAAACCAATCCAGTTACCATGGTTCATCCCTTTTTTCGTAATTTTGGATGTCGAAAATGTGGGCGTGGCCATAGTCGGTTTTCGGCCATTTTTTATACCGAGTTAAAGGGAGTGCAGATAAGTACGTGAACAGAGTTTGATAAAGATATATCGATTTTTGGTCAAGTTATAGTGTTAGCGGCCGAGCAGAATTACAGGCGGTCGTTTGTATATAAAAACTGGGCGTGGCTTCAACCGATTTCGCCCATTTTCACAGAAAACAGTTATCGTGATATTTCCAAATTCTAGACGAATTAAATGAAAAGGCGGAGCCACGCCCATTTTAAAATTTTCTTTTATTTTTGTATTTTGTTGCACCATATCATTACTGGAGTTGAATGTTGACATAATTTACTTATATACTGTTAGATATCCAATTTTTTTTTTAAATTTGACTTTAAAATTTTCTTTTTTAAAAAGTGGGCGTGGTCGTTCCCCGATTTTGCTAATTTTTATTAAGCAGACATATAGTAATAAGAGTAACGTTCCTGCCAAATTTCATCATGATATCTTCAACGACTGCCAAATTACAGCTTGCAAAACTTTTAAATTACCTTCTTTTAAAAGTGGGCGGTGCCACGCCCATTGTACACAATTTTACTAATTTTATATTCTGAGTTATAAGGTCAACCCACCTACCAAGCTTCATCACTTTGTCCGTCTTTGGTAATGAATTATCGCATTTTTTCGATTTTTCGAAATTTTCGATATCGAAAAAGTGGGCGTGTTTATAGTCGGATATTGTTAATTTAAAATAGCGATCTGAGATGGGTACCCAGGAACCTACTTACAAAATTTCAGCAAGATGCCTCAGAATTTACTCAAGTTATCGTGTTAACGGACAGACGGACGGACGGACGGACATGGCTCAATCAAATTTTTTTTTCGATACTGATTATTTTTTATATGGAATTCTATATCTATCTCGATTCCTTTATACCTGTACAACCAACCGTTATCCAATCAAAGTTAATATACTGTGTGTGCAAAGCACCTTGAGTATAAAAAGGAAAAAAACAGGTCGAGCGACTGTGAATATAAGATTCTTGGAACTCTCACTCTCAACCTCGTCATGTTGTTTTTTCAGAGGTGGAAGCATCAAAAGCAAAGTTAGTGTGGGACTTTAACCGCACGGAACCTCCTATTGTCAAAGTATCGATTTGCTTCTGGAATAGACAATCTCCGACCCTCGAAGTTTTATCCACATTAGTGCTAGCCTCTCCCTTATTTACCTTATTCGAGGTACATCTTTTGACAAGCAATCGATCAGTGGTGTAGTATTCAAATAATTTGTACCGAAAAGAAGCTCGATGCGTTCGACGAACTTTGCAACCCAGCGCCATGATAGCCAACTCGACTGTTCAGCTTGATATTAAGTATAATGCCAAGGTATGTAATCCTATCCCATAGTATCAGCTAAACTTCGCCAATGTTGGATGGTCTTAATACAGCCCGCTCTTTTATGCCCTCTTGAATGGAATAAGTTCAGTGTTATTGGCGTATACAGGAAGCACACAAGGGTGAGACTATCTACTAACCGTACCTAGGTATCTCTGGAAAAGGTGCGCAGGATATCAAGTTGAAAGTTCCCGCTGGCAAGGATTTCATGGCTGTTGGCATAGGCCACTACTTGGCTGCTCTTGCATACGATATTTTGGAGTAGTTCGTTCGTGACGAGGTCATGGAACTCACCACATATATCCTAAGTTGGATGGACATCATAATTCGGTAGCGTGGTCATCGAGAAAAACGTATTCGAAATTGAGGGAATCACTAATAAAACTAAAGTTTAACATTGACAATCTCCGACCAGACCCCACGACTCGTATTAATGAAGTAGTTGGTCAAACAAAACTTGCTTCAGCAACATGAATCACTTGCGAGAGAACACCATATTGTCTTAACTTCTGGGCGATGATATTCTCAAAAATGTTATATGGATGGCTCGAAAACACCGAATCTCAACATTAGTTGAGGCTTAACTGCCAACTCGATCTTATACTTAGTGTTGCAAAGCATGTCAGTACTTTCTTTTTAGTGAAAAGTGACACTAATTGGGAGTACCAAGGGAGATAAATATGTAGCTTATATAAGGGGTATTCCATCCCATTTCGACCAATTTTGAACCCGACCCCTTTAGAATTGGCTGAAAGTTTTTCTTCTTTTTCTAGCTTACGAAAGACGTTTTTCAGAAGTTTTTCAAATTTTTTCAGCCAACTCAAAAAAAGTTATGAATTCTTAAAAAAACACCGTTTTTGTTTTCAAAATGATAAAACTTTTTCAAAAATTGACCGTTTGGGATCTTTTTTTTTAAATTTGTTTTTAAATGTACTTTTCGGAAAAAAATCAACAAAATTTTTTAAGTTTTTTTGGAATTTTTTAGTTTTTCGAGATTTTTCGAATCTTTTTTTTTTTCTCATAAAATACTTCAATCAATTCTGCAATCATCCCCACTAATCCCGGAGTGGGTCGAGAATTTTTTTTTTTTTTTATTTAATTGAAAAAAAAAAAAACTTTAAAATTTTTTTGTATTTTCTCCGAAAAGTACATTTAAAAACATATTAAAAAAAAAAAAAGATCCCAAACGGTCAATTTTTGAAAAAGTTATAGCATTTTGAAAACAAAAACGGTGTTTTTTTTGAAAATTCAAAACTTTTTTTGAGTTGGATGAAAAAATTTGAAAAACTTCTTTCGTAAGCTAGAAAAAGAAGAAAAACTTTCAACCAATTCTAAAGGGGTCGGGTTCAAAATTGGTCGAAATGGGATAGAATACCCCATATATATAGCTTCCCCAACCCAATTGTAAATCTCACCCACACGTGGCGAATCCTGTTGCTTTAACAGCCGAGGCTCTGGCGACCCCAAGTTCTTCATGGATCTACTGGGTGGGAGGGGGTATGGCCTTGAAGGTTTTATGTGGTCATAAGAAATCGTTCCAGATTTGGTTGGGCTGGTGCTTTAACAACATTCCGAGTTATACGTCAGTACAGGTCTGATGAGGTACTTATAAAGCGCGCAAAGAGCGACAGAAACAAAATAGTGAAGGCATCTTAAAAAGACAAGGTAGTGTCCATGATCTCATGACTTTTCTTTTTAAGGTATTGACAATCCGAGAGCTTGCCTTTAAGTGGTACACAGAATAAGTTTTACGTTCTGTCCCCCTATTATAATTTATCTACATTTGAGTACACTTCAAGCTTTTTTGCACAAAGTTAATGCAGCATCAGCTAAAAGCCCAACAAAGTGGCTAAAGAAATATCCAAAAATTTACTGTTATATTCGTAATATGCAAAACTTAAAATTGCATAATTTCACTGCGCTTTTGCAAATATCGCCAAATTACTAACTTTATGCTTTGAAACATCGCAACCCATCATCAGTCAAAAATGTGATGTGAAAATTCTGCTTTAAAAAATGCAAGGCGAAGAATCTACAAAATCTCTGCAAATAAAAAAAATATTAAATCTCATGTTTGTTTGCATTAGACGTGATGTACACAGTATAATTATATTTTCGTTGAATTTTTTGTTGTTGTTATTGTTAGGCTTTGACTTACGAGTGCATACATATTTAGTAATGGCAGCGCATGAGACTCAACTAGACTGACCGTGCAGCAGATCTAGACGTTGTGCTTTTTGCTCTTGTTAATATGCTTGCTCAATTTAGACGAACTGGGTTGGGATAAAGTCGTCTTGTCAGCTGATTGACGAAACAATTTTTGGATATTTTTTGCATGATCGGCATTTTGATTGGTGAGAATTTTTTTTGGAGCGCAGAAGTTATCGAGCTCAGGACGCATTTGGCCTGTCTGTGAATAGATGATTTAGTAACTTTTTTGCGTAGATTGATTACAACATATGAAATATTTGGAGATGAAGTTTTGGTACCAACATAAGCAATTCTTGAAAAGGCAAACTTTTGCGTTGATTTTTTAAAAAGTTCATTTGCAGACGAAGTTGCTCACTTCTTTTTCGAGCTTTCCAGTTATCCGAACTGTGCTACGCGAAAGGGTAGACATGTTGTTGTTGTTGTAGCAATTAAAAAGATGGTTGGTGTCATGTGGGGACACGTTGCAAGCAGGACATACAGTGGCGAATGTTGACATCACTATGCTGTTAGTAAATAATCACAACAACAAAAACATCAAGCAGTCACAATTATGTACAAGGCAACAAAGAATATTTCACACATATAACCGGCAGCCTAAAGCAAAGAAATTATCACATATACATATATGTAGTCATCAGCTAAGGGCAGAAGTTGTTACTCACACATACACACGCATATAGCTAAGTAAAAAAGCAGGAGATAAAACTGTTCTAGAAGGTGAAACGTCAAGACCTTATGCGAACGAGACAACAGAGAGTATAAAAGCAGCAAAGCTGAGGAATCAGTAATGAGTTTGATTTAAATACGCTTTTATGAAATGAAGTACGTGATGGTGAAGTATAATTGTACTGCTCCCAAAGTAGTCTATATAAAAACCATTAACAATAATGAATATTGGAGTCATTTATTCAACAGTTCAGCAATTCGAACGCTAGCAGAAGGTGCAAACTAATCAGAAATTTCCCAAAATTCCTTACAATACATTATGTATGTCGGGGTTGGTCCTGTATTGGTAAGAGTTTAACCTGTTACAGTATCCAGATCAAAGTTGAGCTGGAATAAATCGCCTTTCCCTAGGGAGATTGCTTTCCTCTTCAGCAATTTCAGGGTATTTATCTTTAAGGACGGGGTTCGCCGTGCAAATCGAAAAGATCGGTTGGATGGTGAATGAGGACAAAACGAAGTAACTGCTGTCATCGAGCCAGGAGTCAGCGCATTTGCGCCTTGGTAACCACGCTACTGTTTGCAGCCATAATTTCAAAATGTCAAAAAAAAATGTGTCTATTTGGCAGCCAGCATTAACACAAACAACAACATCAGCGAGCAATCAGCCTTGCCAATAAATGCCACTTTGCCCTACGGTGGCAATTGAAATGTTAAGTCCTCTCTCGACAAACAAGAACCTAGAAATCTTTTATCGTACCCGTCCTGTTTTATGGTGCAGAAGAAACGGTTAAGCGCCAATTAAGTAAGTAAGTACGCTTGCGGAGATAACTTTTTAGGTCCCTGGAAGCCGGGACCTCTTATCAGTTGGGATGCCCAGCTTTCTTGGTATTCAACAGAAACTGTTTGTTCACCATTTCATTTCTCTCAATAACGGGGAGTGCTCTCGCATCACTGTGTATGTGGTGTTCTAGGGACATAAAAAGGCAGTCTGCAGCGTTTCTGAGAGCGGTGTTTTGACAGGCCTGCATTTTCTTGCAGTGAGTAATCTTTAGGCTCCGCGATCATATCGGGGACGCGTAGCATGCAAGCGGCCGACAAAGCGCTTTGAAAGTTGTAATGAGCGTCTCTTTATTGTTACCCCAAGGGCTTCCGGCAAGCGAATTGGGGTTTTTATTACGGCTCTGGATTTAAGATACATTTGCGGATGCATGCTCGCCAAAATGCAGATCATGATCGAACGTCACACCCAATATTGTATGGGTGTAAGACAGTCGGCAGCGTAATGCCATCGACGTGGATGCCGAAATTTATTTTGTGAATGTTGTAAATAAGTTCACCGATGAATTTGTGGGTGAAAATTTTAGGTTTCGCGAGGCGAAACAACTGGAAAAACAACTGGAAGATAGCTATTTATTTTATTAAATATCTCATTGAAGGTTGGGCCGGGACCTGACGTCATTATCGTGCAGTCATCGGCGTAGGATACAATGATAACTTCAACTGGTGGTGACGGAAACTTCGGTATGTAAAAGTTAAACAAAAGCGGGGATAGGACACCACGCCCTGTTTTACGCCTTGCTTAATTTTTCTGGATTTAGGTGTAACGTTACTGAATTGTACCAATGCACGCCAACAAGGCTGATAATTTGCGGTCCACCTTTTGAGACTTGGTGAAAGGGAGGACCCTTCCAAAGACTTGCAGTAACATGCCGTGCTTGGCTGTACTAAAGGTTTTGATAAGCTGCGATCACCGATAAAGCTGCACTTCTCTGCTGATTACTTGCTCTTTTAATGGAATAGAATCCATGAAGTCTCCAGTGGACACTAATTTTCTTTATGTCGCGGTTGAGTATAAACCTTTTCCTTCAGTGGCGACATTTTACGGTTCTTAACAGCGCTTGCCATCCCCCACGAGCAATCCAACTTGTTTGGAATTTTAACTATTTCAAGTCTACAAGTATCTGGTAGGTAGGTTGAACTGGCCGGTCCATGAGGACCTCACATAGACTGATTGAGTCCGTAGTGTTACCAGAAGTTTGTTTTAACGACCAAACTGAAAAACCCTATCAAAAACCAGGACCTATGTTATAAAATAACTCCGTCCTCTTGGCAAATACTAGAAGCTTCCTAGGACTTAAGCCACTTGCTGCTTCTAGATCTGACAGCTGTATCACTCCTAATAGCTGCAGTCTTAGCCTGGCAAGTGCAGGGCACGAGCACAGAACGTGCTCGATCGTTTCCTCCTCCAACCCGCACTTCCTACACCTGCTATCACTGACCAAGCCTAATTTAAAGGCATGTGACGCCAGAAGGCAGTGTCCAGTCAGAATACCCGTCATGAGTCTACAGTCCTCTCTTTTTAATGATAGAAGCAACTGTGTTAGTCTAAGGTTGTAAGACCTGCACATAATCTTCGACACTTTACAGCCCCGCGCTTGAACCCACGCCTTTTCTGCTTGGTCGATCATGTGCACCTCTCGCCTTCGCTTAATCTCGCCCAATCTAATTGGGACGTCTACGGAGAAAGCTTCAAGGGATGCGCCCTTTTTAGCTAATTCGTCCGCTTTTTCATTCCCATCTATTCCCATATGCCCTGGGACCCAATATAGATGTATGCTTCTCCCTGTCCCGATTCTCTCCAGAGACTGCTTACACTCTAACACGCATTTAGATGCTGTGCTATGCGAGATTATTGCCTTAATTGCTGCTTGACTGTCAATATAAAAGTTAACACGGTTGCAGCTTAAGCTATTCTCTTCCAGGGTTTCTACTGCTTTGGTTACGGCTAATATTTCCGCTTGGAAAACGCTATAGTAATCCGGCAGCCTGTAGGATCTGCTTAATTCCGGATCAGCGCAGTATACCGCAGACCCTACTCCTTCCACTATTTTGGAACCATCGGTGTACACATGTATCGCCTCGTCCGCCATTTTCGCACCCTTGCGCCAACCGTCCACCTCTATTGTGGCCTTAAGATCTCCCTCAAAGTGCAGGTAGGGAATCATGTAGTCTGTTCGTCTTGTGACTGAGGACGCTATACTACTATGGCCATATGGTCGGCGCTCAAGCTGCCCCGAAGCATCGAGCCTGGTTGCGGTCGTTAACGCTTTGTTCTTTGCTACCAGGTCTACAGGTGGAATGTGCAGAATGGCATACAGTGCAGTATCTGGTACTAGATGGAATTATTTTTGTGCAACTTGGAGGTGAAACGAACGGAGTCCTCTAGGGTTACGATCGGCATTGCAGCATGGCCACTGCAAGGACAGGTCAAAGGAAATGGCACTTTTATTGATAAATTATCTATACAAGGTTCCCTAGAGTACTGCAACCTGGAAGCCCAGAAATAGCACGGGTGTTTAGCAATACACAGTTTGAGGCTATCGAAAGAGCTCTGCAGAGCTGTGAGACTGAGAGAGAACAGAAATATTGATCTGAATGAATGCGATGAATGCAACCACAATCAACAAAATGGTGTATAAGATTCTAGAGCACCTCGAATGCAGTAGCTACAGAGTGGTTGCATGGTCAGACATAAATTTTCTTTTGAGCAGCTGCCATAAAAAATTAACTTTCGCTTCCATTGTTGGGTCATAAGCAGTCATTCATAAATAAATAAAGTATATTAATGAACTACTAATATGTAATTACGACACAATACTTATTTATTGAAGACAAAAACAAAAAAAAAAAAAAACAAAAAAATCGGTAAACAAACCGACAATTCACTTTTGAACTCCAAATTGATAAGCATTCGACAGGGCGGATGATAAACATTTTGGAAAAGTGATTTCCCACAGTGATTTATGGCGTTCAACAACAACGAAAAATCATCAATGTATACGGCGGCCACCGTGGTGTGATGGTAGCGTGCTCCGCCTACCACACCGTATGCCCTGGGTTCACACCCCGGACAAAGCAACATCAAAATTTTATAAATAAGGTTTTTCATTCAGAAGAAAATTTTTCTAAGCGGGGTCGCCCCTCGGCAGTCTTTGGCAAGCGCTCCGGGTGTATTTCTGCCATGAAAAGCTCTCAGTGAAAACTCATCTGCCTTGCAGATGCCGTTCGGAGTCGGCATAAAACATGTAGGTCCCGTCCGGCCAATTTGTAGGGAAAATCTAGAGGAGCACGACGCAAATTGGAAGAGAAGCTCGGCCTTAGATCTCTTCGGAGGTTATCGCGCCTTACATTTATTTATTTTTTTTTTTATACGAAGAAATATTAAAATTAAAGCCAGCGCGAGCTTACTCGCAGAAACAACGCTCACTACAACAACAACGATAATAATAATAAAACTTAAAACCAACAAGTAAAGGTGTCTAAGCTCAGGTGTAACCGAACATTATATACTCAGCGTGAGCTGCAATTGTACATTTCATTTCAGATAACCGCCCGTTTAAAAAAAATGTCTCCCCATTTCCCCTTAAAATAAAACTTGATAAGTGAAATATCATTGATTCAAAACTATTTTTTGCTAAGTTATAGCTTATTATTCTAGTCTACGACCCTTTTAAACTTGTTTTATATCTAAGTTGCCGTGGTCTTTAACCGATTCCGTCCATTTTTACTAGAAATATGTTCTGCTATAGGGAAAATTTGTGTACACAATTTTATTACGATCTGTTAATTTTTCTTCCAGTTATGGCTCCCGAAACATAGAAAATTGCTTAGTCATAAAAGAGGCGGTGCCAAACCCATTTTCAAAAATTTTAGTATTTTCCAATTTAATGTTATAATTAAATTTAGAAAGTAAAATTCTATTGATATAAAGTTCTTTTTCGCTAAGATATAGCTTATTTTATTCATCCACGACCCTTTTAAAAATCTTTTATATAAAAGTGGGCGTGGTCCTTAACCGATTTCGTAAATTTTTCTTCAAAGCATTCCCTATAGTAAAGGAAACCTCTCTGCCGAATTTTGTTACGATAAGTTCAACAATTTTTAATTTATGATTAATAAAATTTGTAAAATTTATTTTATTACAAGTGGGCGCTGCCACGCCCACTTAAATTTTTTTTTTAATTTTTATCAAGAGTCTCAATATCAGTCTACGCGTCAAATTTCAACATTCTAGGTGTATTATTTACTAAATAATCAGGTTTTTTTGTTTTCCTGAATGCTATATATATAAAAAGTGGGCGTGGTTATCATCCGATTTCGCTCATTTTCAATACCAATATATTCTCTGGGTCCAGATAAGTTCTCGTACCAAATTTGGTGAAGATATCTCAATATTTACTCAAGTTATCGTGTTAATGGACAGACGGAGGGACGGGCATGGCTCATTCAAACTTTTTTTCGATACTGATGATTTTGATGTATGGAAGTCTACATCTATCCCGATTCCTTTATACCTGTACAACCAACCGTTATCCAATCAAAATTAATATACTCTGTGAGCTCTGCTCAACGGAGTATAAAAAGTATAAACAAATAGCACGAACAGTGGTAGGCAATAAAAATAATTTGTAGTGCCACGATGATGGTCAACAATATAATCACTTAAGCGCCAGACAACAACAATATCAATAAAACCAACAACAACAAGCGAAAACAATGAGATATCTCTGCATGCATACTTTGTACGAAATAGAAAAACAAATAAGTGGCCAATTGAAAAAGCTGCTTGTCTTGCCATATTGCTAAGTGATTCATCACGCAGCTTGGATAAACATGAAAATATGTATATATGTATGAATGAACATATGTAGATATGTATACATATATTTTCATATGTTTATATCAACATACATCAGAGACACAAAGGAGTCTTAAGATGAAGCGTTCACATTTTTTATACTCAGCGTGCTTTGCACACAGAGTACATTAACTTTGGTAGCGTAACGGTTGATCGGAATGGCATAAACGAATCGAGAAAAATAAAGGCTTCCATATATCAAAATGCTCAGAATGAAAAAAGTAATTGATTTAGCCATGTACGTCCCTCCGTTCGTTTATCTCTGATCACGATAACTTGAGTAAATGTAAATGGAAATTTGATATATGGGTTCCTTGGCACTAATCTCCCGTCGCTAATTAAAACAACCGAAATCGGATGATAATCACGCCCACTTTTTATATATATAACATTTTTGAAAAAATCAAAAAACCTGATTATTTAGTCGATAAATCATCTAGAATGCTGAAATTTGATGTGTGAACTGATATTGAGACTTTTGATAAATAATTTAAAAAAATGTTTTAAAATGGGCGTGGCACCGCCTACTTGTGCTAATATCAATTTTACAAAAATTATTAATCGTAAACCAAAAATTGTTAAACCTATCATAACAAAATTCGGCAGAGAATTTGCCTTAACAATAAGGAATGCTTCGAAGAAAAATTAAAGAAATTAACATTTAAGGACCACGCCCACTTTTATAAAAAATTTTTAAATAATTTTTTTTTAAACAAATCTTAATATAAAAAAATCACGTGTCACTTTGTTTAACCGCGATGGACTCCTAAACGACTAAACCGATTTTGAATTT